>NW_027362767.1:68945763-69545763 GCF_046119375.1 Phyllobates terribilis
TCTTAGTGGATCCCATGTGAGGCATACACCAGTCTCAATGTATTCTTTGTGTACAGCTGTCTGTGTATCCTATGTGATGTACATTAAGAAGTCTCTGCATATCCTATGAGTGAACGATAATGGTATGCTCAACGGTGTGTTATTCATGCCAAGTAGAATAACATGCGTCAACAACATATACAGTGGTGGCCAAAAGTTTTGGCACCCCTGCAATTCTGTCAGATAATACTCAGTTTCTTCCTCAAAATGATTGCAATCACATATTCTTTGGTATTATTATCTTCATTTAATTTGCTTGCAAGGAAAAAACACAAAAGAGAATGAAGCAAAAATCAAATCATTGATCATTTCACACAAAACTCCAAAAATGGGCCAGACAAAAGTATTGGCACCCTCAGCCTAATACTTGGTTGCACAACCTTTAGCCAAAATAACTGAGAACAACCGCTTCCGGTAACCATCAATGAGTTTCTTACAATGCTCTGCTGGAATTGTAGACCATTCTTCTTTGGCAAACTGCTCCAGGTCCCTGATATTTGAAGGGTGCCTTCTCCAAACTGCCATTTTGAGATCTCTCCACAGGTGTTCTATGGGATTCAGGTCTGGACTCATTGCTGGCCACCTTAGAAGTCTCCAGTGCTTTCTCTAAAACCATTTTATAGTGCTTTTGGAAGTGTGTTTTGGGTCATTGTCCTGCTGGAAGACCCATGACCTCTGAGGGAGACCCAGCTTTCTCACACTGGGCCCTACATTATGCTGAAAAATTTGTTGGTAGTCTTCAGACTTCATAATGCCATGCACACGGTCAAGCAGTCCAGTGCCAGAGGCAGCAAAGCAACCCCAAAACATCAGGGAACATGCGCCATGTTTGACTGTAGGGACCGTGTTCTTTTCTTTGAATGCCTCTTTTTTTTTCCTGTACACTCTATGTTGATGCTTATTCCCAAAAAGCTCTACTTTTGTCTCATCTGACCAGAGAACATTCTTCCAAAACGTTTTAGGCTTTCTCGGATAAGTTTTGGCAAACTCCAGCCTGGCTTTTTTAAGTCTCGGGGTAAGAAGTGGGGTCTTCCTGGGTATCCTACCATACAGTCCCTTTTCATTCAGACGCCGACGGATAGCACGGGTTGACACTGTTGTACCCTCGGACTGCAGGGCAGCTTGAACTTGTTTGGATGTTAGTCGAGGTTCTTTATCCACCATCCGCACAATCTTGCGTTGAAATCTCTCGTCAATTTTTCTTTTCCGTCCACATCTAGGGAGGTTAGCCACAGTGCCATGGGCTTTAAACTTCTTGATGACACTGCGCACGGAAGACACAGGAACATTCAGGTCTTTGGAGATGGACTTGTAGCCTTGAGATTGCTCATGCTTCCTCACAATTTGGTTTCTCAAGTCCTCAGACAGTTCTTTGGTCTTCTTTCTTTTCTCCATGCTCAATGTGGTACACACAAGGACACAGGACAGAGGTTGAGTCAACTTTAATCCATGTAAACTGGCTGCAAGTGTGATTTAGTTATTGCCAACACCTGTTAGGTGCCACAGGTAAGTTACAGGTGCTGTTAATTACACAAATTAGAGAAGCATCACATGATTTTTTCAAACAGTGCCAATACTTTTGTCCACCCCCGTTTTTAGGTTTGGTGTGGAATTGTATCCAATTTGGCTTTAGGACAATTCTTTTTGTGTTTTTTTTCATTGAAGACAAATTAAATGAAGAGAATACCAAAGAATGTGTGATTGCAATCATTTTCAGGAAGAAACTGAGTATTATCTGACAGAATTGCAGGGGTGCCAATACTTTTGGCCACCACTGTAAGGAGAACTTTGGCACTGAAATGATGAGATAGAAGATTGCTTGTGCAATATAATGCTTTTATTTTTTCCCCAATCAGTGTGTATAGATAATATCCTATCAGTCGTTTCTGCCATGTTGGTCTTAGTCCAGGTTATCTGAGTGCAATATATACAGCGTAAAGTACAGGAAGTATAGAATATATACAAATATACAGGCCTTGAATCAGCAAATGGTAAATTAATCCAAAATACATATAAAATTACTTGTTCCAAATACATGAGCAAGATTTGATATATTTGCAAGCAAACGTATAAAGGAGGATCAGATGAAATCTCCATGGATAAGTACCTGGCTTCAATTGGGGATAATTAGACATAGTCTAATGATGCTGCTAAGGGAGATGATAACCCTGTGGAATAAAGAAGAAAGTAAGTATATATGGAAGGAGGGTAAATGTACAAATGATGAAAAGCCAGCACAAAAGGAAAAGACAAATGCGTGAAAAAATAGAAAAAAAGCAAAAAAAAAAGGACAGAAAAAAGAAAGAAAGAAAGGAGGAAAGGGGAAGAAGGCGAAAAAAAGGAAAAGAAAATGGAAGAAAGTAAAGAAAAAAGAAAGAGGAATGAAACCGAAGAAAAAGAAAAATAGAAAAAAGAAAAAGGCAAAAAGAAAAAAGGAAGCAGCAAAGCAAGAAAAAAGCGGAAAAACGAAGAAAATATGAAAGACGAATATAAGAGAATCAGCAGTGTAGATAATGAAAAAAGTGCAACCGGAGGTATAATACAGGAAAAAGGGCAAAAATGAAATTGTGTCATACAAGTAGTGAAGTGCAAAAGATGTAGGGTAAACGAGAGAAAAACATAGATATTGTCATGGCGGCAACTTGCATGTCTCCTCAGTGCAGTTTCACTCACTATGCGGTTTCTCCTTGCGGCAGGCTGTTCTGCTGCGTTTGTTTCCTCCTGCACTCCATAGCACTACTACACCTGTATGTGGTACCAGTCTAGCGATAGGGGAGCGTGGCTGGTCTCTGCAGGAATTTAAGCCTGCCATGTCTTTCAGAGATTAGGCTTCCCTATCCCATGCTAGCAGGGCCTTTTATTAGGCAGCTCCGCCTACCACCCTCTACCGAATGTTGGTTCCTACCTTGTCAGTCCACGTATATGCTTGCCTCAGTATTCTGCTTCCCGTTACCGACCCAGCCTGTTTACCCATCCTGCATTGTAGTCAACCCAACATGTCAGAGACCGCAAGGGCACTTGACGTAAACAGGGAAATGTACCATTGCCCATATCTGCCTGAATTAGAGGATTCCTCAGATTTATAGCTTTCTTGTTGCAAATGAGGGAGGCTACCAAAACTGTGATGTCGTGGTAGGCTCTTCCTAGTAATGGCCAATGTTGAAGAATATAATAGTAGATCTTGTGCATGAAAGTATGATTCAAAACTTCTTTCTCATTTCTTGTTGTCATGTGTCATGGGTGGAACTGTTAGGCTGCGTGCCCACTATGCGTTTTTCAAGCGTTTTTGCCGTGGAATTTCCGCAGCGAAAATGCTTAAAAAACGCTTGGTAATACGTGCCCCATGGTCCTCAATGATAATCCGCATGTGCTGTGCACATGCTGTGGAAATTTCCGCTGCGGATTATCATTGTGGAACAATACGCAGCATGTCCATTAATTTTGCGGATACGCAGCGTAATCGCCGCCATTATCTTGCATTGGACCGCGTGACATCCGCATGACTGCATCTTGCACATGCGGATATCACACGGTTCAATGTGCAGATGGTACCCGGGTCTGGAGAAGAAGAGACTCTCATCCAGACCCAGGTACCATAGAAACTGTAAAAAAAAAAAGAATTTAAAATTAAAAAATAAAGATTACACTTACCTTCCGATGTCCCCCGGTCTCCACAGCTATGCGTGCGGTGTGTTGGGCGGCTCGCGGTGGTGTGAGGACCTGACATGAAGTCATTGCGTCATGTGACAGGTCACGCGACCGCTGACGGCGGTCGCGTGACCTGTCACATGACTCAATGACGTCATCGCAGGTCCTTCACACCACCGCGAGACACCGGGGAGACCGGACGGAGCGGTGAAGGAGACCGGGGGCCATCGGAAGGTAAGTATAATCTTTATTTTTCACCATTCTTATTCTTTTTTTTAACTATTACTTGGTCACACTATATAAATCTTTGCCGGTTGCATGGCTTTATATAGTGTGACCAAGTTGTCAAGCACTTTTCCAAGTGATGCTAAAATCGCTTGGAAAAGCGCTTGATAACCCGCATGCAGAAATCCATGTGCAAAAACGCTTGACAAACGCTTCTACTGGCGGGAAAAACGCATGTAAAATCCGCATGAATTTTTACTGCCAGGGAGAAGCGTAAAAAATATGCAGCATTTCTGCATCGTGGGCACTTAGCCTTAGACACTAGGCGATCAACTCTGCTGAACTGTGACTTGGGTAGAGCAGCTTTAATGTGTCGTGGGTGGCAGCTTGTGTAATGTAGAAGGCTGTTCTTATCAGTTGGTTTAGTATACAAGTATGTGCTAATTGAGCCATCACAATTCTGGATTACCATCGTGTCCAAAATATTAATCAGTTCGCAATTGTAGTGAATAGTAAAGGTTAATTTGAGGATGAAATTGTTAACCTCATGGCAAAAGATAAGATGTGCATCATCCGAGCCCAGCCAGATGAAAAAAATGTCGTCTATGTATTCTTTACAAAGGACTATGTGCTGTTGGTACATAGACTGTGTAAATGAATGGCTCTTCGGAGCGAGCCATGTATACATTCACGTATGGTGGCGCAACATTTGAACCCATCGCGGTGTCTGTATTCTTCATGTAGAACTGGTCTTGGGGGAAAAAAGTAATTCTTAGTGACAATGAGCCTGAGAGTATCTATACAGAAGTTTTTGTAAATTGGTCAATGAAGTGGTTGCATGGAGAAATTCTTCCATCACATTGATGCACAAGGCCCCATCAGTCTGTATACAAACATTTATCTGATGGAAGGGGACCCTCTGTTTCAATGACATGAAAAGAAATGATCAGTGTCTTTAAGTTAGGACCTAGTGGATTGTACTAGTGGGGTCAGAATTTGTTCCAGTGCTTTTTGCTAGCTGTGAGAAAATCGAGTCGGTGGAGGCGACTATAGGACGTCGTAGTGGTTGTGTCAGGTTCTTGTGAATTTTGGGGAGCGTGTAGAAAACTTAGGTCACTGGGTTGGAACTGGTCAAGAAAACTTTTAGTTTTTGTCTATAATTCCTTCTCTCTTGTAAAAATCAATGTGAGTTGATGTTGCATTTGCTAAATCATACATAGGATCACTCAGAAAGGGACTATATATATATGTTTGTTGGTCTGCCAGTTGTGTAGGTGCCTCTCGGATGTAAATATGAGTATCCATGATCACAATGGCCCTGCCCTTGTCGGCTGATTCTATCACTGATTGTTGTTTTGAAGGGTACTAATCACGTTCTGTTCATCCTGTGTAAGGTTATGATGTAATTGGAAATCACCTCTCTTAATATGATCCATGATCGTTGTGATATCCCTTTGTAGGGAAATGAAGGTCTCTATTCGATGGTAAGATTGGGATGGGTTCAAATGACCCGATACAGTCAGATTTAATTGTTTCAGAGTGAATTGACTAGGTGAAGTCGGTGTAGTGTGAATACCCATCTCTGACAGGTTCCCCAAAAAATGTACCTTCAGCCTAAGTGTCCTGAAAAATCTATGAAGCCCTTGGTCTAACACTAAGGAGTTGAATGCTAGTGTAGGACAAAAAGAAATTCCTTTTCGTAGGAGGGTCATTTCTGCAAAGGAAAGGCTGTAGGAAGAGATATTGTATAGTATGAGATCTGTTCTACCTAAGAGCGAGTTATCATTCTAGGGGGTTCTATGGATGTGTCTCGTACCAGCCCTGCTCTTCTTTCCCTGGGGGTTATCCCCCTTCTTTGACCTAAAAAACGAGGATTGGGGCGAGATCCATGTTCGCTGTCAGAGCTTGTTGATGTGGAGGAAAAGGCACGGCGCATGGTTCTTCCTTCTCTGGAGGATCCAGTATCCCGCCATTTGTATACCTGGTTACGTTGATAGTCCTCTGTGTCTTGTATAAAACATGGATCGTTTTTTTGCTTGAAGATGGTTGCGAAATTCAGAGATTATTTTTGTCTGTTTGTTTTGATAGAATCAAATTCTTCAGTGGAGGTTGTGTTACTCAGTTGAAGTTGGACAGTTTTGATCCGTGATTGCACTTAAGTAATCTCCTTCCATAAAAATCAATAGTGAGGAGGATTATGTCTATAGAGCATTTGTTAAGTGTACCTTCAAACTTATTGCAAAAGTCTGGTTTGTCCTAATATAGTGTTGGGTGGAGTGGAATGCGAAATACCCTTGGGATCCGCTAGACCTTGTGAGACTCGGCTGAGGTGACACTGTGTCCTCTAAGGTAGTAGATCTCCTCAATTCGCATTTATAATCTCTTGTTTTGATTTCCTCAACAGAAATATGTAAGAATTGGTTGTGTATGGTGACCTTGGAGATGATTTCAGTGGTTTCCTCCTGATTGTAGGATACACTTGTGAATGATATTAATGCTTATTTCACAAGTGTAGGAACCACATACATGACTGAATGATATTGGCCTGCTCAACTGTGCGTTTTTTTGTGCCAAGAAAAATGAAATGCATCAAGCAACATATAAAGAGAACTTCAGCACTGAAATGATGAGATAGAAGATTGTTTCTGCAATATAATGCTTTTATTTCTTCCCAGTTCAGTGTATACAGATAATGTCCTATCCGATATTTCGGCCATGTTGGCCTTTGTCAAGGTTATCTGAGTGCAAACAGTATGTACAGTGTAAAGTACAGGAAGTAAAGAATATATACAAATATACAGGCATTGAATCTGCAAAAGGTAGATATAATAATCCAAAATACATATAAAATGACTTGTTCTAAATACATTAGAAAAATTGATATATGTGCAAACAAACGTATAAAGGAGGATTAGATAGTTGGAGATAATTAGACAGAGTCTAATAAGACTAAGTTTTGTATATCCTATGTCATGTGTACAGTAGTCTGTTCTATGTCGTGTATACAGCAGTCTCAGTGTATCCTATGTGATGTATATACAGAAGTCCGTGTATACGATGAGATGTACTTGTAGCAGTCTCAGTATATCTTATGTAATGTGAACAGGAGTCTGTGTATCCTTTACAATGTATATAGCGCAGTGTGTATCCTAGATGATGTATATACAGTCATCTTAGTGCAGTGGTCTCAAACTCGACTAAGTATATGGGCCGCACATAGAAAAAATGTGAATTTCAAGGGCTGCATACTTTGCAGGATGATATGAAATTTTTAATGATACCATATTGTTTTTCCTATAAACCTTTTGGATCATTTTTTGAACATTTTTGGCTTTTTTATTTTACTCTTTTAAATGGCATTCACTTTATGAGCTATGGTACCGTTTTATAGTTTTTACAAGTTTACAGTTTTAATTTCCTTTTTGTGTCCCCTAATTGGCCACATAGTGATTTTTTTTTTGTTACAATTAGCACCATACAGTAATTATGACCAGCTTCTTATAGTAATGTCCCTGTCTTGTAGTAATGTGCCCATCCCGGTCCCCGTCTTGTAGTCATGTGCCCATCCCGGTCCCCGTCTTGTAGTCATGTGCCCATCCCGGTCCCCGTCTTGTAGTAATGTGCCCATCCCGGTCTCTGTCTTGTAGTAATGCGCCCATCCCGGTCTCGGTCTTGTAGTAATGCGCCAATCCCGGTCTCTGTCTTGTAGTAATGCGCCAATCCCAGTCCCCATCTTGTAGTAATGTGCCCATGCCAGTCCCCGTCTTGTAGTAATGCGCCCATCCCGGTCCCCATCTTGTAGTAATGTGCCCATCCCGGTCTCTGTCTTGTAGTAATGTGCCCATCCCGGTTTCTGTCTTGTAGTAATGTGCCCATCCCGGTCCCCATCTTGTAGTAATGCGCCCATCCCAGTCCCCATCTTGTAGTAATGTGCCCATCCCGGTCCCCAGCTTGTAGTAATGTGCCCATCCCGGTCCCCAGCTTGTAGTAATGTGCCCATCCCGGTCCCCAGCTTGTAGTAATGTGCCCATCCCGGTCCCCAGCTTGTAGTAATGTGCCAATCCCGGTCCCCGTCTTGTAGTAATGTGCCCATCACGGTCCCCGTCTTGTAGTAATGTGCCCATCCCGGTCCCCGTCTTGTAGTAATGTGCCCATCCCGGTCCCCGTCTTGTAGTAATGTGCCCATCCCGGTCTCTGTCTTGTAGTAATGCGCCCATCCCAGTCCCCGTCTTGCAGTAATGTGCCCATCCCGGTCCCCGTCTTGTAGTAATGTGCCCCTGTTAGTCCCCATCTTGTAGTAATGTGCCCATCCCGGTCTCTGTCTTGTAGTAATGCGCCCATCCCGGTCTCTGTCTTGTAGTAATGCGCCCATCCCGGTCCCCATCTTGTAGTAATGTGCCCATCCCGGTCCCCATCTTGTAGTAATGTGCCCATCCTGGTCCCCATCTTGTAATAATGTGCCCATCCTGGTCCCCAGCTTGTAGTAATGTGCCCATCCCGGTCCCCATCTTGTAGTAATGTGCCCATCCCAGTCCCCATCTTGTAGTAATGTGCCCATCCCGGTCCCCGTCTTGTAGTAATGTGCCCATCCCAGTCCCCGTCTTGTAGTAATTTGCTCATCCCAGTCCCCGTCTTGTAGTAATATGCCCATCCCGGTCTCTGTCTTGTAGTAATGCGCCCATCCCAGTCCCCGTCTTGTAGTAATGCGCCCATCCCAGTCCCCGTCTTGTAGTAATGTGCCCATCCCGGTCCCCGTCTTGTAGTAATGTGCCCATCCCGGTCCCCGTCTTGTAGTAATGTGCCCATCCCGGTCCCCGTCTTGTAGTAATGGCCCATGTTGGTCCCTAATGTGTAGAACATTCAACTGAAAATAATCACTGACTTCGGCGGCTCTCAGGACCAGGCCGCAATCATTACGGGGGCTCCGGTGCCTGCGGGCCGTATTAAGCTGCCTCTGGGGCCGCGAATTTGAGACCCCTGTCTTAGTGGATCCTATGTCATACCTTCAGCAGTCTCAATGTATCCTTTGTGTAGAGCAGTCTCAGTTTATCATATGTGATGCATATACAGTAGTCTGTGTTCCTAGATCAGGGTTCCCCAACTCTGGTCTTCAAGAGCCACCAACAGATCATGTTTTCAGGATTTCCTTACTATTGCACAGGTGATAATTGCATCATCTGGACAGGTAATAACTCCATCACCTGGGCAATATTAAGGAAATCCTGAAAACATGATCTGTTGGTGGCTCTTGAAGACCAGAGTTGGGGAACACTGTCCTAGATGATGTATAAACAGCTGTCTTAATAGATCCCATGTGATGTATGTTTAGCAGTGATAGGATATCCTATATAATGTACCGTATATATAGCAGTCAATGTATTCTATGATGTAATACCAAAATTTTCCTTAAAAATATTAAATAAATAGTTCAGGCACTTCAGGAATCAACATATAATACCGAGACGCTTATCAGGTGATAGGTTTGACCCAATAAAACTAGAAGTGACTCAATTTGAAAATATAAAAACATGTTTTATTTGAACACATAATTAAAACAGTATATATTTTTTCTTTTCTTAAAATAGGATAATGGTGTTACTAATAACACACATATATATAGATAGAGAATTGGTCCCATATATAGCTCCATACAGTATGGGCACCATACAGTGTTACATACATTTTTAAAAAAAAGCAAATACTCACCTCTCCTTGCTGGCGGCAGGTCAGGACTCCTCAGCGTCTTCCGGCTCTCTGCACTGTCAGAGCAGAGGACACGCTGTACTGATGTCATCGCGCCCTCCGTCCTGAGACGTCACAAAGTCAGGAAGTCGCTGGAGCTGCTGAGGATCAAGGAGAGGTAAGTATAAGTGCCGGGGGCCCTGAGCGAAGCGGGGGGGGGGGGCACTCGCAGGTGCTGGCATTGCGCTCCCCCGACTCATCGTCCCAATATATATATATATATATATATATATATATATCAGTACAGACAAAAAGTTTGGACACACCTTCTCATTTAAAGATTTTTCTGTATTTTCATGACTATGAAAATTGTACATTCACACTGAAGGCATCAAAACTATGAATTAACACATGTGGAATTATATACTTAACAAAAAAGTGTGAAACAACTGAAAATATGTCTTATATTCTAGGTTCTTCAAAGTAGCCACCTTTTGCTTTGATGACTGCTTTGCACACTCTTGGAATTCTCTTGATGAGCTTCAAGAGGTAGTCACCGGAAATGGTCTTCCAACAGTCTTGAAGGAGTTCCCAGAGATGCTTAGCACTTGTTGGCCCTTTTGCCTTTACTCTGCAGTCCAGCTCACCCCAAACCATCTCGATTGGGTTCAGGTCTGGTGACTGTGGAGGCCAGGTCATCTGGCGTAGCACCCCATCACTCTCCTTCTTGGTCAAATAGCCCTTACACAGCCTGGAGGTGTGTTTGGGGTCATTGTCCTGTTGAAAAATAAATGATGGTCCAACTAAGCGCAAACCGGATGGAATAGCATGACTCTGCAAGATGCTGTGGTAGCCATGCTGGTTCAGTATGCCTTCAATTTTGAATAAATCCCCAACAGTGTCACCAGCAAAGCACCCCCACACCATCACACCTCCTCCTCCATGCTTCACGGTGGGAATCAGGTATGTAGAGTCCATCCGTTCACCTTTTCTGCATCGCACAAAGACACGGTGGTTGGAACCAAAGATCTCATATTTGGACTCATCAGACCAAAGCACAGATTTCCACTGGTCTAATGTCCATTCCTTGTGTTCTTTAGCCCAAACAAGTCTCTTTTGCTTGTTTCCTGTCCTTAGCAGTGGTTTCCTAGCAGCTATTTTACCATGAAGGCCTGCTGCACAAAGTCTCCTCTTAACAGTTGTTGTAGAGATGTGTCTGCTGCTAGAACTCTGTGTGGCATTGACCTGGTCTCTAATCTGAGCTGCTGTTAACCTGCGATTTCTGAGGCTGGTGACTCGGATAAACTTATCCTCAGAAGCAGAG
The DNA here is from genome assembly GCF_046119375.1 of Phyllobates terribilis. Classification (NCBI taxonomy): domain Eukaryota; kingdom Metazoa; phylum Chordata; class Amphibia; order Anura; family Dendrobatidae; genus Phyllobates; species Phyllobates terribilis. Next base: position 68,956,682 of record NW_027362767.1, read on the forward strand.
GTGACTCTTGGTCTTCCTTTCCTGGGGCGGTCCTCATGTGAGCCAGTTTGTTTGTAGCGCTTGATGTTTTTTGCAACTGCACTTGGGGACACATTCAAAGTTTTCCCAATTTTTTGCACTGACTGACCTTTATTTCTTAAAGTAATGATGGCCACTTGTTTTTCTTTACTTAGAATTTGTATTATGGCAAGAAAAAAGCAGCTAACAGTCTATTCAGTAGGACTATCAGCTGTGTATCCACCTGACTTCTGCACAACACAACTGATGGTCCCAACCCAATTTATAAGGCAAGAAATCCCACTTATTAAACCTGACAGGTCACACCTGTGAAGTGAAAACCATTTCCAGTGACTACCTCTTGAAGCTCATCAAGAGAATGCCAAGAGTGTGCAAAGCAGTCATCAAAGCAAAAGGTGGTGACTTTGAAGAACCTAGAATATAAAACATATTTTCAGTTGTTTCACACTTTTTTGTTAAGTATATAATTCCACATGTGTTAATTCATAGTTTTGATGCCTTCAGTCTGAATGTACAATTCTCACAGTCATGAAAATACAGAAAAATCTTTAAATGAGAAGGTGTGTCCAAACTTTTGGTCTGTATTGTGTATGTATATAATACACACAATTCATGGAAAAGGGTAATGTGTACACCCTGAATCGGTTGTGTATTCTAAATTAACATTCCATTTATTACCATATTAGACACTACCATTAATGGACTAAATAAACCCCATCGTCAATTAAACATGAGGAACACATAAGAAACAAAAGACGATAAAAGGGCCACTGGATTTGAAAAAATTGTGACAAAGTTTATTATCAATAATTAGGCACACAGCAGGGGTAAGTGCGAGTACAATAGGGAAAGCTAAAAAAGCTTAAAAACAACCCACTCCACATGGCAGTCACCATAATAAGCCCTACATTATATATAATTAAGTCATTAATTTGAGACATACAAAAACAGAGGATATCACCATGAGGAACAACAACAAGTGACAACTCTATAAAAAGTTCACAGAGTAATCTATCATAATGCCCTTATAGCATATAAAGAGTGAAAAATCACTCACTAGCTCTTACACATGTATTTTCCCCAGAGCGTTCACCATATACATACCAGGGAAATCAAACCCAGGTCACGAAGCAGTCAAAGGGCAACCAGGAACTAGGGGACATAATAGGAGAGCGCACATGTGGAGCGGGATGCCCCGACGTGCGTTTCGAACTCCGTTCGTCAGGGGACATACGGGTGAGGTGGATACATACGATTTTATAGGCGCCAAGTGGCACCGTAAACCGGAAGTGACACTGGTGTCACCATGGAAATCAAAGACGCAGGCCGGCGTCCGCGTGAACCGGATGTGACGCATGCGTCACCATGGAGATCAGGGCGACGGCCGGTGTCCGCGTCACATGACATCCGGCAGCAGAAAATTGCAGTGCCGCATGCCAATACAGACACAGAAAGCAGGCAGGCGCCGAGAAACCCACAGCACGCATGCGTGCCCAGTCACAACGTTCCCTTGCACGTAGGTACCAGATAAAATGAAAGAGTTCAAAGTTGGATTATAAAGAGTGAAAGACACATGCAGGGGGGAGGGACAAGCAGGCCACTAATAGATCATAGAATATTAAATCCAAAAGATCACAGACAACATAATACAGAGAGGTTACAGAATTGATTATAAATATAATCAGACCAAGTATATCATTTAGAACAGGTAGATAGTTGAAAGCCACATATATTTATGAATATATCACATAGATGGATAAAGAAGGATATATAGGGCAACCTGTCAATGAAAAAGCAGGATGACAATTAGTGATAATACACTAGGGAACAATAAGGTGACCTGGTTCAAACAGAATATAAGTATCTCTAATTTACTGTGGATTACAACAGGATGCACTATACTAGGCCGCAACCATCTACTTAGAAAAGCACAAAAGTGCCACACAAAATTGAATATAATATACAAAGGTTAGTATACACTGTTCATTTGTCTTCAAATAACATATATTGTATTTTATTGTATTAATATAGAACATCAAGGCATATACATACTGTATATCATAACCACGCATATATATGCAAATAACAAAAGCCACAAATGCACACTGTTCTTTTCCATTTTTTCTGTGGTAAATGGTCCTTTGTGATCTTTTTTGCAGATGGAAAATTATATATTCAAACAACCAGTGGAAGGGTCCACGATAAAAAGCAGGCAGGGGACAACCAGAGAGGAAAAATTATCCTAAATGATGTACAAAAAGATAAAGACACTGGGGTAAGTGAACAAATAATAACAAACGTAAAATCAAAGCACGGACCTATTGAACCAATTTAATGTAATATATATATATATATATATATATATATATATATATATATATATATATATATATATATATATATATATATATATATGTGTATATACACACATATACACATACACACACATATATATATATATATATATATATATATATATATATATATATGTGTGTATATATATATATATATATATATATAGCTGTGGTGGCAGGTCAGAGAAAGGGAGAGTAGCTTATACTTTCATTTAGGCCATTGGGGTGCAGGGTGTTAAGAGTCCAGCTCCAACGGGACTCCAATTGGGCAAGTTTAAGCCCCACCCTGCCACCCCGTATATTAGGTACTATGCAGTCAATACCCCTTATTTTGAACAGTGAAGCATCACAATTATGATGGGTCTTGAAATGCCGTGGGATGGTTTTTAAAGTGGATGTATCCGTGTGGTCAGCTGCAGCAATAATACCCAACACGTGTTCACGGATGCGTACTTTGAATTGACGGGTAGTCATGCCTACATATATGAGTCCACAAGGACACGTGGCAAAGTAGATCACATATTTTGTAGTACAGGTAATTGATCTACTGATTTTATAAGTCTTAGATCCGTCAGATTTAAAAAATGTGTCACTCTGTTCGACGTTTGGGCATGCCACACACCGACCACAGGGGACACATCCACTTTTCTTTGATTGCCCATCCAAAAATGTGGTAACCGCCGAACCCTCATAATGGGAATGCACCAGGTAATCACGGAGATTCCTGGAGCGTCTGATGGAAATAGACGGTCTATCAGGGATAAACCGTGATATTATATTGTCAGCTTTGAAGATGTGCCATGATCGGGCCAGAATATTTCTCATACGAGAGAATTGACAATGAAAATTAGTGACAAAGAGCACTTGTTCGTTATTATCTCTTCTAGTATGGCTCCCGTAAACTAAGCCATGCCTAGGAGAGAATTTTGCCCTATTATATGCCCTCTTGATCTTACGACGACTATAGCCTCTAGTGTAGAATCTCTCTTTAAGTTCTGAGGCTTGCCTCTCAAAGTCGGAATCAGTGGAGCAGATCCTCCGGATGCAAAGGAACTGCCCCACCGGTACCGACTGAAGCATGTGCCTAGGATGTGAGGATGTAGCATGCAAAAGCATGTTAGTTGACGTGGGCTTACGGAACACAGAGGTTTGTAAACAATCGGATTCATCCCTCCTCAGAGAGACATCCAGAAACTCCACTTGATGTAAATTAAATTGATAGGTAAGATGGATGTTGAGGTTGTTAAGATTTAATTGACCCATAAATGTTTGTAGGGATGATGATGAACCCTGCCAGATCATGAGGACGTCATCGATGTAACGCGTCCAAAGGAGGACACGGCACATCGCGTCCTCACGATCTGACTGGCAGAGGTCTCTTTCCCACAGACCCAGGAACAGATTGGCATAGGCGGGCGTGAAGGCCGCGCCCATGGCTGTCCCCTGGAGCTGCAGGAAGAAGGACCCCTTAAATGTGAAAAAATTATGACTAAGCGTGAACTCCAGCAACTCAAGAATGAGGACCCTTAATGGTACTGGTAGAACCGAAGTGTCGAGGAAGAACTTGACCGCAGAGAGACCATCAGTATGTCTAATATTAGTGTAGAGTGACTCATCTGCAGTCACCAGGATGGTATTATCCTCAATGTAAAGACCGTCCACCTTCCTCAACAGTTCACTCACCAGTGTCCTTAAGAAAGCAGGACACACACTCAACCAACGACTGCAGATGCGAGTCAATCCACTTATTGACATGTTCAAGGAAGTTACCCCCTCCTGAAATGATTGGGCGGCCAGGGGGGGTGGCGGCATCTTTATGGATTTTGGGTAAGAGGTAGAGTGTAGGGAAAGTTTGTTCGGCTACCAAAAGGGCAGAGGCCAATTCCTGGGTGATAGTTTGGTCGGCTACAGCCCGATTAATGATAGACTTAAGTTCAACCACATATGAGATAATGGGGTTATAAGTTAATTTTTTATAACAGGTCTTATTGTTTAGTTGTTGGTATGCTTCTTTCTCATATATTGGCCTAGGCCAAATGACAACATTCCCCCCTTTATCTGCAGGCTTAATTATGATGTCTGGTAGTTTTTGTAGCACAGCCAACCTATCCCGTTCATCCTTTGATAAATTGCCGCGTGAAATATGGCGGGGAAGCGCCAAGAATTCATGCGCGACAATTTTAACAAAAAGATCCACATTGGCGCATGACGTCAGAGGGGGAAACTTCCTAGAACGGGGACATATAGAGTCCGGGATCTTACCTCCAATTGGGGGGTTATGTTCAATGGACAAGTCCTCTAATGTTCTCACCGCAGCCTGTTCCCCCTCTGTAGGAAAGAGATCATGGAGACTACCATCAAAAAAGTACCTCTTAAAAAGCAAAGCCCTTGCAAAGATATGTAAGTCTTTGATAGCCGTAAAGGCATCAAACTGGGCGGCTGGAGCAAATGATAATCCCTTACTTAGAAGGGACATATCAGACTCTGTCAAATTATAGTTGCTAAGGTTAATTACCTTAAAATCATTCCTCTTATGGTCTGGTGATGTATAGTCCTGACGCTTGTAAGGATGAAAGTTAGCTTCCCGCGTTCTTTTGTTGGAAGTACCAGACCTTGTCATCATAGATGAGGTGGAAGCTTCAGAATGATCACTCAGTGATGTAGCAGAGGAATTGGATAATTTGCGTGGAGGATTGGAGACTTGCGTACCAGATTTGCACCAAAAGTATACCTTTTTAAGATGGTAGTCTCTTATGTCTCTATTAAATTTAGATATCTGTGTGTCGTGGATCTTCTTAACAGTGGAATCCAATACCTTATCAATTTGTAACTCGAAATTAGGGAATTTCTCAGGTGGACAATTAGGTCTAAAGTCCGCCTGTGCCGTATCTATTTGGCCATCTAATTCCGAGATGGATTGGGAATTGAGATCCACCAATAGCTGCATCAATGCTAATGAGCAATTAGTACATGTTTCCTCCCATTTGGTAATAAATAGTTCATCATCTACTAGAAATGTGGGAGTAACACGTACACGTAATCCTCGTGGGATCATTTGGCGGGTAATATATTTTCCCAAAAATGCTCTGTACCACCATAATTTTGTTCTTTTAATAAGTAATTTTTGGATTGACAGCGATTTTTCATCCCATCCCCGATCAGCCACCACAGAGCCATCCGTCACATTACCCCCAAAGGCCTGATCAATCTGTGACAGCCAGGATTTCTCCTTGGCCTTGTAGTCCATGGTGCCAGAAAAGACAAAACCTGTGCAAAACACAGCATAAACAGTATAATACACACAATTCATGGAAAAGGGTAGTGTGTACACCCTGAATCGGGTGTGTATTCTAAATTAACATTCCATTTATTACCATATTAGACACTACCATTAATGGACTAAATAAACCTCATCGTCCATTAAACATGAGGAACACATAAGAAACAAAAGACGATAAAAGGGCCACTGGATTTGAAAAAATTGTGACAAAGTTTATTATCAATAATTAGGCACACAGCAGGGGTAAGTGCGAGTACAATAGGAAAAGCTAAAAAAGCTTAAAAACAACCCACTCCACATGGCAGTCACCATAATAAGCCCTACATTATATATAATTAAGTCATTAATTTGAGACATACAAAAACAGAGGATATCACCATGGGGAACAACAAGTGACAACTCTATAAAAAGTTCACAGAGTAATCTATCATAATGCCCTTATAGCATATAAAGAGTGAAAAATCACTCACTAGCTCTTACACATGTATTTTCCCCAGAGCGTTCACCATATTCATACCAGGGAAATGAAACCCAGGTCACAAAGCAGTCAATACAGAAAAATCTTTAAATGAGAAGGTGTGTCCAAACTTTTGGTCTGTACTGTATATATATATATATATGTATATATATATATATATATATATATATATATATATATATATATATATATATATATATATATATATATATATATATATATATATATATATATATATTAATATATATATATATATATATATATATATTAATATATTATATAGCCGGGGATGCATGTCTCTGTCTGAAGCCTCGATAGACTGCGCTGCGCATGCGCGACATGCAGTCTGGCTCCAGACAGAAGCAGGCATCCAGCCGTTACAGGGAAGAGGAGTGTATGGCGCCGGAGATCGCGGTATGCGCTGGCACTGAACGCATACCTTTCTCTCCGGCGCCATACTTAATACTTACCTGACTGGGAGGAGCGTTGCCGTGGCGCCTCTCTTCGCCAGAGACCAGGGCAGGAGTGAGGCGTCATATCGGCGCATTTTACTGAAGACACATTTGCAGTGTGTCTTCAGCAAAATGGCGCCGAACAGCGCAGTGCTCCGCCGCCGCACTCCTCCCCCAGCCTCCGGCAGAACAGGACGCAGCAGCTCTTGAGCACAGAGAAGAAAGGTGAATATAACTGTTTATTGTTTTGTATGTGTGCACAGCGTGAAAGGTATGAGGGGGCCACACATGCCAGGATTGGGGGATGAGGGTGCCACACCTACCAGGATTGTGGGTTGAGGGGACCATGCATACCAGGATTGGGGGGGTGAGGGGACCATGCATACCAGGATTGGGGGGTGAGGGGACCACGCATACCAGGGTTGGGGGGGTGAGGGGACCATGCATACCAGGATTGTGGGGTGATGGGACCATGCATACCAGGATTGTGGGGTGATGGGACCATGCATACCAGGATTGGGGGGTGATGGGACCATGCATACCAGGATTGGGGGGTGAGGGGTGCCATGCATACTAGGATGGAGGGATTGGGTGCCATGCATACCAGGTTTCTGGGATGAGGAGGCCATACATACCAGAATTGGGATGAGGGGTGCCATGCATACCAGGATGAGGGGTGCCATGCATACTGGGATTGGGGATGAGGGGTGCCATGCATACTGGGATTGGGGATGAGGGGTGCCATGCATACCGGGATTGGGGATGAGGGGAGCCATGCATACCAGGGTGAGGGATACCATACATACCAGGATAGGGATGAGAGATGGGGTACCATGCATACCAGGATTGGGGTTGAGGGGTGCCACGCCCTCCAGGATTGGGGTTGAGGGGTTCCATGCATACCAGGATAGGGATGAGGGATGGGGTACCATGCATACCAGGATAGGGGGTGATATATGTGTGTATATGTGTGTGTGTGTATATATACATACACATATATATATATAATATATATACACACTACCATTCAAAAGTTTGGGGTCACCCAGACAATTTTGTGTTTTCCATGAAAACTCATACTTTTATTTATCAAATGAGTTGCAAAATGATTGTAAAATATAGCCCAGACATTGACAAGGTTGGAAATCAAGCGTTGTCCACAGGGTATGGCATGGCGTTGCAAAATGGAGTGATAGCCTTCCTTATTCAAAATCCCATTTACCTTGTACAAATCTCCCACTTTACCAGCACCAAAGCAACCCCAGACCATCACATTACCTCCACCATGCTTGACTGATGGCGTCAGGCACTCTTCCAGCATCTTTTCAGTTCTGCGTCTCACAAATGTTCTTCTGTGTGATCCAAACACCTCAAACTTTGATTTGTCTGTCCATAAAACTTTTTCCAATCTTCCTTTGTCCAATGTCTGTGTTCTTTTGCCCATATTAATCTTTTCCTTTTATTAGCCAGTCTCAGATATGGCTTTTTCTTTGCCACTTTGCCCTGAAGGCCAGCATCCCGGAGTCGCCTCTTCACTGTAGACGTTGACACTGGTGTTTTGCGTGTACTATTTGATGAAGCTGCCAGTTGAGGAGCTGTGAGGCATCGATTTCTCAAAGTAGAGACTCTAATGTACTTGTCTTGTTGCTCAGTTGTGCAGCGGGGCCTCCCACTTCTCTTTCTACTCTGGTTAGAGCCTGTTTGTGCTCTCCTCTGAAGGGAGTAGTACACACCGTTGTAGGAAATCTTCAGTTTTCGCATAGAATAGCCTTCATTTCTAAGAACAAGAATAGACTGTCGAGTTTCACATGAAAGTTCTCTTTTTCTGGCCATTTTGAGAGTTTCATAAAACAAACAAATGTAATGCTCCAGATTCTCAACTAGCTCTAAGGAAGGTCAATTTTATAGCTTCTTAAATCAGCCAAACCGTTTTCAGCTGGGCTAACATACTTGTGCAAGGGTTTTCTAGGATTTTCTAAACATCCATTAGCCTTCTTACACCGTTAGCAAACACAATGTACCATTAAAATACTGGAGTGGTGGTTGTTGGAAATGGGCCTCTATACACCTATGTAGATATTGCAATAAAAACAAGACGTTTGCAGCTAGAATAGTCATTTACCACATTAACAATTTACAGAGTGTATTTCTGATTCATTTAATGTTAGCTTCATTGAAAAAAAATGTGCTTTTCTTTCAAAAATAATGAAATTTCTAAATGACCCCAAACTTATTTTCAGTTGTTTCACACTTTTTTGTTAAGTATATAATTCCACATGTGTTAATTCATAGTTTTGATGCCTTCAGTCTGAATGTACAATTCTCACAGTCATGAAAATACAGAAAAATCTTTAAATGAGAAGGTGTGTCCAAACTTTTGGTCTGTATTGTGTATGTATATAATACACACAATTCATGGAAAAGGGTAATGTGTACACCCTGAATCGGTTGTGTATTCTAAATTAACATTCCATTTATTACCATATTAGACACTACCATTAATGGACTAAATAAACCCCATCGTCAATTAAACATGAGGAACACATAAGAAACAAAAGACGATAAAAGGGCCACTGGATTTGAAAAAATTGTGACAAAGTTTATTATCAATAATTAGGCACACAGCAGGGGTAAGTGCGAGTACAATAGGGAAAGCTAAAAAAGCTTAAAAACAACCCACTCCACATGGCAGTCACCATAATAAGCCCTACATTATATATAATTAAGTCATTAATTTGAGACATACAAAAACAGAGGATATCACCATGAGGAACAACAACAAGTGACAACTCTATAAAAAGTTCACAGAGTAATCTATCATAATGCCCTTATAGCATATAAAGAGTGAAAAATCACTCACTAGCTCTTACACATGTATTTTCCCCAGAGCGTTCACCATATACATACCAGGGAAATCAAACCCAGGTCACGAAGCAGTCAAAGGGCAACCAGGAACTAGGGGACATAATAGGAGAGCGCACATGTGGAGCGGGATGCCCCGACGTGCGTTTCGAACTCCGTTCGTCAGGGGACATACGGGTGAGGTGGATACATACGATTTTATAGGCGCCAAGTGGCACCGTAAACCGGAAGTGACACTGGTGTCACCATGGAAATCAAAGACGCAGGCCGGCGTCCGCGTGAACCGGATGTGACGCATGCGTCACCATGGAGATCAGGGCGACGGCCGGTGTCCGCGTCACATGACATCCGGCAGCAGAAAATTGCAGTGCCGCATGCCAATACAGACACAGAAAGCAGGCAGGCGCCGAGAAACCCACAGCACGCATGCGTGCCCAGTCACAACGTTCCCTTGCACGTAGGTACCAGATAAAATGAAAGAGTTCAAAGTTGGATTATAAAGAGTGAAAGACACATGCAGGGGGGAGGGACAAGCAGGCCACTAATAGATCATAGAATATTAAATCCAAAAGATCACAGACAACATAATACAGAGAGGTTACAGAATTGATTATAAATATAATCAGACCAAGTATATCATTTAGAACAGGTAGATAGTTGAAAGCCACATATATTTATGAATATATCACATAGATGGATAAAGAAGGATATATAGGGCAACCTGTCAATGAAAAAGCAGGATGACAATTAGTGATAATACACTAGGGAACAATAAGGTGACCTGGTTCAAACAGAATATAAGTATCTCTAATTTACTGTGGATTACAACAGGATGCACTATACTAGGCCGCAACCATCTACTTAGAAAAGCACAAAAGTGCCACACAAAATTGAATATAATATACAAAGGTTAGTATACACTGTTCATTTGTCTTCAAATAACATATATTGTATTTTATTGTATTAATATAGAACATCAAGGCATATACATACTGTATATCATAACCACGCATATATATGCAAATAACAAAAGCCACAAATGCACACTGTTCTTTTCCATTTTTTCTGTGGTAAATGGTCCTTTGTGATCTTTTTTGCAGATGGAAAATTATATATTCAAACAACCAGTGGAAGGGTCCACGATAAAAAGCAGGCAGGGGACAACCAGAGAGGAAAAATTATCCTAAATGATGTACAAAAAGATAAAGACACTGGGGTAAGTGAACAAATAATAACAAACGTAAAATCAAAGCACGGACCTATTGAACCAATTTAATGTAATATATATATATATATATATATATATATATATATATATATATATATATATATATATATATATATATATATGTGTATATACACACATATACACATACACACACATATATATATATATATATATATATATATATATATATATATATATATGTGTGTATATATATATATATATATATATATAGCTGTGGTGGCAGGTCAGAGAAAGGGAGAGTAGCTTATACTTTCATTTAGGCCATTGGGGTGCAGGGTGTTAAGAGTCCAGCTCCAACGGGACTCCAATTGGGCAAGTTTAAGCCCCACCCTGCCACCCCGTATATTAGGTACTATGCAGTCAATACCCCTTATTTTGAACAGTGAAGCATCACAATTATGATGGGTCTTGAAATGCCGTGGGATGGTTTTTAAAGTGGATGTATCCGTGTGGTCAGCTGCAGCAATAATACCCAACACGTGTTCACGGATGCGTACTTTGAATTGACGGGTAGTCATGCCTACATATATGAGTCCACAAGGACACGTGGCAAAGTAGATCACATATTTTGTAGTACAGGTAATTGATCTACTGATTTTATAAGTCTTAGATCCGTCAGATTTAAAAAATGTGTCACTCTGTTCGACGTTTGGGCATGCCACACACCGACCACAGGGGACACATCCACTTTTCTTTGATTGCCCATCCAAAAATGTGGTAACCGCCGAACCCTCATAATGGGAATGCACCAGGTAATCACGGAGATTCCTGGAGCGTCTGATGGAAATAGACGGTCTATCAGGGATAAACCGTGATATTATATTGTCAGCTTTGAAGATGTGCCATGATCGGGCCAGAATATTTCTCATACGAGAGAATTGACAATGAAAATTAGTGACAAAGAGCACTTGTTCGTTATTATCTCTTCTAGTATGGCTCCCGTAAACTAAGCCATGCCTAGGAGAGAATTTTGCCCTATTATATGCCCTCTTGATCTTACGACGACTATAGCCTCTAGTGTAGAATCTCTCTTTAAGTTCTGAGGCTTGCCTCTCAAAGTCGGAATCAGTGGAGCAGATCCTCCGGATGCAAAGGAACTGCCCCACCGGTACCGACTGAAGCATGTGCCTAGGATGTGAGGATGTAGCATGCAAAAGCATGTTAGTTGACGTGGGCTTACGGAACACAGAGGTTTGTAAACAATCGGATTCATCCCTCCTCAGAGAGACATCCAGAAACTCCACTTGATGTAAATTAAATTGATAGGTAAGATGGATGTTGAGGTTGTTAAGATTTAATTGACCCATAAATGTTTGTAGGGATGATGATGAACCCTGCCAGATCATGAGGACGTCATCGATGTAACGCGTCCAAAGGAGGACACGGCACATCGCGTCCTCACGATCTGACTGGCAGAGGTCTCTTTCCCACAGACCCAGGAACAGATTGGCATAGGCGGGCGTGAAGGCCGCGCCCATGGCTGTCCCCTGGAGCTGCAGGAAGAAGGACCCCTTAAATGTGAAAAAATTATGACTAAGCGTGAACTCCAGCAACTCAAGAATGAGGACCCTTAATGGTACTGGTAGAACCGAAGTGTCGAGGAAGAACTTGACCGCAGAGAGACCATCAGTATGTCTAATATTAGTGTAGAGTGACTCATCTGCAGTCACCAGGATGGTATTATCCTCAATGTAAAGACCGTCCACCTTCCTCAACAGTTCACTCACCAGTGTCCTTAAGAAAGCAGGACACACACTCAACCAACGACTGCAGATGCGAGTCAATCCACTTATTGACATGTTCAAGGAAGTTACCCCCTCCTGAAATGATTGGGCGGCCAGGGGGGGTGGCGGCATCTTTATGGATTTTGGGTAAGAGGTAGAGTGTAGGGAAAGTTTGTTCGGCTACCAAAAGGGCAGAGGCCAATTCCTGGGTGATAGTTTGGTCGGCTACAGCCCGATTAATGATAGACTTAAGTTCAACCACATATGAGATAATGGGGTTATAAGTTAATTTTTTATAACAGGTCTTATTGTTTAGTTGTTGGTATGCTTCTTTCTCATATATTGGCCTAGGCCAAATGACAACATTCCCCCCTTTATCTGCAGGCTTAATTATGATGTCTGGTAGTTTTTGTAGCACAGCCAACCTATCCCGTTCATCCTTTGATAAATTGCCGCGTGAAATATGGCGGGGAAGCGCCAAGAATTCATGCGCGACAATTTTAACAAAAAGATCCACATTGGCGCATGACGTCAGAGGGGGAAACTTCCTAGAACGGGGACATATAGAGTCCGGGATCTTACCTCCAATTGGGGGGTTATGTTCAATGGACAAGTCCTCTAATGTTCTCACCGCAGCCTGTTCCCCCTCTGTAGGAAAGAGATCATGGAGACTACCATCAAAAAAGTACCTCTTAAAAAGCAAAGCCCTTGCAAAGATATGTAAGTCTTTGATAGCCGTAAAGGCATCAAACTGGGCGGCTGGAGCAAATGATAATCCCTTACTTAGAAGGGACATATCAGACTCTGTCAAATTATAGTTGCTAAGGTTAATTACCTTAAAATCATTCCTCTTATGGTCTGGTGATGTATAGTCCTGACGCTTGTAAGGATGAAAGTTAGCTTCCCGCGTTCTTTTGTTGGAAGTACCAGACCTTGTCATCATAGATGAGGTGGAAGCTTCAGAATGATCACTCAGTGATGTAGCAGAGGAATTGGATAATTTGCGTGGAGGATTGGAGACTTGCGTACCAGATTTGCACCAAAAGTATACCTTTTTAAGATGGTAGTCTCTTATGTCTCTATTAAATTTAGATATCTGTGTGTCGTGGATCTTCTTAACAGTGGAATCCAATACCTTATCAATTTGTAACTCGAAATTAGGGAATTTCTCAGGTGGACAATTAGGTCTAAAGTCCGCCTGTGCCGTATCTATTTGGCCATCTAATTCCGAGATGGATTGGGAATTGAGATCCACCAATAGCTGCATCAATGCTAATGAGCAATTAGTACATGTTTCCTCCCATTTGGTAATAAATAGTTCATCATCTACTAGAAATGTGGGAGTAACACGTACACGTAATCCTCGTGGGATCATTTGGCGGGTAATATATTTTCCCAAAAATGCTCTGTACCACCATAATTTTGTTCTTTTAATAAGTAATTTTTGGATTGACAGCGATTTTTCATCCCATCCCCGATCAGCCACCACAGAGCCATCCGTCACATTACCCCCAAAGGCCTGATCAATCTGTGACAGCCAGGATTTCTCCTTGGCCTTGTAGTCCATGGTGCCAGAAAAGACAAAACCTGTGCAAAACACAGCATAAACAGTATAATACACACAATTCATGGAAAAGGGTAGTGTGTACACCCTGAATCGGGTGTGTATTCTAAATTAACATTCCATTTATTACCATATTAGACACTACCATTAATGGACTAAATAAACCTCATCGTCCATTAAACATGAGGAACACATAAGAAACAAAAGACGATAAAAGGGCCACTGGATTTGAAAAAATTGTGACAAAGTTTATTATCAATAATTAGGCACACAGCAGGGGTAAGTGCGAGTACAATAGGAAAAGCTAAAAAAGCTTAAAAACAACCCACTCCACATGGCAGTCACCATAATAAGCCCTACATTATATATAATTAAGTCATTAATTTGAGACATACAAAAACAGAGGATATCACCATGGGGAACAACAAGTGACAACTCTATAAAAAGTTCACAGAGTAATCTATCATAATGCCCTTATAGCATATAAAGAGTGAAAAATCACTCACTAGCTCTTACACATGTATTTTCCCCAGAGCGTTCACCATATTCATACCAGGGAAATGAAACCCAGGTCACAAAGCAGTCAATACAGAAAAATCTTTAAATGAGAAGGTGTGTCCAAACTTTTGGTCTGTACTGTATATATATATATATATGTATATATGTATATATATATATATATATATATATATATTAATATATTATATAGCCGGGGATGCATGTCTCTGTCTGAAGCCTCGATAGACTGCGCTGCGCATGCGCGACATGCAGTCTGGCTCCAGACAGAAGCAGGCATCCAGCCGTTACAGGGAAGAGGAGTGTATGGCGCCGGAGATCGCGGTATGCGCTGGCACTGAACGCATACCTTTCTCTCCGGCGCCATACTTAATACTTACCTGACTGGGAGGAGCGTTGCCGTGGCGCCTCTCTTCGCCAGAGACCAGGGCAGGAGTGAGGCGTCATATCGGCGCATTTTACTGAAGACACATTTGCAGTGTGTCTTCAGCAAAATGGCGCCGAACAGCGCAGTGCTCCGCCGCCGCACTCCTCCCCCAGCCTCCGGCAGAACAGGACGCAGCAGCTCTTGAGCACAGAGAAGAAAGGTGAATATAACTGTTTATTGTTTTGTATGTGTGCACAGCGTGAAAGGTATGAGGGGGCCACACATGCCAGGATTGGGGGATGAGGGTGCCACACCTACCAGGATTGTGGGTTGAGGGGACCATGCATACCAGGATTGGGGGGGTGAGGGGACCATGCATACCAGGATTGGGGGGTGAGGGGACCACGCATACCAGGGTTGGGGGGGTGAGGGGACCATGCATACCAGGATTGTGGGGTGATGGGACCATGCATACCAGGATTGTGGGGTGATGGGACCATGCATACCAGGATTGGGGGGTGATGGGACCATGCATACCAGGATTGGGGGGTGAGGGGTGCCATGCATACTAGGATGGAGGGATTGGGTGCCATGCATACCAGGTTTCTGGGATGAGGAGGCCATACATACCAGAATTGGGATGAGGGGTGCCATGCATACCAGGATGAGGGGTGCCATGCATACTGGGATTGGGGATGAGGGGTGCCATGCATACTGGGATTGGGGATGAGGGGTGCCATGCATACCGGGATTGGGGATGAGGGGAGCCATGCATACCAGGGTGAGGGATACCATACATACCAGGATAGGGATGAGAGATGGGGTACCATGCATACCAGGATTGGGGTTGAGGGGTGCCACGCCCTCCAGGATTGGGGTTGAGGGGTTCCATGCATACCAGGATAGGGATGAGGGATGGGGTACCATGCATACCAGGATAGGGGGTGATATATGTGTGTATATGTGTGTGTGTGTATATATACATACACATATATATATATAATATATATACACACTACCATTCAAAAGTTTGGGGTCACCCAGACAATTTTGTGTTTTCCATGAAAACTCATACTTTTATTTATCAAATGAGTTGCAAAATGATTGTAAAATATAGCCCAGACATTGACAAGGTTGGAAATCAAGCGTTGTCCACAGGGTATGGCATGGCGTTGCAAAATGGAGTGATAGCCTTCCTTATTCAAAATCCCATTTACCTTGTACAAATCTCCCACTTTACCAGCACCAAAGCAACCCCAGACCATCACATTACCTCCACCATGCTTGACTGATGGCGTCAGGCACTCTTCCAGCATCTTTTCAGTTCTGCGTCTCACAAATGTTCTTCTGTGTGATCCAAACACCTCAAACTTTGATTTGTCTGTCCATAAAACTTTTTCCAATCTTCCTTTGTCCAATGTCTGTGTTCTTTTGCCCATATTAATCTTTTCCT
Source organism: Phyllobates terribilis (assembly GCF_046119375.1). Classification (NCBI taxonomy): domain Eukaryota; kingdom Metazoa; phylum Chordata; class Amphibia; order Anura; family Dendrobatidae; genus Phyllobates; species Phyllobates terribilis. The sequence goes on from NW_027362767.1 coordinate 68,972,999, forward strand.
TTTATTAGCCAGTCTCAGATATGGCTTTTTCTTTGCCACTTTGCCCTGAAGGCCAGCATCCCGGAGTCGCCTCTTCACTGTAGACGTTGACACTGGTGTTTTGCGTGTACTATTTGATGAAGCTGCCAGTTGAGGAGCTGTGAGGCATCGATTTCTCAAAGTAGAGACTCTAATGTACTTGTCTTGTTGCTCAGTTGTGCAGCGGGGCCTCCCACTTCTCTTTCTACTCTGGTTAGAGCCTGTTTGTGCTCTCCTCTGAAGGGAGTAGTACACACCGTTGTAGGAAATCTTCAGTTTTCGCATAGAATAGCCTTCATTTCTAAGAACAAGAATAGACTGTCGAGTTTCACATGAAAGTTCTCTTTTTCTGGCCATTTTGAGAGTTTCATAAAACAAACAAATGTAATGCTCCAGATTCTCAACTAGCTCTAAGGAAGGTCAATTTTATAGCTTCTTAAATCAGCCAAACCGTTTTCAGCTGGGCTAACATACTTGTGCAAGGGTTTTCTAGGATTTTCTAAACATCCATTAGCCTTCTTACACCGTTAGCAAACACAATGTACCATTAAAATACTGGAGTGGTGGTTGTTGGAAATGGGCCTCTATACACCTATGTAGATATTGCAATAAAAACAAGACGTTTGCAGCTAGAATAGTCATTTACCACATTAACAATTTACAGAGTGTATTTCTGATTCATTTAATGTTAGCTTCATTGAAAAAAAATGTGCTTTTCTTTCAAAAATAATGAAATTTCTAAATGACCCCAAACTTATTTTCAGTTGTTTCACACTTTTTTGTTAAGTATATAATTCCACATGTGTTAATTCATAGTTTTGATGCCTTCAGTCTGAATGTACAATTCTCACAGTCATGAAAATACAGAAAAATCTTTAAATGAGAAGGTGTGTCCAAACTTTTGGTCTGTATTGTGTATGTATATAATACACACAATTCATGGAAAAGGGTAATGTGTACACCCTGAATCGGTTGTGTATTCTAAATTAACATTCCATTTATTACCATATTAGACACTACCATTAATGGACTAAATAAACCCCATCGTCAATTAAACATGAGGAACACATAAGAAACAAAAGACGATAAAAGGGCCACTGGATTTGAAAAAATTGTGACAAAGTTTATTATCAATAATTAGGCACACAGCAGGGGTAAGTGCGAGTACAATAGGGAAAGCTAAAAAAGCTTAAAAACAACCCACTCCACATGGCAGTCACCATAATAAGCCCTACATTATATATAATTAAGTCATTAATTTGAGACATACAAAAACAGAGGATATCACCATGAGGAACAACAACAAGTGACAACTCTATAAAAAGTTCACAGAGTAATCTATCATAATGCCCTTATAGCATATAAAGAGTGAAAAATCACTCACTAGCTCTTACACATGTATTTTCCCCAGAGCGTTCACCATATACATACCAGGGAAATCAAACCCAGGTCACGAAGCAGTCAAAGGGCAACCAGGAACTAGGGGACATAATAGGAGAGCGCACATGTGGAGCGGGATGCCCCGACGTGCGTTTCGAACTCCGTTCGTCAGGGGACATACGGGTGAGGTGGATACATACGATTTTATAGGCGCCAAGTGGCACCGTAAACCGGAAGTGACACTGGTGTCACCATGGAAATCAAAGACGCAGGCCGGCGTCCGCGTGAACCGGATGTGACGCATGCGTCACCATGGAGATCAGGGCGACGGCCGGTGTCCGCGTCACATGACATCCGGCAGCAGAAAATTGCAGTGCCGCATGCCAATACAGACACAGAAAGCAGGCAGGCGCCGAGAAACCCACAGCACGCATGCGTGCCCAGTCACAACGTTCCCTTGCACGTAGGTACCAGATAAAATGAAAGAGTTCAAAGTTGGATTATAAAGAGTGAAAGACACATGCAGGGGGGAGGGACAAGCAGGCCACTAATAGATCATAGAATATTAAATCCAAAAGATCACAGACAACATAATACAGAGAGGTTACAGAATTGATTATAAATATAATCAGACCAAGTATATCATTTAGAACAGGTAGATAGTTGAAAGCCACATATATTTATGAATATATCACATAGATGGATAAAGAAGGATATATAGGGCAACCTGTCAATGAAAAAGCAGGATGACAATTAGTGATAATACACTAGGGAACAATAAGGTGACCTGGTTCAAACAGAATATAAGTATCTCTAATTTACTGTGGATTACAACAGGATGCACTATACTAGGCCGCAACCATCTACTTAGAAAAGCACAAAAGTGCCACACAAAATTGAATATAATATACAAAGGTTAGTATACACTGTTCATTTGTCTTCAAATAACATATATTGTATTTTATTGTATTAATATAGAACATCAAGGCATATACATACTGTATATCATAACCACGCATATATATGCAAATAACAAAAGCCACAAATGCACACTGTTCTTTTCCATTTTTTCTGTGGTAAATGGTCCTTTGTGATCTTTTTTGCAGATGGAAAATTATATATTCAAACAACCAGTGGAAGGGTCCACGATAAAAAGCAGGCAGGGGACAACCAGAGAGGAAAAATTATCCTAAATGATGTACAAAAAGATAAAGACACTGGGGTAAGTGAACAAATAATAACAAACGTAAAATCAAAGCACGGACCTATTGAACCAATTTAATGTAATATATATATATATATATATATATATATATATATATATATATATATATATATATATATATATATATATATGTGTATATACACACATATACACATACACACACATATATATATATATATATATATATATATATATATATATATATATATGTGTGTATATATATATATATATATATATATAGCTGTGGTGGCAGGTCAGAGAAAGGGAGAGTAGCTTATACTTTCATTTAGGCCATTGGGGTGCAGGGTGTTAAGAGTCCAGCTCCAACGGGACTCCAATTGGGCAAGTTTAAGCCCCACCCTGCCACCCCGTATATTAGGTACTATGCAGTCAATACCCCTTATTTTGAACAGTGAAGCATCACAATTATGATGGGTCTTGAAATGCCGTGGGATGGTTTTTAAAGTGGATGTATCCGTGTGGTCAGCTGCAGCAATAATACCCAACACGTGTTCACGGATGCGTACTTTGAATTGACGGGTAGTCATGCCTACATATATGAGTCCACAAGGACACGTGGCAAAGTAGATCACATATTTTGTAGTACAGGTAATTGATCTACTGATTTTATAAGTCTTAGATCCGTCAGATTTAAAAAATGTGTCACTCTGTTCGACGTTTGGGCATGCCACACACCGACCACAGGGGACACATCCACTTTTCTTTGATTGCCCATCCAAAAATGTGGTAACCGCCGAACCCTCATAATGGGAATGCACCAGGTAATCACGGAGATTCCTGGAGCGTCTGATGGAAATAGACGGTCTATCAGGGATAAACCGTGATATTATATTGTCAGCTTTGAAGATGTGCCATGATCGGGCCAGAATATTTCTCATACGAGAGAATTGACAATGAAAATTAGTGACAAAGAGCACTTGTTCGTTATTATCTCTTCTAGTATGGCTCCCGTAAACTAAGCCATGCCTAGGAGAGAATTTTGCCCTATTATATGCCCTCTTGATCTTACGACGACTATAGCCTCTAGTGTAGAATCTCTCTTTAAGTTCTGAGGCTTGCCTCTCAAAGTCGGAATCAGTGGAGCAGATCCTCCGGATGCAAAGGAACTGCCCCACCGGTACCGACTGAAGCATGTGCCTAGGATGTGAGGATGTAGCATGCAAAAGCATGTTAGTTGACGTGGGCTTACGGAACACAGAGGTTTGTAAACAATCGGATTCATCCCTCCTCAGAGAGACATCCAGAAACTCCACTTGATGTAAATTAAATTGATAGGTAAGATGGATGTTGAGGTTGTTAAGATTTAATTGACCCATAAATGTTTGTAGGGATGATGATGAACCCTGCCAGATCATGAGGACGTCATCGATGTAACGCGTCCAAAGGAGGACACGGCACATCGCGTCCTCACGATCTGACTGGCAGAGGTCTCTTTCCCACAGACCCAGGAACAGATTGGCATAGGCGGGCGTGAAGGCCGCGCCCATGGCTGTCCCCTGGAGCTGCAGGAAGAAGGACCCCTTAAATGTGAAAAAATTATGACTAAGCGTGAACTCCAGCAACTCAAGAATGAGGACCCTTAATGGTACTGGTAGAACCGAAGTGTCGAGGAAGAACTTGACCGCAGAGAGACCATCAGTATGTCTAATATTAGTGTAGAGTGACTCATCTGCAGTCACCAGGATGGTATTATCCTCAATGTAAAGACCGTCCACCTTCCTCAACAGTTCACTCACCAGTGTCCTTAAGAAAGCAGGACACACACTCAACCAACGACTGCAGATGCGAGTCAATCCACTTATTGACATGTTCAAGGAAGTTACCCCCTCCTGAAATGATTGGGCGGCCAGGGGGGGTGGCGGCATCTTTATGGATTTTGGGTAAGAGGTAGAGTGTAGGGAAAGTTTGTTCGGCTACCAAAAGGGCAGAGGCCAATTCCTGGGTGATAGTTTGGTCGGCTACAGCCCGATTAATGATAGACTTAAGTTCAACCACATATGAGATAATGGGGTTATAAGTTAATTTTTTATAACAGGTCTTATTGTTTAGTTGTTGGTATGCTTCTTTCTCATATATTGGCCTAGGCCAAATGACAACATTCCCCCCTTTATCTGCAGGCTTAATTATGATGTCTGGTAGTTTTTGTAGCACAGCCAACCTATCCCGTTCATCCTTTGATAAATTGCCGCGTGAAATATGGCGGGGAAGCGCCAAGAATTCATGCGCGACAATTTTAACAAAAAGATCCACATTGGCGCATGACGTCAGAGGGGGAAACTTCCTAGAACGGGGACATATAGAGTCCGGGATCTTACCTCCAATTGGGGGGTTATGTTCAATGGACAAGTCCTCTAATGTTCTCACCGCAGCCTGTTCCCCCTCTGTAGGAAAGAGATCATGGAGACTACCATCAAAAAAGTACCTCTTAAAAAGCAAAGCCCTTGCAAAGATATGTAAGTCTTTGATAGCCGTAAAGGCATCAAACTGGGCGGCTGGAGCAAATGATAATCCCTTACTTAGAAGGGACATATCAGACTCTGTCAAATTATAGTTGCTAAGGTTAATTACCTTAAAATCATTCCTCTTATGGTCTGGTGATGTATAGTCCTGACGCTTGTAAGGATGAAAGTTAGCTTCCCGCGTTCTTTTGTTGGAAGTACCAGACCTTGTCATCATAGATGAGGTGGAAGCTTCAGAATGATCACTCAGTGATGTAGCAGAGGAATTGGATAATTTGCGTGGAGGATTGGAGACTTGCGTACCAGATTTGCACCAAAAGTATACCTTTTTAAGATGGTAGTCTCTTATGTCTCTATTAAATTTAGATATCTGTGTGTCGTGGATCTTCTTAACAGTGGAATCCAATACCTTATCAATTTGTAACTCGAAATTAGGGAATTTCTCAGGTGGACAATTAGGTCTAAAGTCCGCCTGTGCCGTATCTATTTGGCCATCTAATTCCGAGATGGATTGGGAATTGAGATCCACCAATAGCTGCATCAATGCTAATGAGCAATTAGTACATGTTTCCTCCCATTTGGTAATAAATAGTTCATCATCTACTAGAAATGTGGGAGTAACACGTACACGTAATCCTCGTGGGATCATTTGGCGGGTAATATATTTTCCCAAAAATGCTCTGTACCACCATAATTTTGTTCTTTTAATAAGTAATTTTTGGATTGACAGCGATTTTTCATCCCATCCCCGATCAGCCACCACAGAGCCATCCGTCACATTACCCCCAAAGGCCTGATCAATCTGTGACAGCCAGGATTTCTCCTTGGCCTTGTAGTCCATGGTGCCAGAAAAGACAAAACCTGTGCAAAACACAGCATAAACAGTATAATACACACAATTCATGGAAAAGGGTAGTGTGTACACCCTGAATCGGGTGTGTATTCTAAATTAACATTCCATTTATTACCATATTAGACACTACCATTAATGGACTAAATAAACCTCATCGTCCATTAAACATGAGGAACACATAAGAAACAAAAGACGATAAAAGGGCCACTGGATTTGAAAAAATTGTGACAAAGTTTATTATCAATAATTAGGCACACAGCAGGGGTAAGTGCGAGTACAATAGGAAAAGCTAAAAAAGCTTAAAAACAACCCACTCCACATGGCAGTCACCATAATAAGCCCTACATTATATATAATTAAGTCATTAATTTGAGACATACAAAAACAGAGGATATCACCATGGGGAACAACAAGTGACAACTCTATAAAAAGTTCACAGAGTAATCTATCATAATGCCCTTATAGCATATAAAGAGTGAAAAATCACTCACTAGCTCTTACACATGTATTTTCCCCAGAGCGTTCACCATATTCATACCAGGGAAATGAAACCCAGGTCACAAAGCAGTCAATACAGAAAAATCTTTAAATGAGAAGGTGTGTCCAAACTTTTGGTCTGTACTGTATATATATATATATATGTATATATGTATATATATATATATATATATATATATATATATATATATATATATATATATATATATATATATATATATATATATATATTAATATATTATATAGCCGGGGATGCATGTCTCTGTCTGAAGCCTCGATAGACTGCGCTGCGCATGCGCGACATGCAGTCTGGCTCCAGACAGAAGCAGGCATCCAGCCGTTACAGGGAAGAGGAGTGTATGGCGCCGGAGATCGCGGTATGCGCTGGCACTGAACGCATACCTTTCTCTCCGGCGCCATACTTAATACTTACCTGACTGGGAGGAGCGTTGCCGTGGCGCCTCTCTTCGCCAGAGACCAGGGCAGGAGTGAGGCGTCATATCGGCGCATTTTACTGAAGACACATTTGCAGTGTGTCTTCAGCAAAATGGCGCCGAACAGCGCAGTGCTCCGCCGCCGCACTCCTCCCCCAGCCTCCGGCAGAACAGGACGCAGCAGCTCTTGAGCACAGAGAAGAAAGGTGAATATAACTGTTTATTGTTTTGTATGTGTGCACAGCGTGAAAGGTATGAGGGGGCCACACATGCCAGGATTGGGGGATGAGGGTGCCACACCTACCAGGATTGTGGGTTGAGGGGACCATGCATACCAGGATTGGGGGGGTGAGGGGACCATGCATACCAGGATTGGGGGGTGAGGGGACCACGCATACCAGGGTTGGGGGGGTGAGGGGACCATGCATACCAGGATTGTGGGGTGATGGGACCATGCATACCAGGATTGTGGGGTGATGGGACCATGCATACCAGGATTGGGGGGTGATGGGACCATGCATACCAGGATTGGGGGGTGAGGGGTGCCATGCATACTAGGATGGAGGGATTGGGTGCCATGCATACCAGGTTTCTGGGATGAGGAGGCCATACATACCAGAATTGGGATGAGGGGTGCCATGCATACCAGGATGAGGGGTGCCATGCATACTGGGATTGGGGATGAGGGGTGCCATGCATACTGGGATTGGGGATGAGGGGTGCCATGCATACCGGGATTGGGGATGAGGGGAGCCATGCATACCAGGGTGAGGGATACCATACATACCAGGATAGGGATGAGAGATGGGGTACCATGCATACCAGGATTGGGGTTGAGGGGTGCCACGCCCTCCAGGATTGGGGTTGAGGGGTTCCATGCATACCAGGATAGGGATGAGGGATGGGGTACCATGCATACCAGGATAGGGGGTGATATATGTGTGTATATGTGTGTGTGTGTATATATACATACACATATATATATATAATATATATACACACTACCATTCAAAAGTTTGGGGTCACCCAGACAATTTTGTGTTTTCCATGAAAACTCATACTTTTATTTATCAAATGAGTTGCAAAATGATTGTAAAATATAGCCCAGACATTGACAAGGTTGGAAATCAAGCGTTGTCCACAGGGTATGGCATGGCGTTGCAAAATGGAGTGATAGCCTTCCTTATTCAAAATCCCATTTACCTTGTACAAATCTCCCACTTTACCAGCACCAAAGCAACCCCAGACCATCACATTACCTCCACCATGCTTGACTGATGGCGTCAGGCACTCTTCCAGCATCTTTTCAGTTCTGCGTCTCACAAATGTTCTTCTGTGTGATCCAAACACCTCAAACTTTGATTTGTCTGTCCATAAAACTTTTTCCAATCTTCCTTTGTCCAATGTCTGTGTTCTTTTGCCCATATTAATCTTTTCCTTTTATTAGCCAGTCTCAGATATGGCTTTTTCTTTGCCACTTTGCCCTGAAGGCCAGCATCCCGGAGTCGCCTCTTCACTGTAGACGTTGACACTGGTGTTTTGCGTGTACTATTTGATGAAGCTGCCAGTTGAGGAGCTGTGAGGCATCGATTTCTCAAAGTAGAGACTCTAATGTACTTGTCTTGTTGCTCAGTTGTGCAGCGGGGCCTCCCACTTCTCTTTCTACTCTGGTTAGAGCCTGTTTGTGCTCTCCTCTGAAGGGAGTAGTACACACCGTTGTAGGAAATCTTCAGTTTTCGCATAGAATAGCCTTCATTTCTAAGAACAAGAATAGACTGTCGAGTTTCACATGAAAGTTCTCTTTTTCTGGCCATTTTGAGAGTTTCATAAAACAAACAAATGTAATGCTCCAGATTCTCAACTAGCTCTAAGGAAGGTCAATTTTATAGCTTCTTAAATCAGCCAAACCGTTTTCAGCTGGGCTAACATACTTGTGCAAGGGTTTTCTAGGATTTTCTAAACATCCATTAGCCTTCTTACACCGTTAGCAAACACAATGTACCATTAAAATACTGGAGTGGTGGTTGTTGGAAATGGGCCTCTATACACCTATGTAGATATTGCAATAAAAACAAGACGTTTGCAGCTAGAATAGTCATTTACCACATTAACAATTTACAGAGTGTATTTCTGATTCATTTAATGTTAGCTTCATTGAAAAAAAATGTGCTTTTCTTTCAAAAATAATGAAATTTCTAAATGACCCCAAACTTATTTTCAGTTGTTTCACACTTTTTTGTTAAGTATATAATTCCACATGTGTTAATTCATAGTTTTGATGCCTTCAGTCTGAATGTACAATTCTCACAGTCATGAAAATACAGAAAAATCTTTAAATGAGAAGGTGTGTCCAAACTTTTGGTCTGTATTGTGTATGTATATAATACACACAATTCATGGAAAAGGGTAATGTGTACACCCTGAATCGGTTGTGTATTCTAAATTAACATTCCATTTATTACCATATTAGACACTACCATTAATGGACTAAATAAACCCCATCGTCAATTAAACATGAGGAACACATAAGAAACAAAAGACGATAAAAGGGCCACTGGATTTGAAAAAATTGTGACAAAGTTTATTATCAATAATTAGGCACACAGCAGGGGTAAGTGCGAGTACAATAGGGAAAGCTAAAAAAGCTTAAAAACAACCCACTCCACATGGCAGTCACCATAATAAGCCCTACATTATATATAATTAAGTCATTAATTTGAGACATACAAAAACAGAGGATATCACCATGAGGAACAACAACAAGTGACAACTCTATAAAAAGTTCACAGAGTAATCTATCATAATGCCCTTATAGCATATAAAGAGTGAAAAATCACTCACTAGCTCTTACACATGTATTTTCCCCAGAGCGTTCACCATATACATACCAGGGAAATCAAACCCAGGTCACGAAGCAGTCAAAGGGCAACCAGGAACTAGGGGACATAATAGGAGAGCGCACATGTGGAGCGGGATGCCCCGACGTGCGTTTCGAACTCCGTTCGTCAGGGGACATACGGGTGAGGTGGATACATACGATTTTATAGGCGCCAAGTGGCACCGTAAACCGGAAGTGACACTGGTGTCACCATGGAAATCAAAGACGCAGGCCGGCGTCCGCGTGAACCGGATGTGACGCATGCGTCACCATGGAGATCAGGGCGACGGCCGGTGTCCGCGTCACATGACATCCGGCAGCAGAAAATTGCAGTGCCGCATGCCAATACAGACACAGAAAGCAGGCAGGCGCCGAGAAACCCACAGCACGCATGCGTGCCCAGTCACAACGTTCCCTTGCACGTAGGTACCAGATAAAATGAAAGAGTTCAAAGTTGGATTATAAAGAGTGAAAGACACATGCAGGGGGGAGGGACAAGCAGGCCACTAATAGATCATAGAATATTAAATCCAAAAGATCACAGACAACATAATACAGAGAGGTTACAGAATTGATTATAAATATAATCAGACCAAGTATATCATTTAGAACAGGTAGATAGTTGAAAGCCACATATATTTATGAATATATCACATAGATGGATAAAGAAGGATATATAGGGCAACCTGTCAATGAAAAAGCAGGATGACAATTAGTGATAATACACTAGGGAACAATAAGGTGACCTGGTTCAAACAGAATATAAGTATCTCTAATTTACTGTGGATTACAACAGGATGCACTATACTAGGCCGCAACCATCTACTTAGAAAAGCACAAAAGTGCCACACAAAATTGAATATAATATACAAAGGTTAGTATACACTGTTCATTTGTCTTCAAATAACATATATTGTATTTTATTGTATTAATATAGAACATCAAGGCATATACATACTGTATATCATAACCACGCATATATATGCAAATAACAAAAGCCACAAATGCACACTGTTCTTTTCCATTTTTTCTGTGGTAAATGGTCCTTTGTGATCTTTTTTGCAGATGGAAAATTATATATTCAAACAACCAGTGGAAGGGTCCACGATAAAAAGCAGGCAGGGGACAACCAGAGAGGAAAAATTATCCTAAATGATGTACAAAAAGATAAAGACACTGGGGTAAGTGAACAAATAATAACAAACGTAAAATCAAAGCACGGACCTATTGAACCAATTTAATGTAATATATATATATATATATATATATATATATATATATATATATATATATATATATATATATATATATGTGTATATACACACATATACACATACACACACACACACACACACACACATATATATATATATATATATATATATATATGTGTGTATATATATATATATATATATATAGCTGTGGTGGCAGGTCAGAGAAAGGGAGAGTAGCTTATACTTTCATTTAGGCCATTGGGGTGCAGGGTGTTAAGAGTCCAGCTCCAACGGGACTCCAATTGGGCAAGTTTAAGCCCCACCCTGCCACCCCGTATATTAGGTACTATGCAGTCAATACCCCTTATTTTGAACAGTGAAGCATCACAATTATGATGGGTCTTGAAATGCCGTGGGATGGTTTTTAAAGTGGATGTATCCGTGTGGTCAGCTGCAGCAATAATACCCAACACGTGTTCACGGATGCGTACTTTGAATTGACGGGTAGTCATGCCTACATATATGAGTCCACAAGGACACGTGGCAAAGTAGATCACATATTTTGTAGTACAGGTAATTGATCTACTGATTTTATAAGTCTTAGATCCGTCAGATTTAAAAAATGTGTCACTCTGTTCGACGTTTGGGCATGCCACACACCGACCACAGGGGACACATCCACTTTTCTTTGATTGCCCATCCAAAAATGTGGTAACCGCCGAACCCTCATAATGGGAATGCACCAGGTAATCACGGAGATTCCTGGAGCGTCTGATGGAAATAGACGGTCTATCAGGGATAAACCGTGATATTATATTGTCAGCTTTGAAGATGTGCCATGATCGGGCCAGAATATTTCTCATACGAGAGAATTGACAATGAAAATTAGTGACAAAGAGCACTTGTTCGTTATTATCTCTTCTAGTATGGCTCCCGTAAACTAAGCCATGCCTAGGAGAGAATTTTGCCCTATTATATGCCCTCTTGATCTTACGACGACTATAGCCTCTAGTGTAGAATCTCTCTTTAAGTTCTGAGGCTTGCCTCTCAAAGTCGGAATCAGTGGAGCAGATCCTCCGGATGCAAAGGAACTGCCCCACCGGTACCGACTGAAGCATGTGCCTAGGATGTGAGGATGTAGCATGCAAAAGCATGTTAGTTGACGTGGGCTTACGGAACACAGAGGTTTGTAAACAATCGGATTCATCCCTCCTCAGAGAGACATCCAGAAACTCCACTTGATGTAAATTAAATTGATAGGTAAGATGGATGTTGAGGTTGTTAAGATTTAATTGACCCATAAATGTTTGTAGGGATGATGATGAACCCTGCCAGATCATGAGGACGTCATCGATGTAACGCGTCCAAAGGAGGACACGGCACATCGCGTCCTCACGATCTGACTGGCAGAGGTCTCTTTCCCACAGACCCAGGAACAGATTGGCATAGGCGGGCGTGAAGGCCGCGCCCATGGCTGTCCCCTGGAGCTGCAGGAAGAAGGACCCCTTAAATGTGAAAAAATTATGACTAAGCGTGAACTCCAGCAACTCAAGAATGAGGACCCTTAATGGTACTGGTAGAACCGAAGTGTCGAGGAAGAACTTGACCGCAGAGAGACCATCAGTATGTCTAATATTAGTGTAGAGTGACTCATCTGCAGTCACCAGGATGGTATTATCCTCAATGTAAAGACCGTCCACCTTCCTCAACAGTTCACTCACCAGTGTCCTTAAGAAAGCAGGACACACACTCAACCAACGACTGCAGATGCGAGTCAATCCACTTATTGACATGTTCAAGGAAGTTACCCCCTCCTGAAATGATTGGGCGGCCAGGGGGGGTGGCGGCATCTTTATGGATTTTGGGTAAGAGGTAGAGTGTAGGGAAAGTTTGTTCGGCTACCAAAAGGGCAGAGGCCAATTCCTGGGTGATAGTTTGGTCGGCTACAGCCCGATTAATGATAGACTTAAGTTCAACCACATATGAGATAATGGGGTTATAAGTTAATTTTTTATAACAGGTCTTATTGTTTAGTTGTTGGTATGCTTCTTTCTCATATATTGGCCTAGGCCAAATGACAACATTCCCCCCTTTATCTGCAGGCTTAATTATGATGTCTGGTAGTTTTTGTAGCACAGCCAACCTATCCCGTTCATCCTTTGATAAATTGCCGCGTGAAATATGGCGGGGAAGCGCCAAGAATTCATGCGCGACAATTTTAACAAAAAGATCCACATTGGCGCATGACGTCAGAGGGGGAAACTTCCTAGAACGGGGACATATAGAGTCCGGGATCTTACCTCCAATTGGGGGGTTATGTTCAATGGACAAGTCCTCTAATGTTCTCACCGCAGCCTGTTCCCCCTCTGTAGGAAAGAGATCATGGAGACTACCATCAAAAAAGTACCTCTTAAAAAGCAAAGCCCTTGCAAAGATATGTAAGTCTTTGATAGCCGTAAAGGCATCAAACTGGGCGGCTGGAGCAAATGATAATCCCTTACTTAGAAGGGACATATCAGACTCTGTCAAATTATAGTTGCTAAGGTTAATTACCTTAAAATCATTCCTCTTATGGTCTGGTGATGTATAGTCCTGACGCTTGTAAGGATGAAAGTTAGCTTCCCGCGTTCTTTTGTTGGAAGTACCAGACCTTGTCATCATAGATGAGGTGGAAGCTTCAGAATGATCACTCAGTGATGTAGCAGAGGAATTGGATAATTTGCGTGGAGGATTGGAGACTTGCGTACCAGATTTGCACCAAAAGTATACCTTTTTAAGATGGTAGTCTCTTATGTCTCTATTAAATTTAGATATCTGTGTGTCGTGGATCTTCTTAACAGTGGAATCCAATACCTTATCAATTTGTAACTCGAAATTAGGGAATTTCTCAGGTGGACAATTAGGTCTAAAGTCCGCCTGTGCCGTATCTATTTGGCCATCTAATTCCGAGATGGATTGGGAATTGAGATCCACCAATAGCTGCATCAATGCTAATGAGCAATTAGTACATGTTTCCTCCCATTTGGTAATAAATAGTTCATCATCTACTAGAAATGTGGGAGTAACACGTACACGTAATCCTCGTGGGATCATTTGGCGGGTAATATATTTTCCCAAAAATGCTCTGTACCACCATAATTTTGTTCTTTTAATAAGTAATTTTTGGATTGACAGCGATTTTTCATCCCATCCCCGATCAGCCACCACAGAGCCATCCGTCACATTACCCCCAAAGGCCTGATCAATCTGTGACAGCCAGGATTTCTCCTTGGCCTTGTAGTCCATGGTGCCAGAAAAGACAAAACCTGTGCAAAACACAGCATAAACAGTATAATACACACAATTCATGGAAAAGGGTAGTGTGTACACCCTGAATCGGGTGTGTATTCTAAATTAACATTCCATTTATTACCATATTAGACACTACCATTAATGGACTAAATAAACCTCATCGTCCATTAAACATGAGGAACACATAAGAAACAAAAGACGATAAAAGGGCCACTGGATTTGAAAAAATTGTGACAAAGTTTATTATCAATAATTAGGCACACAGCAGGGGTAAGTGCGAGTACAATAGGAAAAGCTAAAAAAGCTTAAAAACAACCCACTCCACATGGCAGTCACCATAATAAGCCCTACATTATATATAATTAAGTCATTAATTTGAGACATACAAAAACAGAGGATATCACCATGGGGAACAACAAGTGACAACTCTATAAAAAGTTCACAGAGTAATCTATCATAATGCCCTTATAGCATATAAAGAGTGAAAAATCACTCACTAGCTCTTACACATGTATTTTCCCCAGAGCGTTCACCATATTCATACCAGGGAAATGAAACCCAGGTCACAAAGCAGTCAATACAGAAAAATCTTTAAATGAGAAGGTGTGTCCAAACTTTTGGTCTGTACTGTATATATATATATATATGTATATATGTATATATATATATATATATATATATTAATATATTATATAGCCGGGGATGCATGTCTCTGTCTGAAGCCTCGATAGACTGCGCTGCGCATGCGCGACATGCAGTCTGGCTCCAGACAGAAGCAGGCATCCAGCCGTTACAGGGAAGAGGAGTGTATGGCGCCGGAGATCGCGGTATGCGCTGGCACTGAACGCATACCTTTCTCTCCGGCGCCATACTTAATACTTACCTGACTGGGAGGAGCGTTGCCGTGGCGCCTCTCTTCGCCAGAGACCAGGGCAGGAGTGAGGCGTCATATCGGCGCATTTTACTGAAGACACATTTGCAGTGTGTCTTCAGCAAAATGGCGCCGAACAGCGCAGTGCTCCGCCGCCGCACTCCTCCCCCAGCCTCCGGCAGAACAGGACGCAGCAGCTCTTGAGCACAGAGAAGAAAGGTGAATATAACTGTTTATTGTTTTGTATGTGTGCACAGCGTGAAAGGTATGAGGGGGCCACACATGCCAGGATTGGGGGATGAGGGTGCCACACCTACCAGGATTGTGGGTTGAGGGGACCATGCATACCAGGATTGGGGGGGTGAGGGGACCATGCATACCAGGATTGGGGGGTGAGGGGACCACGCATACCAGGGTTGGGGGGGTGAGGGGACCATGCATACCAGGATTGTGGGGTGATGGGACCATGCATACCAGGATTGTGGGGTGATGGGACCATGCATACCAGGATTGGGGGGTGATGGGACCATGCATACCAGGATTGGGGGGTGAGGGGTGCCATGCATACTAGGATGGAGGGATTGGGTGCCATGCATACCAGGTTTCTGGGATGAGGAGGCCATACATACCAGAATTGGGATGAGGGGTGCCATGCATACCAGGATGAGGGGTGCCATGCATACTGGGATTGGGGATGAGGGGTGCCATGCATACTGGGATTGGGGATGAGGGGTGCCATGCATACCGGGATTGGGGATGAGGGGAGCCATGCATACCAGGGTGAGGGATACCATACATACCAGGATAGGGATGAGAGATGGGGTACCATGCATACCAGGATTGGGGTTGAGGGGTGCCACGCCCTCCAGGATTGGGGTTGAGGGGTTCCATGCATACCAGGATAGGGATGAGGGATGGGGTACCATGCATACCAGGATAGGGGGTGATATATGTGTGTATATGTGTGTGTGTGTATATATACATACACATATATATATATAATATATATACACACTACCATTCAAAAGTTTGGGGTCACCCAGACAATTTTGTGTTTTCCATGAAAACTCATACTTTTATTTATCAAATGAGTTGCAAAATGATTGTAAAATATAGCCCAGACATTGACAAGGTTGGAAATGATTTTTTTTTTAGAAAGAATAATTTTCTCCTTCAGACTTTGCTTTGGTCACAGAATGCTCCTTTGCAGCAATTACAGCATTGCAGACCTTTGGCATTCTAGCTGTTAATTTGCTGAGGTAGTCTTGAGAAATTTCCCCCCATGCTTCCTGAAGCCCCTCCCACAAGTTGGATTGGCTTGATGGACACTTTTTGTGTACCATATGGTCAAGCTGCTCCCACAACAGCTCAATGGGGTTGAGATCTGGTGACTGCAATGGCCACTCCATTATAGATTGTATACCAGCTGTCTGCTTCTTCCCTAAATAGTTCATGCATAATTTGGAGGTGTGCTTTGGGTCATTGTCCTGTTGTAGGATGAAATTGGCTCCAATCAAGCGTTGTCCACAGGGTATGGCATGGCGTTGCAAAATGGAGTGATAGCCTTCCTTATTCAAAATCCCATTTACCTTGTACAAATCTCCCACTTTACCAGCACCAAAGCAACCCCAGACCATCACATTACCTCCACCATGCTTGACTGATGGCGTCAGGCACTCTTCCAGCATCTTTTCAGTTCTGCGTCTCACAAATGTTCTTCTGTGTGATCCAAACACCTCAAACTTTGATTTGTCTGTCCATAAAACTTTTTCCAATCTTCCTTTGTCCAATGTCTGTGTTCTTTTGCCCATATTAATCTTTTCCTTTTATTAGCCAGTCTCAGATATGGCTTTTTCTTTGCCACTTTGCCCTGAAGGCCAGCATCCCGGAGTCGCCTCTTCACTGTAGACGTTGACACTGGTGTTTTGCGTGTACTATTTGATGAAGCTGCCAGTTGAGGAGCTGTGAGGCATCGATTTCTCAAAGTAGAGACTCTAATGTACTTGTCTTGTTGCTCAGTTGTGCAGCGGGGCCTCCCACTTCTCTTTCTACTCTGGTTAGAGCCTGTTTGTGCTCTCCTCTGAAGGGAGTAGTACACACCGTTGTAGGAAATCTTCAGTTTTCGCATAGAATAGCCTTCATTTCTAAGAACAAGAATAGACTGTCGAGTTTCACATGAAAGTTCTCTTTTTCTGGCCATTTTGAGAGTTTCATAAAACAAACAAATGTAATGCTCCAGATTCTCAACTAGCTCTAAGGAAGGTCAATTTTATAGCTTCTTAAATCAGCCAAACCGTTTTCAGCTGGGCTAACATACTTGTGCAAGGGTTTTCTAGGATTTTCTAAACATCCATTAGCCTTCTTACACCGTTAGCAAACACAATGTACCATTAAAATACTGGAGTGGTGGTTGTTGGAAATGGGCCTCTATACACCTATGTAGATATTGCAATAAAAACAAGACGTTTGCAGCTAGAATAGTCATTTACCACATTAACAATTTACAGAGTGTATTTCTGATTCATTTAATGTTAGCTTCATTGAAAAAAAATGTGCTTTTCTTTCAAAAATAATGAAATTTCTAAATGACCCCAAACTTTTTAACGGTAGTGTATATGTATGTGTGTGTGTATGTATGTGTATGTATATATATATATATATATATATATATATATATATATATATATATATATAATATATATAGTAGTCATATCCCATGTGATGTTTTTATATAT
This sequence comes from Phyllobates terribilis, assembly GCF_046119375.1. Classification (NCBI taxonomy): domain Eukaryota; kingdom Metazoa; phylum Chordata; class Amphibia; order Anura; family Dendrobatidae; genus Phyllobates; species Phyllobates terribilis. Next base: position 68,990,876 of record NW_027362767.1, read on the forward strand.
ATATATATATATATATATATATATATATATATAACATCACATGGGATATGACTACTATATATATATATATATATATATATATATATATATATATATATATATATAGTAGTCTCAATATATCCTATGTGATGTTTACAGCATTCTCAGTGTATCATGTGTTGCATACAGCACAATTGCAAAAAGAACTTCAGCACTCCATACATGAAAATATAAGAAATATTGTATCTAGACTAATGTCACTTTGAAAAATGAAGGTTTTTTGCGCATAATTTGGCCAATTTATGTGTGCCCATCAACCACGACAAGGTCACCTTCGTATGATGGGAAACTACACTATGCTACCACTGGATATGCCACTCTTGGGCTGTAAGCCTGTATGGACAATATGTCTCTGCTTGGGCTTTTAACCTACAATGTATGGGCTGGTAGAGCTAGTTAAAACCACCTGTGACTGAATGGGAGGGACACATGGTCAGAAAAAAGGCTGTCAAACTTCTAATAGTGTGAACACGTACCTGCTGCAATGCTCCAGGAGCGGGATCCCAAAAATGATTAATAGAAAAAAGAGAGGGGTCGCTCACTGGTCTATTCGGGTGCTCTGAAGAAAAGAGTAATCTCAATTGCAAAAAGAACTTCGGCACTCCATACATGAAAATATAAGAAATATTGTATCTAGACTAATGTCACTTTGAAAAATGAAGCCCATACATTGTAGGTTAAAAGCCCAAGCAGAGACATATTGTCCATACAGGCTTACAGCCCAAGAGTGGCATATCCAGTGGTAGCATAGCGTAGTTTCCCATCATACGAAGGTGACCTTGTCGTGGTTGATGGGCACACATAAATTGGCGAAATTATGCGCAAAAAACCTTCATTTTTCAAAGTGACATTAGTCTAGATACAATATTTCTTATATTTTCTTGCATACAGCACAGTCTCATTGTATCTTATGGCCAAAAAGTTTGGGACTGATGCAAATTTTGCTTTTGTCAAAGTTTATGCTTCATTGTCTTTCAATATTTTAGTCTGATATTTCTATGGTTCTTGACATACAATTTTAAATATTTGATAAGTTGTTAAACTTTTTTTTTGACAAATATGTCAAGTTTATGCAAAGACTTAATATGTACAATGTTGACAGTTATATTTCAATATGTCTGCAATTCAATCTGGCAGCTGGATATCAGCTTCTGGGCCAAATCCTGATTGATAACAGCTGATTCTTGCCTAATCAGTGCTTGGAGTTTCTCACAATTGCAGTGTTTTTGATTGTTCACTTGCTTTTTGAGAATTGATTCCAGCTTTTCAATTGGATTGGATTGATATGTTAGGAGTTTCCTGGCCATGGACCCAAAATTTCAATATTTTATTTTTCACTGAGCCACATAGTTAGCATTTTTGTCTTATGACATGGTGCTTCATCATGCTGGAAATACATTGTTCATCAAAAATTGTTCCTGGATCGTTGGGAGAAGTTGATCATAAGAGGATGTTTAGATCCCATTTTTTATTCTTGGCATTATTGTTAGGCAAAATTGTGTGAGCCCACTCCACGGATGAGAAGCCCCCACACATGAATGGTCTCTGAATGCTTTACTGTTGGCATGAGGTAGGACTTATGGTAGTGCTCACCTTTTCTTCCTGGGATAGTCATTCTCCCAAATGTCCCAAACAGTCTGGAGGAGATTTCATCACCAGTATCTGTATTATTCTATAGATCTACACTGTACAGAACTACTTCTCCTGTCTTGTATACTGGGTGCAATTCTTAGTATAAATATATACACTGCTCAGAAACATAAAGGGAACACCTAAACAACACAATGTAACCTCAAGTCAATCACACTTCTGTGAAATCAACCTGTCCAGTTATGAAGCAACACTGATCGTGAATCAATTTTGCTCGCTGTTGTTGCAAATGGAATAACAGGTAGAAATGATCAGCAATTAGCAAGACACCCCCTATACAGTGGCGGTTCTGCAGGTGGTGACCACAGACCATTTCTCTGTTCTCATCCTTTTAAGCAATTTTGGTCAGTTTTGCATTTTGTCATTGCCCTCAACCTTAGAGATACAGTAGCATGAGGAGGTGTCTACAGTACAACCCACAGAAGTTGCTCAGGTAGTGCAGCTCATCCAGTATGGCACATCAATGTGAGCTGTGGCAAGAAGGGTACCTGTGTGTCAGCACAGTATCCAGAGCATAGAACATTTAACCGGTGACAGGCCAGTGCACCAGGAGACGTGGAGGGGGCCGTAGGAGGGCAACAACCCAGCAGCAGGACCGCTACCTCCGCCTATGTGCAAGGATAAACAGGAGGAGCAGTGCCAGAGCCCTGCAAAATTACCTCCAGCAGGCCACTAACATCCATGTGTCTGCTCAAACTGTTAGAAACAGACTCCATGAGGGTGGTATGAAGCCCGATGTCCACAAGTGGGTGTTGTGCTTACAGCCCAACACCGTGCAGAGCGATTGGCATTTGCCAGAAAACACCAAGGTTGGCAGATTCCACATTGGTGCCCTGTGCTTTTCACGGATGAAAGCAGGTTCACACTGAGCACATGTGACAGACGTGACAGAGTCTGGAGACGCCATGGAGAGCGATCTGCTGCCTGCAACATCCTCCAGCATGACCGGTTTGACAGTGGGTCAGCTCACTGATCCTTCACTGACCTGCCTCCTATTTTACATAATGCATCTAGTAGTGCGGGGCTAGGTAAAATAGGAGGCAGCTCAGTGAAGGCACAGTGAGCTGTCATAAAAGCATACAGATGAATATGTAAGCAGAGCACCAGATAGACCGTCCCCCACAGCCCACCCTGAAGCACGAGCATATCATTATCTCCATACTGAAAGTAAAGATTACACAAGAACCACAGGATGGATTTCATTAACCAAGGTATCATTTTAATCAGTGTAATGTCGCCCACCTGACAGTGTTATGTGGTTTACTGAGCACAATCCTGCTGACAGGTGTACTTTAAACTCATGGTAAAGAGTAGTCAATACACAGCTATTATCTTTTTCAGGGATTCTGATTAACCCCACAGAAAGTTTAGCTGTTGTAGTTGGATTTTCTTGACTTTTTCTTAGTTGCCATGATGTCTCCCATACGCAGCACACACAGGAGGGATTTCTGCTCTCCTGTTTCTATGTAGCACATGTTCAGAAGCTGCTGCAGGATTCACATGTCTTTAGACACTATGTAATTTATTAAGATAACTCTTCACTTTAGTGTTAGATGGGTAAAATTAATCAGTCAGTCTCGTATATTCCATAATTCATAAAAGTGACCCAAGACCCATAGATAGCAAATAAGAAGAATAATATTTGTATTGGAATTAAAAGTGAAACCCTGATACACTCAGAGAATAATTCTTGATGAGAGGATGTTGTCATTAATCCTTCTGGAAACTTGTATTTCTTCATATCTTCAGAATATACAAACCACTAATTTTTTTGTCTGGATAAAAGTCCCAAAACAAAGCCTTGTCTGGAATATATTATTTCATGGCATGAAGGCAGGGGGGAGGGGGATCTGAACGCGAGGTGAATCTATGGATGTAGAAAGCCAAGAACCTGTCAAAGCTATTTAGATTGCCAAAACACATAAATGTTTTAAACATTACTGCTGCCTCATCCCATGTCGGCTGGATGGGGAGAATGCCAGGGTTATTTTACAGGTGAGATTACTCTCCATAGAGAGAGATACCTGAGGAGACCATTACACCAATGCCAGCAGCGCTGTTTAAAGCTGAAATACGACACATCTAGGTGCGCTCTAACCCGTTTATAGGGATCATTGCACTGGAAATAATTATTTTAGAAACTAGCGGAATGTGTGTTGTCCCTGGCATGTACTGTAGGTCTGACCGGCTGATGACGAGGGGGAGGAGAAGCTTTTAAAAAGACAAATTTAGGTTCAGATTAGTGTGAAGCTGTAATAGAGCAGTCATAGTCATAGCTACTGTCTGCCTCTGGACTATAGCGGGGCATACAAATGCTTCTTCTTTTCTTCGTCATCTGATGCCATTTTATGGAGATATTCTTGCTTTTGAAGAATTGCTACTGAACACATTCTGAGCACATTGATTATCTTAATAATAATAATAATAATAATAATAAATAGTTTTATTTCTATAGCGCCAACATATTCAACAGCACTATACAATTAAGCCGGGACATGTACAGACAATTAATACAATGCAAAGTAACACATAGTTCAATAGTTACAGAAGGAGTGAGAGCCCTGCTCACAAGAGCTTACAATCTATAAGGAAATGGGGGGACGCAAAAGGTAAAAAGTGCTTATCATGTACGGTCCAGCCATCATTCTAATAAATAGGGCATTTCATATAAAGCTGCATGAACTGGTCATCAGCCAGTATCTAAGCACAGTTGCCAAGTGTTATTGGGGGGGTTTGGAGGATGGGTATACAGAGGAATGGGAAAGACCAGGTTCTGATGATAATTTAGAAAGAGGGAACAGGGAAAAGTTAGATTAGTGAAGTGAGGTGATAATCCTGTCTAAAGAAATGTGTTCTTAAAGCACACTTAATAATGTGGAGGTTAGGTATTAATCATATTATCTGGGGCACGGCATTCCAGAAAACTGCCCCAGCATGAGAGAAGTCTTGGAAACGGAGGTGCCAGGTTTCAGATCATGGAGGTTGTTAGGCCACGGCCCCACTATCAGTAATTGTCAGTATTTTTTCTCAGGAGTGGGAGACAAAACCAGGTGAGGAACAATCAGAGAAAAGGTATAATAGAAACAAGTCACCAATTCTGCATTTATCACCCACTCCTGGTTTTGGCTTCCACTCCTGAGAAAAAATACTGACCGAATACTGACCATATACTGATAGTGGGGCAGTGGCCTTAGTCTTAGATCAGTTGCAGAATGGAGAGCAAGGTAGGGTGATAGACAGAGATGAAGGAGGAGATGAAGGGCGGTGCAGAATCGTGGAGAGCTATTGCGAGTGAGCAAGATGAGTTTGTATTGTATTCTGTAGCGAATGGGTCACCAGTGTAATGACTGGCACAAGGTGGAAGCATCGTTGTAGCGGCTGAACAGAAATACAACCCTGGATGCCGGATTGGGGAGGACAAAGTTTGGTTAGAGGGAGACCGATCAGTAGAGAGTTGCAGTAGTCCAGACGAGACTCAATAAGAGTGACAGTAAGAGTTTTTGCAGTTTCAAAAGGTGAGAAAAAGTTGGTTTCTGGAGATGTTTTGTAGATGACATGTAACGATAACATGAGCGATTGAGTAATTGGATACAGGGAATAAAGGAAAGTTCTGTGTCAAATATGAGCCCAAGACAGCGGGCGTGCTGCTGGGGATTTATGGTTGAACCCTCCAAGCCAATTGCAATATCGGACATAGGTAGATTAGTTGAGGGGGGGAAACTCAAGGAGTTCAGTTGTGGAAAGATTCAGTTTCAGATGGTGGGAGGACATGATGTTAGAGACAGTGGACACATTATCCCTGGTGTCTTGTATTAAGGTAGGGGTGAAGTCAGGAGATTAAGAGTATAATTGTTTGTCATCAGCTTAGAGATGATACTGGAAACCAAATCTGATGGTTTGTCCAAATGGGGGCCGTCTATGGAGAGAAGAGGAGGGGGCCTAGGACTGAGCCCTGAGGAACCCTGATAGTAAGGGGACGAGGAGAGGAAGAAGAGCCGGCAAAAGATGCAGGGAAGGAGCGGTCAGAGTGAATTCAATATCTTATAAGCAATATAGGCTCTTATCTACTTAAATCAGTAATGCAGGGAAAATATACATCAAAGCAGTCTTATTTTGGACCTTTTTTTTCCTTGTGGTCATATCCTAGCAAAACAGCGGCATATAAATAACTAGATGCGTTTTGTAATATACCCCACATTTCTTTTAAGCTCCCTGCATCAATCCAGTGACGAGCTGTTTGGGTGTGTCATAACCTATAAATGAGAACTTTCTATTCTACAATAATTTGGATCGCTATAGCATTGTGGTATTTGGGTTGCATGAGATTGTAATATTTTTTTCCAGAAGCTGTGCCATTCCTGTCCATGAGATGTGTCTGGCATTGCAGCTGAGCTCCTTCACTTATTTCTGCAATACCAGAAACACTCTATGAACCAATTCGGTGCATTTCTGGGAGACAAGCGCACCCTTCTTCTAATTTCAGGCTACCCACTTTAAGACAAACTACTATATTGTGGAATTGCTAAAGCAGGGGTTCAGCAACCTTAGACACCCCAGCTGTTGTACAATTACAACTCCCAACATTTGCATGGCTGCCATGGCATATTGAGAGTTGTAGTTTCACAATAGCTGGAGTGCTGCAGGTTACTGATCCCTGTGCTAAACTAACATGGTGACATCCACCTGAATGCTATATTCTGCTTTAAAAGGGAATCTGTCACCAGGTTTTTGCCACCTAATTTGAGACCAGCATAATGTAGAGACAGAGACCCCGATTCCAGTGATGTGTCACTTACTGAGCTGCTTAATGGAGTTTAGATAATCTCCTGCTGATGAAAAAAGGATTTGATCACTAGAGGCAGGGCCGGCGTCAGCACCCGGTGCACCCGGGCAAATGCCGGGGCCCTGAGCAGGCAGAGGGGCCCACTGGCGGTCGCGCACCCCGCTGGGCTATGTGCGGAGGAGAGCGGTGTCAGCGCTCGCCCTTCCCCCCGCTTGCTCAGGGCCCCGGCAGCTGGATACTTACCTCTCCCCTTGCCTCCGCAGATCAGCTGTCTTCCTGCTCTGCGCTCCCTGTGACGTATCAGGTCAGAGGGCGCGGTGACGTCTTTTCACCGCGCCCTCCCCTGGCCGTCACAGGGAGCGCTGAGTGGGAAGACACCGACAACGCTGGAGTTCGGACCCGAGCAGCGGGCAGCAGGTAGCAGGTGAGGAGAAGGGAGGTGAGTATTTGATTTTTTTTTTTAATGTATGGAGGCATGGGGCATTATAAAGAGAGGGGGGGACATCCTGCATGGGGCATTATAAAGAGAGGGGGGGACATCCTGCATGGGGCATTATAAAGAGAGGGGGGGACATCCTGCATGGGGCATTATAAAGAGAGGGGGGGACATCCTGCATGGGGCATTATAAAGAGAGGGGGGGACATCCTGCATGGGGCATTATAAAGAGAGGGGGGGACATCCTGCATGGGGCATTATAAAGAGAGGGGGGGACATCCTGCATGGGGCATTATAAAGAGAGGGGGGGACATCCTGCATGGGGCATTATAAAGAGGGGGGGGGATTCCTGCATGGGGCATTATAATGAGGAGGGGTGACAGCCTGCATGGGGCATTATAAGGTGGGGAACAGCCTGCATGGGGCATTATAAGGTGGGGAACAGCCTGCATGGGGCATTATAAAGAGAGGTGGGGAACAGCCTGCATGGGGCATTATAAAGAGAGGGAGGGACATCCTGCATGGGGCATTATAAAGAGGGGGGGGCATCCTGCATGGGGCATTATAAAGAGGAGGGGTGACAGCCTGCATGGGGCATTATAAAGGGGGAGGGGGCAGCCTGCATGGGGCATTATGTGGGGGGTAACAGCCTGCATGGAGCATTAAAAGGGGGGGCCTGTATGGGGCATTATGTGGGGGGAACAGCCTGCATGGAGCATTATAAGGGGGGGGCAGCCTGTATGGGGCATTATGTGGGGGGTAACAGCCTGCATGGAGCATTAAAAGGGGGGGGGGGCCTGTATGGGGCATTATGTGGGGGGTAACAGCCTGCATGGAGCATTATAAGGGGGGGACAGCCTGTATGGGGCATTATGTGGGGGGTAACAGCCTGCATGCAGCATTATATGGGGGCCAGTATCCTGTATGGAGCGTTATAAGGGAACCGGTATCCTGTATGGAGCGTTATAAGGGGACCGGTATCCTGTATGGAGCGTTATATGGGGGCCAGTATCCTGTATGGAGTTTTATAAGGGGACCGGTATCCTGTATGGAGCGTTATAAGGGGACCGGTATCCTGTATGGAGCGTTATATGGGGGCCAGTATCCTGTATGGAGTTTTATAAGGGGACCAGTATCCTGTATGGAGCGTTATATGGGGGCCAGTATCCTGTATGGAGCTTTATAAGGGGACCAGTATCCTGTATGGAGCGTTATATGGGGGCTAGTATTCTGTATGGAGCCTTATATGGGGGCCAGTATTCCGTATGGAGCCTTATATGGAAGCCAGTATTCCGTATGGAGCCTTATATGGGGGGCCAGTATTCCATATGGGGGCCAGTATTCCGTATGGAGCCTTATATGGGGGCCAGTATTCCGCATGGAGCCTTATATGGGGGTCAGTATTCCGCATGGAGCCTTATATGGGGGTCAGTATTCCGCATGGAGCCTTATATGGGGGTCAGTATTCCGTATGGGGCCTTATATGGGGGCCAGTATTCCGTATGGGCGTTATATGGGGGGCCACTATTCTGTGTGGAGCGATTCACCGGTTTCTGAGCTATTGTGGAATTTACAATAGATATCACTCATGTAATGTAAGAAGTGAAATCTTTGCATTGTACTATATATATATATATATATATATATATATATATATATATATATATATATATATATATATATAATATTTCTCCGCCGTATCTCTGCATCATGAATCGTGGTATGTGTTAAAGGGGCCCACTGAGACTCTTTCGCCCGGGGCCCAGAAAAACCTGGAGCCGGCCCTGACTAGAGGACTAGTAAACCTGCTGCCATGTATTCCTCCATATTCATGAGCTCTGTGTAACCCCGCCCCCAGCTCTGATTGGCGGCTTTTTATGTGCACTGTGCATAGGCAGAAAGCTGCCAATCAGTGTGAGTGGGGTTATATAGAGCTCAGAATTCAGAGAACTGCTAGATCGGCAGTAGAGAAAAGATTTTATCAAAACTGCAGCAAGAAGCCCAGTAAGTGATACATCGCTGGAATCAGGGTCTCTGCCCCTACATTATACTGCTCTCAGATTGGGGGCAAAAACCTGTTGAAATTACTTTTAATTATGTTTTTCCATACCCCATACCTGAGAACATAACATTTTACAAATTTGCTTAATAAATAATGTTAATTTCCGTGTACGTGTAGGCAAGGAATATATCTGTACGATTGTTTAAAAATCCTGGTGGAAAAATGAAAGAGAATTAAGCTATGGAAAATATGACAAGGTTACTCCATGTCCAGAATTAATTTAGCAGCCTGATTAATCTAGAAGCCATCATGTAATTCTTACAAAATGCAGAAAGTCTTTTATGTAGAAAAGAAAAAGAATTTGTCTTCATCAAGCTGAATATTGGGTCTGTAACTACAAATAAAGCCGGATTCCAAGATGGTCAGGGCAAGAGATAACAGAAGAAAAAAACATTATCCAAATACTGCAAAATTCATCGAACGTCAGGAGCCTAAGCAGAACCAGGTGCAGAAAATATTCCAGAACGCCATAGACGATAGTGGAGGCTCGAAGACTTGGGTTATAACAAACAAAACTAAATAGGGGAACACACAAGAAATGACTAAATAAATAAAACCGAAAAACAAACCACATGTCCATATCTAAACACAAAATGATGTTCTAAAACAATGTACTTGATTACAGTGAAACTGAGTAAAATAGGGGAAAAAAAGGTTCTCCACAAAACTTTTGTGGGGTGTTCTGATCCGCTTGATCTTCTAGAACATGGAAGCAAAGGTGCATATTTTTGGATAAAATAGAGTCCAGACATCACTAAAGACAACTGGACTAGCATGCTATGGAAGAAACATAGTGCACGGACCGCTAAGTAAGATGTTGGGGGCTTCACACTGCTCCTATCCTGAATTTTTAATTAAATGAGATGTCAAGGATTAAAAAAAATATAGCTGCTTTCTTTCAAAAATAGCATCACCATAGGTTGTGTGCGGTAGCGCAGCTCCGCTGTGTTCACTTCAATATCAGACCCCATGAATGGCCAGGGGTGGCAGGGTTTCTGAATGAAAGCCGCCATGTTTATCTAATCCTGGACATCCCCTTTAATATTCAGAGTTCTACTTTAAAGATATTTTATTTTCCCCCGGAAACACAGGGCCAAACATATCATCGGTGCTACCTGTGCAGCCGCACAGGGGCCCAAGAGGTCAGGGGGCCACTACCATCTACAAAGCAGGTGGAATTATGCATTATGAGTTATTGGACGGCAAATCGCCTGTGTCTTTTGTCTCTCCGCCAGTGCAGATACAGCACCGACGCCTGTAGTTCTTCCCCGTTCAAATAAATGTGGTTTTCTGCACCTATATAGCCTATGGACTAGTGTGACGCAGTTTTTAGGGGGAGGGAGAAGCATTTTTTTCTTCCCCAATGAAAAGGACAAGTCTTCTATTTGTTATTCTCCAATAAATTTACTCCCAATAAAGAAAATATTCTTGAGGATCTTTTATTAGGTTTACACATTGTGGTGTTCCTCTGTTATTTTCCCTTAGAAATCTGGGTAGAATTTTACCATTGGGTGTTACTAATTGAGGTTAAGTTCATTGGACCTTATTCAGTCAATTATAACCCAAAACTAGATAAAAAAACAAACAAACTATACTATTGTGGCACCCCAGGGGTCTGGTTTTCCACAGTAACAGCAATGTTATGTCTGAGAGCAGGTGGGAGGTCTCTTGGTCAGGGATCCTATGCATGCCACACCTCCTGCCCAGTCCTGGGAGGGGAAGAACTTCCCCTATATAAACCTAGGGCTGAGGCAGGGTGAGGGAGTGGAGAAGAAGCAGAGAAAAGAAGCAAATATAAGAAGAAACAACAGGAGCTCTGTGGGAGCAGTGTTACAAGGAGTCAGGGGCTGGCAGCTGCAGAGCTCGCCCTGACTGAGAAGTTATCACCGGACCCGGAGTCCGAGGCTGTGGGGACTAACTCCTATCCAGCAGCAGAAACCGACCGGCAGGGGATTGCAGGTCCTCTGGCCCAGAAACCCGAAGGCCCCGAGTCACCGGCCATACGGGTGAGCACCACACGGTACACTCAGGGACGTGGGCTACTTATACCCGCCTCTAGCAAGGTAGCCAGAAGAGTATCGTTAGTTTGGGAGGCCTGAACTACACAGTACCGTCTCCGAGTGGTTCCTGCTACCCCCATCATCCACGTCGGCTGCCCTGAGGCCATACCCCTCCTGTTGGGGGTTATACTATCACGCTGCACAATCCTACCACCGGCCTCAGCGGTCTGCCCTGCAGCAGCAGCTCCCTGGCTGCACTCAACGGGTGGCGTAGTCGTCCAACATCTACCGCTAAAACAGCGCCACTTAGTCTGACTCCCTGGGCACGGACCGGGTCACGCCACGAGACTACAACCCTCAACAGATCCGGCTCCGGGTAAGCTCCCGCGTGCGCAACGCAGCGCGACACAGGCCCAGGGGCGCGTCAACTTTTGGCGTAGTCGGCAGGATCTCGTGCCCGCAACCACCGGGTACTGCGTGCCTGAAAAAGACTGTGAAAACTTACCCGTGGTGAAGATTCCCGCCATCGGTGGAGTTTTCCCGCCATCCGGCGCCATCTTCAGCCTTCTTCCCGCCATCCGTGGAGTTTTCCCGCCATTGGACGCCATCTTGAGGACGCCGCGCGGGAAGAAGAGGGGCGTGGACTCCGAAAACGCGCGAGAACTGAAGCCCCGCCTCATGTCCGGACGTTGCGTAAGGTCCTGGAAGGAGCCCAGCAGACGCCGACGTCACAGGAGCGCGACGGAAGGTCCTCAACCCTGACGATCCACTGCGGAGCCGCGGCCTACGGAAGAGGATCATCGCAAGGTAGGCCACGGTCCACTAGGGGGGAGAAGGATGTCGGATACGGAGGAGAGCTTCACCGCTCCAACCCCCGCCAGCGCCACCGCTGTTGCGGTCATGCCTTTCACCATGCCCTATATCCCGGGGGCAGCCTGGCTACCCCAGTACTCAGGGGAGTCACATACCCTGCAGGACTTTAGAGAAAAACTGGATAGCCTCTTCCAGGTGTACCCCCTCACAGAAGAGCAAAAAGTAAGCATCCTGGTGGCCCAATTAACCGGGGCAGCCCAAAGGGAGGTAAAGTCCTGGCCACCTGGGGGGAGGACTGTCGCAGGGATACTAACCCGGCTGAGGGACACCTTTGATACCCGCACCTCAGCCGAGATCAAGCTTAGATTCTACGGGTGCAAACAGCGGGCACATGAGAGTATAAGGGACTATGCCCTGAACCTACAAGAGGCCCTGAGAGCCATTAAGCAGACAGACCCTGACGGCGTGGGAGACGAGGACAGGCTGTTAACTGAACAATTTATAGAGGGTTTATATTGCAATGCCCACCGAACCCAGTTGCGGGCAATGGCCTTACAGGACCCTCATCTGGGATTTGCACAGTTCAAGGACAGAGCCATCCGGGTGCTCCGAGAACCGGCACCAGGTGGCGTTGTGACCCACAGACGCCCCACTACCACCTACCACCAGGAGGCGGCGCCCTTGTCGGCAGGGCCTGTGGGAGCTGATGCGCAGGCTTTGAACAATGACTCGGCTCCAGACCTGCACCATCAGGTCCAAGAGCTAGCTAAAAGCGTTGCTGCGCTAACCCGAACTGTGCAGTCTTTACAGGTTTCCACTCCAGGGAAGATCCAGCTGGCATCCGGACCGGAGGACATCCCGTGGCGTCGACCAAGGAGAACCCCACCGGCCAGAGGAAGACCCAGCGACCGATACAACGAGGACGGACGACCCATCTGCCGCCGCTGTAATCAACCCGGACATATGGCAAGGTACTGTCCTTTAAACTGGCACAACCTAGGGTAGAGGGCCAACCCCTAGGAAAAAGATCATCAGGCCCATCAAACTGGCGCGACAAATATGTGGGAGGACGTCCAGTCTTGCCTGTGGTACTGGATGGCATTCCTATGAGTGCCCTACTGGACACCGGGTCACAGGTCACCACCATCCCGTACGTGCTCTTCAAGCAGTACTGGAATGACTCGGATATTACCCGCTACCCTGACGACGACTTGAGTATCATCGCCAGCAATGGTCAGCCCGTGCCACAGATCGGATTTAAAGAGGTGACCATTAAAATTGGTAGAGTTGAACTGGCAGCACAGGGACTGATCATTGTAGACATTGACAAACACGAGAGTCACCCAAAGATAACTCTAGGAACTAATGTAATTGAAAATTGTCTTGCAGAGGTGATTTTCCTTTTACAGCAGGTTGCCAAGAACGCCAGCTCCGGCGAGCAGCGAGTGCTCCAAAAAGAGATCCGGGCACTGATGCGACGGCAACAGGTGGAACTCTCCGGCGGTGAGATTGGTAGTGTGAGAATGTGTGACCCTTTCCCTATTGCCATGCCCCCAAAAAGTGAAATGATGATTTGGTGCCGGGCAGCTATTGGTCTGAGAGGTAGAGATTACCAGGCAATGGTAGAACCAGTTTACTCAGACAGTAGGCCCACCATCTTGACAGCACGGGGGGTGGTTAATGTACGCCATGCGAGGGTGCCCGTTCGCATAATCAATATCGGGAAGAGGGAAGTGTACCTGCCCCGGTATGCCACGCTAGCCAAATTATATACCATTAACCAAAATGCTATACAATCTGTGGAACCCTTGCCTCCATCTCACCCGGAGGAAGGTAACGGCTCTAAGAAAACAATGGAGGACTGGTGTCAGCAACTACATTTGGGTACTGACTCCACTCCCTCACATCAGAAACAGGGAGTCTATCGGGTGGTTCAAGAGTACGAGAGAGTGTTTAGTAAACACCCGTTAGACTTCGGGCGAGTCAAGGGGGTAGAACACCACATCCCCACGGGAGACCATCCTCCCATAAAAGAGAGGTATCGACCCGTACCCCCTGCACACTACCAACACGCCAAGGGGATGCTTAGAGACATGAAGGAGGCTGAGGTGATCAGGGATAGCTGTAGCCCCTGGGCAGCTCCACTAGTCTTAGTCAAAAAGAAAGACAACACCATGAGGATGTGTGTAGATTACCGGAAAATCAACCGTATCACACACAAGGATGCGTACCCCTTACCAAGGATAGAGGAGTCTTTGGCTGCGTTAAGATCTGCTAACTTCTTCTCTACCTTGGATCTCACTAGTGGGTACTGGCAGGTTCCTGTAGCAGAGGCGGACCGGGAGAAGACCGCATTCACCACCCCGATGGGACTTAGCGAGTTTACCTGCATGCCGTTCGGACTCTGCAACGCACCAGGAACCTTCCAACGATTAATGGAGTGCTGTCTGGGCCATAGAAACTTCGAGACGGTCCTGTTGTACCTGGACGATGTCATCGTATATTCTAAGACTTATGAGGACCACCTGAAACACCTGGCGGAAGTGTTCGAAGCTCTGGCAAGCTACGGCCTAAAGGTGAAACCCTCCAAGTGTCACCTCCTGAAACCAAAGGTGCAGTACCTGGGACACGTGGTGAGCGCTGACGGAGTGGCTCCCGACCCTGATAAGATCACCGCAATTAAGGAATGGCCAAGTCCCTCCAGTGTAAAGGAAGTGCGGCAGTTCCTCGGGTTGGTAGGCTACTACCGCAGGTTCATCCCCGGTTTCACCAAAAAGGCAGCTCCTATGCAGGACCTCCTGATAGGCCAGTCCCGGAAGGCCAAGAACCAGAAGCCGCCCTTCAGATGGGAGAAGTTGGAAGAGGAGTCCTTCCGCCAGCTGAAGATGGCCCTCACGGGGGATGAAATCCTGGCGTACCCGGATTACAGTCAGCCCTTTATCCTCTACACCGACGCAAGTAACATCGGGCTAGGAGCCGTGCTGTCCCAGATCCAGCAGGGGAAAGAACGAGTAATCGCTTACGCCAGCCGAAAACTGCGACCCACCGAGAGAAACCCTGAGAATTACAGCTCATTTAAGCTAGAGTTCCTGGCAGTGGTGTGGGCAGTCACCGAACGCTTTAAGCACTATCTCGCTTCTTCCCGGTTCGTCGTGTACACGGATAACAACCCGTTGACACACCTGGACACGGCAAGACTCGGTGCCCTAGAGCAGAGATGGATGGCCCGTCTGTCCAACTACGAGTTCACAATCAAATACCGGGCAGGACGCTCCAATACCAACGCGGACGCCCTGTCCAGGATGCCAAACCTACCGGACCTAGGAGAAGATCCAGAGGGACTGGAAGAAGTCGAACTCCCTGCGTTCCACCGGCATGGGACTATCCAGTATTCCCACCAGGTAAGGAGTAAGCAAGCCGCTACGTTTAACCCCTTGCCTCACTACAACTGGGAGGAAACGCAAGACAGTGACCCTGCCGTCCGACTGGTGAAGGAGATGCTGACTCGGCCAGAGGCTCGCCTTGACCCAGACGCTCCGGAGGAAGCCAAGCAACTGTGGGCTGAGAAGAGTCGACTGTTCCTTTATAAGGGGAAGTTGTGCCGCAGAATGGTTAACTCCCGGACGCATGAACTAATCTGGCAAGTAGTGGTGCCACGAAGAGACGCAGCCATGGTGATGGAGGCATACCACGACGGAGCTGGACACTTCGGATGGAAGAAGCTGGAGTTCCTGCTGCGCGAGCGGTTCCACTGGGTAGGCATGAGGGGAACCATCGAGAGGTGGTGCAGAGACTGTGGCCCGTGCAACCTAAGAAGGAAGGACCGTGCCAGCCAGAAGACTCCCCTGCAGTCCATCGTCACCCGGCAGCCGTTGGAACTGGTAGCCTTGGATCATGTAAAACTGACCCAAGCAGAAGTGGCTACGTCTACGCACTAACCATCGTGGATCACTACTCCCGGTTCTTGGTTGTCGTCCCCGTCAAGGACTTAACAGCTCGAACAGCAGCGAGAGCCTTCCAGCAGCATTTCTGCCGTCCACACGGGTACCCGGACCAAGTGTTGACAGACCAGGGACCTGCCTTTGAAGCGGAGGTCTTCCAAGAATTCTGCACTCTGTATGGCTGCCGGAAGATAAGGACGACACCCTATCATCCGCAAACTAATGGACTTTGTGAGAAAATGAACCAGGTGGTAATGGATCTTCTGAAAACGTTGCCCCTGGAAGAACGCAGTCTGTGGCCTGAGAAGCTGCCCGATCTGGTGGACCTATACAACCACATCCCGGTAGGTTCCACCAACTGTACCCCGGCTTACCTAATGAGGGCGAGACCTGGTAAGTTACCTGTTGACCTGGAAATGGGAGTCCTGACACCTGAGGACACTTCACCAGAAGCAGACTGGGACACAGAGAGGCAGCAGCAGTACCGGAGAGTACAGGAGAGCGTGGAGCGAAGTCTCTGTCAGGCTAGGGAAAGACAAGAGAAAACTTACAACCAGTATGCTCCCGCTGTTCCCCTGGTACCCGGAGAGCAGGTCTTGAAGAGAAAAAGACGGCTCCACAAGTTGGACGACCAGTGGGAGAAGGACCCGTACACCGTACTGCCCTCAAGCCACGACAACCCAAAGGTCTGTACCATCAGTAAAGACGGAGGGGAAACCACAACCATTGTATCCCGGGATCACCTGAAGAAGTGTCCCGAACAGCTACGGAACCCTGAAGAGGAACAAGAAGACCCTCGACCCGTAGAGGAAAGGGAAGACATGGTTAATACTGTGCTCGGAGACTTCCCTCGGTCTTGGACTCAAGTCAATGGTGCAGTTGTGGTACCCGTACTCACCTTCCTCCAACCAGCATCCCAAGCACCTATGGAGCAACAGGTAGAGCTGGAAGAACAGCCGGTCCAGGAGGCAGAAGACCCCACACCAGCAGACCAGGAGACTCAACCCTCTGCTTGCAGTGAGCCTGCCATATCCCTAGTGAGCCAAAGGGCCCGTAGACCGCTGCCCAGTTTACCCTTAACAGCTCCTACACCCTGTAGTTCAGGGCCAGACAGTCAGCTCCGTAGGTCCACTAGGGCCACTAGGGGCCAGTTACCCGCACGTTGGAGGATTTGAAGTGTATAAATTGTTTTATTTGTGGTTACCTGTTTTTCTTGTTGCTTGTGTATAATTATGTGTTTCTAGTTATTTTTAGGAGTCCTTGGTGGATTTACCGGGAATCCTTTGTACATAGTTGGAGCGTAACCCAGGACGGACTAAAGACTGTTAAGGACTCGGGGCAGGACAGACCCCTACCTGGTTACGTCTCCCTGTTTTGGTGAAATGGACACCTTGCTTTCTTCAAAGACTGCACCCGGTTACGGACATGCCGTGACCACCTTTATGTGTTTCTTTATTGTTATTGTTATATCTTGTTATGTTTTTCTAAAATATGTTTAGTCCCGGAGTACTAAATTTCACTAGGGGGGAATGTGGCACCCCAGGGGTCTGGTTTTCCACAGTAACAGCAATGTTATGTCTGAGAGCAGGTGGGAGGTCTCTTGGTCAGGGATCCTATGCATGCCACACCTCCTGCCCAGTCCTGGGAGGGGAAGAACTTCCCCTATATAAACCTAGGGCTGAGGCAGGGTGAGGGAGTGGAGAAGAAGCAGAGAAAAGAAGCAAATATAGGAAGAAACAACAGGAGCTCTGTGGGAGCAGTGTTACAAGGAGTCAGGGGCTGGCAGCTGCAGAGCTCGCCCTGACTGAGAAGTTATCACCGGACCCGGAGTCCGAGGCTGTGGGGACTAACTCCTATCCAGCAGCAGAAACCGACCGGCAGGGGATTGCAGGTCCTCTGGCCCAGAAACCCGAAGGCCCCGAGTCACCGGCCATACGGGTGAGCACCACACGGTACACTCAGGGACGTGGGCTACTTATACCCGCCTCTAGCAAGGTAGCCAGAAGAGTATCGTTAGTTTGGGAGGCCTACAACTCCGCCTGGCCAGGGGAGATCCCATCTGCTCAAGGACTGACCAGGCCCCAATCGCTAGCCAGTACTCCGGGAGGGTCTATCTTTGTCACCAGTAAAGACCCTGAACTACACAGTACCGTCTCCGAGTGGTTCCTGCTACCCCCATCATCCACGTCGGCTGCCCTGAGGCCATACCCCTCCCGTTGGGGGTTATACTATCACGCTGCACAATCCTACCACCGGCCTCAGCGGTCTGCCCTGCAGCAGCAGCTCCCTGGCTGCACTCAACGGGTGGCGTAGTCGTCCAACATCTACCGCTAAAACAGCGCCACTTAGTCTGACTCCCTGGGCACGGACCGGGTCACCGCCACGAGACTACAACCCTCAACAGATCCGGCTCCGGGTAAGCTCCCGCGTGCGCAACGCAGCGCGACACAGGCCCAGGGGCGCGTCACTATCATAAAAAAATAAAGTTTCAAAAAGCAGATATGAACCAATAAATAACTTAAGATTTATGACAATAAAAAATTAGTCCAAAATAAAAAAATTAGAATACAAAAAACAAAAAGAAATATATATAAAAAAACACTCTATAAAACCTAAAAAAAATCAGAGGGGAATCACATTATGGCAAATCAAATATGAAATAAATAATAAAATGTAATGACTTCACAGAGAAAAACAAGAGGGGGAGGGAAGAAAATCCCTACACAGGATAATAAATATATTCAGGGAATCAAAGATATGTGTAACGGGTCTGGGAGGCGGAACTTCTGAGCTACTATACAAGGGGGCAGTCCTTGTAAGGGAGCGGGTGGCGACTAGGGAAGACGGGCAGGCAGTCACAGCAGGTGACCGGGACAGTCTCTGAGTGAACGGGCTGGAGGTCACGGCAAGTGACCGGGGCAGTCTCTGGATGAACGGGCAGGAGGTCACGGCAAGTGACCGGGGCAGTCTCTGGATGAACGGGCAGGAGGTCACGGCAAATGACCGGGGCAGTCTCTGGATGAACGGGCAGGAGGTCACGTCAAGTGACCGGGGCAGTCTCTGGGTAAAGGGTAGGTACGAACGGTGATGGCAGAGCCTCCAGGTAGGCTAGCAGGCAGATGGTTGATGTGTGCTCCCAGGTGAGCAAGCGAGAGTCTCTGGAATGGCAGGTGGTCACAGCACGTGATGGCGGAGCCTCCAGGTAGGCTAGCAGGCAGGTAACAGGTGTGCGCTCCCAGGTGAGCGGGCAGGAGTCTCTGGAATGGCAGGTGGTCACAGCACGTGACGGCGGAGCCTCCAGGTAGGCTAGCAGGCAGGTAGCAGATGTGCGCTCCCAGGTGAGCGGGCAAGCTGGTCTATAGACAGACTGACAGGAGTTGGAGGGCAGACCGTCGGACCTCAGGCTAGCAGGCAGGTAGCAGAGGAGCGCTCCCAGGTGAGCGGGCAAGCTGGTCCTTAGACAGACTGACAGGAGTCGGTAGGCAGACCGTCGGACCTCAGGCTAGCAGGCAGGTAAGCAGAATATCAGGCAGGAATCAGACAGCAAACTGGCAGGAATCTGGCAGGTAACTGGCAACGGGACCTGAGGGCTGAAGCAGAGTAGTGAACAGTGCAACAACATTGCTCGGGCACCTCCATTTTGGAGGAGGTGCCTTATATATGGTGAAGTCCTCCGGCCATTGGCCGGGGACTCCTTAGGACGGCGCGCGCGGCCCCTTTAAGAGGGAGGGAGCGCGCGCGCCCTAAGCACAGTGGCCGGGAAGGAGCGCGCGCTGCCAGCAGAGCGGGAGGAGGACGCCGGGCTCGGAGCAGAGAGGTGAGGGGAACAGCGTCCCTGCCTAGCAGAGGGCAGGGACGCCGGCGCTACAATATGATTGACTAGAAGGAAATATAAGCCTTTGTTATATATAAAATATTTAGTTTGAATAAATATTTTTGGGGATTTTTCATTATCATAAATCTTGATAAGTTATTTATAGGTTCATTATTTAGCCAATGGTATCAAACTGCGTAGGAACACGACACCCTGCAAAGGGTAATGGTATCACCAAAGCTGTCATTTTTAAGTGGAATAACAGAGGAATGATGCAGCAGAATTTTATTGATTGGACATACAAGTATTATCTGTAATAGGACGGCAGCCCGATCCTCTATCAAAACTTGAACTAGCAGAGGCGTCAGGTTTGAGAAATAAAATGCATTATTAACTAGGATCTTGCATTATGTTACCATGTCCTTACAAAAAAAAAAAAAGACTGATTTTTTTTTTCCAATAATGAAAAATGTTAGCAGACTGCTCCACACTTGACTATATCTTATATAGCTGAAAAAAACAAACAAAAAAAGGAGCGCCAGCTGACTAGCACGGTAGGTCCACACAGGGAGTAGGAGAGTTGAAGGATTGACGCTCGATTTAGGATCCTGACGAAGGGGAAACCTGAAACTGGTAGATTTGGCTCTGTTTATTTGTTATTGAGTTGTAAAAGTTTTTTTTTATCTATTAAATTATTTCTGCGCGCCCTAAGCACAGTGGCCGGGAAGGAGCGCGCGCTGCCAGCAGAGCGGGAGGAGGACGCCGGGCTCGGAGCAGAGGGGTGAGGGGAACAGCGTCCCTGCCTAGCAGAGGGCAGGGACGCCGGCGCTACAGTACCCCCCCCTTTAGGCCCCCCCTTTTTTAGGCCAGAGAGAAATTTAGCTAGGATGAGAGGGGCATGGATGTTCTCCCGGGGCTCCCACGTTCTCTCTTCAGGACCAAACCCCTTCCAATCTACTAGAAAAAAGGTCTTCCCTCTTACCCTTTTGGTGGCCAGAATGTTCTCTACCTCAAATTCGTTTTCAGCGGAAACCGGAGCAGGAGGCGTACCTGTAGACTTGGAAAAAGAGTTAAGTACCACAGGTTTGAGGAGAGATACATGGAAGGAGTTAGGGATCCGCAAGTTGGCCGGGAGTTTCAATTTATAGGCCACCGGGTTGATCTGACTGATGACCTCCAGAGGACCGATGAACCGAGGCCCTAACTTATAGGAAGGAATCTTGATCCGGACATACTTGGACGAGAGCCAGACCTTATCCCCTGGACGGAATTGAGGAGGATCCAGACGTTTTTTGTCAGCATGTCTTTTCATACGCTCGGATGACAGAAGGAGTGCGGATCGGGTACTCTCCCATATGGAGGAAAATTTGTTAACAAGAGATTCCGCAGCCGGATTGTCCACCGAGGTGGAGACGGGAAATGGGATCCGAGGATGCTGACCGAAGACAACAAAAATCGGGGATTTGGAGGAAGATTCGCTCTCGTGATTGTTGTAAGAAAATTCGGCCCATGGCAGGAGATCCACCCAGTCTGAATGGTGGGCATTAACGAAGTGCCGGAGGTAACTGGTCAGGTTCTGATTGATCCGCTCCACTTGACCATTAGACTGTGGGTGGTAAGCGGAGGAGAAGTCCAGGGTGACGTCTAGCAGTTTACAAGTGGCTCTCCAGAAGCGTGAGGTGAACTGTACCCCACGATCCGACACGATGTGGAGGGGCAGGCCATGAAGACGGAAGATGTGGCGGATAAAGTCTTTAGCCAGCTCGGGTGCAGACGGGAGGCTTGGCAGGGGAACGAAATGAGCCATCTTGGAAAAGCGGTCAGCGACCACCCAAATGACCGTACAACCGGCAGAGACGGGGAGATCAGTTATAAAGTCCATTGCTATATGCTGCCAGGGGGCAGCAGGTACTGGGAGCGGAAGGAGGCGACCGGCTGGCAGATGTCTCAGAACCTTGTTGCGGGCGCAGGACACACAGGCAGAAACAAAGTCAATTACGTCCTTGTGCAGGGTAGGCCACCAGTAGTGCCGGGTAATAAGCTGGAGGGTCTTTTTCTGACCGGCGTGGCCAGCTAGTTTAGACGAGTGACCCCAGTGTAGGATCTTCTCCCGATCAGGTACTGATACGAACGTCTTACCGGGAGGGAGACGATTTAGACTCACGGGAGCCACCTGCATTACTCTGGCGGGATCGATGATGTGTTTCGGTTCCTCCTCGAGATCAGACACCAGAAAGGATCGGGACAAGGCGTCCGCCTTGATGTTTTTGTCAGCCGGGCGAAAATGAAGAATAAAATCAAAGCGAGCAAAAAACAAGGACCACTGAGCTTGGCGCGGGTTAAGTCTCTGGGCATGCTGGAGGTAAGCCAAGTTCTTGTGGTCAGTGTAAATTATTACCGGGTGAAGAGCCCCTTCGAGCAGGTAACGCCACTCTTCCAATGCCAGCTTGATGGCCAATAACTCTCGATCTCCTATGGAATAGTTGCGCTCAGAAGAGGAGAAGAGTTTGGAGAAGAAGCCACAAGTTACCATTCTCCCGGAAGATGATTTTTGGGTAAGTACCGCTCCGGCTCCAGAGGAGGAGGCGTCAACCTCCAGGAAGAACTGCTTGTTGCCATCTGGGCGATGCAGCACCGGGGCGGAAGAGAAGGCCTGTTTTAAGGAAAGAAAGGCCTCCTCTGCTTCGGGCGGCCACTCTCTGGGATTAGTGCCCTTACGGGTGAGCGCGGAAATTGGGGCAGTCCGGGAAGAGAAGTGCGGAATGAAGAGGCGGTAGTAGTTGGCGAAGCCCAGGAACCGCTGAATGGCCTTCAACCCCTCCGGTCGGGGCCATTTCTCGATGGCAGACAGTTTCTCTGGATCCATTCGAAGGCCGGTCTGAGAAATAATGTAGCCCAAAAACGGAAGCGAGGTCTGCTCAAAGAGGCACTTCTCATATTTAGCGAAGAGGTGATTCTGCCTGAGCCTGAACAGGACCTGACGAACGTCTCTCCGGTGAGTCTGGAGATCCGGAGAGAATACCAAGATGTCGTCCAGGTACACCACTACGCAGGAGTAGAGAAGGTCCCGGAAGATGTCATTGACCAACTCTTGAAAGACGGCAGGAGCGTTACAGAGACCAAAGGGCATTACCAGATATTCATAGTGGCCGTCCCGGGTGTTGAATGCAGTCTTCCATTCATCCCCTTGACGGATACGGACCAGGTTGTACGCCCCACGGAGGTCCAGTTTGGTGAAGATTCTAGCCCCCCTCAGACGATCAAATAATTCTGGAATGAGCGGAAGGGGGTACTTATTCTTCACCGTGATCTGGTTAAGGCCTCTATAGTCTATACAGGGACGGAGAGAGCCGTCCTTCTTTTTTACGAAAAAGAAGCCTGCTCCCGCCGGGGAGGTAGATTTCCGGATGAATCCCCTGGCCAAATTCTCCTCAATATATTCGGACATCGACCGGGTCTCAGCAGCGGACAATGGGTAAATACGCCCACGGGGAGGCGTAGTACCGGGTAACAGGTCGATAGGACAGTCGTATGGTCTATGAGGGGGTAATGTCTCTGCCTCCTTTTTATTAAAGACATCAGCAAATGACCAATAGGGAATCGGAAGTCCAGGTAGATTAGTTGGGGTAGGAGAAGGACGGGCGGGATGAACAGGAACCAAACAAGTCTTATGACAGTCCTGTCCCCAGCGAAGGACTTCTCCGGTCTGCCAGTCAAGCACGGGTGCATGTCTCTGGAGCCAAGGTAGACCTAGTAAGAGGGCGTGAGAGAGTCCAGGCAGAACATGAAAAGAGATGCTCTCAGAATGCAGCATTCCCACCTGCAGAGTTACGGATTCGGTGATGAGTTGGATGGGACGTGGTAAGAGGCCCCCATCCACAGCAGCGACAGATAATGGTATAGCCAGAGGTTTGGTGGGAATGCGGTATTTTTCTACCAGGGCCTGTGAAATAAGATTCCCGGCCGCTCCAGAGTCAAGTTGGGCTAGTTCGAAATAACGATTCTCCCCGCAGATAATTGAGACTGACAGCAGCAGAGATGGAGAGGATTTATTCTTGTCTAGGTCGACCTCTCTGAGCGAACCTAGACACAGGCGTTTCCCGACCTCTCCGGGCAGGTACGGATCCGCTGCTCCTTACTACCACAGTAGAAGCAGCTCCCCTCGGCACGGCGTAAGTCCTGACGGGTTTTGACCATCTTGGTCTGGTCGACCTGCATAGGCTCAGGAGAGTGTACCTGGGGAGAAACGGAGGGAGTGACGGATTTCTGAAAAGTAGGAGCTAGACGTGGAAACCTCCTCTCACGGGTGACTTCTTTGGCACGCTCCTGGAACCGTAGGTCAATCCGGGTGGCAAGAGTTATTAGGTCATCGAGAGTGGTAGGAATGTCTCGACCGGCAAGTTCATCTTTAATACGGCCGGACAGACCCTCCCAGAAGACAGATACCAGAGCGTCGTTATCCCAGGCCAGCTCCGAGGCAAGGGTACGGAACCGTATGGCATATTGGCCCACGGTGAGACTTCCCTGACGGAGGCGTAGCGGAGATGACGCGGATGAGGTCTTCCGTCCAGGTTCGTCGAAGACTTTCCGGAAAGCCGTGAGAAAGGCAGGCAAGTCGGACACCAGGGGGTCTCCTCTCTCCCATAGAGGATTTAGCCAGGCCAGGGCCTCCCCGGTGAGATGGGACATGATGAAGGCAATTTTGGCCCGGTCGGAGTTAAACTGGTGGGACAGGAGTTCAAAGTGCAGGGTGCACTGATTTATAAAGCCCCGAGCCTGAGCGGAGTCGCCTCCGAAGCGAGGAGGTGCGGAAAGCCGGGGTCCGGGGTAGGATACCATAGTATTGGTGGGCAGCGGAGCTGCAGGATTGCGAGTCATGGCTCTGGCGGTGGTTGCTGGTGGAGCAGTCAGAGTGTCCAGGCGAGTATTGACATTCCGCAGGTGACCCAGGATGGACTCCTGTTGGGACCTCTGACGGGACAGTTCATGACACAGGTCCGAGAGTGAGGGAGCTTGGGTGCCACCGGGTTCCATGGCCCGAGCAAACTGTAACGGGTCTGGGAGGCGGAACCTCTGAGCTACTATACAAGGGGGCGGTCCTTGTAAGGGAGCGGGTGGCGACCAGGGAAGACGGGCAGGCAGTCACAGCAGGTGACCGGGACAGTCTCTGAGTGAACGGGCTGGAGGTCACGGCAAGTGACCGGGGCAGTCTCTGGATGAACGGGCAGGAGGTCACGGCAAGTGACCGGGGCAGTCTCTGGATGAACGGGCAGGAGGTCACGGCAAGTGACCGGGGCAGTCTCTGGATGAACGGGCAGGAGGTCACGGCAAGTGACCGGGGCAGTCTCTGGGTAAAGGGTAGGTACGACCTGTGATGGCAGAGCCTCCAGGTAGGCTAGCAGGCAGATGGTTGATGTGTGCTCCCAGGTGAGCAAGCGAGAGTCTCTGGAATGGCAGGTGGTCACAGCACGTGACGGCGGAGCCTCCAGGTAGGCTAGCAGGCAGGTAACAGGTGTGCGCTCCCAGGTGAGCGGGCAGGAGTCTCTGGAATGGCAGGTGGTCACAGCACGTGACGGCGGAGCCTCCAGGTAGGCTAGCAGGCAGGTAACAGGTGTGCGCTCCCAGGTGAGCGGGCAGGAGTCTCTGGAATGGCAGGTGGTCACAGCACGTGACGGCGGAGCCTCCAGGTAGGCTAGCAGGCAGGTAGCAGATGTGCGCTCCCAGGTGAGCGGGCAAGCTGGTCTATAGACAGACTGACAGGAGTTGGAGGGCAGACCGTCGGACCTCAGGCTAGCAGGCAGGTAGCAGAGGAGCGCTCCCAGGTGAGCGGGCAAGCTGGTCCTTAGACAGACTGACAGGAGTCGGTAGGCAGACCGTCGGACCTCAGGCTAGCAGGCAGGTAAGCAGAATATCAGGCAGGAATCAGACAGCAAACTGGCAGGAATCTGGCAAGTAACTGGCAACGGGACCTGAGGGCTGAAGCAGAGTAGTGAACAGTGCAACAACATTGCTCGGGCACCTCCATTTTGGAGGAGGTGCCTTATATATGGTGAAGTCCTCCGGCCATTGGCCGGGGACTCCTTAGGATGGCGCGCGCGGCCTCCTTAAGAGGGAGGGAGCGCGCGCGCGCCCTAAGCACAGTGGCCGGGGAGGAGTGCGCGCTGCCAGCAGAGCGGGAGGAGGACGCCGGGCTCAGAGCAGAGGGGTGAGGGGAACAGCGTCCCTGCCTAGCAGAGGGCAGGGACGCCGGCGCTACAATATGATTGACTAGAAGGAAATATAAGCCTTTGTTCTATATAAAATATTTAGTTTGAATAAATATTTTTGGGGATTTTTCATTATCATAAATCTTGATAAGTTATTTATAGGTTCATTATTTAGCCAATGGTATCAAACTGCGTAGGAACACGACACCCTGCAAAGGGTAATGGTATCACCAAAGCTGTCATTTTTAAGTGGAATAACAGAGGAATGATGCAGCAGAATTTTATTTATTGGACATACAAGTATTATCTGTAATAGGACGGCAGCCCGATCCTCTATCAAAACTTGAACTAGCAGAGGCGTCAGGTTTGAGAAATAAAATGCATTATTAACTAGGATCTTGCATTATGTTACCATGTCCTTACAAAAAAAAAAAAAAGACTGATTTTTTTTTTCCAATAATGAAAAATGTTAGCAGACTGCTCCACACTTGACTATATCTTATATAGCTGAAAAAAACAAACAAAAAAAGGAGCGCCAGCTGACTAGCACGGTAGGTCCACACAGGGAGTAGGAGAGTTGAAGGATTGACGCTCGATTTAGGATCCTGACGAAGGGGAAACCTGAAACTGGTAGATTTGGCTCTGTTTATTTGTTATTGAGTTGTAAAAGTTTTTTTTTATCTATTAAATTATTTCTGCGGGTCTCTGGCAGGATTGGCAATCACTACAGTAATGTGGTGTAATTTCCACTGCATTGCTCAGTGTGCAAGGAGGAGAGGCTGACCTGGAAGAAGGTGGGATAGGAATCTTTCTCCCCTCTATGAAGTAAGTGGAGCTTCAATCCTTCAACTCTTCGTGTGGACCTACCATGCTCGTAGGCTGGCGCTCCTTTTTTTTGTTGTTTTTTTTCAGCTGTCTTACAATACGGCAGCTGATAAGAATGCCTGGACCTGGTAGCAGCAGTCTGATTGAGCTGTAACAAAGTTGTCCACATTCAAGATATCTATTTCGTGTGTTTTGTTTGTTTTTCTTCCCCTCCTCAGAAGTGCTCCTTTTCAGCCTTTTTTCTTGCTTTTTCCTTATATTATATATAGCTCATTATATTTCTGCAGGAAAGTATTAGATATTTTTATTTTAGTATACATTTGTTCTGATACAAAGCAAAGTACTCTATAGAGTTTAATTCTGAGTTTTGGAATTTTTCTTAGTTTCCCTCCTGGAAAAATTGCTTCACCGGCCACTGTCCCGACCACAAGGTCACTCATCCTTTGCAGCGGGATTAGTCACTCGGAGACAAATAAACAAAATTCAGTCTTAAAGCTATTGTGGTTTTATGGAGCAAATGTGGTTCCCCACGAGAACAAATCCATTTTTTCACATTTTTTTTCTACAGAAAGATCCAGCTGTGGTTTGTCTAATCTATGGGAGTTTCAAAAATGATTTCAAGTCTCAAGGGGGCGAATATGTGTAATTTACAAATACTGTCTATTTTGTAAAATATAACAGCATAGGTTATCCTGGCTGGACCATCCAGACATTGATAAATAGCATCGCCATTAAGTCTTTAAATTTCAATGTCACATTTGATGATAATTATCAAATGTGATATGTACAGGGGCGTAACTGCGACTGGGCCTGACTGGTCAGGGGCCCAATGAGGCCAGTAAAAACTTCAAGTGGATGTGCGTCCTCAGTCGCACATCCAGCTGAAGTGTATTGCACCGTGTAGACTCAGTGTCCGTGCGCGGCAATACACACTGCCGGACAATCAGAGTCCAGCAGCTAACGTTGGCGTGCACGTGACCAGGGGCGTATGGCAGTGATGACATGCGCTCCTGTCGCACACTGAAGTCAGCTGCTGGCTTCAGAAGAGGACGCCGCACAGAGGGAAAGTGAGTATTTATTTTAACACCAAAGGCCGTTTGCACGTTAATGACCAGGCCAATTTTTACAATTCTGACCACTGTCTTTTTATGAGGTAATAACTTTGGAACACTTCAACGGATCCCATTGATTCGGAGACTGTTTTTTCATGACATGGAAGTTGTACTTCATGATAGTGGTAAAACTTATTTGATGTGACTGGCGTATATTTGTGAAAAAATTGGAAAATGGGCAAAAATGCCGCAATTTTGCAAAAATTTTGCAATTTTCAAACTTTGAATTTTCATGCCCTTAAATCAGAGATATGTCACACAAAATAGTTAATAAATAACATTTCCCACATGTCTACTATACATCAGCACAATTTTGGAACCAAAATTTTTTTTTGTTAGGAAGTTATAAGGGTTAAAAGTTGACCACTCATTTTTCCAACAAAATTTACAAAACCCATGTTTTTAGGGACCACATCACATTTGAAGTGATTTTGTGGGGCCTTTATAACAGAAAATACCCAAAAGTGACACCATTCTAAAAACTACACCCCTCAAGGTGCTCAAAACCACATTCAAGAAGTTTATTAACCCTTCAGGTGTTTCACAGGAATTTTTGGAATGTGGAAGAAAACAATGAACATTTAACTTTTTTTCACAAAAATTTTAATTTAGACCCAATTTTTTTTACTTTCACAAGGGTAACAGGAAAAACTAGACCC
The DNA here is from genome assembly GCF_046119375.1 of Phyllobates terribilis. Classification (NCBI taxonomy): domain Eukaryota; kingdom Metazoa; phylum Chordata; class Amphibia; order Anura; family Dendrobatidae; genus Phyllobates; species Phyllobates terribilis. The sequence goes on from NW_027362767.1 coordinate 69,019,216, forward strand.
CAAAATTTGTTGTGCAATTTCTCCTGAGCACGTCGATACCCCATATATGGGGGGAAACCACTGATTGGGCGCACGGCCTGGCTTGGAAGGGAAGGAGCGCCATTTTAACTCCCAGGTGCTTCACAGAAGTTTATAACATTGAGCCGTAAAAGTTAAATTTTCAAGTTTTTTTCCACAAAATTTTTTTTCAGCTCCAAATTTTGCATTTTCATTTGGGTAACAGGAGAAATTGCACCATACCATTTGTTGTGCAATTTCTCCTGAATAAGCCAATACCCCATATGTGGGGGAAAAACACTGTTTGGGCGCACGGCAGGGCTCGGAAGGGAAGGAGCACCATTTGACTTTTTAAATGTAAAATTTGCCTGAGTAATTATCGGACGCCATGTCACGTTTGGAGAGCCCCTGATGTGCCTAAACAGTGGAAACTCCCCACAAGTGACACCATTTTGCAATCTAGACCCCTCAGGGAACTTATCTAGATGTGTGGTGAACACCTTGAACCCCCAAGTGTTTCACAGAAGTTTTAGAACACGGAGCCGTGAAAAAAATAAAACAATCCAATTTTTTCCCACAAAAATGTTTTTTATCCTAAAATTTTGCATTTTCAAAGGAGTAGCAGGAAAAAATGGACCTCAAAATTTGTTGTGCAATTTCTCCTGAGCACACAGATACCCCATATGTGGGGAAAAATATTGTTTGGGCACATGGCAGGGCTCAGAAAGGAAGGAGTGACATTTTGGAAGCCAGACTTTGATGGAATGGTCTGCGTGTCATATCGCGTTTGAAGGGTCTCTGATGTGCCTAAACAGTGGAAAACACCCACAAATGACCCCATTTTGAAAACTAGACCCCTCAATGAATTTATTTAGATGTGTGGTGAGCACCTTGAACCCACAGATGCTTCATAGAATTTTACAACGTGGATCTGTAAAAATGAAAAAAATATTTTTCCCACAAAAATGTTGCTTGAGCCCCAAATTTTGTCATTTTCAGAAGGATAGCAGGAGAAAATGGACCCCACAATTTGTTGTGCAATTTTTCCTTTGCATGCAGATACCCCATATGTGGTTGAAAACTACCTTTGATGCACAGTGCAAAGCTCAGAAGGGACGAAGCACCATATTGGAGTTCAGATTTTGCTAGACTGGTTTAAGGGTGCCATGTCACATTCGCAGAGCCCCTGAGGTGCCAGAACAGCAGACCCCCCATAAGAGACCCCATTTTACAAACTACACCTCTCAATGATTTAATCTAGGGGTGCAGTGAGCATATTGACACCACAGGTGGATCACAGAATTTTATACCATTGGGCAGTGAAGAAAAAATTACCGTATTTTTCGGACTATAAGACGCACCGGACCATAGAGACGCACCTAGGTTTTAGAGGAGGAAAATAAAAAATAAAAAAATGTAAGCAAAAAATGTGGTCATGATGCACTTTTAAGGGGGAGTGGGTCTTTTGCTGACACTGGTATAGGGGTAATGTCCCCCAATTCTGACAATATCCCCCATCCTGGTATATATCCCCCCCCCCTTCCTTTTATACGGGGTCCCCATCCCCATCCTGCCTGGCATCCCTCCATCCTGGTATGCATGGCACCCCTCATCCCTATCCTGGTATGCATGGCACCCCTCATCCCTATCCTGGTATGCATGGCACCCCTAATCCCTATCCTGATATGCATGGCACAGCAATCCCCATCCTGGTATGCATGGCACAGCATCCCCATCCTGGTATGCATGACACCCCTCATCCCTGTCCTGGTATGCATGGTACCACTCATCCCTATCCTGGTATGCATGGCACCCCTCATCCCTATCCTGGTATGCATGGCACCCCTCATCCCTATCCTGATATGCATGGCACCCCTCATCCCTGTCCTGGTATGCATGGCACCACTAATCCCTGTCCTGGTATGTATGGCACCCCTCATCCCTGTCCTGATATGCATGGTCCCCCTAATCCCCATCATGCTGCACATTAAAAAAAAAAAAAAACACTCCTACTCACCTTTCTTCTCTCCTCCAGCGCTGTATCCTGTCTGCCCGCACTGATCTCTCCATCAGTGCGGGCAGTGCGGATCTTGCCATGCGCGGCTCACATGGAGAGATCAGCTGCCGTAAATCACTGCTCCCCACGCCGGGTCTGTGTGCGCAGGGAGCTGTGACTTCACTATAAGACGCACCCCCCATTTTCCTCCAAAATTTTGGAGGAAAAAAGTGCGTCTTATAGTCTGAAAAATACGGTACTTATATTTTTACAACCAAAATTTTGTTTTAGCCCCAGATTTTACTTGGGAGGAACGGAGCTATATTTGCCTCCTGGAGCGTAGATTTTTCTAGAATAGTATGCGGACTCCAAATTCAGAGCCCCTAAGTGCTAGAATAGCATAATCCCTCCTCAAGTGACCCCATTTTGGAAATTATACCCCTTTAGGAATTTATCTACAGGTGTAGTGACTATTTTGACTCCATGTGTCTTTTCCAGAAACAAGCAGCAGCGGATGTTGCAGAGTGAAAATTTCAAACTGCCGTTGTAGTGAACTGAACGTTGTGCAAAACATATGGACACTAACTACGGTTTAGGCACACACTGGAGCTCAGAAGGGGTGAGGGGCATTTGGATCTGGGAGCACAGAATTTTCTCAGTTTCTTTTGGGGGATGATGAGCCATGGTGCTTTCCCAGTACCTTTGTGCTACCTGTAATGTGGAAGCCCCTATATTTCCGATAACAGATGACGGACCTGAGTGGGGACTTGCTTTATTTTTTGGATTGAGTTGAAGCTTTTATTGTGAACATTTTACATAACATTTTGGATCACATTTATCCTGCGTTTTACGCTGAGCACTTATATCCGGGTTTCCATCTAAATCTCCTAGTGACGTGATTCAGATGAGACTCCAGAGGGACCCGTTCACTAGAATGAGGCAGCACAGTTATTCTGGACTCTGTTCAGCGTTGTCCTTTTCAGAAGTGCACAAAACTGTGGGCAACGGCACTTTTATGCACTCCTATGATACCAGATATGACACCCGCAGACCATTCCATCTGCCTCATTAAAGGGAATCTTCTGCCAGGGTTTGTCTGAATATGTATTTCAGATATTTATATGGAAACCCCGGTGTAAGTGCAGAGCGCAGAATAAATGTGTGTAGAGCATTACTATGATCTTTGGGAGGCAGAATAAAGAAATAAACAGCAGATGAAGAATTGGTTTTATTTATTTTTTACGCCGTTCCTCGTGCGGTATAACTGATTAGATTACTTTATTCTTCGGGTCGGTGCAATTACAGCGATATCAGATTTATAGCGGGTTTTTATGATTGACAGCTGTCACACACTAAAAGACGCCTTTTATTGCAAAAGTAGGCATTAGACCTACCGGTAACAGGGTTTCCAGGAGTCCCTCATGACTCTGTCAGCCGAAATATGGAAAAATTATAGCTATCAAAATATGGCGACTAGTTTTGCGGGACGTCCCTCCTGACCGCACCATCGGGAGGTCGTCCTTCATAGGGACAGGAAACACACAAGAGGTTAAAAGGCCCCTCCCTCCATGCCTACTCCAGTGATTTTTCAAGTACCAAACCAGGATGGATGCAACTCTATTTTATTTGCTTTTCTACAAACCATGTTAACATCACAAGGTCGTTTAAGGAATATCTAGGGAGGGAATGTAATGGGTGCTGTCATGAGGGACTCCTGGAAACCCTATTACCGGTAGGTCTACTGCCTACTTTCCAGGACGTCCCTCCTGACAGCGCCATCAGGAGAATACCAGAGTATACATTTTAGGGTGGGACTACTGCCTGGAGGACCTTCCTTCCGAAGGCCATATCCTGACCTGACAATGTCTAATTTGTAATGTTTGCAGAAGGTGCTTAAATTTGACCAAGTTGCGGCCTTGCAGATTTGGTCCACAGATGCCCCTGCTCTTTCTGCCCATGATGTGGACATAGCTCTGGTAGAATGGGCTCTAATATTCTCTGGAGATTTCCCCTCAGATGAATAGGCCAGCCTTATTACTGAAGTGACCCATCTTGCTAAGGTAGATTTTGTTGCTTTTTTTCCCCCAAACTGTATGAACAGGTTGGAATCTAAACCCCAGTCTTTTGTGACCTCTAGGTACTGTAGCACTGATCTCCTAACATCTAGTGAATGGAAGGTCAATTCTTGATCGTTTTTATAGTCCTGACAAAAAGAGGGTAGGACCACCTCCTGATTCATATGGAAAGGTGTAACTACTTTTGGTAAGAATGTTAGATCTAATCTGAGGATAATACAGTCATCTAGGCATTTCAGATATGGGTCTCTGATTGAAAATGCTTGATCTCTTGGTTATTATTGATAAAATAATTCTCTTGTCCAGACCGACCATCTTCCGATTCCAAAATGACAGTATTTGTTGCTGCAACTGTCTCGAATGGAATTGGCTCCACCTGAACCCTGGTATGGAAGCTGTCATGAGACCCAAGATTTTCATGCATTCTCGGGTGGAGACTTTTCTTCTCCTTGCGAATCTCTTGATCCTGACCCTGAGTTCCGTCTGCTTCTTTTCCGGAAGAAATGACATTTGTTGTTCCGAATCCAGGAGGATTCCCAAAAAGATTTTTCTTTTATCTGGAATAAGGTGTGATTTTTCCCAGTTTATAATCCATCCTAAATTGTTTAGGGTCAGTATTGTTGATGTTAGATTGATCTTCAGCTGTTGAGGAGATTCTGCTAACAGGAAGTTGTCTAGATACTGGATTATCAATATTCCCTGTTCTCTGAGGAATGTCATAACTGGTAAAGATGCGAGGAGCCGAAGAGAGACTAAACGGAAGACAAGTAAACTGGTAATGATGAATGGTGTCTCCATCTTTTAGTGCGAACCGTAAAAACCTTTGACTGTGGTGGTGGATTGGAACATAATAGGCCTCTTTGAGATCTATTGTGCACATGACCATGTTGCATCCGATCAGGGGGATTGTCGACCTGATTGATTCCATTTTTTTTTGTAATCTCCTGATTTGTTTAGTGATTTTAGATTCATTATTGTACGAAAACTGCCTTCGGGTTTCTTTATTGAGAAAAGACCTGAGTAGTAACCTAGGAAGCGTTCAGTCTCTGGCACAGGTATTCCAGCTCCTGAATCCATGAGGTTTTTTTTTACATGTTAGCAGCCTTTTGGAGACCCGGTCGGACTGGGTCGTCAGATGGAATCTTCCCAGCGGGATCTGATCGAATTCTATTTTGTAGCCCTGAGCAATGGATTGGAGAATCCATGGGCTGTTGGAAATGACGGAGTCTTCCACCCACTTTCCTGGCGTCATTTTCTGCGCGTGCTAACACCTGTAGGGGGAAGGGGATTTGTCGAGCTACCTCCTTTCTGGTAGCTCCATCTACCCCCTGACTTCCCTTTCCCGGAATATTCTGATCTCTGCTGCTGGTAACGAGGTTTCCGAAAGGAAGATATCTTAACTTTTTCTTCTGGAAACCCTTTCTTATCGTCTGAAGCTTTCTCCAGGATCTCATCCAATACTGGACCAAAAACCCGGAGACCAGAAAAGGGAATGGCGCATAATTTGTTCTTGGCCTGACTATCCCCTGACCAGGTTTTTAGCCATATTGCCCTTCTTGTTGCTGTAGAAAGGGCTCCATTCCTGGCCGTGAATCTGATTGACTCTGCCGGTGTATCGGCAACAAAACCTGTCGCCATTTTGAGAAGTGGGATTGAGTTGAGGATCTCTTCTCTGGAAGTCTTCCTCTTTAGATGGTCTTCCAGCTGTTCCAGCCATTTGCTCATAGATCTTGCTACCGAAGTGGACGCGATATTGGCTTTTATTATTGCCGCAGAATTTTCCCAGGGTTTTTTTTAAGGAGACTGTCTGCCTTCCATCCCATTTGAGGACTCATAGTCTTTGAAAGATGCAAAATGGGATGGAAGTTTTCTTTTCTACTCTGGCAATCGGGATGTCAATCTTGGGAATCTCGTCCCATAATGTAATATCTTCTGGCTTGAATGGGAGGCGAAATTTGAAGCTTCTGGGAATGACAAGCTTCCTCTCTGCCTCCTCCCACTCTTCAAGAATCATTGTTCTAATATGGTTATTAACCAGGAATACTTTATTCCTGCGGGTTCTCAACCCTCCAAACATTTCATCTTTTACCGAAGATTGTTGGCGAGTGTCCTCAATCTGCATGGTATTCCTCACTGCAGATAATAGAGTATTCATATCTTCCCAGCAGAAGAGATATTTTTTCTTCAGCTTTTGGGGGAATAGCCATAGATCCTTCCCTATCCTCAACCGGAGTCCGAGAAGATTGACAACTCCTCCCCCTCTGAACTGGATTCCAGCTCCTGGCGTGGCCTTTTGTGACTGGGCACACCCTGAGGAGCCTGCGGGGAAACTAAATCCGTAACTGTACTCTGCACTTCCTCACTAACTATAGCCCTCAAGTCCGACATGAAGGAGGAATGCTCTTCTTTAAACACTTTTGCAACACAAGTGGAGCATAGTTGTTTTCCGTAAGCGTTTGGTAGTTTTTTGTTACAAATGGCGCATCTCCTTTTCTTAGGAGCTGAAGTCATAGTGTGTTTCTTAGGTGCCTCATCCTAAAATGACAAGGAGCACAAGACTTTTACTACCATAGACAGATGGAAAAAAAACAGGTGACCAGAGAGGAATGAGCTCAGAACTTACTTGGACTGGAGGTTCAGACATAGCCTCAGAGCGACCAGTGGTTAGATTCGCCATTACTGGTCAACTGAATGAACTGAGAACCTTAGCAGCAAACCCCCTTTAAGTAGTATCTCTCACCTGTCTTCCATCTGAATTGTCAGACAGAAAAAAGGCGTTCTCCCTTTAATTTTCAGTCTGTCGCCTTTTTTTCAAATAGACCGGAAGTGCGTTCCACCGTGGAATGCACGTCGATTACTAGAGGTCCGTGTGTTGCTCCCTCTGTAACCGGAAGTGCGGCTTCCGCAATCTTGGCTGCATGCTGGAGCAGAGCGCAGGGCTGCAGCCGCCGGAACGGAGAGCCCCCTCTGCGAGGGAGACAGATCCCTCTGGCTGAGGGACCCCTGGATACAGCGGGGTTTCAGCTTCCGGACTTCAGCAGGAGGGAAGGGAGGAATGTAAAGACCGCGTCCCGATCCTCCTGCATTCAGATCTCAGGAACTACGCAAGTACTCCTCTTCTGTGTCCGTCCCTGATAGGGACAGTAAAAACACTGGAGTAGGGGTGGAGGGAGGGGCCTTTTAACCTCTTGTGTGTTTCCTGTCCCTATCAAGGATATGAAGGACGACCTCCTGATGGTGCTGTCAGGAGGGACTTCCTGCAAAACTAGTTTTTGCATCACCATATTTTGATAGCTATAATTCTTCCATATTTCGGCTGACAGTCACGTGACGGCTTGTTTTTTGCGGGACCATTTTCTGGCACATGACACTTTTTGATCGCTTTCTATTCTGATTTTTGGGAGGCAGAATGAACAAAAACCATCAATTCAGGAATTGTTTTTTTATGTCGTTTCGTGTGTGGTAAAATTGATAAGGCAGCGCTATTTTTCAGGTCCGTATGATTACAGAGGTACCACATTTATAGCGGTTTTTTTTGTTTTGGCGCTTTTACAAAAAAATTTTATAGAACAAAAATTAATTTTTGCATCTCTATATTCTGAGAGCTAGAACTTTATTTTTCCGCTGATGGAGCTGTATGGTGGCTTGTTTTTTGCGGGACAAGATGATGTTTGCAGCGGTACCATTTATTTACATTAGTCTTTTTGATCACATTTCATTCCACTTTTTGTTCGGCGGTATAATCATTTTTTGCCTTTTTTTTTTTTTTTACGGTGTTCACTGAAGGGGTTAACTAGTGGGACAGTTTAATAGGTCAGGACATTCTAGACGTGGCGATACCAAATGTGTGTACTTTTGTTTATTTGCGCGCAAAATCGCGGAGACTTATCTATACGTCCCTGGTCAATAAGTACCAGGTCACAGGGACGTATGGATACGTCTCACATCAAAAAGTGGTTAAATCAGTGACCATACTACTATATGGATGACTATGGGCTGTGCATTATACTTTATGGATGCCTATGTGACGTGTAGTATATTATATGGAGGACTATGAAGAGTGCATTATACTTCTGCTATGGGACCCCATGACTTCTATGTACGCCCCTGGTTAGTATAATGGTCTATTTTTTTCTATAGGTTAAAGAGCAGTGGCAGAATGGGGGACATATACATATCAGGATGGAGGGTGCATATATTTTATTCAGGTCCCTCAGACTCTACTTACGCCTCTGGATATGGAAATTTAAAGACTTATTTCCCCATTAACAGTAATGTCACCAAACCATAAAATGTAATGAAAAGTTTACACAGGCAGACAGCGCTTCATCTATGCACTGAATGATCTGTAAAAATTCAGTGTGTATAGGCTGGTATGGTTCTCGACAGCATGAGTCCTGTTTACACAGAACCATGTGCTAGTGAGAACGATAATCTTTTGTGCAAAATACAATTATAAGACCTGTACACATTAACTAGTCACCCAAATCATACCGTCAGTCATGTGTCACGATATGCCCCTTGACGCGTGTTTCGAATCTTGCTTCATCAGAAGGGGTTCTGATGAAGCAAGATGCAAAAAGCGCATTCGTCTTTGGTGATCGGCAGCCTGTTTGGACTGAGATTGTGACATGAGCATTCATAGGAACACTCGATGATAATCTTGCACCGTAAATGGACCTCAGGGTCGCAATATCCTCTCTATATACCTCTACAGCTCACCAATGGTCTTAATTTTTTTCCTTACTGTTTTTTTTCTTGAGCCAGCAGTGTATATTGTCTGCATATTTGCACTTATATATCTATATCTGACCTAAAAAAAAATATAAACCATATAAAAATGTTCTATGTACCCCAAAACGGTATTCATAAAACAATTGGCTCGCCATGAAAAAAAAACAAGACCCAAACACTGCTCAAATTGACAGAAAAATCAAAACATAATGGGTCTCAGAAAATTGCTACAGAAACCAACATTTTTCTTAATCACTTCTATAAAAAAAAAAAAAAAAAAAAGTGTTCAAATTTGGCATCACCATAATCATTGACCTGCAAAATCAGGTAATTTTTACCGTAAGATGAACGCTGTTAAAAGCAAAACCCAACAGACATTGCAGGTTTGTTTTTTCACCATTTCATCCCACTTGGAATAGTTTTTTTTTCCTGTTTTTCTTTTCACTGCTTCATGCAATAAAATTAATGGTGTCATTCAAATCTACAACTCATTCCACAAACAAAAAGCTTTCATATGGCTATGTAGACAGAAGAATAAGACGTTATGGCCGTTAAAATCAATAGCGGGGTGGTCCATAGGTCTCACTAAAAATCTGCCTCCAGAGCTTATTTGAAATAAAGTGGGATGTTACCAGTGTGAGACATGTAATGACGGACAGCCTGCTCTCTGCAGAGCTCTATATACCTGACATCTGCAGATTCCTCTCAGGGCTTCAGCTTCCATCTCACAGGCAGTCAGTGCCTCAATATTGTTGCAATACAGCAGAGCTGTGAGAGCTGCAGCTGCTAACGTGTTTGTAAAGAAGCAAAGTTCAGTTCTACTGCTGTGTGTTATTACACATCAGACTGGTAATGCCTCTTTTCATGTAATATAAGTTCTGGAGGCAGATTCTCGGGGAAATCTAAGGCCAGCCCATAGATCTTAAACAGCTCATTTACATTTGAAAAACATCCATTTCTCTGGAATAAGTCATTGGATCGCAGATATCAAGGTATCATTTCATGTCTATTACCTACATGCCCATATAGATGGCTTAGGAGGATTGTTCTTACTGACCTATTCCCATTAAAGAGGGTTATACCAAGTTTTTTAAGGAGATCGAGAGTTTCAAGTAACTATTAAAAATAAGTAGTACTTGTTTCATGAGTTTACCAGCTTTCCCACTTCAGGCTCTAGCTCTAATTTGCAATCAGATCTTAAAAAGTGGGAAGGGACAAGCTGCTATAATGTCTCCTACTCACCGAACACATAAAACGGGAAACTTTATCTTATTTCCTTTGCTAGTACACAGACAAAAGCGACAGAGACATAATAGTAACGAAGATCATCTAGAACAGTACTGAGCTGTGCGGCTGTGAATCCAGCTCTGGGGTAAGCTGGCTACAATCTGCACAATCACTCTGCTTTTCACGCTCTTCCATAGACTTTATTATGCTGTGTGGACCTGCTAGTTTCATTCTGTAGATGTAGTGGGGGGGGGTCTGAATTTTAAAGCCAAGATACAATGCCTACAAAACTTTCCCTCTGGACTAGGTATAAGTGTGCAATTCCCCAAAAAACTAAAAGGAACAAATGTGTGAAAACCAAACAGTGTGACTTTCCACATAAAATATTTATAAATAAATCTAAAAAGACAAAATGATCTCTAAATTGGAAGGTTTTATTGATAGATTTTACAAAAAGATAAAACAATTGGCACAAATATTACAAATCTTAGCAGCAATTATCAGTTTTTGGTTGGAGATAACATAAGTCTGAGTGGAAATGAACAATATTCCATACATATGTAAGGCAACTGAGTGCATCGGTGGTTCTGAACATAATGAGGTATGGTTGAGGCCCTATAGACTTCATGGTGCCCAACTATGGTGTCTGTACAGAGCTGTAATACACCAACATACACAAGGCCTTATATATTCTGAAGGGTTTTACTTTTTTTTTTTTTTTTTTTTTTATAAAACATATGATGAAGAAACATCTAGATCCCATTTTAGTAAGTTACTGTGTACTTGGATAGTGAAAAGAAATAGTACACAGACAAACCCAGCAGAGACATAATAACAGAGAGGACAATCTACAACAGTACTGAGCTGTGTGGTTGTGAATCCAGCTCTGGGGTATTTGGATAGTGTATCCCCAGTTACTACGTTACTGTGTACTTGGATAGTGAAAAGAAATATATTACATTGTTAAAATGAAAAATACTGAGTCGGGAATAGACTATATATAAAATTGAGTATAAAAGTCACACACAGCCACAGAAAATACTAGATATTAAGAAGAAAGACACAGGGGCTAAGGATTATATGCACAGCTCTTTCCCTATCCTGAAATTGAGGAATAAACCTATTGTCTTTTTGAATTAGTGATAGAAATTATGACACAGTTCTCCTATTTTCTATCACAAATAGAAGTTGCATAGACTACCCATAGCCCGATAAAGCCCAATAAGTCGGATTCGAAAGACAACTTCTTAATATATGGGAGGTTGGTGAGGATCCGACTGCCAAGAATGTAGTGACAGTGGTTATGGTCAACCACCGCTCCTCTGATCATTCTCTATTGGATGCCAGAGTACAGCGCTGCAAGGTCCCCCACCGGCCTAGAAGGTCTCACGTATCCAACTCTTCCGGGCTCATGACATTATCTTTAGGCTAATCAATATCAGGTCAGTGGGGATCAACTGTTATAAACTCCAGATGTAAAAGGTGAATGGAGTCGAAACAGCAGCAGCTCTGTTTACTATGCAGTGGACTCTGCCAGGAGTTGCAGCTCCGCTTCTATTCAAGGTAGCAAGTTTATTTATTTTACTCACTTATATAATGTCACTAATTCCACAGCACTTTACAGACATCATCATCACTGTCCCCATTGGGGCTCACAATCTAGATTCCCTATCAGTATGTCTTTTGAGTATGGGAGGAAACCCAGGCAAACTCGCTTGTGGTATTTACTACACAACTCCAATAATACTGTAATGGACATGAAGAGCATCCCTGCCTGGTAAATGTAAAGGGGGGGGGCAGAAGGGCTGGTGGTTTTTAAAAACAAAACCATGAGACCATCACACCGGTCTCAATAGGAAGAAGATCTAATTTGCTCATCTCTACTAGATCAAAACTAGCCACACCATGAGGATAAGAATCCAGTAGATCAATTGTATATCAGATCACCGGTATGAACAATCAGACTTGGCTTTCAATGTTTTTTATGGCAAACAGATCGAGTTCCAGTTTAAAAATAAAATAACTTAAAAAAAAACCTCCAATATGACCCATGATCACTGTTTCAGTACACAGTAGTCTTAAAGGGAACCTGTCACGTGAAAAAACGCTATTAACCTGCAGCTATTGGGTTAATCTGCCGGTGAATAGTGTTGTGAACCTGCCCAGCGCCCGGCACTGAGAGCCCCTCTGCCGGCAGGAAATTAACTTTATTTCCCCGCGGTGTTCGAGTTTTAGTCATGAGGGTGGCACAGGTTCATTCACCGCTCGGTGTATGGAGAGCATCGGCTGTAACAGCACCCTGCTGTACCTGCGCCCCTGGCACTGACTGACAGCAGCAGAGCATTAAAGCCGGCTGTCAGTCAGTGCTGGGGGAACTGTTACAGCTGCCACTTTTTATACACTGAGTGGTGCCTGAACCCACGCCAGTGCTGCCCCCACGTCTGAGGCCCGAACACTGCAGGGAGGAATAAAATGAATTTCCTCCCAGTAGCGGGGGTCTAAGAGCTGGTGCCAGGCAGGTTCACGATGCTATTAACCTGCAGATTAACCCCATATCTGCTGGTTAATAGAATTTTTTTTCACGACAGGTTCCCTTTAAGGCCAACATAAACATTAGACTAATGTGTATGGAGACGCAGGACAACTGATTGTAGGGGGAAGATGTCAATCTGGCACATCCAATTGCGGACTGCCTATAGCTTTGTTCTCCTGGAGATAAGCCGCCGGCACAGGCGACTGGCGACTGCTTTCTCACAGAGAATACACGAGCGCTCGGTAAAACCATCATTCCCCCAATAGCCATCTTTAGTAATAGACAAGTTAGCAAGCCATCCAAGTTAATTCGGATACTGTCTAGAAAGCTCAATACTTGCCCCTCTCTTGTCGACTACTACTATCTTTTCAACAGCAAGCAATCAGATGATTAAGGCTATGTTCACACATCATGGTTTCTTCAGCGGTTTTTGATGCAGATTTTTAGGCAAATTTTCAGCTGCCTTTACTAGTACCAGCAAAGTCTGAGAAACCAGAATTCTCTGTTCACACATCATGGTTTTTTTTCTATTCAGGATTTTGTGCTTTGCATATTTTTTTTGGAAAAATAGAGCATGTCACTTCTTTCAGCGTTTTTCACCCATAGGAAGTAATGGGTGGTGAAAAAACATCAAAAACGCAGCAAAATTTGTATCAGCGTTTTTGATGGCAAAAAAGAATGAGGGTCTTTTTTTTCACAGAACTTTAATGTACATGCATAAAAAGAGACAGAAGAACAGTGAAAAAAAACACACCAAAACTGCAAGAACAATCCTGAACAAAATTCCCTTGAAGATCAGGTTTTGCTGCAGAAAATTGACACAAAAAAACCCCATGATGATTGAACCTAGCCTAAGGCTAGCCGTACATATAAGATATCTGCCAGCAGAACAGCTATCCTTTCCCCCTGACAATTGTGCATAGTGATTCAGCAGCAGAGGTATAATCTTATGTCAGTTCCTCCCCGCAGAACAAGGGATCAGGCATGTTGAAATCCATGCTTTCACTCGGGATGCCCCCATACACATCGGATTATCTGTAAGATCTGCTGATACTAGATTCCTATATAAGGTCAGCTTAAGGAGAACATAAAGCATAATTTTTGGCATGTAGCCGCTGATTTTTCAGATAAGCAGGTTCACGTGATACCATGTCGTTTTTATCTCTGCAGTTGGGAACATTTACTGAAGAGATTATTCCCTTTCTTTAGTGCTAATTCCCTTTTTTGACACTTCAGCCAAGTACAAACACAGGGCAGTGACCATAAACCTCCTCTCCCAGAATAAGGACAAGCTAGTAAGTGATTAGAAGCTTTTCCTCCAAGACAAAATGACAATGCTAAACTAAGACCATAAACTGTTTGTTAATGGGGCGGCCGAATCTGCAAAACAAAACCACCCGAGCATTCACAATTAGGCTTAAAATGAAGATTGCAAAATCAGCTGAGTGTTCAGCAGTAGGGTTACCCAACGTTAAGATCTCAGCCGCCGCCGTACTGAGGGCCAAAGCCTGAACGCACAGTTGGGAGGCAGATCCACCCAAGGCAAGGAGCTGTAGATCAGCCATGTGCACAGTCATAAACCTCCCTCCATACTTCTATATACTTTTGCTTATAAAAAGTAACTGCACTTTGTAAAACTTTTGATATGTAATAGAGACAGTGAGGGGTCCGGGTACTGATATTGCTAAAGTGAAGGGGCAGAAGCACTCAGCTGCACTCATCAGAGACTAAAAAAGGGGTCACAGACTCCATCATCAGTCTGCAGGGTGGACAGCTCTCAGCTGAGCGCTTCTGCTCTTTTATTTTTAGACATTGATGGGGTCTCGGCCCCCAGAACGCCACAGATCAAAACTTCAGACATGTGTCTAGAGAAGTAAATTTTTTATAAAAAAGTGCAAAATTGAACTAAATGTCAAAACTTGTTGGCATTGACAAAGAAATGGACACAGCTGGCAATTTATTTCCAATATGTCCTAAAAGATTACCTGTGATTGTAATTTGGGTAATTGTATTTGCTGTCAGGAAATCAGCCAAAATTAGCTTCGGACGGAGGAGAATTTTTTTTTTTTATCTCAATAAGTAAATAAAAGTATCTGCAAAGTAACTTCTATTCAATGTGCAGATGTTATTCAAGTTTATCAGCACCGAAAATATAGGGAGAGTATTCCCAATATATTGAGGAGTCTATACAGCAGTTTCCGAACAGAGGAGAGGACTTGTGAAAATCTCAGCTGATATATATATATATATATATATATATATATATATATATATATATATACACACACACATACATACACACACACCGCATGCAGAATTATTAGGCAAATGAGTATTTTGATCACATGATACTTTTTTATACATGTGGTCCTCCTCCAAGCTGCATAGACTTGAGAGCCAACTACCAATTAAGTAAATCTGGTGATGTGCATCTCTGTAATGAGGAGGGGTGTTGACAAATGACATCAACACCCTATATAAGGTGTGCTTAATTATTAGGCAACTTCCTTTCCTTTGGCAAAACGGGTCAGAAGAGAGATTTGACGGGCTCTGAAAATCCAAAATTGTGAGATGTCTTGCAGAGGGATGCAGCAGTCTTGAAATTTCCAAACTTTTGAAGCGTGATCACCGAACAATCAAGCGTTTCATGGCAAATAGCCAACAGGGTCGCAAGAAGCGTGTTGGCCAAAAAAGGTGCAAAATAACAGCCCATGAATTGAGGAAAATCAAGCGTGAAGCTGCCAAGATGCCATTCGCCACCAGTTTTGCCATATTTCAGAGCTGCAACGTTACTGGAGTATCAAAAAGCACAAGGTGGGCGATACTCAGGGACATGGCCAAGGTAAGGAAGGCTGAAAAACGATCACCTATGAACAAGAAACATAAGATAAAACGTCAAGAATGGGCCAAGAAATATCTTAAGACTGATTTTTCAAAGGTTTTATGGACTGATGAAATGAGAGTGACTCTTGATGGGCCAGAGCCTGGATCAGTAAAGGGCAGAGAGCTCCACTCCGACTCAGACGCCAGCAAGGTGGAGGTGGGGTACTGGTATCGGCTGGTATCATCAAAGATGAACTTGTGGGATCTTTTCGGGCTGAGGATGGAGTGAAGCTCAACTGCCAGACCTACTGCCAGTTTCTGGAAGACAACTTCTTCAAGCAGTGATACAAGAAGAAGTCTGTATTGTTCAAGAAAAACATGATTTTCATGCAGGACAATGCTCCATCACATGCATCCAACTACTCCACAGCGTGGCTGGCCAGTAAAGGTCTAAAAGAAGAAAAAATAATGACATGACCCCCTTGTTCACCTGATCTGAACCCCATAGAGAACCTGTGGTCCATCATAAAACGTGAGATCTACAGGGAGGGAAAACAGTACACCTCTGGGAACAGTGTCTGGGAGGCTGTGGTGGCTGCTGCACGCAATGTTGATCGAAAACAGATCAAGCAACTGACAGAATCTATGGATGGAAGGCTGTTGAGTGTCATCATAAAAAACGGTGGCTATATTGATCACTAATTTTTTTTGGTTTTTGTTTTTGCATGTCAGAAATGTTTATTTCTAAATTTTGTGCACTGATATTGGTTTACCTGGTGAAAATAAACAAGTGAGATGGGATTATATTTGGTTTTTATTAAGTTGCCTAATAATTCTGCACAGTAATAGTTACCTGCACAAACAGATATCCTCCTAAGATAGCCAAATCGAAAAAAAATCCCACTCCAACTTCCAAAAATTTGGATATTTATGAGTCTTTTGGGTTGATTGAGAACATAGTTGTTGATCAATAATAAAAATAATCCTCTAAAATACAACTTGCCTAATAATTCTGCACACAGTGTATGTGTATATATATATATAATGGCAGAGAAGTGTTACTTGCATAGGGGAACAATGCTAAATGATCAGAGTACCAGACCTTCTTGCCCCCAGTATAATCGGAGAACTCTTTCAATGATGGGAATAATAATAAAAAGCAACTGTAGTGAACAAGTTTCTGGAAATGCTGACATCAACATGTATCTGTAGTCAAATAAAAGCAACTACTACGATATTTTACATCTTTGAAATATGGTAAATACCTGTTAATAGTCTAAGTCATTCCCTAGTGATAGGTCAGTACTGATCGCTGGGACCCCCAGTGATTTCAAATACGGGGTTCTGTGAAGCCTGGTCTGAATGGAGCAGAGATCGAGCATGCGCACCTCCGCCCCATGCATTTTCTATGGGACTGCTGGAGATGGTACAGAGCTGCAAGCTCGCTGGTTGTCCAGTGATCAGTAAGTTATATCCTATTCTATTGATCGGGGAGAGCTTAAAAGTTTGGTAAAATCCCTTTAACATTCTCTATTCTCCCAACCTTTATAACCAATTTGTAAACATATACAGACATTAAAAAAAATAAAACAACAGCGCGATGAAACCATTCTAAAAATGCAAAAAAAAAATGGTGAGATGTTTGCGTTTGATCCGATTTGCAGACTTAACCGGCCAATTCTAATGACGGGGTCCGCAATTCATAAAGACAGCCCACGGATGCCATCTGCGTTACATTTCTTTTCTGTCCGTCCCAAACTCAGACGTGGGCATTCTGCCTCTAGCTTTGTTCAAACAAGTGTGTTTTCGGTCCATGTGTACAGCGTACCCACATGGTCTGAATGTGCACCAATGTTAGTCTATGTGCTACTGCACATCGGAGGTTTATCACATGGACCTCGGCTCTGCATGGAAAGTAATCACGGAGCAAGTCACAGGCATGACCGGTCTGCAAAGATCAGCGCTAGTCTGAACTTACCCTTAGTATTAGAAACAGAAAAAGAAGCAGAGAGTCGTTACTTAAGTTTGTTTAGGGTGTTCGGGTATGCACAGAGTATTGTGGGTGCTCGAGTGACATGTTCGAGACCCTATGGCTGCATGTTTAGCGGCTGGTAGACAGCCAAAAAACATGCGGGGATTGCCTGACAAACACGGACAATCCCTGCATGTTATGTGGCTGTGTAATATGCGGCCACGGGGACTTGGAACATGTCACTTGAGCACCCGCGATACTATGAATACCCGAACACCCTCGACAAACTCGAGTAACGAGCACTTGCACTCATCACAAAACAACAGATAAAATGGCATTTCTGGAGCTGCACATTCACAGCATCTGGAAAGTCATACCGCTTTAAAAACATCTTTTTTGTGAGTAACAGAACCAGTCCTCAGTTTCTTGGCGTAATTAAGGGATGACCTGAAGCTTTGGTCATGTAACATTATTCCAAAACTAACCCCCTCCCCTCTTCCCTTTTAATGAACAGAATAAATCCACCCGGGAAAGTAAATGGTCATTCCCTAAAATATGGAGGAGTGGTTGAGTGTCGTGCGTTCAACATAAACTATTTCTCAACCAATTTCCCCCTGACACTGGATATCCCATGGCTGTAAATCGTTGCACATTCTGCTCAGATGTAAAACTCAGCCGGTGCGATCCTCTCATTCATTGTAAGCCCAGTTCATGGTAATTAGCGTTAAACTGCAGGCACCAATACAAATACCGAGAACGACCAACCCACAGGCCTGGGAACACAAAGAAAACAAACACTAATTAGTACTTGTGGAAGGAATCAATTTACACTGTGTGAGAACAGCCGATCAGCCCGGCCTCAGCTCAGATCATTTCCCCATTGTTGGTTTGGGAAAACAGGTTGACGATGGCTGTTATTGTGAGCAATAGTTCAGGAGACTGACGGCATAAAGCCAGTTCACGCGGACTGCTGTAAAAAAAAGTCTTCACATGATGGGCGATCCCGCATAAAAAAAATATATATTCAATTTAGGCGAAAGGAGTCTTTGCTTTTGTACGGAGGCTGATAAAGGGGTCGGCCTTACCAACAAAGGAAAGAAAATTACCGACCAGAAGTCTTGTGCCTATATTAGTGGGCACGGTTCTCACCAAGCTGGGGACGCTACATAAACACGCAGCTTGGGAATATGCCCACAAGTTACAGCAATTCAATACAGCGGTTTGTACAGAATACAGGAAAAATAAAATCCACATACCCCAAACTTCTGGAGGGATAAGAAGTCCTCAAAACTAAGCTTCATGTAAAAGATTCCAGGGAAGACAAAGAGCAGACATGTAGAAGTGGTGGATCCTAAACAGGCGAGGAAAATACTCAGAAATCTGCTTTTCCCACAATAAAATGAACATAAAATGTGTATAACCCAAATCAAAAAGCATTATTTAGCAAATGCTGTGTTTAAAGTGGACAAATAAGCACAATGGTTTCGAGGGTCTTACACCGGTTAAGCCTCAATCACATTTGAGCTTTTTTGTTTTTTTGCACATGAGAAAACAAGTACATTTTTTGATCAGTGTGCTGGATCCTATATAAATTTTTCCCATAATATATATATAAAAAATAAAAAAAAAATTGCAAGCTTGCCTACCCATTAGGCCTCATTCACACGTCTGTGAAAAAATGATACCTATGTCATCCGTGTGTCTGTTTTTACCATCAGTGTCGCCTGTGTTTTGGAAGGTTGTAGAAATAAATGACAAAGCTCCTATACTTTGCAATGTTAAACACGGACTGACCATGAAGTCATCCATTTACTGTACGTGTTTTTGAGACCCATAATTTTGTATTGGGCCTTGTCATCTGTGCTGCTGGAAAACATGGACATGTGAACAGCACTACTGATAATAAAAATGAAAAAAACCCATAAAAGTATGTATTTGCAACACAGACGTCTGAATGAGGCCAAAGACAATTATAAAAAAAAAAACAAAAAAAAAAAACAGCACCCTGATGACAGATGGATGGCGTCAGAGTGCTAGATGTTTTTTTGACAGCGCTACTCAAATGGGCAAGATTAATCCACATCAGCGGACATATCTCGTTCTGATGGTCAGAAAACGGGCTGTCTCCAAAATAGGGTCAGAACATGTACAACAAAAATGTACACCTGAATAAGGCCTAAAGGGGACCTGCCCCGGTGCCTGGGTTCAGTAGGTCTGTGCTTATTAACACCTTGATAGATTTTCTTTGACTTGTAATCTTTTTGATACATATTAAAAAAAACAAACACAGAAAAAAGTAGTAGAGCAAGTATGGATGGAAAACAAAATTTCAAATTTTTAATACTTCCTCTACTAATGGGTCCTCAGCTTTGTTCCCCTGATGAAGCTCGATACACCAGAGGGGAAACGCATCGGAAAGAGTTGAGTACTTAGTGACGGACCTACAGTGATTCCAGATGATTACCTTGTACAATATTTGTTGCTACATTATTATCTATTCCTTATTGGTATGTTACCATTTAGTTCATTTTGATAGCTAAGCATTATATTCTATATCCTTTTGTATCTATGGGAATAATCTTGGGACTGTTCAGGGCACAGTCTTCATTGAGCAGTGGGGGGGGGGGGGGGGCGACACCATTTTTGTACTTTTTAGAGTGCCAATGTCCGCGGCTAGGTAGTGACAGATATCAGGGAATCCTAGCATACATATAGTACCCATTGTGAAATGTATGCAATTTATTTGCGGTGTCCTGATATACTATTCTGCATATTCGTTGCTATTTTCATCGTCTTTTTAGAAAATATTATCTAATTTAAAAGTTTGTGTTTTTGTTTCTAGTTTTCTATGGTGCCAAGTGAAATGTTTTTATGTTCCTTCTTTTTAGGATACATCCTATTGACAATCCATGCCCAGTTGTCAATTTATTCATCTACTGCGAGGAGGAATAACATGGGAACGGTACAATGCAGGGTTGTAAGAAGACACTCAGAATTGTTATGTAAGGAGGATTACAAGTATTTACCAGGACAGGAGGGCGACTGGGCCACATATACATAGATATAGAGAAAAGAGGCAGATAGGCCGGGATTTTTGTTAACTCACCAACAACACCAAATACGCTCCTTATGTCTGGAACAAATATGGCAAGAAGTACGATAACTATATTCAGGAACAGGGTCACTGCTATATGGCGGAGGTAGGAGAATTGTTGGTTAGAGAAGAACATCATCATTAAAGCCTTTCTTGCCTATAAAAAAAAATAATAAAAACAAAATGAAAATGTAATTTAGGAAATGTTATTGAATTTCTACAAAAGGATATATTATATTATATATATATAGCAACTGTGTGCTACTTACAGGAAAATGAATAAGTGGCACTGTCAGGAGCACGGCCAGGAGAATGACGAGCCGGAGAGTTATAATCAGAGTGTCCCGCGGCAGAAATCTGCTGTAACCTTGTAGTAGCTCAGACTCCACCTTGTCTGCAATGGTGACATATATACAGAATATATAATGTACAGAGCAGTGACACAATCACAGTGGTGCAGAGTATTAGCACTAACACACAACTGTTAAAATAGACAATCCAGGACTACCCATTTTTGGATTATTCAATCCTCATCAATACTACTTAAGATAGACTCGCATGAATAGGAGCTGAGCTGCAGTACCCTGGAGTGGCCACTACGCGGAGTATGGAGCTGTGCTGATCTGCGGGGTTGCTGGGTACCAGACCCCCGCCGATCTGATATTGAGGACTTACATGCAGGATAGGTCATCAATATCATTGTAGTTGAAAAGAAAAGCCTTTAATTGAATTACTCCCTGCCTTTCTTCCCTTTTCAGCTACACGACCCATTTCCACATTCGATGCTGCCATACTTAATCAGGGGCCTGACAGTCTACGATGAGATGATAGTGCCCTGGTGTGCACCTCTCGGGATATGCCCGCTGCTATGGAATATGTGTCTTCTCAATTCGCTCCTTCTGGAGTCATTACGATCTGTTATAATGCAGATGTGAACAGAACCTAATGGTCTTCTCTGTTACATACTACAACTATAATAAAATCACCATTGTACATACACAGTTTACATTTCTGGCTACACAGCGACTTTGATGGTGGCCAAAGATGGCACTATGCTGCCACCATACCCACCTGTGTAGGTAAATGTAGTTCATTTCCAACCACCAAGTTCAGGAAACTTTCTGAATTTTCTATTCTTTATTTTTGTAATTTGTGATGCACTTTATCACTGAACGCTGGTGACAAACTTTCATATACAGAAAATTGTGAAACCTGGTCTCCACAGTAGAGATAGAGAACATACCATAAAAAGTAAGGTAACCAAACAATGCCGAAATAAAATAGATGAGGAAGCTTAGAGATATTCCGAGGTTTGCCACATTCTGCATCCGGCTCTTGGACGGACTGAAAAAAAAACAAAAAAGGACAAAAAAATTGTTTGAAATGATCATCAGAAGGTTTCCAATAAGAGGATATTAACACAATTCCTTCCATAGTTCATCAGGTTGAGACATGACACACAGCCCATGGAGCAGGCACATTACAGTAAAGTTGGCCGGCACTATGGGGTATGAGGACCCACTGACTCCCGACAGATGTCAGACAAGCAAGGATCCGTCAGCTGGAATTTAATCAGAAGATCCTTTTTCTTGGTGGGAAGATAAGATGGCGTCACAATTGGTAAATACAGAAAAAAATAAGTTGTAAAGCAAGTTTTCTTCGCGCTCTCCATTGGGCCATTTCATTCTTCTCCCAGAAGCATCACAAGCATGAAAAGGTAGAGTAATGAAAATAAACCCCAATTTTTTTGGAGGGATATCAATGCGTCTAATCTGGGAGTAGATCACGGACTTACTCACCTCCTAAGCTCACAGTAAATGGGCAAAACGGACGTATGGCAGAGAAATGAGAAAGCCATGGTGGGTAGTGCAAATGCGCTCTAAGATGCAAGACAAAAATAATAAAAAAAAGTGTTTCCAACAAAAAAGAAAGTGGTTAATACTACATGAAAGAAATACTACGATGAGATGGTGCACGGAGGAGAGGATAGTTTATGGAATCAATGCAGTGCACTTGGGTACCCAAAAATTGGGATAATTTTTTAGCTAGTATAATATAGTCCGATCCGCTACCTCCATAGTGGATAGGAAGAAGCGTGGGCTAAAATCTGTATTTCTACCGTGTGTCGGCATCATGATCATGCATTCAGTCGCTCTACCATCAACCTACTTCTATTTAATGTGTATGGATATCTTTCCTGATATGTATTTTTAGCAGAATTTCCATAGTAAATTCTATAATCTACAGTGCTGATCAGCATACATGAAATGTCATCCATAACGCTGGGCGTCTAACACCATATCCAACCCTAAGAGTATGTGCAAATGACGACATCTTCTTCATACAGATTCCGCTCAGGAACCCACCTGAAAAAGAGCTTAAAAAAAGCCAAAAAGAATTAAAGGGGATGACCACTACTCAGACAACTCCTTCCGAATCCCTGTTTCCCCTCAAGAAAATAATAACACCCATCGCAGTTTCAGTGGTGTCGGCACTGGCTCTATGGGGGCTTGCATGTTATTATGTCACGCCATCCATGCAGGCAATCCGCGCTGGCTTCACTCTTCCCTTCTTTGGACAAATTAAGATATCTGAAGGAAGAGAAAGAAGTATCAGCACTCACATCCTCCGGATGTCAGTTACCTCCGAAGGAGAAGAGCGTAAAGCCAGTGCTGATTGGCCGCAGGGATCTGACATTATGTCACGCAAACCCCGGAAGTGCTAGTCACGACACTGCTGGAACAACACCGGAACCGGAGGAGAGTATAGGTGTTATTTTACAGGGGGAAACATAGGGATATAGAGGGGGTTGTCTGAGTAGTGGACAATCCCTTTAAGATATGTGCTGAAGTGTCAAAACAATTTGCTGTGCATATGTTCCATCTTTTTAAGATTCTTTGAATTGCTTAAGACAAGTCGTGAAGTGGCTAAAAGAAGTCACCGGTCCATTCTTCAGGCAATGGAAGCCGCTTAGTAGTTTGTAGCAATTTTTTTAAAATTGTGCATATAAAGACGCCAAAGAAAAAGCTTCAGGAAAATCGCTGCCAGTTTCCTTTAAGAGTCTTAAAGAGGTAGTCTCATCTCCAAGATCCTATCCCAATATGTAGTAGGTGTAATAATAATAATTATAATAATATTAGCAAATACCTCCAATTAGAAATATAGTGTTTTTCTGATTCGCTATGTCTCTTTCCTCATGCGCAGGCTTAGCTTGACCTTAGGTATCCATGGTTACGACCACTAGCAACTAGCTAACTACTGTATCAGTGGTCGTAACCATGGATACCTAAGGTCCTGCAATGCCCTTCACATGAGGAAAGAGACATAGCGAATCAGAAGAACTATACTACATTTCTAATTGAAGGTATTTGCTAAAAATATTATTATTACATCTACTACATATTGGGATAGGATCTTGGAGATGGGAATACCCCTTTAAGCGTCTAAAAGACATCATGTGCACATAACCAAAGCGTCCCAGATATCAGGTCCGTTTAGCTAGTGGGTTGCATCTGTTAGTACACTATAATTAAAGGCTTTAATGCAGAAAATCAAATAGTTACATAAAATGAGGTAAATTCCTCACCTTTAACACCATAAAAAGGGAAAACAACACGTAAAATACCAATACAAAAGAAAAACAAACCATTTCACACTCGGCCTCTCTGGATGTGACACAATCTCTGCAGTTACCACGCACAGGTAGCCATATCCCAGATAATAACCAAGGACGGACACTTAAGTTTTGTTGTGTTTGTAACCTAATACTGCTATAAAAGCCAATGGTTAAATCAAGCCTGACAAGAACAAGCATCCTTGGATTAGGTTTCTAAATGTCCCCAACTTTTTAGATCCCACCATCGGTCATCCCTGGTGTAACCCAACTCTCCCTTGGGGCCTATTATCCCCTTGAATGGTGCCAGCTTTTGAAGTTCAGAAGATCAGAGGGTCTCTGATCCTTGTAACTCCATATCAGTCCATCATTATTGTTATGCCAAGGACCTCTTAAAAAGATCTATTAGAGGGAAATACAGTGATTAAGTTTCTACATTCACCAGGACTATGACATGAGTAAATTGGTGTCCTACTGTAGGAACAAACCACTTTTTAGCTCCGCGGCATCCCATTATTAGATATTATCACATTAATAACCATATCTTCAAGAAAGACATCTAAACATACAATTCTTATCTAAGCCAACATATAACTCACCTCTTTGGAAAACTCAAAAAGTTTTGGTTTACATTCAGAACTGTTTGAAATCTATAAAAAAAAAAAAAAACTATTACAGTCAGTTCGGTAAAGTAAGAATAATAATCCATAGACACGATCTGGATTGTCCGACAACAGAACCTCTCCAAAATAGGAGGTGAATGGAGATGTCAGTAGTCTGTGCTGTCATCTCTGTCTACAGACACTTCAGTGTCAACCACTGATCTGGGATCCCAGAGCGAGGAACAGAAGTGGTGACCAGTAGGGGAAGGACATTCAGTTTAATGAGTTGTGGTCTGGGACTCTGGAAAGGGTCAAGCATGGGGCAAGACATTTGACATTTTGTTGTTTTCTTTTCTTTTTGCTTGTCTCACTATATACATTTTTAACCTATCCACAGGATAGGTGATAAACATGATCGCTGGGGGTCTAACCGCATGGACCTTTAATTGGTCACTAAAACAAAAGGTTCTAAGTCATCTGCGTGGATTAGGCGATGTGTGACCACTACTTTATTCACTTCTAAACCACTGATTGACATGGCCGAGCTGCGAGTCCAATAAAAAGGAATTTAGTGGTGGTCAACTGTGCACACTATCACTGCAGACAGTCCTCACCTGGGGCTCTTGAATCTCGTTAACATAATATCACCCAAGTGTCAGCAATTTAGGCAAGAACTTCTGGCAGACCATAGTTCTGTCCTCATATAGATATTGATCTCTCGTGCCATATTAACTCTAATCTCTGACTTACCCCATCACTAATCTCCTAATACACTGCTCAAAAAAATAAAGGGAACATTGAAATACCACATCCTAGATATCACTGAATGAAATATTCCAGTTGCAAGTCTTTAATCATTTTTATGTTTTATTGTTCTCAACACTTTATTCCACCATGTAATTATTAATGCAAATCAAAATTAATATCCCATGGAGGTCTGGATTTGGAATGATACTCAAAATCAAAGTGGAAAATCAAATTACAGGCTGATCCAACTTCAGTGGAAATGCCTCAAGACAAGGAAATGCTGCTCAGTATTGTGTGTGGCCTCCACGTGCCTGACCTGGACTAACGCATCCGCCAACTCCTGAACAGTCTGTGGTGCAACGTGATGTTGGTGGATGGAGCGAGACATGATGTCCCAGATGTGCTCAATCGGATTCAGGTCTGGGGAACGGGCGGGCCAGTCCATAGCTTCAATGCCTTCATCTTGCAGGAACTGCTGACACACTCCAGCCACATGAGGTCTGGCATTGTCCTGCATTAGGAGGAACCCAGGGCCAACCGCACCAGCATATGGTCTCACAAGGGGTCTGAGGATCTCATCTCGGTACCTAATGGCAGTCAGGCTACCTCTGGCGAGCACATGGAGGGCTGTGCGGCCCCCCCCCCAAAGAAATGCCTCTCCACACCATTACTGACCCACTGCCAAACCGGTCATACTGGAGGATGTTGCAGGCAGCAGATCGCTCTCCACGGTGTCTCCAGACTCTGTCACGTCTGTCACATGTGCTCAGTGTGAACCTGCTTTCATCTGTGAAGAGCACAGGGCGCCAATGTGGAATCTGCCAATCTTGGTGTTCTCTGGCAAATACCAATCGCTCTGCACAGTGTTGAGCTGTAAACATAACACCCACTTGTGGACGTCGGAAACCTCATACTACCCTCATGGAGTCTTTTTCTGAGAGTTTGAGCAGACACATGGATGTTAGTGGCCTGGTGGAGGTCATTTTGCAGGGCTCTGGCACTGCTCCTCCTTGCACTGCTGGTTTGCTGCCCTCCTACGGCCTCCTCCATGTCTCCTGGTGTACTAGCCTGTCTCCTGGTACAGTATCAGCTCCATGCTCTGGACACTGTACTGACACACACAGCTACCCTATTTGCCACATCTCACATCCTGGATGAACTGCACTACCTGAGCAACTTCTGTGGGTTGTACTGTAGACACCGCCTCATCCTACTGTACCTCTGGGGGTGAGAGCAATGGCAAAATGAAAAAGTGACCAAAACAACAGCCAAAAAGGATGAGAACAGAGAAATTGTCAGTGGTCCCCACCAGCAAATTGCCGATCATTTCTACTGGTTGTCTGTTCCATTTGCACAACAGCAGGAGAAATTGATTCACGATCAGTGTTGCTTCTTAACTGGACAGGTAGATTTCACAGAAGTGTGACTGACTTGGAGTTACATTGTGTTGTTTAAGTGTTTCCTTTACTTTTTTGAGCAGTGTATATAGAATTCTAACAATGTTTAGTTTATTTGGTTGTTCCTTTCTATATTAAAATTCATGGTATACGTCTTTTCAGTACAGGCATGGTGAACCCCTGGGAATTATGTAGCTTTATCTACTTTGAAGGGCGTCGACATCTCCGTAACTTAATTTACTGTATGATGAGATTGCATGGACTGTACAGCTAAAGTTCTCCAAAACGGTGAACAGAAACTCCTATCAGAGTTACTGATGATGGTTGCACAGCTCCTGTACAGTTATAATGAAGGCGATCAAAGTACAGCTTCCTGGCTGTATAATTATAATTCTCTGAGCTAATTTAGGAAACCAGAGAGAAAAAGAAGAACTCAAACTGAGTAGAAAACAGTGCCATAGACCAAAGAAAAATTAAGAATCCTGTATTGTAGGGGCAAGGAGTCTGCCACATTTGTATGGTTATTGCTTTTGTAGCAGCTACGTTTGTGGGCACTTTTACAAAATGCAATAATCTTAAAATCAATGTTATAGATAATTTTGGGTGATGGCGATTACAAGGTTATTCTGTGTTGATATTGCAATGTAGGCCGAAGTTTGTATCGATACAATATCTGGAAGGTGGTACCACTTTGTAGTGTTACCAAAAGCCATGAAGCCCACCAACCGGGGTCACTGGCATTGTGAAGCCTGTGGGCATGTAGAGAATATCATATTGAATTACAATGTTGGTTGCCTTTGGAGGGGTACGTCTCATATGTGAAATATTTGCTGTGGCTGAAGCTATCCATGTTTATTACGGATTGGATTACCTATGGTCCTGTCACCTTCAACCCATTTCCATTTCTCAATCTACTGACCCAAAGGCAAAATCTTACCTCCGTGTACATTAAAGTGTGATTCTGAGGAAGAGGACAAGGAATGTACCATTTTTTAATCACTACCTGAAAAGCAAATGGATAAAATATTAGGATGTGGGAACTGTGGTTATGGGGACATAAAAGCAAACCCTTATGATCAATTTCTCAGCTCGTTAGTTCAGCTAAGAGTCATAACCTGCGGCCAAATTCAGAAGCAGAAGAGGAAATGTATGAGCAATTACTGTTTAATGCAGAAGGCCAGATATTCAGGAACGGATGACACCTGCACAGCCATGTACCGCCGCCATGCTGCCGCTCTCGCTGCGAGGAAAGTTTGCATCATGTTGTAGATCTCACTAGATCACCTAGAAATGACTACGGTAATTGGAAAGAGGCCTCTCTGGAGGCTGAGCACATACAGTAGTGTCCTCGGGGATGAACTGCTCATGGATTTGCTGACTTAAAGCCTTGTTTATTATTAAAAAGACACCAAATTGATCACTAATATCATTCAATAAAAATCATTTACGTTTGTCATGTGCCCAAAAAAATACAGAAAAAAAAAAATGTCAGAACGTTACATCTGGGCTTTTTATCATCCAATAGTACAGAAAATCTAAAGAGCAGAATTACTGAACCTAATTTGACGTTGATAACAGAACTTCGTTTATAAGAGCATATTAAAGATAAAACTGCTTTTTGTTAACATACTAGTCTAATAAGTCCAGGAATTATCCCGAACTTCAGGCTTTCTATCTTCTCACCCACTGAATGAGTGGATGGTATCTCTTCGTTAGCATTCTGCCAGCACTATAGGTGCTAGAACTTCCTTTCACTTAATTCTAAGCATGCATTGCACCAGCCAAGGTCTTGACTGCCCCAAAACGGAACAGCCTCTCCATTCTGCTCTCTTGTCTGTCAAACTGGCATGAGCAGAGAGATAAAGTCTCAACTACATATTCCGTAATAGATCTCGGCATTTGTATTAGAGATCGATTACACTAAATGTAGGTAATGGGTAGCAAGTTAGACAGAAGGGAGGCACCAAGCGATTTAAAAAAAGATAAATAGAAGATAATCTGTAACTTTATCAAAAAGTTGTAGTTGTCTGAATATGCAGGAACTTTTTAAATGAGTTCAGTACATTTTTTTTTTTTTTTTTTACTATAAACTTAAATTATTCGCTACACATCTTCTAATCCTTTACACGGCCATAAAGATAAAAAAAAGAGGTTTCCCTATCAGAGTGAAACACTTTGAAAACAGGTCACTCCTGGCAAAGGATGGAGGGAAAATATACTATTACATGGCAGCCATTAAAATGAATGGCTGTCCAGCAGATCACCATCCTAACTCATAGATTGAGGGTCTCCAAGCAGGAAACCCACCTCTCAGACATCCTTATGTCCTTTAGAGCATATGAAGAGGGTTTGTCTTTGAGACAGCCCCTTTAAATTACATAAATCTGGCTGACAGCAGAGAAAACCTATTATTGAGTGGGAATAGGATTTTAATATGATTACTAAATATATGGTGCACTCCAGAGCTCCTCCTAGTGGTGGCAAAGAGCAACTTTTTAAAGGGGCATTTCACTGGATTTTTTTTTCCATTTAAATGTAATGCCTCCTCCACTTATTCTGGATCAGTTTTCCTTTTTCTCCTGTGCTCCTCTGTTCTAAAGTTATGCCCCCAAGTAATAATGGGGCAAATTTTTCTGTCAATCACCTGGACATCTCTGTGGGCGTTTACTTTTTATTTTTATTCACCTCTCTGATGCCGGCCAATCAAAACATGGCCACGCCCATACAGAAGTTCTATGGTACACGCCCAGTTAGTTGAAGGGGGAAAAAAATAGACCTTTATTATTGCAAAATTTTGAAAATAAGGGGCACAGAAGAAAAAGAAGAACAGTTTCAGAATCAGTGAAGCAGCGGTAATTGGGGGAGGTACTCAGTTTAGATTTTAAAAAATCCATGAAAGGTCCCCTTTAATTCTTCAGCTCTGTGAAAGGAAACGGGGAATTAGGAGCTCTGTAAAAAATGGTACTCTCACCACTATAAAGAAATCATTATAAAACCGATTCTGCGTATCCTAGCTATGGTGGACATTTTTGATATAACACGTTTTTTTTTTTTAACAAGCTGACAACAGACAGACACAAGTAAAAAAAAAAAAAATGTAATAAAATGCAAAATCATCACCCAAACCACAAAATACACAAAGGACACAATTATTCCAATTTTAGGAATGAGAAGGTAATATTAAGAGCCAGAAACAGAGTCCCTGCAGCAGAGACAGGAGGAACAGACGAGATGAATGCTGCAACAATTATTGCAAATCATGGTGGTCCAGCCATTTCTCTGGGGTCATGGATATACCAGATTTTTGGCTTGTCCATTAATTTTCTTTTCGCAAGCTACACAACAGTTTCCTGACTGACTGCTTGGTGAATACTGAAATTCTAAAAAAATTTGGCTCTTGTGATGTTCCCAGAGGTGTGGGCTGAACAACGCAAGTAAAACTTCATCCTGGCAATGATGACATGGTTCCTTCAAGGTCTCGAGAAATCTCCATCCACATATACACTGTAAACAATTCTCTACAAGCACAAACACTGGACCGTTGCTTATACATCTGCCTAATTATATTACAGAAGTAATAAAAGAAACCCTGGAGTAGAGGATAAGGTTGTGTATTTTTTTGAAAAATGTCATTCTAAATTTGCATTTTTTTAATTTTATTTCTCTTTGCATTGAGCTCTACTGCATGTGATGACTGTGGCTGGATTTACGATGAATGGACTGGACCGCGGGTCTACTGACCCCATCTCGACAGCCACATATATGCTGCCTATTAGGTTGTCAAGTTTGGGTCAGGAGACCACGCCGATTCTTTCGCATGAGAAAATCGGAACACACTGTAGAGAAGATGGAGAACTTAATTTCTCCATCTTCTCCATGGTTGGAGTGTGCAGAAAGCAAACTTCCCTCAGATGACATCAGAGTGCAGTCCGATGTTTCACACGCACCCACAGACTTGTATGGGTGCGCATCGCCCGATTTGGGGGATCTACTTGCAGCACGCTGCGATTTTTTTTCGCATGCTGAATCTGTATGAGGGAAAAAAAAAAAAAAAAAAGCAGAACTGCACTGCCCCATAGTATAACATTAGTCTGTCTGCTATCTGATAAAACATCGGCGAGCACTCGTCCGAGTTATACGCTCATGTGGGCAAACCCGAATAGTAATTTTTTTTTTGCCTTACAAAAAGGAGTCTATTAGCTTTTCAAATTTTGTAAATAATTAGAAATGACAGCTGAAAATATTGCACATTGTGACCTAACGAAAATACAAAATAAATGTAAAAACCACACGGCATCCTCCTTTGTTCTCAAATTTAATTAACTATCGCTTCTGACCATGTGTAAAACGCTGTTTTTGGTTTGGGGTTCTTGGCCCTTGTTGGTACCGAACAAAGTACTGATTAGATGGTGGTCTCCCTTAGGGAGACCATTTCTCCTTAGACCTCACCACCCAACCAAGCAGTATCCTACTGTGAACTGATGAGAGGCAAGAACCCCGAAACAGTTGTTTGCAGATTATGTCTCTGAGGAGAATACTCTGGTTTGGTATACAAGACTGGTTAACAAGACTTAAAGGTTCACTGACTTCTAGAGTAGTAATCTCCAATAGGGGGCATTAGTTTTTCTTCTTTCTGGAGGTGAACAAACTTGTATATATCACTGAGTTCAGAACAATGAGTGCTCTTATAATTGTTCCTCGTGGTCATGGTCGGTGTCTAACCATCTACATTACCTATAGTTAACACTCCCTGATCACTAATAATAACACTATATCTAGCCATGATATGACTTGTACCCTACATTTTCACTATTTTTTTCCCTTTGCAGACTTTTGCCCTGATTCATCATTGCTGTTTTTTCCATTTTTCTACAGTAATTTCCTCCTTTTTTAGTGGCTTTAGTACTTGTACCTTATTCTCTATACGTTTTGCGCCACTTTGTAAGTGCTTTGTCTTTCTTTTTTCTTTTTTCCCTCTCGACATCTTTGCTTATTCAGATGTTTTCGACAGATTCATGAAATTAGATTTTTACCAAATGTCGTTTTTATTTTTTAGCGCATCTCACTCTGATTTCTGCCTGGAGAAAGGTTTCTGATGAAGTTTTCAATTTGGAGAATTTTTGCAAAAATGGTTAAAGACAAAAAATGTAGAGCATTTTTTTTTTTGCACCAAATTAATGAACGGGGTGTGCCAATTTAAAGAATATCACAAGACAAAAGAAAAGTCATTTTAGAAGATAATAAGTGATGAATTGGACACCATCTCTAATTTTCAGTTCTTTCTGAGCTGGTGGGTGGAGATTCGTCGCTATGAGTTCTCCCATACATAGCACATACAGACATGAGAAATTCTTGCTCTCCTGTCTCTCTATAGCACATGTTCAGCATTGAGGATATTGTACCGCAGAACTGAGCAGTGTGTCTGTGAATCCAGCAAAATTAACTAATAGATGCAGCACGGTAAGAGACCAGGCAAAATACTTCTCTGCTCCACTATAGTTTCATAGCAGCTGAAATCTCGTATTTCTGTGAGCAAACAATCCCCGCTCTCTGTAAGGGTAAGTTCACATAATCAATATCTCCATATCTGATAAAAACGGTCTAATTATTCTGATCAGAATGACATCTCGGATGTGGAGAGAGTAAAAAAGAAAAAAAAAATACATTTTTTTCCACCTTCTCCATTCTGTCAGTCCATGAAAATCGGGCTGCACTCAGATGCCATCCAAGCCATAGATTTGCATTGCGGATTTCGATCAAAATGAGACATATCTTCAATTTTATCTGCAAACCACTCTGTCCAAGAGGGTGTGTGTGTGTGTGTGTGTATGTGTGTGTGTGTGTGTGTGTGTGGGGGGGGGGGACGGACGGACGTGCACAGCCCCATAAAATATCATAGATACTAGTTCTATCCGTGAAAATCCTGAATAGCACTCGTCTGAGAAAATAGGTCATGTGTACCAGGGCTGTGGAGTCGGAGCCCATTTTGGTGGAGTCAGAGTCTGAATAAAATGGACCAACTCCGACTCCTAAAATATATAATAAATTGGGTACAGTAGTTCAATGCAGTTTGTGGGGAATATTTTTTCATAAGAATTTGGGAAAGTTATGAAATGTCCTATAAATGTCTGTCCTATTCCTGATCTAAGGGTGTAGACTTTTAGCTGAGATGAATCTGTGCTACAGTAAATTTATCACTTAAACATGAGCCGTGTATGAGGGAGTCAGAGTCGTGGAATCGGCGTCATGGAAATTGAGGAGTCGGAGGTTTGGCTTACCGACTGCACAGGCCTGGTGTGTACAAACCCTAACCAAGAAACAGTTGAGCAATTTTTTTTTAAGAGAGGATGATGTTCAGGAAGTAGGGTGGAGGAGAAGTGGCTCATAAGTGGAGAAAGAAGCAGATTTCTCTGTTAAGATACATTACAAAGTTTGCTACTTGTACTATTGATCTATTCAAAGTTTGATGACCATTTAAATAGAGGCTGTGATGGATGCCAAACCATGACTTCCATTTAACATGCACGTCATGAGATTTTTAAGAAATCTACATTAAAACAGGTGGCGGCATAGCCTATGCATGATGGGTCTCGCTGTATGGTATACAACAGATGCCTGGGCTATGCATTCTAATGCCGTGAAGGTCTAGCAGTCGTATAATGCGTCAAATCATTAGTGTCATCAATAATCAGTGTGAAGATCCGGGGTCTTCTGAGGGCGTAGCGCTACTCAGACAACACAGGGTGATGTAAAACAGTGTGGCAATACTTTATTGAACCACAAAGCAGACAATAAACAGATAGAACAGTCCCAGCAAATACCCAAGATGGTACAACATTACACAGTCCTCACCCTTCCTTCTCCGCCTGCCTGGGAATAGAAGAGCTGCAACTTTGGAGTCTCCAAGGGCCAACTACCTCAACCAGTGGCCCCCCCGCTTCCGGCGGGCCCCCACAGAGAGGAGGTAGCGGCAAGCTTAGGAAGCTAGCAGTCCATCGAGGTACAAGACGAGGAGACCTGAGAGTCCCAATCTGGCCTCTCCGAGAGTTTCCATGGGGCCAGGCAACCGGTGGGTCCATCCTGGCAACTCCAAATGTCTCCATGGGTTCTAGGCGACCGGTGGGTCCCTAGCAACCCAAAAACAACATGTCCATGGGGCCAGGTGACTACTTTGTCCTCTCCTGGACTCCCCAAAATGTATCCATGTCTCTCTGATGGTTAATGGAGAAGATCCAAATCTTTCCAGTCAGGGCTGTTACCCTTAGGCTAGAATCATGTAGAATACAAATCTGTGTCTCTTTGGAAGTCGTGCAATCCATTTACTTTCCTGAAGGATGTGTCTCATACTCCTCCTAAGGTCTTTCTAATGTTCCTTGATTCTCTGTCCCAAGTCTCATTCTGTCTCAAGCACTACAGACATCCCTGTTTATATTTACATCTGTGTGAGATCATCAGGCACAGGTAAGAGGTAAAAGGTGCATGGCTAAGCTATTATTGTTTGAGCTAATCTATTTACATAGTTGGTATCACCGGGACTCTTGTAAATACACATCATTGTTTCAGAATCAAAGAGCAGATAGCATTCAAGTTTATACAAATAATAGTTTGTTATTCAACTAAAGAAGAACACAGATTAAAGAGTCAACATAAAAATAAAGGTATGCTGCTCTTGCCATCAGAAAGTATGTCTGGCATAATTAAGATTTTACTCTGTATTGTCACAATCAGCAAAATACTTAACATTTCGATGTAAATCATGCCTTCATCAGACAATCCGCAAACAATAATCCATCGTATATATTTAGTAAACATGGATATACATTTTACAAATCAGTTTTATTTTTTCTTACAGCCACAACTCGTACACAATGAGAAAACCTTTGTGTTGTCTGGCATACAGTTTCGCTCCTCACAGCACAGAATTCCGCCAATAAACTGGACGCTACATGACTCCTTTTAAAAGGTGACACAGTTGGGTGCAGCCCAAGTCAGAATTTTTCCCCTTCTCTTTATACAAGGTATGAAATAATATTTGTCCTCTAGAGGTAGATTAAATTCTAAAGACTTCCTAAAACTTTAAAAATCAAAATTTATTATTTCTGCATATTTTACTCCTGAAACCCACCATGACCTAAAACTCCATCCAAAGAGGTGTAAGTGATAAAAATGCATTAGGAGAAAGTAGTTAAAAAAAAAAAAAAAAAGTCCTTTCAGCCCGGACTCATTAAAGAAGTGTAAAGGGAGCAAGTCATTTTGGCCACTTAAGCCCCCCGAAAGAGTTATTTTAAGGACTTACCACAATGGCAAAGTAGACCATAAAGAAAAATGACAAACTACTTGTGTAGCCAAGAAAGCCTGTAAAATAACAGTAAAATAAAAAGCAATTTATATGGAACCCGATCTTAATGCAGAGCTAAGGTTTTACATTTCTGGTATGTTTTATTTTACAGTGCGTGGTATCTGGAGCTTAAGGCTCAGAATAACAGCCTTTTCCCAGTGCCTGTCACAGATCATTCATGTCGTTTTGTAGGGCCGAATTAGGACGAGCTTTACCGCTAATGGAATGCCGTAAGTAAAAGCTGCCCTTTTATGTTCTCCTGTAAAGATTTTTTTATTTTTTTGTGTAACAGACAACATACTACTGCAACCTAAGTAATGGCTTAACAAGCCAGGCCCCCTGGCTGCAACAAATTAAAATATCCCAAAAGAAGAAAAAAAATAAAAGTCTCTTTACCTTTTACCAGGGCCCCTTTCCTTTTGCCATCCCATTAAAAAAAAAAAATCCCATAATACATAATTTTTATCCCCCCCCCCCCCCCCTCCTTACCTATTTTGGGGAGCAGAGCCAACGGGAGTACAATGCACACTGCTGTAATTATTAACAGCCATCTACCGTCCAGGTACCAGGCCCTGAAAAACAGATATAGATACTGAAGGGTTAATATGACAAAATGATTAATCATAAAGAAAAACGGACCGGTTTGATAGCTGTAGGAGGTTGTTTGCTGGGAATTTTAGTTCTGTCGCTTTCTTAGGAAAGGTGTCACGGTGATGTCACAACAGAGGCCAGAAGATCACGGCGTCTGGTCACGCGCACTCCTGCACTGGTTAGAACTGCTTCACCATCCTACTAAACAGTGCAGGTTTTCTTTGCTCTGGTATTGCTCTCCATCCTGGATTGCCTCAGCTGTTCTGTGTTAGACACTCCCCTTTGCTACATATGCTCACCACTGGCATTTGGGAATTGCCAGTGATAACTCTTCCAACTCCAAACCAGGCAGAATGAACTATTAGGTGTTTGGTGTTGACGAATGGAGAGTTGTTCTGGAGATTTCTGCATGTAGTTTGTTTCCGTGTTGTTAATAATAATAATAATAAATAATAATAATATTATTATTATTTCTGTGTTCATCCTCATCCTCTCCTATTTGGTTTCACCTTCCTATACCTCCCCTGTGTACCACTCTGTTTGGTGAGTATCTTGTATGATTGTAGTTTTCATTTATCCTTGTCTGCCTGGTTAGTGTAATCCTATACACTTCAGCTTCAGCCCTTCCTGGGTGGGGGAGGAACGTAGCAAGGCACGGGACCCCGGCATCTCCACCTTCAGGAGTAATTTGGGGGACAGGGATAGACTAGGGCTTCCCCAAGCTTGAAGGATAGGGAAGGAGAGCCTTGCCCCGGGATATCCTGCAACAGTACCATGACAAAAGGGATTTATCCACCAAGAACTGTCTGCAGCGGAAACAAAACCATGGCTGCATTGAAGATTTGATACACATTTCACCCTTTTCGCATTGTCAAGAGTGATCAGATCTGCTGCATAAATTGACATGTTGTATTTTTTAAAAATGCAGCGACAGTCAATTCATGCTGCGGCAGTTCCTTCATAGTGCGTGGGCGAGATTTCGTGATGGATGCATTCACACTTCAGTTATCGCACGGAGCGGCCGCAAGTTTCCTGACCCAAACGCAACTGTCTCTGTAAAATGCCATTGTAAACTTTATTTTTTTCCCCCACATATGTTCTGTATGAATCAATGGAGGGACTTGGGTGATGAGACGAACATTATGTGCCCATATACTTCGATAGGTGCTGCACGACTTGAAACTAACAGGGAGCCATAACATGGCCATCATGTAACAAAGGCAATTCTAATAACTTTATATTAGAGAAATGCTGAAAGGGAATCTGACAGCAGCATGATGTAGGGGTAGATAGCCTGATTCCAGCGATGTATCACTTAGTTTACTGGGTGCAGCAGTTATGATAGAATCACAGTTTTCTCTGCTGCAGATCTAGCAGAGCTCGGAATGCAGAGCTGTGCATAACCCCGCCCACACCCCTGATTGGCTGGCTGCTTTCTGTGTGCATTGTATCAGTGCTGGGGGTGTGGCTGGACCAGGAGGCACAAGACGCCTATTCCTGTAGTGATAATCTCCTGCTGATTAATTAAAATCAGTTTTTTAACAGTAGCACACAGGCCAGTAAGTGACATGACTAGAATCAGAATCTCTGCCCCTACATTATGCTGCTCTCAGATTACATAGCAAAAAACTGCTGACAGATTCCCTTTAAATATCCAGTTCAGTGTTCTAAAAGAAAGAGTGTAAAAATTGCAAGATATTATTGTAGAATTGAAATGAAATCCAGTTTATTTTCTTCCCCCATAATGCTATCACATGTAACACTCACCCACTGTGGTCGTCAGCCAAGAACCCAGCAATAGCGGCTGGTAATTCAGATTTAACAATGAACAGATAGGAAGACATTGCTGCAAAACAAAAAAAAAAAAAAAGTTAAGTAAGACCTATCACCTACATGTAACTACGGACTGCAGATCATGTGTGAAGAGTTAGTTATGCAGATACTTCTATACATTAACCCTTTTCAGCAGCGGACAATATTTTTTGCGCTTAGTTTTTTCTCTCTTCTTCCAATAGTCAGTTTTTTTGTTTATTTTTTAATTCTCCCTTTATTCAAGACGAGAATGACGTCATTCAATGTAGTGAAATGGGGAAAAAAAAATCTAATTGTGGTGAAATGGGAAACAAAATACACAGTTCTCCCATTTTTTTTTTGTTTTACATTCTTTATTGTGCGGTGAAATGACTTGGCAATATGGATATCCATGCAAGTAGGATTCTGATTACACCACTTACTGTACGATAGTGTTTTGGTTTTTTTTTTTTGTTTTCTTATTTAGGTGGTGAAAAGAAAACTTTATTTGAAGAGGAAAAAAAACACTGGCCATTTTCTTTCTACTGTAACACTTATTTCTCTCCTTATTGTTATATTTTACTTATTTTATGTTTTATTTTTTTTTTCCCCACTGACATTTCTATTGATACCAATTTTGGTACATATTAAAGTTTTAGGCAGGTGTGGTGACCAAAAACAGCCATTCTGGCGCTTTGATTTTTTTCTCTTGATGTTTTCTGTACTGATTATTTTGATAAATCTGGACTTTTACAGGCGCAGTGTTACCAAATATGCCTATTTTTTTCCCCTTTATATTCTTAATTGGGGGGGGGGGATTTCATTTTTTTTTTTACTTTATTTTTTAAAGTTTTTACAGGACTTGTGCCAGCAATCTTTTGGAGGGCTTTTTTTTTCTTCATACTGCAATACTACCATATTCCATTATGTAGAGAAAATTACATTTTTTCCTTTGAAGCCTAGCTGAAAGACAGTCATAACAACCAATTGGAATCCCCCGATCACGTCACAGGGGGCGATGAGAACCACTGCGTACCCACCAGAAACCAAATTTGTATGCTTCCATAAGTGACTGACAGCAGCAAGCGGAGAAAGCTCTGGTTGCTGCTGTTACAGGCAGAAACCGACTGTAAGATACAGCCGACATCTGCTGGGCATGGTGCAGCTCTATACATGAGGACATGACATTGGATTACACCCCAAGGTCAGTTAATTTATTTATATTTTCATCCATTTCATTTTCTTGTACCTTTTTAAAGAGTTGACTGCACAGAGAAGTCCTCTGTTACTGAGTAGGACGTGGTTACAGAGAGCGTCTCTCAATCTGACGGACCCGTCCTGCACATTTATTTGAATAGGCGCTGTGTAATACTCAGTCTCACCTGTGGTGGCGCTTTAGGGAAATTGAAAACGTTACTACCTGATTTCCAGACACAACCGATTGCGGGGGGGATGGGCAATGGCTGCTATAATGGTAACCGTATGCTATACACTGATATAACACCTTAGCCAAATGACTGACAGCCTCCTATTCTACCATCCGCTCCCAGAGCTGCACAATACGATCCTTTATCCTAATAGAAGAGCCTTTTAATGATATTTGCACAGAAGCAATATTCATCAGAAGTAATAGGGAAGGAGAAACCCGAGAATGTTATTTTATGTGAAATGTCACCGATGTGATTGTTAAAGTGCCCGATACCTACTGGAAGGTCAAGTAAAAGCAGGAACCGGGTCAGTGCAAAAAAAGGGCGATATTCCTGAATTCTGGAGAATCTCTCCCTCTGCTATATGTGGCCTGAGGAGTACAGCTGCCGCTTGCACCCGGTGCTGCGCCTCCGCCGGCGTCCTCACCTCTCTAGTCGGAGGAACAGAACAGCAGGTCAGCTAAAGTAAGTAATATCGTGTTACAGGCGATTACGAGCAGGATTAACCCCTTCAGGGCCAGGCTACACACCTCCCGGGACCTTACACTACCCAACAGGAAGAAAAGAAAGCAGAACATAGACTAATCCAATACCATTTTTTGGGGATTTTGCAATTTTAAATAACATGTGCCGCCATTCAGGATGCATACTTGCTTGCGATTAATCTCGCTCTATCTGACCTCCATCTTCAAAAATTTGTTTTAGTTTCTCTCTCTTGTAGAAAGGAATTTTCCCGTCTTTTTGATCATTGCAAAGATTTAAAGTGCCCCTCCAATCGCCAAAGAGAAGCACTACTGCACTCTGAGCGGTATTGGGGTAGCGGCAATCCCATCCTGCTCGCAAATGTTTATCGGCACTAACCCAGGGGTCTCAAACTCAGCCGGGTGTAGGGGCCGGACGTAGGAAAAATTTGAATATGAAGAGCGGCTTTCTTTACAGAAGATGATTACATTTTGAGTGATACCATTATTTTTCTTTACTTTACTTTTTGATCATAATTTTTTTTTTTTTGGCAGGTTTTTATTCTTTTCAATGGTGTTTATCATATGGGTTATGATACAGGTTTTCCCTTTTCACTTCAATTTTTACATAAAACAGCATTTTTGATAGCCAAATATTATTACATTATTTTTTCATTCTTCATTTTACATTTTCTTTGAAATGTTTTCCTTTTTTTAACCCCAAATCAGCACCATACAGTAGTATAGTTTTTCAATTAGCCCCAATCCTGCAATAATGTCCCCTGTCCTTTAATAATGGCTTCTGTCCTGTAATAATGTCCCCGTCCAGTAATGTCGCTTGTCCTGTAATAATGTCCCCCGTGATGTAATAAGTGTTCCCTGTCTTGTCGCAGTATCCCCAAGCTTGTAATAATGTCCCCTGTCCTGTAATAATAGTCCCTCGTCCTGTAATAATGGTCCCTGTTCCGTAATAAAGGTCCTCTATCCAGTAATAATGTCCCTGAGCCTGTAATAAGGTCCCCAAGCTTGTAATAATGTCACTCGTCCTGCAATAATGGTTCCCGTCCAGTAATAATGTCCCCATCCTGATCCCATCTCATGGTAATGTCCCTATCCTGGTCCCATCTTATAGTAATGTCCCCATCCTGGTCCCATCTTATAGTAATGTCCCCCATTCTGCTGCTCTTTACATACACACAAAAAATAATCTTCTCACCAGATCTCGCTCCCTTGGCGAGGACGCACATTTAGTTGAAAAGAAGCGCTGACGTCAGCAGTCCCTGGCTCGCTGGACGCAATTGTTTCAGGGGACAAAGGGCCGCATCCTCGGGCCACATGTTTGAGACCCCTGCACTAACCCATTCATGACCGGGCGATTGTTTTTGTGCTTTCGTTTTATCCTTTTCTACGAGCCATAACTTTTTTTTTTTTTTTCCCCCGCAACAATATAGGTGCTATAATGTCCCCTACACACTGAACACACAAACAGGGATTCCTGCTCTTTAATCCTTTGCTAGAATATAGACAAAAGCATGTAGGACATTATACAGCAGTACTGAGCTGTGTGACTGTGAATCCAGCTAGATTCTAGCTGGAATTTGCACGACTCCTTTCCCTCCTTCCATAGACTTCAATATGCTGTGTAGCCTGATCCCTTAGTGAGCTGGTACTCCATCTAGCTTTGACGAAGACAGATTTTAACAGGTTTTTTTTTCAGCATGGAGGACAACTTTTTGAAGGGAAGAAGCGGCTCCAAAAGGGGCAAAAGAAACAAAAATGGATACACGTGTGATTTTGATGCAAGCCCTAGATCAAACTCCCCCATTCAAATCAATGGTTCCTTACATTCAACCAATGCACTTTTCATCTTCAGAGGGGGTTACACACAGGTAGATTTCCCATTTCGGCCTGTACCAGAGACAATGTGGAGTGTTTACACTGAATCAGGAGGGCAATCGGACTTTCAGCACTTGGGGGAAGGCTGTCAGCTACTTAAAGGATTAATTAGCCATCACTAAACAAACAGATGCACTATGGGAGGAAGTCGCCTGTTTATCCTGCAGCTTTGGGATTCTTTCATTTCTATAATAAACATTTGTAGGGCGAGTCTGGCGAGGACAGAACATGTCAAATTCTCCCCGACCCCGAAAAGTAATGGACTTCCTATGTGCAATGTATTATATGTCCGAGCAGTGAAAGACGGAGCGAGATGTTATGGACAGTGCGCCGATCACTGTAGCCGAGAGGAGGCAGCAATACAAGGTTGTTCTATTTAAAGAGCCACTCTCCTCTTATATGGAATAACTAAGGAGTTATCTAAGGACACGTGCAGTGGCACCCACGGAAATCTATGGCCGCCCCTTGCTTCCCACGGAAATCTATGGCCGCCCCTTGCTTCCCACGGAAATCTATGGCCGCCCCTTGCTTCCCACAGAAACCTATGGCCGCCCCTTGCTTCCCACGGAAATCTATGGCCGCCCCTTGCTTCCCACAGCAGAGGGGGCCGCCCCTTGCGGAAAAAAAACAAACCAGAAAACCTTTTATAGTTAACGGGTTTTCTTACCCCAGCTTGCTCAGTGGAAGTCTGACCACTGTACAGGATGCCCTTGAGTTCTTATCGGCCATCTATTACAATAGCAATAAGTCTCCTTTCTTATTAATACACTATACATTTTAGAACATGATCTTCTGCTTTCTGTAAATAAAACAAAATAAAAGAAACATAAAACAAAAATCCCTATATTTCTGAAAAGCTTTGACCTATAGAGTTTCTGGCTAGATGGATAGAAAAGCCCATTCCTCTAGAAGCCTGGTGGCGCATGCACATTTGCATCCAGCAGATGGCAGTGTGGCGCCACAGCTCCCGGACAGGCGCTGATCTCATTAGATGGCTGACCATGTTTTCCATCCTCACCGCTCTTTCATCACACAGTCTAGTGCATTTCCAACGTAAAGCATCAAGTTTCCTCAGCCTGACTCCAGCTATCCAGAACTGTGACAGTAGGGAGTGATTTACTATCAGAAGTTCAAAAGTGCGCAATAGCAGTAACTCATAGCGACCAATCCCACGTCAATATTTGTCCGACCCTACAGACCGTCAAATTAATTTGAGGGTGTTACATAATTCTACAAGATCACAGGGTGGGAGGTAGCACTGCAACGTCCTTGCCATAAAGAGTACACTAATATGGCCTACATTAAAGGGGTTGTCTCTTTTGGGACAGTATCTTTTTTTTTTTTGCTTTTTAAATGCATTTCAGGCTAAAAATAATTTTTCCTATTTAGTTTCATTAAATATTTTGCACCAATTGGCTCTTTGTTTCTCTGCGCATTCAACTCTGATGTGGTCTGTGGTCATAAGTCAGCTGAAAGAGTTAAAAATTCCTAAAACTCCTAGCAAGCTCACTGACTGATTCTCCGTTAACTCATTCTGCAGCCAGGAAAAGACAGTACAACACAGAGGCTATTAAAGGCAAACGATGCAATATTTTTAAAGAAAAACTATTTTTTTGTTCAACTCTGAATAAAGGGATTTAAATAAAAAATAAATAATTGTCCTTAAATGTGGACGACCCTTTTAACAACAGTGATTTTTCCAGGACTATTCAGCGAAGTACAGATCCTATATGGTATGGTGTTTTTGTGGTGATATGCAGTGCCTTTTGGCCTCCAAACATGGTGCGTATTATGACATCCAAAGAGTTCAATTTTGGACTCATCTGACCAGACTATATTCTCCCAGTATTTCGCAGGCTTGTCTAAATGTTGTTGAGCAAACATTAAACGCTCTTGAACATCCTTTTTGCTCAGCAATGGAGTCTTGCGTGGTGTGCGTGCATACAGGCCATGGAGGTTGAGCACATTACTTAT
Source organism: Phyllobates terribilis (assembly GCF_046119375.1). Lineage (NCBI taxonomy): Eukaryota > Metazoa > Chordata > Amphibia > Anura > Dendrobatidae > Phyllobates > Phyllobates terribilis. Next base: position 69,062,504 of record NW_027362767.1, read on the forward strand.
TGTTTTTGTTTTTTTTAAACAATTGTCCCTGCTGATTCCAGGTCTTTCTGTAGGTCTCCACAGGTCGTCCTTGGCTCTTGGACAACTCCTCTGATAATTCTTTACACTCCTTTGTCTGAAATCTTGTTGGGAGCACCTGGTCATGGCTGGTTTATGGTGAAATCTTGTTTTTTCCACTTCCGGATTATGGCCCCAACACTGATCACTGGAACCTTCAGTAGTTTAGAAATTCTTCTGTAACCAATGCCATCAGTATGTTTTGCAACAATAAGGTTGTGAAGGTCTTGAGGCAGTTCCCTAGTTTTACCCATCATAAGATGTTTCCTGTGTTGCACCTTGGTAATGAGACCTCTTTTTATAGGCCATCAGTTGCACCAGCTGATATTTTTCACTAAGTAACAGGATTGCTTTCTAATTATTGTTAATAACCAAATGTGCGGTAACATCAAAAAACATCCAATTCAGTAAGCAAGAGGGCAAAATATAACTTTTAATCACTATATAAAATGTAATAGACATATAAGGCTTAAGCCAACAAAAAACAAAGCGCGCTGTGCAGAAACAGATAAAATCTTCATTGAATGGTATGACCGAATGGCGAGAACACCTCCTATTCTGCCCCACCAACAGGATACCGCGCATGTAGTGTTATTTCGGTATTCAAGGTGCTATAGGGCCATAGCAGCTGAGTGGCCACTTAGTGGATTTTCGATGTGGAATACCGGCCTCAATCCTCATCAAATGCTGCTGACGAAACGCCCCCTACTGGCAATAATGCAATTACAACTGCTGAAAAAATATCATCGCTTTAGGACAGTAATGACTTATTTTTACTTTGCACAAAACTTCTAGTTTCCCATATAAATCGCATATAGACAGAATACAACCCGATCTTGTTAAAAAGCCGACATCCACCCAAAGCCGCACTGCAGAGGTCAGCGCCGCCAGACAGTGAAAGCCGAGAGTATCGGGTTTCCGACAGAAAAGGTTGTGGGGGTAAGGAAAGGTCTGCAACGTTTTTTAACAAATTTTAGCAAGTAAGGTGTTAATTAGGTGTCAGGGATTTTGGGAGGAGATGATTAACCCTGTTCTTCTGGCAGCAGATGCGTCTTAAGAAGGCAGCAAGTAGATTTTGCAGAATTTCTGGGGGGAAAAAAAAAAAAGTGTAGGATGTGTGTTCAGTAATGATTAATAGGAGCCGCGCTGCAATAGGGTTAACAGCACAGTGGCCGTAAAGAAGCCTCAAATCAAAGGCAGACAAATTGCGCTAACCCAGCAGTTTACGCTCCCGCTGTGACACTGAGGGTACGGCCGCGGGCTGGGGGGGGATTGGCTATTTTAATCCTTGGCGTCACCGGTGCTAGCAGCGCGCAGGCCGTATATCAGTCATTAAGAAATAGCAATCCAAACAAACGGAGCGGGAACATATAATCCTCGCCTGCTGAAATCCACATTTTTCCATTCGCGCCGTATGTTGTAAGCAGCGCAGAGGGAAATGGACGGATTTGTTGAGGTTTCGAAATCCAATTCTATGTAACAATAGTGTAAATGTCTGAAATTCGGGATAAGCAGGATTTTTAATGCACTTGCACTGAAAATTGCTGTGGAACAATCATTACACCAAACAGTACGGGGTGAATGCAGGGGAGCAACGATCAAGGTTAGAGACTGTGCAACAGGGCCCTGTGCGGGAGGGGGGCCCACCGACACCAGCGTGTATTTCAGCTGTAATGTATTGCGGCGCAAAGACCCCCCAGGGTCCCTGCACCGCAATACACACGCTGGGCAATCAGACAGGCAGCTGACGTCAGTGTGAGAGTTACAGGCCGCGCACAGCTATGGCATCATGCAGTGCTCATAGCAGGCACGCTGAAGTCAGCTGCGCGCCTCTGTTCCGGCTACAGAAAACAGGGAAGCCATAAGGGGATTAGGATGGAGGGGCCTTGTAGCCAGAAGGGGCTTTGGATGGAGGGGTGGACATTATAGCAGAAAGGGGTTTAGGATGGGGTAGGACATTGTAGCCGGAAGGGGCATTATGCTTGGCTGCACTTGTATTACATGCAGATTTTACTCAGTAATCTAGGTGGATGAGATTTAGAAATATTTGGTAAGTATTACTGGTACTGTGATATGCTGTGGATTATGCAATTGCAAACCTGCCATGTGTGAACATATCCAGAAGATATGCTCAGAAGGACCCAAGTGGTTTTACGGATAATGGCCACCCATTTTGTGCCAACAGCGGGTGAAGTTCTTTAAAACCTCAGCAATTAGCTCTGGTTTCCCCTCATGTGGTAGGAACCGTGGCACACGTGCTGTGTCTAAATACGCTCTCTTGTATCTCAGATACGGGTTGGACGATCGTTATCTCTCGTTACACCCCTGCACAAATGAAAGCTCGGCCTGGCAGAGCATTTGTGTTCTTGGGAGGAGCGGAGTACACCGCTGCCGGACTTATCAGCCTGCAGAGCCAACGGATCAGGTGATTAAATTTAACCCTCCGGTTCGTTATCACCCCAGTGGAGGGTCGGTGGCCCCCCATGCATATAAGATGATCAGCCGCTCCACTCGACTCATTTTCTCATGTTCCCCTCCATTGATTTACATGGGACTGACAGCCTAGACTCTTGGAGGGAAGCTGTAAGCTGCCACACATTACATGGTGGTAACCCCTGAGCTTTCGGGAGCGGCTTTGGAACAGTTTTCCACTGTAATAGGACATGTGATTGATCCTACAATGGATGCATGTTACTAACAGATGGGCGGTGCGCCCGCAGCCAACCCGCCGTCTATCCGCATCAGACCTCCACGATTACTGGGATAAGCATCTCCTGGATGCGCGCGATTCCTCTTGTGGGGGCTTACATATAGGGGAATACTGGGTGGATGTAACCGTTACATAAGTGGAAGGAGGTTTCTTAAGGATAGTGGGAGAAACGCTGTAAACAAGGAGTTTCAGAACATGTGTTTCTACAGCGGAACTAATGGGAGCGCGCGGTCTGGGAGATTTACCTTTTCTCCTCTCCAATGAAATAAGCCAGGAACTAGATGCCAGCTGTAGAGGTGTTTGGCTTCCTTTTTCTTACAAATGTTTCTAAATGGTATTACATGGTCTACTGAACCTGCACTTACAGCCTCAGAGCCATGTAAAGTAGGGGGAGCGCACACAGGGTATACAGCGGAGGGAGGATATGTATACAGAGCGCAGAAAGTGAAAAATATGTGCCCAACATAAAGAAAGCTGGTAAATCTGATTAGCAGTGGATCCACTGGGACCTCCACTGATAACAGGGGGTCTCATGCCCCCATGTAAGTAGTGTGCATGCGTGGCCACCGAGCCATTCACTTCTATGAAGTGTACATGTGACCATGGACGGTGAATGCAGTGGTGGTCACATCTGCTATATTCACTTATACCTAGAATAGGGGGTCACAAGTGGGGGCCTCATGGATAATTCCTTTATTGGTGAAATGCTATTAAACAGTCACCACTGCAGGGGCTATAAAACAAAAGGACCACCCGACAAGGCTCACACTGCAGCTGATGGCGTGTGACCACATGGTTGTGGGATTCTGCTAGGTTAAGTGACCATATGACCTAGGATCCATTATGTAACATTTGCCCCAAGGAACAAGCTCAGATTAATGACGTCTGACTTAATCATGTCTGCTACAGGACCAAGGAAAGCCATCCCAGGGGGAGAGGGACAGCGGAGACCGGGGAAAGCCATCCCAGGGGGAGAGGGACAGCGGAGACCAGGGAAAGCCATCCCAGGGGGAGAGGGACAGCGGAGACCGGGGACAGCCATCCCGGGGAGGGACAGTGGACAATCAGCTATTTACAGAGCAAGACATACAGTACAGACCAAAAGTTTGGACACACCTTCTCATGTAAAGAAATTTCTGTATTTTCATGACTATGAAAATTGTACATTCACACTGAAGACATCAAAACTATGAATTAACACATGTGGAATTATATACTTAACAAAAAAGTGTGAAACAACTGAAAATATGTCTTATATTCTAGGTTCTTCAAAGTAGCCACCTTTTGCTTTGATGACTGCTTTGCACACTCTTGGCATTCTCTTGATGAGCTTCAAGAGGTAGTCACCAGAAATGGTCTTCCAACAATCTTGAAGGAGTTCCCAGAGATGCTTAGCACTTGTTGGCCCTTTTGCCTTCACTCTGCGGTCCAGCTCACCCCCAAACCATCTCGATTGGGTTCAGGTCTGGTGACTGTGGAGGCCAGGTCATCTGGCGTAGCACCCCATCACGCTCCTTCTTGGTCAAATAGCCCTTACACAGCCTGGAGGTATGTTTGGGGTCATTGTCCTGTTGAAAAATAAATGATGGTCCAACTAAACGCAAACCGGATGGAATAGCATGCCGCTGCAAGATGCTGTGGTAGCCATGCTGGTTCAGTATGCCTTCAATTTTGAATAAATCCCCAACAGTGTCACCAGCAAAGCACCCCTACACCATCACACCTCCTCCTCCATGCTTCACGGTGGGAACCAGGCATGTAGAGTCCATCCGTTCACCTTTTCTGCATCGCACAAAGACACGACGGTTGGAACCAAAGATCTCAAATTTGGACTCATCAGACCAAAGCACAGATTTCCACTGGTCTAATGTCCATTCCTTGTGTTCTTTTAGCCCAAACAAGTCTCTTCTGCTTGTTGCCTGTCCTTAGCAGTGGTTTCCTAGCAGCTATTTTACCATGAAGGCCTGCTGCACAAAGTCTCCTCTTAACAGTTGTTGTAGAGATGTGTCTGCTGCTAGAACTCTGTGTGGCATTGACCTGGTCTCTAATCTGAGCTGCTGTTAACCTGCGATTTCTGAGGCTGGTGACTCGGATAAACTTATCCTCAGAAGCAGAGTTGACTCTTGGTCTTCCTTTCCTGGGGCGGTCCTCATGTGAGCCAGTTTCTTTGTAGCGCTTGATGGTTTTTGCAACTGCACTTGGGGACACTTTCAAAGTTTTCCCAATTTTTCGGACTGACTGACCTTCATTTCTTAAAGTAATGATGGCCACTCGTTTTTCTTTACTTAGAATTTGTATTATGGCAAGAAAAAAGCAGCTAACAGTCTATTCAGTAGGACTATCAGCTGTGTATCCACCAGACTTCTGCACAACACAACTGATGGTCCCAACCCCATTTGTAAGGCAAGAAATCCCACTTATTAAACCTGACAGGGCACACCTGTGAAGTGAAAACCATTTCCGGTGACTACCTCTTGAAGCTCATCAAGAGAATGCCAAGAATGTGCAAAGCAGTCATCAAAGCAAAAGGTGGCTACTTTGAAGAACCTAGAATATAAGACATATTTTCAGTTGTTTCACACTTTTTTTGTTAAGTATATAATTCCACATGTGTTAATTCATAGTTTTGATGCCTTCAGTGTGAATGTACAATTTTCATAGTCATGAAAATACAGAAAAATCTTTAAATGAGAAGGTGTGTCCAAACTTTTGGTCTGTACTGTACAAGATGTGCATCATGTACAAATGTGAAAAATACATCATTCCTGTACTTCAAAGCAGCCTAGAAGGGTTGGCACAATCCCTTTTCGTCAGAAGAGCTTTCTTAATAAATTGATTACAGGTTGTCCCACTGTTAAACGCCCATAGATCAGCTGTCATCTGTGGCGGAAACCAGGAGCAAGAGATCCCTGCACTGCCTCCACAGGAGAAATAAGGCATTACACAGGTTTAGTGCCGGTTCCTCAGGAGACAGATTGTCTTCCACGACCACTTTTAGAAACAAATTAGAGTCCTAAATGTAGTTTACTAATGAGTTTCCGAAATCGGATAAGCCCTTTAGGCCCTGCAAATTTTACCATTTGAATTACAATAAAGAAAAGTGTCAGTGTGAGTTTTACTTTACTGTTTTTAGGACAGACTTGTCATTTGCACTGTAGAAATGCCTCCACAGGCCGCTCTTACCTCCCATGTTCTGGACCAGGATTGTGCTCGCCACTAGGATCTAGGCAGAAAAGAAGAAATAATGGGCAATAAGAGGAATGAGCAATTACGTCTGGCTGAAATGAGAGACGGATGGCCGTAACTGCAGATATCATCCTGTGGTTATTTCCCCTCCGATGATCCCGCGTTCTCAGTGCACAAATTACATCTGGTTACCGCCGAGCTTACTGGAAATAACATTAGAATTTATTCTAATGATCAGGAGAAATCAGAATAAGTGGTGGGGGAAATACTGAACTTTAATTTTATTTTTGTGCAAAATGGTTTTTGGAGATATCTAGAATTTCTGTTCAGGGACAAAAGAATCCAACCACAGGGCGCATGGATATAGGGTTTGATAAAAAAAAAAAAAAAGTGAGAAAACAACAACTGTACCTTCCCTGGTGAGCCGAATGCAAGAAGCCCGAGGTCCTCATACGAGGTGACAGCTGCGAATAGAAGGCAATGGATCAGTTTTTTAAGAAACACTTTTTTTCTCCACCATCCGCACAATACACCTGCCAGCACCATAGAGAATGAATGGAGCAGAGGTCGGGCATCCAACCGGCCGCTAAATTATGTAAAGGGGATAGAAATTCCGCGTTTGTTCCTCCGATCGTTGCAGGTCCCAGCGGTTACAGCCCCACCGATCAACACAATATCGCCTACCCCTTTAAGTCAAGTGTCACTGCATCTCATTTATGATGCCAGCAATGGTTTGTGTACGATTACTGGATTCGGCACATTTTTAATTGCATGTGACAAGGGCAAAATAAACCAAAAAAAAAAAAGGATGGCACGTGTATACCACCTGTGTCATCGAAGTGTTGTCCATTTTTCTCCTTGTGGAGAGTGACATGATAATCCTGACAATGTGAGGAGACTTATAAGCCATGCATGCTCCTCTGGGACATGAAATATACAAATTGCCTCTTTACTTTAGAAAGGAAGAGAACTGGAACTCTAGTGCCACCTATAGGAAGTAGCGATCCTAAAAGTCATTATCGACCTTTTAACGAGCCTTAGGGTCCGTATTAGGCCAGGGTCAGACGAGCGTATGAAAAATCGTCTGATTTTCATCCAGACAACTCATGCGATTGTCATCCGTGTGCTATCACAGTGTGTCCGTTTTTTTATACATGTACATGATCAAGTACAGCTTCCTAGGTTAACAATTGCAATGTATTCGTAAAAATTGGAGGCCACACAGATGATCAGTATGGGATCAGATTTTCTTCTGCATAGACTTGTACAGGCGATTTTCATCAGATACTTGAAAGAGACATGCGGCATGGTCAATGTAGGAAAAAAAAACTGTCATCTGAACAGCCCTATTGAATTGCATTGACTGGTCAGTGTGGTGTCAGATTTCTACTGACAATATACATCTGTATAAAACGCTCGTCTGAACGAGCCCTTAAGGCTGTGTGCCCACTATGCGTTTTTCAAGCATTTTTTGATGCGGAATTTCCACAGCATAAACGCTTGGTAATCCGTGCCCCATGATCCCCAATGAAAATCTGCATGTTCTGTGCCCATGCTGCGGATTTTTAAGCAGCGGATTTTCCTTGCGGAAAAATACGCAGCAAGTCCATTATTTGTGCGTTTCTGCATGCGGATTTGAGGTCCCAATGCATTTGTAAAACGCAAGTCAAATCCGCATGTAAAAAAGCGTGTATAATCCGCAAGCGTTTTTACAGCCAAGAACATGCAGAAACGCTGCGGAGATTTTCTGCTTCATTTCTGCATCGTAGGCACATAGCCTAAAGGCCCCGTCACACTTAGCGACGCTGCAACGATCCTGACAACGATACGACCTGTCAGGGATCGTTGCTGCGTCGCTATGTGGTCGCTGGTGAGCTGTCAAACAGGCAGGCTCACCAACGATCAGGGGAGCAGCGACATCGTGGAAAGAATCTTTCCATGATGTCCTGCTCCTGGTTACCAGCCTGCTGAAGCAGGAGCAGGCTGGTAACCATGGTAAACATCGGGTTACTAGGGGCACACGCGCACCTAGTAACCCGTTGTTTATCATGGTTACCACTCTGCTACGGTGAGCGGGAGGTTACCGCTCACTTTAGCAGGCTCGTAACCATGATAAACAACGGGTTACTAAGTGCGCGTGTGCCCCTAGTAACCCGATGTTTATCATGGTTACCAGCCTGATCGCTGCTCCCGCTGGTCACACACAGCGATGTTTGCTGACCAGCGGGAGGGCAACGACCAAAAAATGGTCCAGGACACTTTGCAGCGATCAGCGACCTCACAGCAGGGGCCTGATCACTGCAAAGTGTCACACATAGCGACATCGCTGGTGAGGTCGCTGTTGCGTCACCAAAACCGTGACACAGCAGCAATCTTGCTACCGATCTCGCTATGTGAGACGGGGGCTTAAGTCTCTGCACTCACTCAAGCCTTTCTTTGGAGTTATACGCTCGCAACAAATAACTTCCTTCAATGTATGGCACCGCACAGGCCCCCGGAGGAAGATGTTCGTCCTAACCCCCGTCCGTCCGGCACCGCACAAATTCTGTCCACCAATATCAGAGGACTCATCAGCAGAGCGTAAATGTATCTTAGAAGTTCTTATGTGGTTCCAAAATTTAGAACCACTTTAAAGTCACAGGGACCGGAATGTGGAGGAGTAACTCAGGTTAGGGGAAACCCTCTCCTGGCAGCAGAGTGCAGCCTGACTCACAGAGTAATAGCCTCAGCAATCACTGAGTCAGGCAGCTCTCTAACATACATTTATGCTCCCGAGTCCTCTGATATTGGTGGATGAAACGCATCAGGGGAGATATAAGGTACATTAGTTAGGACAGGACTACACTTGGGGACTGTTCATTGTGAGGACGGGAGACCTGCACAGCTCATGACAGGGTAGCTCACAAGGAAGTATTACCCTCCCCGAGTCTCTTCTAGGACTATGGATGGCTCATCTGGGACGTCAAAAGGATGAGACCAAACCATATTGTTAAAGTGCACTGGTTATTATCCACTTTTTGTGGATTTTGTTTGTCTATGCTCCCTGGTTTTTAATCTAGGACACTAAAAGTTAGGTTTTATTATCTATCCTTGCAGCTAGCACTGTAGATTGATAGGATTGCATTTATTATTATTATTGCATTTGCTTTTGCAATGTGAAAACCCAGACTAATATGTACATCAGCCAAAAGATTTTTCAAGTGCTTCAGAGACCACGTTAAGGCAGATAGTAGATCACCTTTGGACAGGAGGATGCAAAACCGCATGTCTAGTGAGACCTCTGACGGTTTATATGGGGGGCAATGTGCACAGAATAGCCCAGTACAAAGATCAGGTTTGTGAAGGTAATACAAGTCAAGTGTTTGCATTATTTTTCTATTTGCCAAGCGTCAATAGTAACAGGGCTATAATATACGACCATGAACTGGAGATGATCCTTACACTTCTGTCCAAAATGGATTTTCCACATTTCAGGCCACCCCACTGCTGGAGAGAGATTTTCAGCTTTTTTAAAGAGGACCTGTCACCAGGTGATCAGTTTTTGCTCTTTATTCCCGCTGCTCTTCTGAGTTTTTTCTTAAAATATTCCACATGGTTCCAAAGATAATGGGCCTTTATTAAATGCAGATTTTTAGGGTCTTTCCCAAGGGGGCATGGCTCACCAGATCCTCTGGGGCGTGTCTTTAGGCTGCTCTGCATTATTACTCTGTGAGCTCCGCCCCCTTGGTAAAGACTAGAAATATTAGGACTGACTAAAAAGAGCAATATCTTTGGCAGCGCATGGCGGATTTAAAATTAATAAAACATAAAAAAAAAAAAAACCTTAACACTCGGGAGCAGTGGGAATAAAATAAGAGCAAAAATTGGCCTGGTGGGCACAGTTCATAAATCTCAAACGTGTCAAAAGCGATAGAAAACAGCAAAAAGTTGCACTAAAACAACGGGCAACATAATTTGTGACTTTCTGTTGGCAGAAACCTGTCCAGAAAGCCTTGATACATTCAAAGCAGACTTCCACTTGTTCGGACATTAAAAGGAAGTCTGTCAAGCCCAGAATGACTGTTCAAACCAAGCACAGGCGCTTGGTGCACTCTTGGTGTGGCCAAACAGTTCCGTGCACCTTCTCACCTACTCCGCCCCATCTACCTTCGCTCTTCTCTCGCTCTATAAAGTCAGAGCTGTCAATCAAAATAGAGGCTGGATGGAGATGAGGGAAAATAAATAGGTGGGAAGGTGCTCTGAACTGTTTGGCCACACCAAGGGTGCACCAAGCATCTGTGCCTGGTTTGAACAGTCATTCTGTGCTGATAAGACTCCCTTTAAGATAAACAGTAGTTTGTGCAAGCAAAGATCATTACTAACTGGAACTAAGAATATCTGTAGGAACATGATCTTCAAATGCAGACAGCGAGCAACTGATTTTACATTCCATTCATTGAAGGGGTCTTATCTTAAAAAGGGTAAAAACAAGTGACTTTGCACTTGCCCCTTATTAAAAATCCTCTGTCAGCAGGTGGCCGGCCTCCAAGCAAGGAGCGCAGTGCTTACAGGCTCTTTTCTATAGAGCTTATAAACGCTGCTTTGAAGTTAACTAACTCCTTTGCTGTGGGGGAAAAACTGCTTCTTGCAGCATCAGAGAGCGATTTCTTCGGGCCCAGCTGTGCAATGACGTTGGTCCAATCTGTCAATCATTATGAGCGCACTGATTTATACAGAGGTATAAGACCTGTACAGATCTCATTAACTTACCTGTGTGAAGGCACAAGCAAAGCAGCAGATGAATGGAGTAGGCGGCCAAGAGTGCGACTAATAGCAGCAGGATACTGCGGGACAGAGAAGAGTTATTCAGGGCTCATTTATACAGTGTATAGGAGTATATGGGGGAATTCACTGGGACAGATTTGCACAAGTTATTTTTTGCAGAACAATTGGACACTTCGTGACTAATGACATTTCCAGGTCAAAGGACATTTTAACAAAATTTCTGCAAGTAGTAGGTGGAAAGTAAGACTCACAATCAGCACACAGCCTGCTGACCGGCTTCCTCTTTCATTACCTTGCAAAGCTGCAAATTATTCACAGTCCTATATTTATTAAAGGGTCGTATGGCATATTAGGCTATTTTCACATGTCCAATAATGATCCGTTAGATCAGACACAACTTTTTAGCCCATTATTCACTAACTGATCTCTGCCAGATTCGTTTTTTTTTTTTAACATTGGAATCAATGGATCAGTTAACGCGGCATCCATTGCCGTCCATTTCTAACGGATCCATTGACTCCAATGTTAAAAAAAAAAAAAAAACAGAATCCAGCAGAGACCAGTTAGTGAGTAATGGGCTAAAAAGTTGTGTCTGCGTAACTTTTTATCTTAACGGATTCTGCTGGATCTGTTCTAACGAATCATTACTAACATAGACCGAAGACAATTGTCCACGTAGGTCACAACCCCTGATGTTGGTTCTATAGTAATCGATAGCAAACACACCTAAATCCAATTATTCCGGTGCTGGCCATGGCGTACGATAAACCCAGAATACCACTTCCCATGATGGCATTCATTAAGTTAAACACAGAAAATCCAAAAGACGCTCCGGGGGACGACCTCCGCTGGGGTCTCTGCAAGACACAAATTCATGATACAGTCTCTAGAGCCACCGACACGTGATAGCAGCAGCCTGTAGTCTGCAGACACTGAGGATGTATAATGTGTGGATTCAGATAATGACGGCACAATGTGTGTGTGATACAGTAACATGCAGCAAAGCCATAGATAAAGCATTAAAGGGATAGTCCATTGAGACCTTGAGGGCATATATAGTGCTGGCCAAAAGTATTGGCACCCCTGCAATTCTGTCAGATAATACTCAGTTTTTTCTTGAAAATGATTGCAATCACACATTCTTTGGTATTCTCTTCATTTAATTTGTCTTCAATAAAAAAAAAACACAAAAAGAATTGTCCTAAAGTCAAATTGGATATAATTCCACACCAAACCTAAAAAAGGGGGTGGACAAAAGTATTGGCACTGTTTGAAAAATCATGTGATGCTTCTCTAATTCGTGTAATTAACAGCACCTGTAACTTACCTGTGGCACCTAACAGGTGTTGGCAATAACTAAATCACACTTGTAGCCAGTTAACATGGATTAAAGTTGACTCAACTTCTGTCCTGTGTCCTTGTGTGTACCACATTGAGCATGGAGAAAAGAAAGAAGACCAAAGAACTGTCTGAGGACTTGAGAAACCAAATTGTGAGGAAGCATGAGCAATCTCAAGGCTACAAGTCCATCTCCAAAGACCTGAATGTTCCTGTGTCTTCTGTGCGCAGTGTCATCAAGAAGTGTAAAGCCCATGGCACTGTGGCTAACCTCCCTAGATGTGGACGGAAAAGAAAGATTATCGAGAGATTTCAACGCAAAATTGTGCGGCTGGTGGATAAAGAACCTCGACAAACATCCAAACAAGTTCAAGCTGCCCTGCAGTCCGAGGGTACAACAGTGTCAACCCGTACTATCCGTCGGCGTCTGAATGAAAAGGGACTGTATGGTAGGATACCCAGGAAGACCCCACTTCTTACCCAGAGACATAAATAAGCCAGGCTGGAGTTTGCCAAAACTTACATGAGAAAGCCTAAAACATTTTGGAAGAATGTTCTCTGGTCAGATGAGACAAAAGTAGAGCTTTTTGGGAAAAACCATCAACATAGAGTGTACAGGAAAAAAAAAGAGGCATTCAAAGAAAAGAACACGGTCCCTACAGTCAAACATGGCGGAGGTTCCCTGATGTTTTGGGGTTGCTTTGCTGCCTCTGGCACCGGACTGCTTGACCGTGTGCATGGCATTATGAAGTCTGAAGACTACCAACAAATTTTGCAGCATAATGTAGGGCCCAGTGTGAGAAAGTTGGGTCTCCCTCAGAGGTCATGGGTCTTCCAGCAGGACAATGACCCAAAACACACTTCCAAAAGCACTATAAAATGGTTTGAGAGAAAGCACTGGAGACTTGTAAGGTGGCCAGCAATGAGTCCAGACCTGAATCCCATAGAACACCTGTGGAGAGATCTCAAAATGGCAGTTTGGAGAAGGCACCCTTCAAATATCAGGGACCTGGAGCAGTTTGCCAAAGAAGAATGGTCTACAATTCCAGCAGAGCATTGTAAGAAACTCATTGATGGTTACCGGAAGCGGTTGTTCGCAGTTATTTTGGCTAAAGGTTGTGCAACCAAGTATTAGGCTGGGGGTGCCAATACTTTTGTCTGGCCCATTTTTGGAATTTTGTGTGAAATGATCAATGATTTGATTTTTGCTTCATTCTCTTTTGTGTTTTTTCCTTGCAAGCAAATTAAATGAAGATAATAATACCAAAGAATATGTGATTGCAATCATTTTCAGGAAGAAACTAAGTATTATCTGACAGAATTGCAGGCGTGCCAATACTTTTGGCCACCACTGTATAACATGTATAAGACAGAGCCACACACATCTCTTGGAGTTTATAAACTTCTGTAAGCAGCGGAGACCATAATGCACATACACTGCTCTCCTATGTGCTCATCACCTGCTGTTTTGGGTTGAAAATGAGGGTAAAGGAACTAATTGTTTACCCCAATAATAGGCAGGATCCTGTAAAAGGTGCCAAAATTATCCTTTAATACTTCTTGAAATGTCCTTATAGTTATAGGAATACAGTATGTGAACCACAATAGCATCAAAATGCAGAATCAAAAGATGGCTACTATGTAATATATTGTATATACAACTAGGCAGCTGTGTGTATATAGCAGATAGCATATAATGAATTCAGGGCATGCAGCCTGCAGGGACTGTATCCACACTGATGCAGAGAGAGGATACAGCATGAATCTAATTATGTTAATGTACTGGTTCAGCAAGGGGGTGGGGATCCCAGTTTGGGTCCTTTTTTACTCAATGTGCCTCCAGTCAGTAGAGCTACTGGGAATGTCAATCAGGCTGGTATATAGGGAGGTATTTGGCATCCCATTAGGAGGCCGTCAGGGCTTAGATATGTAAAGTATGCACAATCTATATTCTCTGTACACAGTAAATTCTCAAATCCAAGTCACAGTGAGATGCAGGAGCTCAGTACAGAAGATACTAAACCTTAGTGTATGGCAGTGATCTGCAACCTATACTGGTCACCGGGACTCGGACACGCACACACAGAACCTCATATACTGGTCACCGGGACTCGGACACGCACACACAGAACCTCATATACTGGTCACCGGGACTCGGACACGCACACACAGAACCTCATATACTGGTCACCGGGACTCGGACACGCACACACAGAACCCCATATACTGGTCACCGGGACTCGGACACGCACACACAGAACCTCATATACTGGTCACCGGGACTCGGACACGCACACACAGAACCTCATATACTGGTCACCGGGACTCGGACACGCACACACAGAACCCCATATACTGGTCACCGGGACTCGGACACGCACACACAGAACCTCATATACTGGTCACCGGGACTCGGACACGCACACACAGAACCTCATATACTGGTCACCGGGACTCGGACACGCACACACAGAACCTCATATACTGGTCACCGGGACTCGGACACGCACACACAGAACCCCATATACTGGTCACCGGGACTCGGACACGCACACACAGAACCCCATATACTGGTCACCGGGACTCGGACACGCACACACAGAACCTCATATACTAGTCACCGGGACTCGGACACGCACACACAGAACCTCATATACTGGTCACCGGGACTCGGACACGCACACACAGAACCTCATATACTGGTCACCGGGACTCGGACACGCACACACAGAACCTCATATACTGGTCACCGGGACTCGGACACGCACACACAGAACCTCATATACTGGTCACCGGGACTCGGACACGCACACACAGAACCTCATATACTGGTCACCGGGACTCGGACACGCACACACAGAACCTCATATACTGGTCACCGGGACTCGGACACGCACACACAGAACCTCATATACTGGTCACCGGGACTCGGACACGCACACACAGAACCTCATATACTGGTCACCGGGACTCGGACACGCACACACAGAACCTCATATACTGGTCACCGGGACTCGGACACGCACACACAGAACCTCATATACTGGTCACCGGGACTCGGACACGCACACACAGAACCCCATATACTGGTCACCGGGACTCGGACACGCACACACAGAACCTCATATACTGGTCACCGGGACTCGGACACGCACACACAGAACCTCATATACTGGTCACCGGGACTCGGACACGCACACACAGAACCTCATATACTGGTCACCGGGACTCGGACACGCACACACAGAACCCCATATACTGGTCACCGGGACTCGGACACGCACACACAGAACCTCATATACTGGTCACCGGGACTCGGACACGCACACACAGAACCCCATATACTGGTCACCGGGACTCGGACACACACACACAGAACCCCATATACTGGTCACCGGGACTCGGACACGCACACACAGAACCTCATATACTGGTCACCGGGACTCGGACACGCACACACAGAACCTCATATACTGGTCACCGGGACTCGGACACGCACACACAGAACCTCATATACTGGTCACCGGGACTCGGACACGCACACACAGAACCTCATATACTGGTCACCGGGACTCGGACACGCACACACAGAACCTCATATACTGGTCACCGGGACTCGGACACGCACACACAGAACCTCATATACTGGTCACCGGGACTCGGACACGCACACACAGAACCTCATATACTGGTCACCGGGACTCGGACACGCACACACAGAACCTCATATACTGGTCACCGGGACTCGGACACGCACACACAGAACCCCATATACTGGTCACCGGGACTCGGACACGCACACACAGAACCTCATATACTGGTCACCGGGACTCGGACACGCACACACAGAACCCCATATACTGGTCACCGGGACTCGGACACGCACACACAGAACCCCATATACTGGTCACCGGGACTCGGACACGCACACACAGAACCTCATATACTGGTCACCGGGACTCGGACACGCACACACAGAACCTCATATACTGGTCACCGGGACTCGGACACGCACACACAGAACCTCATATACTGGTCACCGGGACTCGGACACGCACACACAGAACCTCATATACTGGTCACCGGGACTCGGACACGCACACACAGAACCTCATATACTGGTCACCGGGACTCGGACACGCACACACAGAACCTCATATACTGGTCACCGGGACTCGGACACGCACACACAGAACCTCATATACTGGTCACCGGGACTCGGACACGCACACACAGAACCTCATATACTGGTCACCGGGACTCGGACACGCACACACAGAACCCCATATACTGGTCACCGGGACTCGGACACGCACACACAGAACCTCATATACTGGTCACCGGGACTCGGACACGCACACACAGAACCTCATATACTGGTCACCGGGACTCGGATCATCATGTAAAAAGTAACAAACCATCAGAAGTGAACAGTTCATATCATACACACATCCGACCTCTTTCTACACGCCGGCTGAGGATGTATGAAGCCATTTACACTGATACTTTAAACCTGTGATCTCTGTATGTTGGGGATATATAACTTAATTGTAAAGTGCTGCAGAATATGTTGGTGCTATACAGTTAGGTCAGTTATATTATACAGTTATATTTGGACAGAGACAACATTTTTCTAATTTTGGTTCTAGACATTACCACAATGAATTTTAAACAAAACAATTCAGATGCAGTTGAAGTTCAGACTTTCAGTTTTCATTTGAGGGTATCCACATTAAAATTGGAAGGGTTTAGGAGTTTCAGCTCCTTAACATGTGCCACCCTGTTTTTAAAGGGACCAAAAGTAATTGGACAATTGCCTCCAAGGCTATTTCATGGACAGGTGTGGGTAATCCCTTCATTATGCCATACTCAATTAAGCAGATAAAAAGGCCTGGAGTTGATTTGAGGTGTGGTGCTTGCATTTGGAAGGTTTTGCTGTGAAGTAAACATGCGGTCAAAGGAGCTCTCCATGCAGGTGAAACAAGCCACCCTTAAGCTGCAAAAACAGAAAAAACCATCCGAGAAATTGCTACAATATTAGGAGTGGCAAAATCTACTGTTTGGTACATCCTGAGAAAGAAAGAAAGCACTGGTGAACTCATCAATGCAAAAAGACCTGGGCGCCCACAGAAGACAACAGTGGTGGATGATCGCAGAATAATCTCCATGGTGAAGAGAAACCCCTTCACAACAGCCAACCAAGTGACCAACACTCTCCAGGAGGTAGGCGTATCAATATCCAAATCTACCATAAAGAGAAGACTGCATGAAAGTAACTACAGAGGGTTCACTGCACAGTGCAAGCCACTCATAAGCATCAAGAATAAAAAGGCTAAACTGGACTTTGCTAAAAAAACATCTAAAAAAGCCAGCACAGTTCTGGAAGAACATTCTTTGGACAGATGAAACTAAGATCAACCTCTACCAGAATGATGGAAAGAGAAAAGTATGACGAAGGCGTGGTACTGCTCATGATCCAAGGAATACCACATCATCTGTAAAACACGGCGGAGGCAGTGTGATGGCTTGGGCATGCATGGCTGCCAGTGGCACTGGGTCACTAGTGTTTATTGATGATGTGACACAGGACAGAAGCAGCCGAATGAATTCTGATGTATTCAGAGCCATACTGTGTGCTCAGATCCAGCTAAATGCAGCCAAACTGATTGGTCGTCGTTTCATACTGTAGATCGACAATGACCCAAAACATAAAGCCAAAGCAACCCATGAGTTTATTAAAGCAAAGAAGTGGAATATTCTTGAATGGCCAAGTCAGTCACCTGATCTCAACCCAATTGAGCATGTATTTCACTTGTTAAAGACTAAACTTCAGACAGAAAGGCCCACAAACAAACAGCAACTGAAAACCACCGCAGTGAAGGCCTGGCAGAGCATCAAAAACGAGGAAACACAGCGTCTGGTGATGTCCATGAGTTCAAGACTTCAGGCAGTCATTGCCAACAAAGGGTTTTCAACCAAGTACTAGAAATGAACATTTTATTTACAATTATTTAATCTGTCCAATTACTTTTGGTCCCTTTAAAAACAGGGTGGCACATGTTAAGGAGCTGAAACTCCTAAACCCTTCATCCAATTTTAATGTGGATACCATCAAATGAAAGCTGGAAGTCTGAACTTCAACTGCATCTGAATTGTTTTGTTTAAAATTCATTGTGGTAATGTCTAGAACCAAAATTAGAAAAATGTTGTCTCTGTCCAAATATATATGGACCTAACTGTATATAAATAAAATTATTATTATTCTGTGCTCATCTAAGGATGCAGCTCTCCCACTCCCAGTATGTGTTGTCCACCTTTGGGGACATTATTTTCTCCAATGCATGCATATTTGGTTATAAATCATTTTCTGTAATTAGGTTTCATAGAAAATGTCGCCCCGTTTGCCTCCTCTAGCTGCTGTGTTGCACCGTCCATTGCTGGCTGCAGAATGAACTCACAGAGCGTCGGTCAGTGAGCTCATTCTGATAGCCTGGCTGGAGACTGTAACTCCCTCATCTGTCTTTTCTGAGTTCCTCTCAGCTGATTTATAACCACTGACCACAGCAAAGCGGAACGTGCAGGTAACAGCAAAGGGCTGCACCACTGTACAGGAAACCAAATCGCAAAAGGTATTTTTAACCTTAAAAACATGAATTTAGTCAAAAAGAAAAAAAAGTTGGGCAACCCCTTTAAGCCATGTAGTCATAGATGAGCAGCACTCACGGTTCCCAGCAGAGGCGCGGTCTCGTCCTGAGCAGACACATGGTGCCCATAGCTCGCATTGATGCTGTGTCCTGCAGGCAGCATTGTCACCCTCCTTATAGGAGAGTCCTGCGTGTAATACAGAGGTGATCGGCATCAGATCCCTCCGCGCTCACATCCCGCCCCGGCAGCGGCCACTACAGCTGATCACCGCCCGCTGCTTCCTGTTTACTACAGTCATCACGTGACTGTGGCGTCGCGCAGAGATGAGTCACGTGGATGCCGGCTGTGCCCTCAGGCGCGGAGTGATGACGTAAGCGCTGGTATGGAGCCGAAGCAGCATGAGGTGAGTGTGGGGGGCTGCACACAGCAGCATTGTGTGACACATACATGAGGGCATGCTGGGACTTGTGGTTCTATATTTATTTTGTACCTTGGTAACACAGTGGCCACAGATGACACGTTCTATGATTTAAAGGACATGTCCATCACTTATTGCACTGCAGACATGTATGGTTTTCCTGGTTATAGTCCTTGCGTTACACTGCAGACAGTTCTGCTGGCTGCTATTGGAAACAGTCAGCAAGGTTGTAGTCAGACCCATAAGGTGTATAGGATGCTACGTGCTGTGTGTGACACCGGTCCCTGCTGTGCGCCCAGTCCTGACCCCTCGTCTAAGGCCGAGCACTTGGCGTTTTCTTCACTGCCATGTGTAACCTGTTGGGGGCAGCGCGCCTGTCACCCCCTTTCTTACCCATTGTTCCACCCGTCTGGCACAGCCTCGTCTCTCTGCAGTAGGCGGACGTGCTCAGCCGATGCAAACATGGATGTTCATGTGGCGGTTGTAGAGATTTCAGCTCCGAAACCTGCAGAATTGTGACTGCAGCTCTGGATTGGATCAGATCCGCACAATTAAGGGAAGTAATGAATGTGTTATTAAGGCTCTGCAGTCAGAGGGATCACGTCTATATTTGGCCGCCCTGACATTACTTCTCAAATGATATACTGGACACAGTGGATTTATTTTACTTGGCTGGTATATATCAAGGAAGTGACGGCAGCAGCCAACATACTTATCTTCCGGTGTGTGCAACTTTAAGGGAACCTGTGGCTCGACTAATCCGGCCAGGGACGAGGCCAGTCCAGCGGTGCCCACCAGCTAATCCGGCCACGGATGAGGCCAGTCTAGCGGTGCCCACCGGCTAATCCGGCCGGGGACGGGGCCAGTCCAGCGGTGCCCCCGGCTCCTCCGGCCGGGGATGGGGCCAGTCCAGCGGTGCCCCCGGCTCCTCCGGCCGGGGACGGGGACAGTCCAGCGGTGCCCCCGGCTCCTCCGGCCGGGGACGGGGACAGTCCAGCGGTGCCCCCGGCTCCTCCGGCCGGGGACGGGGACAGTCCAGCGGTGCCCCCGGCTCCTCCGGCCGGGGACGGGGACAGTCCAGCGGTGCCCCCGGCTCCTCCGGCCGGGGACGGGGACAGTCCAGCGGTGCCCCCGGCTCCTCCGGCCGGGGTCGGGGACAGTCCAGCGGTGCCCCCGGCTCCTCCGGCTGGGGACGGGGCCAGTCCAGCGGTGCCCCCGGACTGGTCCCCTGGCGTCACCCCACACCACTCAAGTTAATTGACAGTGTTAAGCTCACCTGGTGAGGTGAATCCACCAAGCCTCAGGTCCAGGTGAGCTCACAGACCCCGGCGTTGGTGTAGCAGGCAGGAGGGCAAATGTGGAGCGAGGACTTGGAACACTGGAGATCACAGGAGGATGAGTGCAGAGAGGACACAGGAAGATCCAAACTGAGCTATTTATTTCCGTTTTCATGCTTCTCAAACGGATCATAAAAACTTGATATGTGAACACAGCCTGAGATAGTGGTTAGCAACAGAGGGCTGCATGCACCAAGCTCTGTGTATATGCAATGTGTCACGAATTGTCATACACCAATATGACTTTTTAAGCATCGGGCAGTAAGGCGCGCACAAGAAGGGGTATTCCGGGTTTCACTCACTTTTACATCAGGAAGTGAGAGGGACCGTAGGACACGTCTCCTGATACTTGCCAGACAGCATTCGAGACTGACAGGTACTGTGCACCTGTCCTATTGTAATTAATAAAACAGGTACCCAATAGACCCGGAAGGCATCGGTATACATCACCAGCCCTGCTCATCTCCAGGTGCAGAAATGAGCGGAGCTGGAATACTCCTTTATTCATCTCGATTATGGTAAACCCGAGGAACCACCTTGAGCTCAGCATGCTGACTTATCTTGGAGGGGAACTGCATATATGCGAACCTCGTCCTTGTAAATGGGAGAAGGTGCATAAAATGTCATTTGTGGCTCCATTAATGGGCTAAGTTTCACTATCGCTCTAATGGAGGTTAAAAATTAAAAAAAACTTCTAGCTTTTTGTATTTTAGTTGTGTTTTTATTAATTTTGGGTCCTGTTGTTTTTATGTGTTTGTTTTCCAGACTTATTAGACAGTTTTACCATTCGGTGTCTCGTCTAAACTCTTACGTCATCGTCACCTTCAGTAAATTAGAAGTTAAACAATTTAAGCCGAGGTTTTGTGAACGACTCGCATTCAGTACATGCCAGAAAGTAAGAAGTTCAGCCATGATGGAGGTAAAGGAGAATAATGAGGACGCCGGATTGTTCGTCCCTAGTCCCAGTATCCGTGGGATGGTGATTCTGGACCGCGACGCCTTCACTAAAACTATACAGCTTCCTGTTCTCCACATAAGAAAAGAAATCATTAATAAAGTCATGAAAACTCTTAAACCCAAACTCCTCCACCGACCAAATCTGAAGAGGATCATTGATGACCCGACAGATGCCGACAACAAGCAGGTGTTACTGGACCCATTCATGGTCACAGCCGAGGACTCATTCGATGACCGCGATCTGGAGATGTTTAAGCAGCTGGACATCAGCCCGCAGGTCTTACAGGTGGATCTGCAGCTCACGTACGAGCATTTTAAGACTGATGAAATCTTAGAAGCAGTTTTACCTAAAGGACAAGATGTCCCCACTAGTTTCAGCCGTGTAGGTCACATCGCTCATATGAATCTCCGAGACCACCAGCTTCCTTACAAGAACCTGATCGGTATGTACCGGGTTTTATGATGGCTCCTTGTGATGATCACTCCATAAAAGTAACATGAGCCATGAGGACCATTATATATGTGCTATGCTACAAAAACCCAAACCTGCCCTGGAGACCCGGATTTGCTTACTACTTTTCATGCCTTTGTCAGTAACTTATTTAAAGAGGATTTGTTTGCTCCTCAAATACTTCTCCATCATATTATAAAAATTAAGCTTAATTTTTTTCTCAAAACTCTGTGCTGTTCGCCTCTAGTATCTTCTAGAGATGGTGCCAATCGATACACATGACCCAGTCCAGCGGGCGCGTACCTAGAGTCTGGCCATTGAACCGCCTTTCTCCCGGCATCCGCGGCTCTTCTTTTGATTAGCCCGCCTGGCACAGCATCACACGTACGTCAAGTCGGGCCGGCTAATCAAAAGAGGAGCCAGGGATAAAGTAATATGCGGTTCTCGGGGCTTCTGTCTGATTGCCACAGATTACTGACCTGGACGATGGACCGCATCTTGCAAACAAGTCACATCATCTTTAGTATAGAAAACTTGGTCTCATTATACTTCTTGTCAATTTATTCAGGAGGAATAATTGAGGAGCAGAACAACACAGAGTTTTATGAAAAGTTGCTCCAGAATTTACTAAAACAGATGTCAGGGTCCTCTTTAAAGGGTTTGTCCCAAAATGGACCTATGTTGGGTAACCATAGGATAGGTGATAAATGTGTGATCACTGGGATCGTTATCAGTCACTAGAACAAGGTCCCAGACCCCTGATACAGTATGGAGGACTGTAAATGGAGTGAGTACCGAGTATTTCCATGGCTGCTTCCGTCATTCCCTTAGGCATTGAGCATAGTAGTATGGTGCTCATCTGCTATTCCATCCATACTCACCGTCACTGGAGGATCTAGTGATCGGTTGGGCCCCGAGTGATCAGATATTTATCATCTATTCTATGCATAGGTGATAAATGTCCATTCTGGATCTCACACCTGCAAGTCTTGTCAATTAATGCTGCAGTTTTTTTTGCATCGTATGCATGAAATTTCTTAGAATCTCATACTCCGCGCTGGCCCGGTACAATGCAGAAGAGTTTCTGCAAGGGAAAATCTGCTAATTTTTTGGTACATGGGAACATAGCTTTACTGCGTTTTGGAGAGAAGGTGATGACTAAGGACCCCTCCTGATCTGAATCCATCCCTGGCTGTAAATAACCTGCTTGTGTGACCGGCCGTACTTCTGTAATGAGCTTTAGATGCAACAAGAATCACCAACGTTCAGTGACCAAAATGTCTTTTTTTCTTCCCTTCTGTCAGGTCAGGTGATATTGGATAAGAATCCGGGGATTACCTCTGTTGTGAATAAAACCAACATTATTGACTCCACATATAGGAACTTCCAGATGGAAGTGTTGGCTGGAGAGGGAAACATGATGACGAAGGTACGTGACCCCCTGCGATCCTCACACTCCTCTAGCTACCTGAACCTCCTCGATATTTGTCACGTGTGACCGGTGATTTGGAAGTAACGTCTAGTCTCAGTGCGGTCACCGCAAGAAAGGTTTGGGGGGATTTCCTGATATTTCTTGTGAGAGGATTTAATTTAATTTTTGCCATGTAACATTGCTGCAAATGAGGTCTTAATTTTGGCTAGTTTCACACAATATGTGATGTACAGACTGGCTGCGGGTCTCCTCAACTTGACTGCCTCATTGGTATATGTGAAACTGTCACTAGGGATGAGCCATGGATGGTCGGGTTCGAGCAAACTTTAGTCCAAAGTTCGGTTCTTGTACCAGAACTCTACCCAAACCCCATAGAAGTCAATGGAGATCCAGACTTTGGTGCTGTAAAGTGGACGGGAGAAGTCTGTGTTCGGAGTTCAGCACCGGACACCTACAAACCCCAAACTATACAGTTCGAGTTTGCTCTTCTCTAGCCGTCTCATTTGGGGCAGGAGACCCACTGCCGGATTGTGGTTCATACTTAGGTCTGATTCATACGTCCGTGTGTCGCAGCCCCAAATGTTCAATAAGGCCAATGTCATCCTACTCCCATTAAAGCCAAATTTGATTATTTTACATGGTTGATGTCATGGGTGGCAAGTGTTATACCCCTACCCCAAACTGCACATCTTTGCGGTGTGAATTAATGCAATGTTTGATTTTAAAAAGTACAATGAAGGGAAAAAAACTGCATCCAAATCCCCTTATTTTGTATATTTGTTACATAAAGTAAGAGTCATTATGCACGGGGTAAATGGAGGCCCTTTCTCTCTGTCCTGCAACCTGGACTCTGTATGATGGCACTGTGTTATGGAGATATCCTTCCATAGAGGCAATGGATTCAGAGAATAGCTTCACAATAGGGTATCAAGCTTTTATTTTATTTTTTTTTAATTCATACCACCAGAAAGTGGAGATCTGAATAAGGCCTGGCTTACTGATCACCCAGCAGTGGTCCTGTGCTCTATGTGCTGCTGACAGCTCACAGCTATATGGCTGGAGGTGGGATGGCGTCGGGTCTCTGGCCACTACATTATGTACCTATAGTGACCGTCTTGTGTCCAGTTGCTTAGTTTGTCCTCTTATTACTCCAGGTGAAAGAGAACGGCGTCTCTTATGAGTTTGATTTTTCCAAAGTCTACTGGAACCCGCGCCTCTCTACAGAACATGAGCGGATCACTGGCTTCCTGAAGAGCGGGGATGTGGTGTTTGATGTCTTTGCTGGAGTGGGGCCATTCGCTATTCCTGCCGCTAAGAAAAGTTGTATAGTTTACGCCAACGATTTAAACCCAGAATCGTACAGATGGCTCGTCCATAACTGCAAACTGAATAAAGTGGATAGAAAGGTTCAGGCCTGCAACACCGATGGTCGGGAGTTCATCAGGACTGTGGTGAAGGAGGAACTGTCAAAGCATATCAAGTCCTCCTCTCCAGATGGGAAAAAGAGGCTTCACATTGTGATGAACTTGCCGGCGTTGGCTCTAGAATTCCTCGATGCCTTCAGACATCTCCTCCCCGAACAGCCGCACGACAAGATCCTTCTGCCGACCGTGCACTGCTATGGCTTCTCCAAAGACGACAACCCGGAGAAAGAGGTAAAAGAGCGGGCGGAGGGGATATTAGGAGCCACCGTGGAGGGCTCCTCCATCCATCTCGTAAGAAAGGTTGCACCTAACAAGGAGATGATGTGCATCAGTTTTCAGTTACCCGCTGAGGTTCTTTTTGGAGACCAAATGAATAATGAAGGTGAGTTGTAGTAAATGAGTGGCCGGGGGCTGCAGAGGTTCTTGTTTAAAATGCAAAAATTGCAAAGATGTAAGACTGAGGGGGAGATTTGACAAGATATAGAGCGTCTCCATGCACTTGGCCGTATCCTGGCTCTGTACAAAATCTAGTATAGTACCAGTAGTATCTGGGGCAATGCTGTTCTTCCAGATCGCATATTGAATATGCACACTTTTTTTGGTGAAATCAAGCTTTGCTCCATGAGAGCATAGCTCTGTAATATAATGCTGTGTAGAGGCACCATATGGCAGTGCAGAGCGTGTGCCACACCGCACGGCAGTGCAGAGAGTGTGCCGCGCCATGCTGGATCAGTACATGCCACATGCACATGGGTTGTCCACCTTTTTAGACCATTTTTTATTTCGCACTAAAATGTATATTTTATTTTCTTTAAGCTAAAAATCATTTTTGGAATTGGGTTTTATTATTGGCTGCAAAATGAGTTCAGAGAATCCATCAGTGAGCTCGTTCCGACGGTCCAATGGGAGATCTTCTCACTCTTGTATCTGTCTTTTCTGAGCTCCTCTCAGCTGATTTATGACCGCAGTCCACAGAAAATTTAAATATGCAGGAAACAAAGAGCCTGTAAGTTTGCACGTTTTTGCGTTTAATGAAACCAAATTGCAAAAATGATTTAAACCTTAAATCTGTGCATTTAATGAATAACAAATAAATTGTCCTCATATGTGGACAACATCTTTAAAGTGAAATAAATGAAATCCTCTGAGATGGGGTTCTGCGATCTTATGCTTATGGTCAGCTTTAGTTATTTGATAACTTCAGTAGATCACACATGGCTCAGTTTGTCCCAGTATGGCAGAAGCTTTACCAGCAGCCATATAATGAGGATACCCGCAGGGAGACAGATTTCCTATAGAAACTTACTCTGATTATTAGATATACTGTGTGCCCAATGCACAAAAAATGAGCAACTTTAAGGCTATGTTCACATGTTGTGTTTTTGCTGCTTTTTTATGCAGATTTTAAGCTCTGTTTTACAGAACCAGTAAAAGCTATGAGATTTCAGAAATCTCATGCACACACCTTGGTTTTTTTCCTGACTGAATTGGAAAACTGCTGTGTTTCTGAAACCTACAGCGTGTCACTTCTTTCAGCGTTTTTGCAGTGTTTTTTCATCCATGGAAAGCAATGAGTAAGAGCAAAAAATGCAGATATCAGGTTTTGCTCCGTTTTTGGTGCAGAGACCACAGGAAGTTGCATCATGGGGTTTTTTAATGCACTAAACTTTATCTTCATGCACAAGAGACAAACGTACCTGATAAAAACACAGCAAAAAAAAAATAAAAAATTGTAAGCTGCTTCTTTACTGCCAAGAGCAGGTTTTGCTGCAGAAAAAATGCAACGTGTGAACATAGCCTTGGACTTCTTCAGCCTTGTGGGTATGTTCCCACACGACATATCTACAGCAGCAGAAAATATTTTAGATTTTGTACCAGATTTCCAGCACATTTCATGCCTTGTATTGCAAAGGGTGAATGACGTTAAAGATTTTAATATCTGCCGTGCAGATCAATTTTTTGCTCCAGATTCTTATGTTCGACTTTAAGTCTCTGACATTTCTGTTACTGTAATAAGCAGCTAATTTTCCATCTCAAACTTGCTGTGTATCCAATCCATGGGAACAAACCCTAAAACTATCACAGGCTGCAGCAGTCAGGCCCTCGCCTGTTCTTGTGTTATAGGCCACGGCCCCACTATCAGTATTCGGTCAGTATTTTTTCTCAGGAGTGGGAGCCAAAACCAGGTGAGGAACAATCAGAGAAAAGGTATAATAGAAACAAGTCACCAATTCTGCATTTATCACCCACTCCTGAGAAAAAATACTGACCGAATACTGATAGGGGGGCCGAATACTGATAGGGGAGCCGTGGCCTTACTCTGATTCCAGTCTGAGTATCTGAGAGAGAATCCCCGAGACGCCTTTACTTTCACAAATGCTTAAAGATGTTTTAGACATAATGTTGTTTCATTTTGGTTCCAGGAGAACCGGTTCCAAAACGTCCCCGGCTCGAGGAAGACGGCGGAGGGGACAATGAGGCTGAAGTATAGATTCTTGACAAACAGATTTTTTTTTTTTTTTTTTAAATTTCCAGATAAGTCCAAGCCCAGGGGGCAAAGTTACTTTATTCAATGCGAATGTTACCTTTAATAAAATAACCAAATATTATTTACATCACTGGTAAACATCAGACTGGACCTTTACATGCAGTAACTTAAAGGCCACGTTCACACCTTCAGTATTTGGTCAGTATTTTACATCAGTATCTGTAAGGCAAAAACCAGGAGTGGGTGATGAATACAGAAGTGGTGACGGGTTTCTAATGTAAAATACAGAATGTGTGAATGTGGCTAAAGGGTTATTGATACCTTGTTCCAATATATAGGTTATCCACAGGATTTGTCAGACATGCCTGACGGACATGGACCTCATATCTATCAGAACAAAGGAATCAGGTTGTACTATACCACAGTTGCACGTCTCTCTTCATTCATTTGAATGGGCGTTCCAAATATTGCTCTCCCCATCCTCCTGTTTGGCTATTTAATTTATTACCCAACAGCAGAGTGGTGTTATTATAGTGGGTAATGGTCAGTGTCTAGGCATCTAATCTGGAGCTCCACAAGCCTGACCTGTGATCTTATCAGTTAATGTCGTCCTGTGCAGATAGGAGGACGTTGAGAGCCACCTCTGAGCTGATGGCATCTGCGTCGCCTCCTGATCAGTCTGGCGCAACGTCAGCATTGAAGCAGGCCGCACGTGACACCTTGCCCAGGCAGGTAGGAGGTGGTCCGTAGGACTCCCAGCCTGGGACCACTGATTACTGACGTGGCCACTGTGCCGGGTTCTGTGAATTGATTTGCACCATCTCCAATTTTAGCATCCATAGAATATAAGATGAACCCCCCCCATATGTGCACAGTGCTACAGGCCTTAATACAGTGGGTTTATCCTGTGGTCCAATAGCTGTTGCACAACTACAACTCTCATCATGCCATACTGAGCGTTGTTCTTTATCACCATCAGGTTACAAACCGTTGCATTTGGATGAGGGTCATAGCCGTAAACCTGTGCACCGCTTTGACAGCCAAAACCCCCCGTCTCGTACATGTGCCCCTTCAGCTTTACACACAGCTCCACATTCTGTGAATAATTCCGCACCAATATTTATTTAAAAGTAAAAAATCCTCGTAGAAAACGGAAAACCACAAAACTAATAAAACTCGGCTTTACTTAAAAATAAACAGAAAATTTACAACTTCTTAAGAGAAATCCCCGATATAAATGGAATTATTCATTGCTTCCAGCAGATGGAGGGACTTGTTGTTTCAGTTGCTCTCGGCTGCGCCATAAGAAGAAGAAGAAAAACACAAAAACATTCCCCCTGAAACACAGCTGTCTTTATTCCAGTGCCTAGGTATGGTGCAGATGGCAGTCACTTCACCAGATTGGCTGGTTAGATGCTGGTCCGGGGCCCGCGGACCGTCCAGACTGCGGCACGGGCGCTAACGTGGCAGCCAGAAGAGCCCGCTGAAGGCGTCCTGCAGTGCCCGATGGCAGGCGAGGGAGGAAGTGTAGCCTCCGGCCAGATCCTGTGGGGAAGCAGCCCGTACATGGTTTAGATACCTAGAACAAAGGAGAACATTGTTTTAGCTGGTAAATATATAAATGAAATGCTAATTCATGTTCCTGGGGCCGTCCAGATGGAGGCGATTCACAGGCCGCTCCTCCGTGTCCTTACAGAAATATGCTTCAGGTTTCAATCACAATCAGCTTCTGGGGAAAAGCATCTGATACATCTGATTACAAGCCCATTAGACTACTGGTTCTGCTGTGATTAGGAACATCTTGGCACGGCCGAGCTGGGGGGAGGCATGAACATTGCTTCATACAACAAACAGACCCACAATGCGGGCGATTCTTTCTGGGGTCGCACCAAGAAACTTAAAACAGATGCAGTTCTGGCAGGAGACGGGGAGAAAAAAGAAAACACAGGACCACCAGTAAAACACCTCCGAAGGTTTCAAGCTGTGTGGATGCCATCATGCTTGGAAAGGGGCATCCCACACAGGAATAGGAATTATGATGTGTTAATACTCCTGCGGTTATACGGCTTCACCTGGCCTCCTCCGAAATCCTGAATTACTGCTGACTGTGACCTGCTCGGACTGATCCGTGCACAACAGATACGTGATGAGGAACGTAGGAAGATATGGAACGCAAGAGGCAAAATCAGTGCCAGACAACAGAGCGGACGCAGGTTAGAAAACACCAAACATCTAACTGGTCACTGTGAAGAATCCAAGGAACCGGGTAGTAGCCTTCAAAAAAGTGTACACACAAAAAAACAGACATGGGAATTTTCAGCCACACAGGGCCTAACTTGTCACTGGATGGTAAGTGCACATCAGGTGGAAAATCCCCTGTGTATCACAGTCCAACAGTGTGGATAAAATTTATGCAAATTCATTTGCTGCGCAGAAAAACCTGCAGCATAAACAGGCCTGCGCTATACTTACTACTGCCTATTTCTCCCTGTGTAATTCTAAAGGGGTGAACACTGCAGGAAATGCACAACATTTCTGCTACTAAATCTCCATGATTAGGTGGGGATTGTGCAGCAGAGTTTCTGGTTTTGAAATGTCAAGGTTTCGTGTTCACTTAACCAAAAGTAATAATCTGTACAAAGCAACGAGAAGCTGAAGAACTGTCCCCAATAGCCTCGGCTGACTTCTCTCACTTGCACCGTTATGGCTTTTTCATGGTAGACCACATGAGTAACAGCGATCTTTTTCCATGACTCCTTTATTCCCACATCCCCTCTGGTAGATGTAGACTTTATTCACACCTGTGTATTCTGTGTGAATACTGCCATATTCCTCCTACACCCCTATGGCCCTGGTACAAGACTTGCAGTTCTTACTCCCGCTCCAAGGAACCGCATAAATCACTCACCAAGATTAGAAATCATTTCACTTCTCACACCTTATAGTCTAATAAGTAGGGTTGAGCGAGTATGTTCTGTCCGGGTATGCTCGGGCCGAGCTCCGAGTATTTACAGCTGCTCGGTGATATGGTTGAATCGCTCCCGTGTGCATGATTTGTGACTGTTTGACAGCTTTAATACATGGGAGGAATGTCTATTTGTTACACATTCCTCACATGTAGTAAAACTGTCAAACAGTCACAAATCATGCACACGGGAGCGATTCAACCATATCACCGAGCAGCTGTAAATACTCGGAGCTCGGCCCGAGCATACTCGGCGAAAGGGTTAACAGAACATACTCGCTCATCACTACTAATAAGTAGCAACCGGACTGTAGAGCTCCTATCCATCATACATGAGCACAAGAACAGGACAACTGCCCAGACTTACTATTTCTTCATAAATCATACATTAATGTATATCTTTTACATGACCCCTTAACATTATATATGGGGTTGTGCCATTAAAAGGACTCACTTTCAAAACAAACCATTTTGCCATCTATTAACAAGTCCTGATGTGTATGCAGAGAGCGCATTGCGCCCTATACAAGCCATATATATAGGATGCCCCTCCATTAATGGTATGAGTATCTTGTACCTGTGCGGCCCCCGCCTTTATCATGGGGGGCTGCTGTATGCCGTATTGTGACCTGGTGTTGGTATATACGGCTGCTGGTGTATCAGTGTAGTGTTATATTCCCCATATGACAATCTGTTCGGTATAAATTGTGTTCTAGGGGTGAAGGACCCTCTGTAATATGACCACATCCAGCATATAATGATGACACCATTAGGACTGTCTGATCGGGTGACGCTATCAGCAATGACACTAGAAGTTTGACACCCAGACTCAGAATTTTTCATCGCTCCAGAATGCAGGGACTGAAAGCTCAGCAAATGTGGAGCGGGACGACGTCTGTCCTCCAGAATCAGCAGAGTCTGCTGCGATCCAGCATCTGATGCTGAAAAACCAGAACCTGCAGACAGTCCATACACATCCATGGAAAGCGGAGAGATTAAACCGTAAGGAAGCAGCGACTGAAGGGAGAAGCGCCCAATAGGGTAAAACCCCAATATAGGAGACAGTATAAATAATAGTTTGCCACCCTGCATCTTTATCAATTGTAAAAAAGAAAAACTGTAAAATCTGTTAATTTTTGACAACTGATAAATGTCAGTGCGGCATTGAAACGCGCAGTAGACAATGAAGAACCTTCAAAGGACACCGCAACTAGAGACTTCTTTCTGGCGGCGCTGACCATTTTTAAGTGCGTTTTGATCCTGTTTAGGTAAGATTAAAAGAGATAGTTTTAGGAAATCTGTGAGACCATGTACATTAAAATGATAAAGCAAGAGTTTACATAATGCTGAACGGCACAGAGCAATCAGCAGATTACTGCCATCTTTACAGGGACAATAACAAATGCTCACTTTTTTAACTTTATATATTACTTTAAGGGGGGTAAACTCAGCAAGTGTTTGGAGAGGAAGACTTCAGGAAACGCGGCTTTTTTATGGCTTTTTGTAATCATTCTTGTGGAGTATTTTTTACTCGACTATATGAAGCAAACACACTGGCAAAACACTCAAAGGCCCAGGCATTTCTGAGCCGCTCCATTGACTTGTATTGTAAAGTATAGAGCGTCTTCTTACTGGAAAATGCCTGGAGAACGGCGGGGTCACTTATTTTAACCACTTGGCGTCTTTGGAAACCTGAAGCTCAAGTTAAAAGACGCTCAAAAGCCTAAACAACAAATAGTTTCTACACAGACATGAATACGTTCATTCTTTCCAGCGTTTAGTTAGTGCTTTTTTTTAGGTGGGTTTCGGAGTGGACCCACCTGAAAAGAAAAACAGGTGTACATAGCCTTACCTTGTGCCAAAAATCAAGCCACACAAGTCACAAAGTGGCTAAAAACACACCTGTGTGGTGCTGGGCATAAGCAAATAGCAGCAGAATGGTGGCACCGGTCAGTAAATCTGCACATTGTTTTTCCCAGGAGTAAATGTCTGTACGGTGTAGTGAACCTTTCTATACTGTTCTGGTATATACATCTCACTATTAGGGGATTCCTACATAAAAACACTTTTTTTCTACTACTGTAGTAGAAGTGTAACATCCTGACAGTCGGCATTAAATCCTAAATCTCTTCGCACGCAGCCCCTGAGCGCGGCCTCGGTGCAGAGAGGAATTTCCCATAGCGAAGAGACTGGGCCGTTCTTTCCTAGCACAGACCACATACAATTACAGATTTTATTGTTCTAAACCTCAACCTAATAGCGACAGATTGTCCAGAGACGATCTTTATAGAAACACCACTGCGGCTGAGGCATATATGGTGTCCCGGAGTGAACCTCGGCCTCGTGCTTCATATTTAGTATCGGAGACTTCTGCACTGCAGCTAAAGACTGCAAATGTCTGCTCGGTCCTCCATTATATACACAGAATATAATCTGCTCCCGCTTGTGGGATGATGACATGTAAATCACTATATGGCTACAGACTCCATGCAGAGCACATTATATGTCATGATCAAAATAACCCAATACTTCTGGTAGGACACAAGGTAAAGGTAACAGTTTTTCTTAAAGGGAATGTGTCAGTGGGTTTTTGCTTCCTCATCTGAGAACAGCATGATGTAGGCAAAGATACCCTGACTCCAATGATGTATCACTTAGATTACTGGGTGCAGCCGTTCTCACACAATCAGAGGGTTTAGATTTAGAATGAAGCAGAGCTGAGAAAGCTAACCCCGCCCACACACCAGCTAACCCCGCCCCCACACCAGGCTCTATGTGTACAAAGTCCATACACAGTGAGGTCTTTTGTTGCCGGACTAGTCTGGCAAAATCCTTTACAGTTAGTAAACTACAGCACGCACTGTGACAAGTGACATCCCTGAATTCTGTGTTTCAGCCTCTATCTCCTGCCGTCTTCAGATTACATAGCAAAAGCCTGCTGACAGATTCCCTTTAAGAAAGGCTGTTCTGTTAAAAGGGAACCTGTCCGCTAATACATTCTGCCCGAACCATGTGCAATAAGAATCAGAGACTGGCTTGGTTATGGCAGCCGTAGACGTCTTATTCTGATGTGAATAGGAGGACTAGTCCCAGAGGCAGGTCTGTGGCAGCTTCTCTCCACCCCGCTTTACGGAGAGGTCTCTCCCTCTGTGTGTCTCACTCTGATGAAACACCACAGACTTTCAGAATGAAACGTACACGACTGTAATAAAGGAGCCGGTGTCGGATTCATACTACTCATAGTTCGGGCAGCATGAATCAGCTGACAGGTTCCCTTTAAAGTTTGTTGGCAAGAGCTCTACCTCCTGGAAACCCACTGATCACTAGTAAGGGGGCTCTGCTTTAGGACCAGGAACATATACTTATATGACGGGGCCCCAGCCCTCCAGTGAGCTTCTTAGATTGCAGGACGCCCATTAGTTAGGCTGTTACCCCTACAGAGCTGCATATTACCGTGTACTATCTAATGACTGCAGGGCACTTTTATTAGTTTCCAGTAAGTTATATTGGAGAGGAAATCAATGTATTTCTGGGAAAAGAAATCCTTTTAAGTAAACATTTTTTTTTTAAAAATGCACATTTTTGGTACATCAATCCTTTGAGGGCAATGCCATTAAAAAAAAAAAGGTCACCAAGAGATGTATTTTTTTCCCCTTCTGTCGACATAGCCATATGAGGTGAAGGCTTTTAAAGAGGACTGATCCTACTGACAGATCCCCTTTAAGGGCACAGTTTCATAAGCATGTGTCCCCATCCCCCGCAATGCCGATAGACTTATGTTCCATTGACCATAGCACAGTATCTGCAATACCGATGAGTCTATTGTGATTATTTCAGTCTGTATAGAAAATAAAATGAATTTTTTTCAATTCAAAACTTCCGTTAATAAAACTTGTGTTACTGTTCTCATTTATACTTATACAGAGATCAGCAGAGAGCTGACATCTACAGGAGCATTACACATTACAGGCAGGCCAAGCTTCGGAGTATTATTGTATAGATGATGAGAAGCACGTGTCCTCAGGACGCTTCCTTCCTTCCTTGCTACTCCTGCAATCACACTGGGATAAATTACACTCATATGCGCCATTCGGTGTCTTAGGGCTCATACTCATCTGTGTGAAAAACGGACGAGTGCATTCGGATAAAAAAAAAATCGTACTGCACTCTGACCAATGTTAATCTGAGTCGCTGCTCATCTGCGTTTTTTTTTTCTCAGCTGAAATCAGACTGAGAAAAAAATTGCAACATGCTGCGATTGTCCTCGTATCTCAGACGAGACTGGCCAATGCAAGTCAATGGGTGCGATTAAAAAAAAATCGGACGGCGCTCGGACCATGCGAGTGCCGTCCGAATGCAATGCGATTTTAACACAGTAATTTACATAGAGGAATTCTCTGTCATTTACACAGTTTTCCAAGGAAATATTGATCACATATATCGATATAGATCTATATAAATAGATACATATAGATGTAGATGTGATTGAGATATATAATCAGTGCTTTGCGTGTGTAGCTTACTGTACATTAATTTTAATTACAAAATAAATTATTTACTGGAAAAAAAATGGATTGGGGTCCCCCTAAATTTTAATAACTCGCTGATATTTGTAGTCTGGGAGGGCGAGGGGGGAATACCAATGGCGCTTCCCAGGCTATTAATAGCAGCTCTCAGCTGTCTGTGTAGCCTTTACTGGTTATTAAAATGGGGGACCCCCCCAAAAATGGCATGGTTTCCCCCCTATTTTAATAACCAGCAAAGGCTAAGCAGAAAGCTGTGGGCTGATATTAATAGCCTAAGAAGGGGCCATGGATATTTGTCCCCTCCCAGACTAAAAACATCAGCTCTCAGCCGCCCCACAAAAGGGCGCTTAGCCTCCGCTCTTCTCACCTGCCTTGGTGCGGTGGCAAATGGGGTAATAGGGTTGGGGTTGATGTCAGCTTTGCATTGGCAGCTGACATCAAGCCCAGAGGTTAGTAATGGAGAGGCATCTATAATACACCCCATTACTAACCCCAAAGTCAAATTGTTAAATAAAAAGCAAAACACCAAGAATAAAGTATTTTATTTCAAATTAAAACACGGACTCCTTTATTAAATCTACATTTACCTAAAAGCCTTATACTTATTATAATGCCCAATCCATTGAAGCCCATGCCACCTGTAAAAAAAAATAAAATAACAAAGCAACATAATCTTCACCTGTGCTCGAAAAGATAATAATCCATTTGTCCCACGACGCATCTAGCTCAGCTACATCTAGGTGGCAGGATGATTTGTTGCATGATGCGACCATTGAGTCTGCCATCCAGCAGAGCTATGCGTGCTTGCGCAGCTCAGTGACTCGCAGTGGCGTGATAAAGTTGAGCGGGGTTCATATCCAATGAATGCTGTTCACCTCACTGACGTCACCGCGACCGTGAGAACTTTGGGAGGGGACAAATATCCATAGCCCCTTCTTAGGCTATTAATATCAGCCCACAGCTGTCTGCTTAGCCTTTGCTGGCAGAAAGGTCAGCGGGGTTCATATACAATGAACTCAGTTCATCTCAATGACATCCACGCGAGCGCGGTGAGAACTTTCTCACGCTCGTGGTGACGTCAGTGAGGTGAACGGTGTTCATTGCATATGAACCCCACTCAACTTTATCACGTCACTGTGCGTCACTGAGCTGCGCAAGCACGCATAGCTCAGTGCCTCTGCTGGATAGCAGGCTGTATAGTTGCTTCATGCAACAAGCCTGCCATCTAGATGTAGCAGAGCTAGACTCATTTGTGGACAAATGGATTATTATCTTCACGTTCCGCAGAGGTCAAGATTATGTTGCTTTATCATTTAAATTTTTTTACAGATGACATGGACTTCAATGGATTGGGCATTATGGTGAGTGTAAGGGTTTTTGGTAAATGTAGATTTAATAAAGGAGTCTGTTATTATTTCAAATAAAGGACTTTATTCTGGGTGTTTGTTTTTTATTTAACAATTTGACTATGGGGTTAGTAATGGGGGTGTATTATAGATGCCGCTCCATTACTAACCCGTGGGCTTGATGTTAGCTGCCAATACAAAGCTGACATCAACCCCAACCCCATTACCCCACTTGCCACCACCAGGGCAAGTGAGAAGAGCGGAGGCTAAGCGGGAGAATTGGTGCATCTTATGGATGCGCATTTTCTGGGGCGGCTGAAAG
Source organism: Phyllobates terribilis (assembly GCF_046119375.1). Classification (NCBI taxonomy): domain Eukaryota; kingdom Metazoa; phylum Chordata; class Amphibia; order Anura; family Dendrobatidae; genus Phyllobates; species Phyllobates terribilis. Next base: position 69,098,870 of record NW_027362767.1, read on the forward strand.
CTGATGTTTTTAGTCTGGGAAAGGGGCAATATCCATGGCCTCTTCCTAGGCTATTAATATCAGCCCCCAACTGTCTGCCTAGCCTTTGCTGGTTAAAACAGGGCAGTCCTCATGTCATTCTTTTGGGGAGGTCCCCCATTTTAATAACCAGTAAAGGCTAAGTATACAGCTGAGAGCTGATATTAATAGCCTGGGAACCTCCATGGGTATTACCCCCTTCCCAGGCTATAAACATCAGCCCCAGCTCTCCACTTTCCCTCTGCTGGTTAATAAAATTTAGGGGGACAACCACACCATTTTTTTTTCAGAAAATAATTTATTTTGCACAAAAATGCATGTACAGTAAGCTACATACACAAAGCACTGATATCTCACTCACATATTTACATCTATCTATCTGTATATCTCGGGTCGCATTCACATGACAATCAGATATAAATTGGATGCTAGGTGAGAAAAATTGCATTGTTCTTGCATGAAAATCGCATGACACTCGTCCAACTTTTCGGTCCAGATATTGGAACTTTTTTTTTTTTTTTTCCACGCAAATGAGTATGAGCACAATGATCCTGATATGCCATAGACTACCAGGAAAACTACTTCAGCCAGGAGGGGAGAGTTCACCATTACACCCTGCAGAGCTGCGGCCATATAACAAGGACATAATTAGTGGTTTGCTGGAGGAGATCTGTCACATTCCACACCCATCCGGGAAAGAACTTTACTCTGGTCAGTGACAGACCTGCCATGGGTTACAATCCATATAGTGCTTTACAAGCCTCCTCTTATTAACACAATTAGCTGATTATAGCAGCTTAGCATGCCAGAGTAAGTGACCTCACATTACAGCAGTTTTTTTGAGGATTTAAGGTAGTTAAAGAGTAACCAATGTTTTAATTTTTATTTCATAAACCAAAATTCTTAAAATACTAAACCTTATGGAAAGCAGCTTCTTTCTCCTCCGGGACTGATCATTCATTCTCAATTCAGGAGTAAAATCTGTCTTCAGTGAAGATAGATTTTCCCATTACTGAGATGACAGTTGGTGCCTCTAAAATTCTATGGAGGAGGAGGAGCTAGAGACCAACAGATATTCTACTGCAAGTTCTATAGAACTTTATGAGCACCAATTGTCATCTCCTATCTCAGTAAAAATCTGCCTTCAATGAACACAGATTTTACCCAAGTATTGAGAACGAATGATCAGTCCAGGAGGTGAAAGAAGCAGATTTCTCTTTATTAGATATATTACAAAGTTTCTTATTTTCATGCATACTATTGATTTATCAAAATAAATTGATGGTTACTCTAAAAATGTAAAGCAGTTAAAAAGCATAGTAGTACCTAAACACTAGAGTGCCAGACGTGGAAATTTTGAAATAAAAAGGTCTTCCGCCCCAAAATATTAATCTAAATTATACTCCAGTTACGACATGTTATAAGAAACCTGCTACTGCCGGCCAAGCGCAGAGTCTCATCAGCTACATACTAATGAAAGTGTAGGTCCTTCATGGGCCACCATATTCTGTTGGTTCTGTGCCATACTGTGGAAATGTTCCCCGCACTGCACTATGCCATCCAATGTAGCATATGGCACCTAGAGATACAATAGGACGTCACACATCTATATATATATATGTGTCGCTTTACAGCTCCGTGCAACAAAAGGGCCACCATAATGTTTTGTGATCACATTTGTTGGACTGCATTTTATGTGTGTGATTATTTTATTCTTATTATAGTTCGTTCTATTGTTTCCTAGGTTTTACTGCAATTGTCTCATACTTTAGACAAAGTGGGGGAAAAAAAAGTTACAAATAGTCGAGTCACCCCCTTCCCGTAGAGGATTACAATTTTCAGATCTTCACTCGTCTTTGAAATGTTTCTGAGATCATTTCTGTGCCCTAGTAAATCCACGGTGGTTGATTCCAGATAGTAATTACTACAATGGATCCCAGTGGGTTTGTAGTAATTAGGAGTGTAAAGCTTGGACTCCGGCCCGGCAGTTCTGCCGCTCATTTGGACAGGCGGAATTCATTTCATTGACCAAAAGGTCTGCACTCGTCGGCTCGGGCCGATGGTTACAAATCACACAAACATGTTCAAAAGAAGTGGACTTTCTATCACAAGGAAACAGCAGAAAGTATAAATGGTTTGTGTTCTCTGCAAATGTTGACGTCATATAAACATCTCTTTCCTTCTTCAAGAAATACAGCGGCGTAAGAGCAAGCGACCATAGCTGACAGATATAAGAACTGCAGCTACAAACCCTCCGCGTTAGGGCTCATTCACACATCACGTCTTCATGTATTCTATGGAGAATATATATTGGGAATATTTCTGCTTCATTTCCGCATGTCCTCTCCCGGAAAAACGCTTGCAGAATTTTGCAACCGTTTTTCGCGTGTTTATGATGCGTTTGGGACATGCAGAATTGCCTTGCGTTTTTTATTGCATTGACAAGGCAATTCCGCATGCGTCTGCAAAATTAATGGACATGGAGCGGATTTTTGAGCGCAGCATAAACGCCCCTTAGGGTAGCGTTTTACAAGCGTATATGCTGCGGAATTTCCGCAGCGTAAACGCTTGTGAAACGCTTGTTAATCCGTCCCCCAATGAGAATCCGCAATGTCAATGCCCATGCTACGGATTTTTCCGCAGCGTTTATGCTGCGCTCAAAAATCTGCAGCATGTCCATTCATTTTGCGGACACGCATGCGGAATTGCCTTGTCAATGCAATAAAAAACGCAAAGCAATTCCGCATGTCCCAAACGCATCATAAACGCGCGAAAGACGCTTGCAAAATTCTGCAAGCGTTTTTCCGGGAGAGGACATGCGGAAATGAAGCAGAAATTTTCTGCTTCATTTCTGCAACGTGGGTACATAGCCTTACCCTAAAGTTTAGGAAACTTCCATTATTTATTTTTTGGATACCACACGAACCAAAAACAGATAAATTTTTTAGGCATATGAGGGGGGGGGAGCTGACGGGTGAATTCTGCTTAAGAATACGGTATATGCACACAATTTCTTGAAGGGGTATTCCCATCTCCAAGATCCTATCCCAATATGTAGTAGGTGTAATAATGATAATATTAGCAAATACCTCCAATTAGAAATGTAGTATAGTTCTTCTGATTCGTTATGTCTCTTTCTTCATGTGCAGACATTGCAGGACCTTATGTATCCATGGTTACAACCACTAGCAACTAGCTAACTGTTACAATATCAGTGGTCATAACCATGGATACCTAAGGTCCTGCAATTCCTGAACATGAGGAAAAAAACGCAGCGAATCAGAAAAACTATACCAAATTTCTAATGGGAGGTATTTGTTGATAATATTATTACACCTACTACATATTGGGATAGGATCTTGGAGATGGGAATACCCCTTTAAGTTTCCTAGGAGGTGACAGGTCCTTTTTAAAGGGGTTGGCACAAAATCAAAATGTATCACCTATCCTGTGGCTAAACGTATAGTCACTAAGATCCCCACCAGTCATGAGAACACGGTCCTCTTTTGACTCACGTGACTAAAATTACAACTCACCGGATCACAATGGGGTTTATTATGTTTGAACCCGAAGTCTCTTTTACAGCGTCAGTCTATAGAGTCTCGTTCTGACCCTTCATAGACTAACATTATAAAAGAGACTTCCGGTTCACACGGAAACCCCAATGTGATTAATAAGGACCAGAGCGGAGCTGGAAACCAGGGAAGACGCGAGTATAATCTTCACATTTAGACAAGTTTAGGGAATGCAAAAAAATTCCCTGGAGTTCTTCTTTAACACAGAAGACTTGATACCGGTCTCCTCGTTATTGGTGGGCAGTATCCCACTGGTTTGGGGCCTAGCCCTTATAAAATGATTCCCCATTATGGCACTGGAGCAGCATTTGTTAGGGTAGAATACTAGGATAATCCAGGTTTAGTACACTGAAACGTCAGGGGTGGTGTGAATAATGGCCATGCTGCAGATGTGAAAATGCAGTCATATTACAGTCATTTCACATCCGTTTAGAGTGGATCTGTTCCTAGATATCAAAATACACACTGCATACAATATTAACAAGGTCTCAGTCCTGATGAGGCTGGAGTACTTGCTTTGAGAACCCATGTTGGAATGGCTGTATAATCCTCATACTAATATGCAGCTGGACTCAAAATAGTTTGTTTTACAATTGGGAAAGGAAATTTTTGCCAAAAGGATTATACCAGCCATTCTGACAACTTTATTAAAGTAAGTACACCAGTCTCGCCAGGTATGAGGGATCTAGTTAGTAATGTAGGCACTGTGTATGGTAAAATCTGGTGACAGATCAGCTTTAAAGGTTTTTTTCACTGTTTATACAACCCCTGGCAAAAATTATGGAATCACCGGGCTCGGAGGATGTTCATTCAGTTGTTTAATGTTGTTGAAAAAAATGCAGATCACAGACATGACACAAAACTAAAGTCATTTCAAATGGCAACTTTAGGGCGTTAAGAAACACAAAGAAATCAAGAAAAAAAATGTGGTACTCAGTAAGGGTAATTTTTTTCAGACCAAGCAGAGGGAAAAAATTATGGAATCACTCAATTCTGAGGAAAAAATTATGGAATCATGAAAAACAAACACACAAAAGAAAACCCCAATACATCACTAGTATTTTGTTGCACCACCTCTGGCTTTAATAATAGCTCACAGTCTCTGAGGCATGGACTTAATGAGTGACAAACAGTACTCTTCATCAATCTGGCTCCAACTTTTTCTGATTGCTGTTGCAAATTTGTATGTTCTCTTCATGCAGTCATCTTTATAAATCTCATTGGAACGGCACCAAACAAAAGTTCCAGCATCATCACCTTGCCCAATGCAGATTCGCGATTCATCACTGAATATGACTTTCATCCAGTCATCCACAGTCCACGATTGCTTTTCCTTAGCCCATTGTAACCTTGTTTTTTCTGTTTAGGTGTTAATGATGGCTTATGTTTAGCTTTTCTGTATGTAAATCTCATTTCCTTTAGGCGGTTTCTTACAGTTTAGTCACAGACCTTGACTCCCATTTCCTCCCATTCGTTCCTCATTTGTTTTGTTGTGCATTTCCTGTTTTGGAGATATATTGCTTTAAGTTTCCAGTCTTGACGCTTTGATGTCTTCCTTGGTCTACCAGTATGTTTGCCTTTAACAACCTTCCCATGTTGTTTGTATTTGGTCCAGATTTTAGACACAGCGGACTGTGAACAACCAACATCTTTTGCAACATTGCGTGATGATTTACCTTCTTTTAAGAGTTTGATAATCCTCTCCTTTGTTTCAATTGACATCTCTCGTGTTGGAGCCATGATTCATGTCAGTCCACTAGGTGCAGCAGCTCTCCAAGGTGTGATCACTCCTTTTTGGATGCAGGTGTTAGTTTTGGAAAACAAAATTTACAGGGTGATTCCATAATATTTTCCTCAGAATTGAGTGATTCCATAATTTTTTCCCTCTGTTTGGTCTGAAAAAAATTACACTTACTGAGTACCACATTTTTAATCTTGATTTCTTTTAGTGTTTCTTAAAGCCATAAAGTTGCCATTTGAAATTACTTTAGTTTTGTGCCATGTCTGTGATCTGCTTTTTTTCAACAACATTAAACAACTGAATGAACATCCTCCGAGCCCGGTGATTCCATAATTTTTGCCAGGGGTTGTATATTGATGACCCATTCTTAGGATAGGTCATTGACATAACATTGGTGGGGATCTGACACCAGGCACACCCACGATCAGCTACTATCAGCTCCAATGGCGGCCAGATGTAAATAGTATGTGGAGCAGAGGATAGTGGCCGCTGCTGAAAGCTGCAGATCAGCTCCTTTTGAAGAGAATAGGAGCTGGTCTGCAGGATCGGGGACTATCCTAAGAACAGGTCATCGATATAAAAGAAGTGGAGTACCCTTTAAGGAAGGAAGCAAATCATCAAACTATTGTCTCCACTCTTAAAGGGATTGTCCAGGACTGAATAATTTATGACATTTCTTACAACTACTGTCAGATCTGTCCCTTTACTTCTCTACTTTTAAGCTTCCTCAGGCTGCATCCAGTCTCCTATATGGTGCCTTTCATTGTTTTTTAAATCAAGGCTATGTTCACACGTTCAGTTTCTGCAGCGTTTTTTTTCTGGCAGTAAAAAAAAAAAACCTCAAAAAAGCAGGTTTTGATGAGTTTTGGCTGAGTTTTTTTCCTGCGTTTTTGTAAGGGTACATTTGTCTCTTGTGCATGCTGATAAAGTTTGGTGCATAAAAAAAAAACCTGATTCAGCTTCCTTAGGTTTTGGCACCAAAAATACAGCAAAACCTGATACCTGGGATTTTTGCAGCATTTTTGCACTACCTATAGCTTTCAATGGGTGAAAAATGCTGAAAAAATGGTTCATGTTGCATTTTGGAAAAACGCAGCTCTTAGACAAAACAGTCAGGAAACAAACACGTGTGTGCGTGAAATTTCTGAAATCTCAGACTTTGCTGGTACTGTAAAACTCAGCTGAAAATTTGTATAAAAAACGCTGCAAAAACGCAACATGTGAACATAGCCTAAAGCTTCCTCAGGCTCCATCCAGTCTCCTATATGGTCCCTTTACTTCTCTACATTAAAGCTTCCTCAGGCTGCATCCGTATCCTATATGGTATCTCCTATACGGTCCCTTTACCTCTCTATAATAAAGCTTCCTCAGGCTGCATCTGTCTCCTATAGGTTCCTTTACTTCTTTACGGTAAAGCTTCCTCGGGCTGCACCAGTCTCCTATATGGTATCTCCTATATGGTCCCTTTACTTCTCTACAGTAAAGCTTCCTCAGGCTGCATCCGTCTCTTATATGGTATCTCCTATATGGTCCCTTTACTTCTCTACAGTAAAGCTTCCTCAGGCTGCATTCGTCTCCTATATGATCCCTTTATTTCTCTACAGTAAAGCTTCGTCAGGCTTCATTCATCTCCTATATGGTCCCTTTACTTCTCTACAGTAAAGCTTCCTCAGGCTTCATTCATCTCCTATATGGTCCCTTTACTTCTCTACAGTAAAGCTTCCTCAGGCTTCATTCATCTCCTATATGGTCCCTTTACTTCTCTACAGTAAAGCTTCGTCAGGCTTCATTCATCTCCTATATGGTCCCTTTACTTCTCTACAGTAAAGCTTCCTCAGGCTTCATTCATCTCCTATATGGTCCCTTTACTTCTCTACAGTAAAGCTTCGTCAGGCTTCATTCATCTCCTATATGGTCCCTTTACTTCTCTACAGTAAAGCTTCGTCAGGCTTCATTCATCTCCTATATGGTCCCTTTACTTCTCTACAGTAAAGCTTCGTCAGGCTTCATTCATCTCCTATATGGTCCCTTTACTTCTCTACAGTAAAGCTTCCTCAGGCTTCATTCATCTCCTACTATATGGTCCCTTTACTTCTCTACAGTAAAGCTTCGTCAGGCTTCATTCATCTCCTATATGGTCCCTTTACTTCTCTACAGTAAAGCTTCCTCAGGCTTCATTCATCTCCTATATGGTCCCTTTACTTCTCTACAGTAAAGCTTCGTCAGGCTTCATTCATCTCCTATATGGTCCCTTTACTTCTCTACAGTAAAGCTTCCTCAGGCTTCATTCATCTCCTACTATATGGTCCCTTTACTTCTCTACAGTAAAGCTTCCTTAGGCTGCATTCGTCTAATATATGGTATGTTCCCCTTCTCCATGAACAACCAGGATAGCGCCAATCTAATCAACGTCTCCATCTAAATGAAGTGTACTTTGGATCTCTGGATATCCTATGGATGGGCTGAGGGCCACGTACTGGGGGATGTTCAGTGAGTGAATCTCCTGACCCTGTGACTGCACACCGAGAAGTGCTTCTTGTCCTAATCACGTTATCCCACATTACACATTGTAGGGAAGGGTTTTCCCCCTAAATGATTCCGGAATTCATTATCTTTCCATCTTAGTAATGAAAGGTTAATGATTATTTCTGGTAACCGTCATATCACTGGCAGGAAACATTCCTTCAGCAGTGAGAAGCTTCCGACGGTAAGAGTTCTGGAAATGGAGCGTTTAAATGCATTGCCCACGAATTGGACACCTGACTCCACATTTGTCATATTCCCATATTCCCCCTCCCCGGCTGCCCTGAGCAACTGTCCCTGCTCTCAGCACCCTGCACATTGAGCCCGGCCTGCCCCTGGTCAGCACTGCTGGGTGCAAGGAATCCATCATCCCCTGCAGACCCTCCAGAAGTCGCTGCATAGAAGCGTTCTCCCATTCCTACAGTGGGTGCACAGCAAGGACACCGCAGTCTGCCGGATTCCTGTAAGAGCTTTCCCTGCAGGACTAGTATGGATTACACTGGTCATGGCTGCAGCCGCTCCACAAATAGATCTGTGACTAAGACAGGAGTCACGTGCACTTGACCCTGAGATGGGAGAACATTCAGCGGGGGCCACTTTCTCTCCAGGAGGGTTTTTAACAAGCTGTAAATTAGCAGTTCACTATGTCAGCAAGCAAACCCCAAGCAAGATGATAAAGTCTTCATCCCCGCGTACTATTCACTGCAGTCCATATTACGGTCACTTTGCAAAACAGCAGATTTACAAAATAATTTTTCTTCTAGAGTCCATCAGAAACAAACATGCCAGCAAGCCGAATAGTATATAAATATATATATATGTATACACAAGTCAGCCCTGTATAAGCACAAAGCAAAGAAACTTGCTGAAAGACTGGACACTGACAGAATCAGCTGCAATATACGAACTCCAGAAGCATAATCAAAGTGGAATAGAGGAGCTAAATGGTAGAAGACAGTGAAGAATTTTATTATATCAAAAACTTTTATATCACATCATAAATAATTGGATCATAGCATAGATGAATAAAATATCAGGAACCAGGAATTAAATTGGAAGGGCCAAAAGGTGCTGATGAGCCTCTTGAGAAAGCCAACAATCCACAGGCGAAACATGCGTTGAGGCTTTTCTACCACAGATCTGTCTTCCAGCTCCCTTTGGCCCTTCCAATTTAATTCCTGGTAAGGTTCCTGATATTTTATTTGACTATGGGCACATTCTAATTAGAGGTGAGCGTTGTTCTACTCGAACTGTTCGCCAATCTCAAATTCGAGCTGTTTTGGGCGGTGTTCGAGCCGGTCGGCGAACACGAACAATTTGAGAAAAATTCGGCTGTTCGAGGTTATGTTCGATAACTGTTCGTGCACCAAAATCATAACTGGATTTTTTCTCAGTAATGATGAAAATTAATGATAATACGCAGTTTGAGTGTACAGCGGGGCGGGGGGAGGGGCAGGGGATGGATCTCTGCAGGAACAATGAAGATCTCCATTTTTTTTTCTCTTTCCCGCATTTGCAGTGGGGAGGTGCAATCTGTCAGCCTATCAGCAGCGCACACACGGAGCGAAGTGCTTTTTTTCACACAAGCAAGGGCATGTGTGATTGGCAGTGTATGTCACATGTCCTTGCCCTATAAGACCAAGCCATTTTCCCCGTCGCCACCATTTTCTCACTGCTGCAGCTGCGTGTTAGACGGCACCGCTGTTGCTGTGTGCGCTATACCTTGTTAATTTCAAGCCAATTTTCGCACAAATCTACAGATAGCTTGGGAGTAGGGAAGAGTTGTGATTGCAGTCCTTTTAAGGACTAGGTTACAGCATTTCCTACGACTTTTATCAGGCAGGTCTGTGCTCTTAAATAGATAGATTGTGGGAGTAAAGACTAATTGTAATTGGAGTCCTTTTCAGGACTAGGTTACATCAGTTCCTATCAGGTCTGTGCCAGTGCTGTGCAAGTTTTTTTCACAGCATTTGGCTGAATCTAGCAAAGCTAATCCTTTTTGGCCTATTGCAGAGTGTGTTAGTCAGTGGAGTAGCCTATCTGTGTTGCAAGATATACCACCTGTGTATAGAATACCAATTTTTTTACTGCACCTAGTGAAGTAAAATCTTTTGGGCATAGCATCATTCTATTAGTCCATCTATACTGACCTCCATCAGGTTGCAAACTGAATATAATTTTTTTCTGCATCTACCTCTGAAAAAATATTTGGGCTTCTAGCAGTGTGTGGGACTTGGTCTATTAGTCCATCTATACTGACCTCCATCAGGTTGCAAATTAAAAATATTTTTTTTCTGCATCTAGCTCTGAAAAAATATTTGGGCTTCTAGCAGTGTGTGGGACTTGGTCTATTAGTCCATCTATACTGACCTCCATCAGGTTGCAAATTAAAAATAATTTTTTTCTGCATCTAGCTCTGAAAAAATATGTGGGCTTCTAGCAGTGTGTGGGACTTGGTCTATTAGTCCATCTATACTGACCTCCATCAGGTTGCAAATTGAATAAAAAAAATTTCTGCATCTAGCTCTGAAAAAATATTTGGGCTTCTAGCGGTGTGTGGGACTTGGTCTATTAGTCCATCTATACTGACCTCCATCAGGTTGCAAATTAAAAATATTTTTTTTCTGCATCTAGCTCTGAAAAAATATTTGGGCTTCTAGCAGTGTGTGGGACTTGGTCTATTAGTCCATCTATACTGACCTCCATCAGGTTGCAAATTAAAAATAATTTTTTTCTGCATCTAGCTCTGAAAAAATATGTGGGCTTCTAGCAGTGTGTGGGACTTGGTCTATTAGTCCATCTATACTGACCTCCATCAGGTTGCAAATTGAATAAAAAAAATTTCTGCATCTAGCTCTGAAAAAATATTTGGGCTTCTAGCGGTGTGTGGGACTTGGTCTATTAGTCCATCTATACTGACCTCCATCAGGTTGCAAATTAAAAATAATTTTTTTCTGCATCTAGCTCTGAAAAAATATTTGGGCTTCTAGCAGTGTGTGGGACTTGGTCTATTAGTCCATCTATACTGACCTCCATCAGGTTGCAAATTAAAAATAATTTTTTTCTGCATCTAGCTCTGAAAAAATATGTGGGCTTCTAGCAGTGTGTGGGACTTGGTCTATTAGTCCATCTATACTGACCTCCATCAGGTTGCAAATTGAATAAAAAAAATTTCTGCATCTAGCTCTGAAAAAATATTTGGGCTTCTAGCGGTGTGTGGGACTTGGTCTATTAGTCCATCTATACTGACCTCCATCAGGTTGCAAATTAAAAATAATTTTTTTCTGCATCTAGCTCTGAAAAAATATTTGGGCTTCTAGCAGTGTGTGGGACTTGGTCTATTAGTCCATCTATACTGACCTCCATCAGGTTGCAAATTGAATAAAAAAAATTTCTGCATCTAGCTCTGAAAAAATATTTGGGCTTCTAGCAGTGTGTGGGACTTGGTCTATTAGTCCATCTATACTGACCTCCATCAGGTTGCAAATTAAAAATAATTTTTTTCTGCATCTAGCTCTGAAAAAATATTTGGGCTTCTAGCAGTGTGTGGGACTTGGTCTATTAGTCCATCTATACTGACCTCCATCAGGTTGCAAATTGAATAAAAAAAATTTCTGCATCTAGCTCTGAAAAAATATTTGGGCTTCTAGCGGTGTGTGGGACTTGGTCTATTAGTCCATCTATACTGACCTCCATCAGGTTGCAAATTAAAAATAATTTTTTTCTGCATCTAACCCAGCCAATAGTTTTGGCCTAATACCACAGTTTGGCCACTCAGCTCTGCTCGGTTACCATCCATTGTTTTTTTGTGCAAACAACTCCAGAGTTGTGAATTAGTTAACCACCAAAATGAGTGGAAAAAGGCCTGCTGCTGGTGGAAAGGGGAATAGGCGTGTTGGGAAGGGGAAAAAAGGTTGTGTCCGTGGGGTAGGTGCAGAAGAAAGACCATCTTCCAGCCAAACTAAAATGTCTACTTCTTTTAGCGGACAATGTGATAAGATCCCTTTCTTACGGCCACGCCAATCGCTACAAATTCCAGATGAGGCACAAAAACAGCAGGTGCTTCAACGGATATCAAGTGCTCCTTTAAGTGGGCTCTCCTCCACATCAACTTCAACATCACAAATACTCCAGTCCTCAAAGGTGTCACCCAAATCGCACTTGCTTCCTCACAGCTCCCAAATCTCCAGCTGCCCGTCTGAGTGTGAGGTAGAACAGATGGTTGAGTCTGCAGAGCTGTTTACTCATACTATAGCCTGGGAATCAGAGGTCGACTCCAGCGCTTCTGTGAATCCAGACGAGGAAATGATCTGCACTGATGCCCAGAATCTTTATGAGTCGGATCCAGGACCAGACGCAGAAGGTTCTGACCATAATGTAGACCCTCATTCCCAAACTGTAACTCCTGTTGGTGGAGACAATGAGGAAGACGATGATAAGACTCTAATACCTGATTGGAGCGACAACTTTAGTTTTTTGTCAGGGCAGGAACAGGTTGGCTCTGAGGACGACGGGTGTGATAACGCACAGGGTGATGATGATGAGGTCGGAGATCCCACTTACTGTCAACCCACAGTCAGTCAAGAGATGAGGTCAGCAGAGGAGGTGGAGGAAGATGCTAGTGACGACGAGGTCAGGTTGCGCCTTCCTGGACAGAGACGTAGTACTGGAAGCACGTCAACAACTGCATCCTCAAACACAACTCTGCCTCTCACCACAAGTCGTGGTGGCTCTTCAGGTCGCATGGGTGCTAAGCCTTGCATAGCCTGGGCATTTTTTCAGATCGATAAAGATGACCCAACTCGTGTTATCTAACATTTGTCAGCAAAAGCTAAGTAGAGGCCAAAAAATACATAGTTTGAGTACTTCATGCATGAACCGGCACATGGACATGAAGCATAAGTTGCAGTGGGAAGCTCAGTGTGCTACAATGCGGCCTAGCCGGCCGGGCCAATCACCGTCTGCCATATCTTGTGCATCCGCGGCCTCTTCATCCTCTGTGACTGGGGGGACAGCAGTCACACCTGTTTTGGGGCGCAGACCTGCCACCTCTTTACCCGCAACAGCCAGCGTGATTGGCAGGTCATCATTTTCTTTGGAGGTGGTAACACCAGCTGGTGTTGAGCGCTGTCCGACATCGATAGCACCACCTTTGGATCAAGGCAACCTAACATGTCCGCCTGCATCTTCCTCACAGACCGGCAGTTTGCCGTGGACACCCTTATCAACCCCGTCTAAGCACAATAGCCAGCCCTCGGTCCCTCAGATGTGGACAAGTAAAAGACCATTTCCTCCTAGCCATGAGAAAGCTAAGAGGTTGAATTTCACCATCTGCAAGCTCTTGGCTACAGAAATGCTGCCTTTCCGCCTGGTGGACACAGAGGATTTTCGAGACCTTATGTCCGTCGCAGTGCCCCAGTACCAGATGCCCAGTCGGCACTACTTCTCAAAGAAAGGTGTGCCTGCGCTCCACCAGCATGTCGCACACAACATCACCGCTTCTTTGAGAAACTCTGTGTGTGACAGGGTGCATTTCACCACAGACACTTGGACGAGTAGGCATGGACAGGGGCGTTACATGTCGCTGACTGGGCACTGGGTAACTATGGTGACAGCAGGACAAGGGGCTGCTGTCCAAGTCTTGCCGTCCCCACGAGTTGTGCGTCAATCCTCTTTATGTCAAAGTTCCTCCACTGCTTCTGCCTCCTCAACCTCCTCTCGGTCTTCCACCTGCACCCAAAGCCTGTCTGGTCATGCCACAAGCTTTCTAACTGCGCAGAAGGGATCCTGCACACCTCCTTACTATGCTGGCAATAGGGCTCAACGTCATCAGGCGGTTTTTACATTGAAATGTCTGGGAAATGTGAGTCACACAGCTGAGGAGTTGTGGTCAGCTCTGGAGAACCAATTTCATGAATGGTTGTCTCCACTGGACCTGAAACCAGGGAAGGCCGTGTGCGACAATGCTGCAAACCTGGGTGCGGCCCTTCGCCGGGGCAATGTCACACACGTGCCTTGTATGGCTCACGTGTTGAACCTGGTTGTCCAGCAATTTTTAGCCCACTATCCCAGACTAGATGGCCTTCTGCAGAGGGCACGGTCGCTGTGTGCTCACTTCCGCCGTTCGCATCCCGCAGCTCAGCGACTTACATCTCTACAGAAGTCGTTGGGCCTGCCACTTCACCGGCTAAAATGCGATGTGCCTACCCGGTGGAATTCAACTCTGCACATGTTGCAGCGACTGTGGCAGCACCGACAAGCCCTGGTGCAATACGTTCTGACGTATAGCCTGGGCCAACGAGATTCAGAGGTGGGGCAAATCACGCTGGAGGAGTGGTGTCAGATCAGGGACCTATGCACCCTTCTGCACAGTTTTGAAATGGCGACGAAGATGTTTAGTGCTGACGATGCCATTATCAGCATGACTATTCCGGTGATTTACATGCTGGAGCACATGTTAAACAGAATTCGGAGTCAGGTGGTGGCACAAGAGGAGGTGGAGGAAGTAGAGGAGGAGGAGTTGTATGCGGAAGGGCTAACATCTGCAAGGTCCAGACGGTCGGCAGCACCAAGGCGGCAGGCATGTGAGGGTGGGGGAGATGGTTTTACCAGGGCGCATGGTAGCAGCCAAACTAGTGAGGAAGGTGCAGGAGCCCAGGAAGAAGTGGAGGACGAACTGATGGAAGACTCATCAGATGAGGGAGACCTTGATCACATTTCTGTTGTGCGAGGTTGGGGGGAGAGGACAGAGGAAGGAAGCATGATTGTTACCTCGCCACCAACACAACAGGGACTTCGTGCTCCTGGATGCGCAACACACATGAGTGCCTTCTTGCTGCACTACCTGCAACATGACCCTCGAATTGTGAGAATTAGAAATAATCCTGACTACTGGGTTGCCACACTGTTAGATCCCTGGTACAAAAGTAAATTTGCAGAAATTATTCCTGCCATAGAAAGGGATGCACGCATGCAGGAGTATCAGCAGAGACTGTTGCAGAATCTTACATGTGCTTTTCCACAAAATACCAGTGGTGCACGTAGTGAATCTCACAGTTCCAACTTGCCAACCGTGGGACCGTCAAGTGTTCAGCACTCAAACCGTAACAGAACCACAGTATCTGCTGGTAACATCAATTTTGCGGAATCATTTCACCACTTTTTTAGCCCATCCTTTGCAAGGCCACAGGAGACAAGAAGTCTGACACATAGTCAACGCCTAGAGACGATGGTACAGGAGTATCTCCAAGTAAACATTGAAGCCACGACTGTGTCACTGGACCCTTGCTCTTTTTGGGCTTCCAATCTGGATAAATGGCCGGAGCTAGCCACTTACGCCTTGGAGATCTTGTCATGCCCCGCAGCCAGCGTTCTGTCTGAACGTGTGTTCAGCGCTGCTGGTGGTGTGCTGACAGATAAGCGCACGCGGCTCTCCACTGATAATGTAGACAGACTCACGTTCATAAAGATGAACAAATCATGGATCCGAAACGACTTTTCTACCCCTGTGTCATCCTGGGGAGAGTAAAAGCTTGATGATTGGTTAAAATCACCCTACCAACCGTTTTAAGCTTTCAAATTACTAATCATGTTTATCTGTATCTTGACTGGAAAATAATTTGAGCTTTGTAGCAGTGTGCAGCACTGATCCTATTAGGCCATCTATACTAAAGCTTCACCAGATTCAAAATTAAAAATAATTTTTAGCTGCATCTAGCCCGGAAAATAATTTTGGGGCTCCGAGATGCGCAAGGCACATAAGTGCCTTCTTGCTGCACTACCTGCAGCATGACCCTCATATTGTCAGAATTCGAAGTAATCATGACTACTGGGTTGCCACACTCTTAGATCCCCCAAACTTTTCGATCAACCTTTTCATTTTAATAAAGACCAAAAAAATGGTCATTTTTGAAATTATAAGCATTAGCAGGTTGTTAGAAACTGAAATCAAACAGTTTTCAACTCAAAACTTTATTCTAGGTGATGTTACATTTTCACATAGGACCCCTTGTTCGAAAGGAGCTTCTGAACTCTCTCGTCCATTGAATTTGTCAGGTTTTGGATGGTTTCTGCTTCAATTGTTTTGCATGAGGACAGAATACCCTCCCAGAGCTGTTGCTTAGATGTGAACTGCCTCCCGCCATCACAGACACTCCTTTTGATGATGCTCCAAAGGTTCTGAATGGGGTAGAGGTCAGGGGAGCATGGGGGTCACACCATAAGTTTGTCCCCTTTTATGCCCATATCAGCCAGAGATGCAGATGTTTTATGTGCAGCATGAGATGGTGCATTATCATGCAGAAAAATGATCTTGCTGTGAAATACACGGTTCTTCTTCTTGAACCATGGCAGGAAGTGCTGTTTGAGAAAATCCACATACATTATGGAGTTCATCTTTAGCGCCTTCAGGGATCCTAAAGGGGCCGACAATCTCTCTCCCCATGATTCCAGCCCAAAACATTACTCCACCTCCTCCTTGTTGGCGCTGTAGCCGTGTTTGCGTGGGGTGTCCATCAACCAGCCATCCTCCACTCCATCCATCTGGACCATCGAGCGCTGCACGGCACTCATCCGTGAACAAAACAGTTTTGAAATCAGTCTTCATGTAATGTTTGGCCCACTGGAGCCGTTTCTGCTTGTGTGAAGTGGATAGAGGAGGTCGACAGGATGGCGCATGCACAGCTGCAAACCTCTGAAGGACCCTGCATCTTGTTGTTCGGGGGACGTTGGAGGCACAAGCAGCTTCAAAAACTTGTCTGCTGCTATGACAAGGCTTTTTTGCCGCTGCTCTTTCAACCTGACGTAATTGCCTGTAGGAAAGAGTCCTCAATTTGCCCTTATCAGCACGCACACGTGTGTACTGTGAATCAGCTACATACTTCTTGATTGCCAGGACACTTCATCCTGATCATCGCACAATGTTGATTGTAGTCATGCCTTGACCTAAACACTCCACAATTTGTTGCTTCTCAGCAGCCGACACATCCTTTTTCTTTCCCATTTTGGCAGAAAATGTAGGCTGCTTAATAATGTGAGAGAGCCTTCTTAAGTAGTCTTGCCTTTCATTGGACACACCTGCCAAACTAATTAGCACAGGTGTCTGCAATTGCTTACAGTGATATAAAGAGCCCTGACACACATCACCATCAATGAGTTTAACTGACAAACAAACAAATTCTTCCCTTATCACTCCTAAACACTTTTTGTATAATAATTTGGAACGCAGTGTACATGCGCTTTTCCACAAAACACCAGTGGTTCACGTAGTGAATCTTACAGTTCTAACTTGCCAACCGTGGTCTGTATGGAGTTGTTCAATAAAGGGCCCAAAATTAAGATAACATAGATGGGAGAGGTCTCTATGAATAGGAATTCCTAAGTATTTGATACCCTGTGAGGGCCAGGCAAAGGGAAAGTTGGACTGGATGGAATCCTATATGGATTTGGGGAGGGAGACATCGAGGGCCTCAGACTTCGCTGCATTGATTTTAAAATTTTACCATGTAACAAAGTGATCTATTTCAGCCATAACAGCATGGATGGATATATGTGATTGAGTGATATATACTAGGACATCATCAGCAAATAGAGAGCACTTGTACTCGGTGCCTCCCACCTCAATCCACCTAATATTGGGGTTATGGCGAATTGATGAGAGCAGGTGCTCCGTCACTAGGATGTATAAGAGAGGGGACAGAGGACATCCCTGCCTTGTCCCATTGGTGATTGTGAAAGGTGATGAAAATGTTCTGACGCACCCCCTGGGCCTTGGGACACCCGGAGCCGGACCCTTTTTGGTGGATGCTGGTGGTTGTAGTCTTCGTGGCGGCGACCCAGTTCCGTGGCTCAGGGCGGTCAAACCAGTGGCGGAACTATTTATGTGGTTTTGATGTTTAAATGTCCGACTACGCCACCCGTGGATTGCGGTCAGAGTGAACCGCCGCTCCAGGGCAGACCGCTGAGGCTGGTGTTGTGGGTGCAGCAGAGCGTAGCATAACTCCCCACGGGAGGAGTATAGCCTCAGGGCAGTGTATGCGGAGGATGGGGGTGATGGTGCAGGGCAGCAGCAGTAACGACACGGAGTCAGTGATGCAGTTCAGGGCCTTTACTCACAGTTCTTATTATCCAGACCACGTCTGCAGGTAACGGCTGCCCACGTCGTACTGTGCTCACCAGGTGAGGGGCTCAGACAACTCCCAGATAACTTTGGAGCACTTCACAGGACCCCCTTTGTGTGTCCTTTGTCTGGCCTTTCTTACCAACACTTCTGTCCGGCTGCCTCGGGCCTCCTCTTGGTAAACTTGGCGCCAGTTTCCCTGACCCTATGTGGTGCCTTCCTAGCGGGTGTAGCGAGGGGCTGCGCCACATAAAATGTCAGAGCCTCCGGTTTCTAGCTGAGGGTCGTTTCCTGCCTCCACTAGTTCGGGGACCGGTCTCTCCCTTTGGCCTGACCCCTCCACGCAGGTGGATTCGGGCGTGCGGTGGCGACTCGCCCGTCCGCACCCCTGGGATCCCTTCATTCCTCGTTCCTGGAGCCTTCTCCGCTCCTCTTCCTTCCTTCTCCCTCTTCCAGGCCTGGGCCTCTGTTACTAGGCCCGCCTCCGGAGCAGAGCTCATGCAGAGCCCCTGCTCCCTGCCACTTCTGCTCAGACTTCTCTGCACTGAACTAAGATGGTGCCCACCTTTTATACTCCCTTCTGAATGCACCCAGGAACTGCTTCCTCTCTGCTCCTGCACTACAGGGTTCCCCTTCCTCAGTGTTCCCTCCCCCCACTCCAGCCAGGGACAGGGACTGTCGTGCCCATCTCAGGGGCATATTGGTCGCCCTGCCCCACGGCAATGTGGTGTAATGCATGCAGG
Source organism: Phyllobates terribilis (assembly GCF_046119375.1). NCBI lineage: Eukaryota > Metazoa > Chordata > Amphibia > Anura > Dendrobatidae > Phyllobates > Phyllobates terribilis. The sequence continues at coordinate 69,117,587 of NW_027362767.1, forward strand.
TGTCGGGTCCTGATCCACACTCCATCCTTACCTGAGAGTGAGATATCACACCTCTGGGTGAGGTGCAATACGTCTTTAGCAACCGAGCCCTCAGGGTGCTACAGTTCCATTTATCTTCAGCCTAGGTGACGTATTGCGATACAGGGCCGTGATTTTGGCTATAAAAGGGTCCCCTAGACCCCTACCCCAAGCTTTTTAAGAGAATCATATATGGCGTGCCAGGAGACTCTATGGAATGCTTTCTCAGCATCCAACGAGAGTATCTAATTACAAATTTTTAACTGCATCTAGCCCAGGAAATACTTTGTGCCTAGTAGCAGTGTCTGCTAGTAAGCGGATTATCCCGGCTGTTAAGCAAGCTGCACCACCTGTAGTTTAGACACTTAATTTTTTCAAAGGAAATGCTTCGGGACCATGGGATACTTAGTGAAGAGCATCAGGAGGCACCCCAAGGCATAGGGGCTGGGACTGGCAGTAGGATGCCTTGCGGTGGACAGCCGAGCTCGATCCTTATAAAAGCTTTTTAACTGCAGCAGCTTTAGTGGACGCTACTGGAGCTGGAATTACCGCGGCTGCTGGCATGAGACTTGCCCTCCAATAGATCCTTGTAAATGGATTTAAAGTGTATTCATTCAAATTAGAGAGACAATTTAAATTAAAAAGCTTAGAGCTGCCTCCACCACAGGGGGGCTCGCTCGACCCACCAGCGGACAGGCACCAGTATTGGGAGAGGGGGGCTGGCCGTCAGGGTTCACCGCGGCTCTGGCACAAACCCGGCGACACGGAGGTGGCACGGGCAGGAGCGGACTGGCCGTGTCGGCTTCTCACTTTTTGGATTTTAGAAGGGCATGACATGCCTATATCTGTGTCTCCCCCTCCTTTTACTCCTCCACCTCTTTTATTTTCGCATGACTATATGTACTTGTCACTTTTCCATGTGTTAGTTATGTCTTCTGAGCAGTTTGTCAGCTTTTGGACACCTTTGAAGGTGTTTTCTATGTGTTTCTATGTGTTTTTGTTTGCCTGCCATTGGTTTTAACGGTGTTCGAAGGTGTTCGACGAACCGAACCGAACTCGAACACTACGCGGGTGGCTCAACACTAATTCTAATGTTGCCGCAGACTGCTACTTATAAATGCATACTATTATTTCCCATAGCCTGTATTCATTTACTCTGTTCACCTTACTCAGGTTTCCTAATCCTACTGGTTACATCTCCATGCAGTGGGTATGGCTTTGCGGGCCAATGGGTGCAGTGTGTTTCTGACATCATGCACCTCTGTTCATCTATGCTATGATCCAATTATTTATGATGTGATGTAAAACTTTTTGATATAATAAAATTATTCACTGTTTTCTACCATTTAGCTCCTCTATTCCTCTTTGTTTAAATATATATATATATATATATATATATATATATATATATATATATATATATATATATATTATATATATATGTGTGTGTGTGTGTATATGTATGTATGTATATACACCTATACAGGCCGATTACATGACTGAATATCCGAGATCTTGAGTGGTCACTGCCTACACAACAGCTACTGCATATATAGATACTGAACACTTCTAGAGAGATACACATATTACCCTGTTTTCTATAGGGGTATTACATAGGAAAAGCCATAAATACACTGCTCAAAAAAATAAAGGGAACACCTAAACAACAGAATATAACTCCAAATAAATCAAACTTCTGTGAAATCAAACTGTCCACTTAGGAAGCAACACTGATTGACAATCAATTTCACATGCTGTTGTGCAAATGGAATAGACAATAGATGGAAATTATTGGTAATTATCAAGACACCCTCAATAAAGGAGTGGTTCTGCTGGTGGGGACCACAGACCACATCTCAGTACCAATGCTTTCTGGCTGATGTTTTGGTCACTATTGAATGTTGGTTGTGCTTTCACACTCGTGGCAGCATGAGACAGACTCTACAACCCACAGAAGTTGCTCAGGTAGTGCATCTCATCCACGATGGCACATCAATGCGAGCTGTGGCAAGAAGGTTTGCTGTGTCTGTCAACGTAGTGTCCAGAGGCTGGAGGCGCTACCAGGAGACATGCCAGTACACCAGGAGACGTGGAGGGGGCCGTAGGAGGGCAACCACCCAGCAGCAGGACTGCTACCTCTGCCTTTTTGCAAGGAGGAACAGGAGGAGCACTGCCAGAGCCCTGCAAAATGACCTCCAGCAGGCCACAAATGTGCATGTGTCTGCACAAGCGGGTAGAAACCGACTCCATGAGGGTGGTATGAGGACCCGACGTCCACAGATGGGGATTGTGCTCACAGCCCAACACCGTGCAGGACGCTTGGCATTTGCCGCAGAACACCAGGATTGGCAAAGTCGCCACTGGCGCCCTGTGCTCTTCACAGATGAAAGCAGGTTCACACTGAGCACATGTGACAGACGTGACAGAGTCTGGAGACGCCGTGGAGAGCGATCTGCTGCCTGCAACATCCTTCAGCATGACCGGTTTGGCAGTGGGTCAGTAATGGTGTGGGGTGGCATTTCCTTGGAGGGCCGCACAGCCCTCCATGTGCTCGCCAGAGGTAGCCTGGCTGCCATTAGGTACCGAGATGAGATCCTCAGACCCCTTGTAAGACCATATACTGGTGCGGTTGGCCCTGGGTTCCTCCTAATGCAGGACAATGCCAGACCCCATGTGGCTGGAGTGTGTCAGCAGTTCCTGCTAGATGAAGGCATTGAAGCTATGGACTGGCCCGCCCGTTCCCCAGACCTGAATCCGATTGAGCACATCTGGGACATCATGTCTCGCTCCATCCACCAACGTCACGTTGCACCACAGACTGTCCAGGAGTTGGCGGATGCTTTAGTCCAGGTCTGGGAGGAGATCCCACAGGAGACCATCCGTAACCTCATCAGGAGCATGCCCAGGCGTTGTAGGGAGGTCATACAGGCACGTGGAGGCCACACACAATACTGAGCCTCATTTTGACATTACATCAAAGTTGGATCAGCCTGTAGTGTCTTTTTATACTTTAATTTTGGGGGTGACTCCAAATCCAGGCCTCCATTGGTTAATAAATTTGATTTCCATTGATGATTTTTGTGTGATTTTGTTGTCAGCACATTCAACTTTGTACAGAACAAAGTATTTAATGAGAATATTTCATTCATTCATTCAGATCTAGGATGTGTTATTTGAGTGTTCCCTTTATTTTTTTGAGCAGTGTATATTGCAGATATGTCGAGAACAGGACCCCCGTCGCCCGATTCTTTCATAGTGGAGGTGGGTGTATTTCTGATATAAATGGATGTGGACCCCCTCTCCACTGACAGCGGAGGACATCAGTGACCTGTTCTCATATACATGCAAGTCCCATATCTAGTGCACGTTTATGGCATATCCAAAGGCTATAAAGATGGGAATATTTCAGTTTTGGGACACGTGGACGGGTAGAGATCGGCAGATTCTTTCTTTACGGAGGAAGGAATTATAGTCTAGCTACAAATGTATGAAAAGTACTATGATGACCGATCGTATTTCACACAGTTTGTGCCAGATGTATAATATGAAGAAGGATGTGCCCTACTATTATTTCTCCTGCGCCCTGTACACATGAATGTTCGGCTCCACCAGACTCCTCTAGTGGCATTTATCTCCAGGAAAAGGGTTGGGCAGCAGAGATCAGCATGCTCAATCCTTTCTCCCCAAACATCATCTGTCAATGCAGAGTCAGGAGGCCCCCCAGTCACATTATTCCAAATATAGTGAATATAACGGGTGTCCGATACGGCCGTGGGCGTCCGGACCCAACAACCTCATATATGCCTAGAAGACTGTTCAGTCTGGTCAGGAGACCCACGGCTGGTCTGGAAATTCTTATCCGTATACTGACTTTCAGCGAGTCCGGAAATCACAGATCATTTAAAAGTGGACGTGTGAATGCGGCCTAATAAAACTTTTTTTTTTTTTCATCTCCTTTTGCCTTTTATTCTATGCAATGTCACATTCCTAATCATATGCCAGTGTAATCATGCATCTAACATCTCTAGTGGTTGATCGGCTACTTAAACATATGTTTTCCTATGGGACTAGCTATATTAGTGCTTTACTACTGTGGAAAGAAGAGCTTAATGTCCCAAATTGATCGCTTGAAATTATTTTTTTCACCCTATTTTATAAAAGGAGTAAACGAATTTATTACAAAATGTACAAGAAAGCTGTAGTGTTTTTTGTTTTTTTTTTATAGGAAATTTTTGCATCAAACAAAATAAGATTACTTCGAAAAATGTACTCAATTGCAATATGAAAAACTGGCGCAGCTTTAGCTTTAAACCCCAACAAGACCTTTTCAGGCTTATGGGCTTCATAGAGGGGGGTTGTGGATTATTCGATTGGTTTACATGTAATACAACCTGCAGAAGTCATAATTAAAAAAGGAAGAAGTCTCACAAATAAAAGTCACGGAATTTTTTAATTAAATATTTTTTAATGTCACATTCATCTGAATGATGTTTGCAGAAATCCTTGCACAGCGGCATTCAGATATATGGAATTATTGTAAAATACACAGAAATCTCTGCAGTGTGTCAGGATGAATTTACTGGAGAAACCTGCATCTTGCAATATGGGGATGAATGCCCCTCCATAACAGGAGGGCTCGCAGCCACGAGTCTGGTCACCTCCAGCTGCCGGAGGACACAAGTAAGCACGCTAATATGAAAATATAGCTATGCAAGAATGCAGCTCTGAATAGTGTAATAAATCATTACTCAGAATTCCTGTGCCAGCAACTAAAGATATAAAGGGCAAGGACATGCTGACCATGGACGCTTCTATTTCTGGAAAACTACAAGGGACCTATGCAGAAACCTACAGACAAATGGCCAGGAATAAGAGAGCAATGGAGGGTATTCCTGAGCAACACCTCCACTTATTTGGACAGCACATTGTGTAAAATATACAGTCATATGAAAAAGTTTGGGCACCCCTATTAATCTTAAGCTTAATGTTTTATAAATATTGGTGTTTTTGCAACAGCTATTTCAGTTTGATATATGTAATAACTGTTGGACACAGTAATGTTTCTGCCTTGAAATGAGGTTTATTGTACTAACAGAAAATGTGCAATCTGCATTCAAACAAAATTTGACAGGTGCATAAGTATGGGCACCCTTAGCATTTTCTTGTTTTAAATACTCCTACCTACTTTTTACTGACTTACTAAAGCACTTTTTTGGTTTTTGTAATCTCATTGAGCTTTGAACTTCATAGCCAGGTGTATGCAATCATGAGAAAAGCTACTTAAAGTGGCCACTTGCAAGTTGTTCTCCTGTTTGAATCTCCTCTGAAGAGTGGCATCATGGGCTCCTCAAAACAACTGTCAAATGATCTGAAAACAAAGATTATTCAACATAGTTGTTCAGGGGAAGGATACAAAAAGCTGTCTCAGAGATTTAACCTGTCAGTTTCCACTGTGAGGAACATAGTAAGGAAATGGAAGAACACAGGGACAGTTCTTGTTAAGGCCAGAAGTGGCAGGCCAAGAAAAACATCAGAAAGGCAGAGAAGAAGAATGGTGAGATCAGTCAAGGACAATCCTCAGACCACCTCCAGTGAGCTGCAGCATCAACTTGCTGCAGATGGTGTCACTGTGCATTGGTCAACTATACAACGCACTTTGCATAAGGAGAAGCTGTATGGGAGAGTGATGCGAAAGAAGCCGTTTCTGCAAGCAAGCCACAAATAGAGTCGGCTGAGGTATGCAAAAGCACATTTGGAGAAGCCAATTTCCTTTTGGAAGAAGGTCCTGTGGACTGATGAAACCAAGATTGAGTTGTTTGGTCATACAAAAAGGCGTTATGCATGGCGGCAAAAAACACAGCATTCCAAGAAAAATACTTGCTACCCACAATAAAATATGGTGGAGGTTCCATCATGCTTTGGGGCTGTGTGGCCAATGCCAGCACCGGGAATCTTGTTAAAGTTGAGGGACGCATGGATTCCACTCAGTATCAGCAGATTCTTGACAATAATGTTCAAGAATCAGTGACAAAGTTGAAGTTACGCAGGGGATGGATCTTTCAGCAAGACAATGATCCAAAACACCGCTCCAAATCTACTCAGGCATTCATGCAGAGGAACAATTACAATGTTCTGGAATGGCCATCCCAGTCCCCAGACCTGAATATCATTGAACATCTGTGGGATCATTTGAAGAGGGCTGTCCATGCTCGGCGACCATCAAACTTAACTGAACTGGAATTGTTTTGTAAAGAGGAATGGTCAAAAATACCTTCATCCAGGATCCAGGAACTCATTAAAAGCTACAGGAAGCCACTAGAGGCTGTTATTTTTGCAAATGGAGGATCTACTAAATATTAATGTCACTTTTCTGGTGAGGTGCCCATACTTATGCACCTGTCAAATTTTGTTTGAATGCAGATTGCACATTTTCTGTTAGTACAATAAACCTCATTTCAAGGCAGAAACATTACTGTGTCCAACAGTTATTACATATATCAAACTGAAATAGCTGTTGCAAAAACACCAATTTTTATAAAACAATAAGCTTAAGATTAATAGGGGTGCCCAAACTTTTTCATATAACTGTATACGGTACATAGACACTACTGTTGGGAAATACGCTGGATAAAAAAAACAGCTAAGTAATAGAAGAAGTTACCATGGGCTTCTAATACATAAAGAAACAAGACAAAATAACAAAATAGGCAAAAAATATGTATAATTTTAAAAATAAAATGTATACTTCTAAAAAAAATATATATACATAAAAATTAAAAAAATATGTACAAAAGTTTAATAAAATGGACTTTTCACTGGATATTTCACTGATTGTGGAACAGTTTTTATTTATTTTTTAAGTGCCCCTCCGTTCCATAGTTATACCCCCTGGGAATCAATAAATTTCCCTTTCAATTGGCAGGATGTCTAACATAGAACTTCTCTGGGGGCGTTTGCTTTTTCTCCTCTAGGACAGAAGTTCTGTAGTAGACGCCCAGTAGGTTGAAGGGAACATTTACCTATTTATTACCCGGAGGCAAAACTATGGAGCGGAGGGGCATAGAAAGAAAAACTGGTCCAGAATCAGTGGAGTTGCAGCAATTTGGCTTTAAAAAAGCACTCCTTCCATCAAAGCTTTTATCTTCTTAATATATTGCATTCATCATATTATATAGCTCTGTGCACTTACAATTGCTCATTTTGCCTTTCTACCCAGTTAATTCTCTTTTCTCTGCTCTATGTAGAAAGAGGAAATCTCGTGTCCCTGCAGAAATCATTCCTCTCTTCAACTCCTGGACCCAGCTGTCCACTCCTTCAACTGCCACAGATTTTTGCAGTGACTCATGAGTCATACGGGGAAATTGACCTCCTGTTTGTACATAGAGCTTAGAAGGATTCAGCTCGTCAGTTTTTAATCATGTGATGCCATAGACCTGATGGAAAAGAGGAGAATTAACTAAGCAGAAAGGCAAAATGAGCAATTGTAAATAGACAGAGCTATGCTATATAATATGATGATTGCAATATATTAAGAGGACAAAAATTTTGATAGGAGGAGGAGGCCTTCTTTAAGCAGCTGAAATCAAGATGTTCGGATATTATCTCATGACATATTCTAGTGTTGTCAGACAACTCCCCTTAAGCAGACCCCCAGCCCAGCCTCTCAGACATCATAAAAGAGGATGGACGCAGACAGGCTGCAGTAATACTGTGGTGCACTAATAAAAAGAGCAATCCTGATAACAGGAGCATGTTAGGGAATCACTGTAACTGCGGCTCTCGGATGTCACTCAAGATGACTCCGATCTGAACTCGGTGCTGGTGGATCGGAAAGGACATTCTGGCAAGATTGGAGGAGTGCCAGAACGAAGCTCTGTGGCGGCAATCGGCTAATAACTGCGGCCGGTGCCTTGTCTGCTATCAAATATGATATTTATTAATCAGCATTAGGGATAATGGATACTCCCACTATACACAAGTATTAATATCCATACTAGGTGATGAGTGCAAGTGCTTTTTACTTGAGTTTGTCTAGGGTGCTCTGATAAGCACCGAGTATCGCGGGTGCTCGAGTGACATGTTCAAGTCCCTGTGGCCGCATGTTTCACTGCTGTTAGACAGCCACAAAACATGCGGGGATTGTCCGTGTTTGTCAGATTATTCCCTCATGTTTTGCGGCTGTGTAACAGCAGTGAAACATGCGGCCACAGGGACTTGAACAGGTCACTCGAGCACCCGCGATACTCGGTGCTTATCAGAGCACCCTAGACAAACTCAAGTAACGAGCACTTGCACTCAACACTAGAAATGGGGACTGTCTCACTGGCTGGTGGCGTTTTTTTTTTGCCTTGTTTAACCCCTAATGCAGCCTGAAGCCAAAACCCAGTAGAAAGCAAAAGTATTTAAGTTGGTCAAATAGGGAAGTCCTATGTGTACACAGAACCAAAACAGAAGTGAGATTTGTGGGTCATAGATCTATGTTGTCTTGTATCCCTGCATCATTAAAATTCATAGCACACAGTCTGACCTGCAAGGTGGTATTGGCTTAGTCCTCATTCACACGTGTTTTTTGCGTACGAGTGCTCTACGTGTTTTCATGGATAAAACTCATACTTATAATAGTGAATGGGGTCACTGACATGTCCGTGATTTTTTTTTGCATACAGAGATGTCCGAGCAAGATCGCAGAGACATATCTGACTATGATCAGTGTCAGATGAAAATCAGTAATGAAAGTCTATGAGTCGGTGAAAAGCACTCTGAGGACATCGGTGTGCTGTCCAATTTTCACAGATTGTTAGATAAGAGAAGGTGGAGAAACTATTTTTTTCACGTATGTGAAAAACTGATGACACTCGGACCAAACACTGATGAAAAATCACTGTTGAAACTCAGAGTTTTTCTCGTACTTGACATAAAACGGACGTGAGAATGAGGCCTTAGTGTAGCTGAAAATGTGGCAACTGCTGCTGGGAGCACACGGATGACTTGTAATAACTGCTTGATGATGGCAAGAAAAAAAAATAACTTTCTTGACTTTTCCCTTAAGTCGGTCACTCAAGTTTTCCTTGAGCAAAACATAAAAGATCATGGCTTCTTTTGTAATGCTTTTCTGTTATTTTCTATGAACTTCACAAATCTACTGCGAAACGTTAAAATGCTGTGATACATGTTTTTATTCTTCTTTCCTTTCTTGCAGACTGGTTAGGAGGACTACTAAATCTGGCCATACATGAGATAGCCATCGGTCCAACGTTTACTCAGCAAACCACATTCTATCCAGACTTCCCTGTACACGTGAGCCCTCAGGAGAGGGGATAAAGGGGAGAAAGCAGTCTCCCCTGAAAACAAAAAGATTGGCTGTTGAAATTCCAATGGTCCAAGCACTCGGGAGCTCTCCATACACATCAGATGATTGGCGGGTAGACGTCAAAGTAACATAAGTAATGTTTAAGGCTATGTGCACACAATCCTTTTTGGCAGCTGCGTCCAAAGCGCTGCACGCAGGTGAATCCGTATGTGTCCATTGAACACATGCGGATTCACCACATCCTATACATTGCACTGATAGAATTTCTCTTGCAGAGACTAGTGTCTCCGCAAGAGAAATAGCCATGCTGCAGTCTGTGAAGACGCGCCACATGTCTGTCTCTGCGGGTGATCCACAGGAGCACAGGAACGCATAGTGGACATGGAATTTGTATAAATCCCATCCACTATGCTGTAACATATGGCCGCTGCGGACTGCACGCAGCGCGAGTGCGCTGCGTCTGATGCGCGGTGTTTACTGACCGTGTGCACATACCCTAACTGGTCACGCCACATGCCATAAAGATGTTACTCCCTACACCATCTATGACCACCAACGCAAGTTGTATTTGTGCGGTTCTTGTGGAAACTGGTCTCTACACATGGCTCCACAACTGTTTGCGCGCCCTGCCCATGCGCGTCATGGTCAGGGTATGCATGTATGAAGCGGACTCAAGAGCAGTATAGGCTGAGCTTCGAAAGAGACCACGATTTATACTATATACTACTACTACAGGTTAAAGTCCGCTCGAGAAGGGGGATTAACAAATTTAAAAAAAAAAGTGTTGAACATTTTAAAAAATATTAAAAGTTTAAATCGCAAGTTTTCAAATAAAGAAATAAAAAAATAAACATTTTGGTAACGTCGGGTCTATAAAGGGCTGGTCTATTAAAACAAAATTTGTTTAAAACATTAGTTGAACGCAGGAAAAAAAAAAAAAAAGCATTCAATTTTTGCTGTTTTTCAGTCACTACAGTTGCTTGAGAAAATGCAATAAAAAGATCAATATGTCGTATGTACCGCAAAATGGTATCAATAAAAACTACAGCTCGAACACAGAAATGAAGAACTCACAAGCTCCTTTCACAGAATAATCAAAAAGTTACGTCTCAAAATAGAGATCCCAAATTATTATTTTTTTTTTTACCAATTTGGTTTTTACCAAACCAGAATTTTTTACTAAAATGTGTATGAAAAAAAAAAAGATTACGGTATATACACACACACCCGCGCACAGCGTAGGTGAAATACGTATTGAGCACATCACCAATTTTCTAAATTAAGTTATGTTTAATAATGAGAAATGACAGGGAAAATGTACTGAATATGCTTACTGAAATAAATTTAATACTTCATATAAAAGCCTTTGTTGGTGATGAAAGCTTCAAGATGCCTCTTGTATGGAGAAACTAGTCGCAGGCATTGTTCAGGTGTGATTCTCCCATTCTTCCACACAAATACTAATCAAATCCTGAAGGTCCTGTGGACTCCTATGAACTCTGAGCTTTAGTTTCTACTATACATTTTCTATTGGATTCAGGTACGGTGATCAGCTGGGCCATTCTAGCAGCTTTATTTTCTTTCTCTGAAACCAATTTAGAGCTTACATGGCTGTGTGTTTAGGATCGTTGTCTTGCTGAAATGTCCACCCTCGTTTCATCGTCATCATCCTGGTGGATGGCAGCAGATTTTTATCAAGAATGTTTTGGTACCTTTGTCCATTCATCCTTACGTCAATCATATGAAGTTTGCCAGTGCCATATTCGGAAAAACTGCCCCACACCATAAAGTTCCCACCTCCAAACTACACTGTTGGTATGGTGTTTTTGGGGTGATATGCAGTGCATTTTGGCCTCCAAACATAGTGTGTATTATGGCATCCAAAGAGTTCAATTTTAGTCTCATCTGACTAGACTGCATTCTCGCAGTATTTCACAGGCTTGCCTAGAGCCTGAATACCACACTGCCAGTATCGGTTCCAGTATTCGGCCCATCTGAATGAGCGGCTACATCTATAGACACTGTATCCGGGGTCCTGCATTGTATTCTTAGTCCGTTCTAATGTTCTGATCCATGGGATCAGCTGCCGCAGTACTGGGATCTGTCCACCTGGGCCTAACCCCACCATCAGGGGCTCTAGTGAAAACTCAGGTGGTCTGTTACGCCCCTTCAGGCTCTCCCTGATCCGTGGCGCAGTGGTTCCATGATCCACGAGCATGACAGTAATGAGATACCTTTTTATAGGCCATCAGTTGAACCAGCTGATATTATTTTTCACATAGTGGCAGGATTGCTTTCTAATTACTGATAGATCTCAGCTGGTGGCATGACTTTCATGGCTTTTTGCATCTCTTTCTTCATGTGTTCAATACTTTTTCCCTGTGTCATTTCTCATTATTACACATAATTTATGGACATGTATGGTGATTTCTTTGCCTGTGTGAATTGGATGTGTTACTGACATCTGGTGAGAATTTCCTACCAATAGCACCCTTAAAAATATATTTACTTAGAAAATTGGTGACATGTTCAATACTTATTTCAACCGCTGTTTATACACTTTTGGTGTTGCTGTAATCGTACCGACCTGAAGAATCAAGTTCCAAGTCACTTTTACTGCACCATTATCTCTCTAAAAACAAAACCCGAAAAACAGAGGCAGAATTGCAGTTTGTTTGCTTTGTTGTTTTTTTTCTTCCCAATGTCATTCCCACTCGAAATTTTGATTCCATTTTTCAGCACATGATACAGTAGAATGAATTGCGTCATTCAAAGCTACAACTCGTCCTGCAAAAAGCAAGTTCCCAGACGGCAAATTATGTCTCTTGGAAAACAAACGACCAAACAGATAGAAATCATGGCGGCTTTATTACTTTTTTATGACCATCTCTGCAGATCTTTATTTCTCAGTCTTCATCACTTCTGTGGACCATTCAATACAGAAAGTGATGAATCCGGACGGTGCCTTCAATAATCTGAGTTACAAGCCGTTCCTCCGCGACTGTAAATTGGATGGCGCACTGATTTTCTGCCGACTTTCGCTGGTGTAAATATGAATCCTGTTTAGAAGCACAAACCGCAGGAAATTGTACCAAATGAAAACCATGTTTCCTCCTCCCTACTTCCATCCTAAGGACGGCAATATATGTGGTTGCATTTAAAGCTGCTTGTACCCAAAGAATAATAAGGGTTGAATTTTAGTCTGTAGAAAGGCCGCGGTTTCCTCGCAGGAGTGAAATGAAGAATGCTTTCATATCGGAATTCTTTCCAGGCAATATTTCACCGCTTTTATTTCGGGTGCTATAAACACATAGGATGAGGAGGAATATTGGAGGCTCTTATGAGGTGAATAAAACATGTTTGTCATCTACTAAACCTCGTTTCATTAACGGCTCATGTGTTTGATGAGAAAATCCTTTAACATCTTTTGGTGATTTGTTAAGACTGAGCCGCACGTCAGGATTTTTTTTTTTTTTTTTTAATTTCGGCTTTATTAAATGCACTTCATAGGAAATGATTCAAATGTCACGGCCACATAATACAGGTCTAGAATGTCACTTCATTTCCATGACTAACATTCGTTTTTCAAGTTAATAATAAAATCCTAAAACAGCTGAAAATTAAATACAACATGAAAAGAAGAAAATGTATCATGTATTTTATACTAGTTTCAAGAGGTAAATAAGTTTGGAGAAGACTTGGAAACTTTCCTGGGGCGGCCATACTGCAGGCACACACTTCCCACCACCACAGTCTATATAGATAGCATAGCAGTGTGTGACAAATGGGTCATATGTGTCAGAAGACAAATATAGTCTTTGGGAAGAGACGGCGTAAATGTCGCCCCTATAGACCAGGGAGGGGCAGAGGTGCTGCATACAGAACCTCGTGTGTATAGTGTCACCGTTATTAATGTCTCTGCCTTCTGCTGACCCAGTCTGAGAAGTCAGCTGCAGGGAAGAGGAGACTCCTTATTCATGTTCTAGTAACCAATGTGAAAACTGCAATATTCCAGCATATGTATAGGAATTTTCTAAAAGTTTTAGGCAAATGTGGAGAAATGCTGCAACCTCACAAAGCTTTCAGAAGTAGAAGTGCTTATAGATTCTTTTTAATCAATTAACAAAATATAAAAGCGAGCGTGACGGCCATTTGCTTTCCAGACAGCATGGAACAATCAGGTCACTTGCACACAGTGTTTCAAAGATCTTGGCAGGGAAGTTGTTCCAAAAATCTTGGAGAAATAACCACAGACCTTCTGTGGATGTAGACTTGTGCAAATCCTTCTGTTTCTCCATGTAATCCCAGACCAGGGCTGGACTGGCCATCCGGCAATTCTAGCAAATGCCAGATGGGCCGGTCCGGCTATGGGCCGCATTGGCTTCTATGATGTTAAAGTATCAGTGTCCTCAGGACATCGATACTGTTAACAGTTGAAATGAAGCACAGAGCCACCGACTCTGTGCTCTATCACTTACCCTGGCAGGCCGCAGGCCACCTCTCTGACAGCGATCTGCTGGAAGGGACATCGGCGGTGGAATAACGTCACTGCATCACACCGCCAGAGTACAATTTGACACTGGATAGAAGACTAGGTGGAGGCTGCGGAGGTCAAGGAGTCTGGATTAGGTGTGTATAAGGATTTATATTTTTATTTTGGGGGGCTGTGTGGGACCATTATACTAGATTGATGGTCCACCCCACAGCCTCCTTACTATATAAGGGATTGTTGTGGTGACCATTATACTATATATGTGGCTGTGGGGTGGATCATCATACTATATAGGGGACTGTTAGGTGGAATATTGGTGTTATCAATACTGTATATGCTAGTAATATTTGGTTATGGTTTGTTGGTATTTGTCTGATATATTGCTATATTATTATGGTGGTATTATTATTCAATCTTACATGGCGGTATTATTAGAAATATTGGTCTTGTAGTAAATCTTGATCATCTCCAGGCGGGGATATTATTAGTAATAGATAATCCCATTTAAGGATCGGGTGCAGGGACACCATGGGCCTGTGTGCCTTCAAATGGCAGGGTTGAATTTCAGTCCCAGTCAGTCCTTGTCCCAAACAGACTGGAGGATGCGAGATCAGGGTTCTATGGGGGCCGTATCATCACTTCCAGAACTACTTCTTGCCCTTTATGACATTGGCTGGATGTTTGGGGTCATTGTTCTGCGGCAGTATAAATTTGGAATAAATAAGACACCTCCCTGATGGCACTGCATGATGGGAAAGTTTCGGCCTGTATTTCTCAGCATGAAGAGTCAGAAGGATTTCCACAGGCTTACACACACACACACACAAAAGATCTGTGGTTAGTTCTCCAAGAGGTTTGGACCAATCTCTCTGCAGATTTCCTCAAAAACGGTGTACAAGTACCTAGAAGAAGTGCTGCTGTTTTAAAGGCAAAGGTTGATCACACCAAATGTTGATGGGACTTAGATTTTTCTTTTGTTCTTTCACTTTGTATTGTATTAGATAAACTATTAACACTATTTATGAAATCTTCTTACTTTGCAGCAATTTTTTTTCCACACCTGTCTAAAACTTTTGAACAGTACCGTCACATAAAAATAGTGAAAAAAAAATTAAGTATATAAAGAAAGCGGTGAATGAAGAACATGGGCAATATTAGACTCTGTCTCATGAATACGGAAGAATCCAGAGGGCTCAGATGGGGCAGGATAAGCCAGATGACAACCGGGACCATAGAAGTAACTTATTAGCATAGTGGTAGTGTCATTTGGACAGACGCCCCTATTGATTCAGGCAGCTCCTACTATGACAATGCATCAAGTCCTGAGGATTACATAGTTGTATTGAACAGCATTTTCAGCATGGCTCCATTGATTTCTGTGGGCTATTATGTTACTATACATTTCCAAGTAGCCATAGACTGCATTATGCCTAGTCCTGAGGCTGATGGGAATTCATACAGCACAAATATAGAAGTCATATTATATATCATAATAGAGCGTGACCTGCATTAGGCAGAACTCATAGGACTTTCCCTTTAAATCACCTTTTTCCTACTATGATCTTGGAGGAGTGTGTGTCCATTTCCCTTTGAGGCTGAGCAATGAAATAAATTTATGCATAAATGTTGTTCTGATTATTTAAGGCAATAAACATCATAATGGTGACAAGCACTGGTAATAAAAGGCATTAAACACACTTAAAACATATAAGTGACAGAAAATAAATCCTGCGATCAGATGCATCAATCCTCCCAGGTTAAAATTCGTTTGTAGAAAAAAAAATTGATGAACGCAGCATTTTTTCTTTTTTTTTTTGGACCTAAGCATAAAAATGTGGTGGTCCCCCGAGACATAATTACTTGGGAGTAAAAGAATCCGCATGAATACAGGAAAGACTTCAACATCATGAAAGACAATACTTCATGTACTGAGAGTAAATATTTCCAAAAGTTAATTATTTTTCTTTTACATTTTCTTCAAGTATTTTACCATGCACTACATTAAAATAATAATAAAAATGACTTTCCCATTTGTTTTTTAACTTAATGTCCTGGATACGATATTATTCATACGGGATAAACAATGGGATTTACAAATTTTAAATCCCACCCTCCAAATAAGAGTATTCTGTATAATTACATTTCCTACAGTGAATGTAATCTCCTGGGTATGCCGTCCAGACTAAACAGCTCCATTCAGCTGCCTTACGTCTGATTGTCGATGAAAGAAACTTGTTTGACAACTGCTTCGAGCAGAAACATATTTTTCCATGATTACATAAAAAAAAAAAAGAAAAAAGTTTGAAGAGGAAAAAAAAATTGGGGAAAAAAAAAAAAACTCGGCCAGACGAGCATTCCAAGCGCAGAGGTTCATGTAAAGATCGATGAGTTAATATTGAAGGTAAAAGCCAACAAAAACAATTACTATGGATATTTTGCCGTCATGGCCAGCTTTTGAGGTTAATTTAGTGGTGTGCTCTCGCAGCAGCCAAGTTTTAATATAACTAACTACACCATGCGAGCAGACTTCCTCTAGGCTTCTTTCAACATTTTCCATATTCTGTGCATTTATCGCACTCCTGGGACCCCTTGCTGTTACAGGGCCCACACCAATACCCCCCCAGGTGGGCGGAGAAAAAAAAAAAAAGAAAAATGTCTCCGCTTCATAAGCGGTCTACCTTTAATTTCCAGTGTCTAATAGCATTGACAGAGAAGTTCTGCAGGAACCCATGTCCTACAGGAGGCAGCTCTGCGAGATTACGGTTATTGTGTTTGTGGGTGCAGAATAGTTTGCTGGCGGCTCGGAAAAGTTGTTGTTGGCTTTACTTCATCACATTTTGTCATTTCTGGTTGGGAGAAAAATTGAGTTTTACATACGGTCTACTATACTTAAAGAGAACCATGTGCGCAGCCGCGAACTACGATCTGCTCGCATAATATAGGGCAGGGACGGCACCTGACTCGCCGGCGGCAGGGCAGAGGGGCAACGATGCGCTTTGGTATTTTATTTAACCATTATATAAAATCGATAAAATTATTCGCTTGGAACAGACATCCTCAGCATTTGTGGACAATCATATCCAACTGCAAAATCAGCAGATGGACGACTGTGTAATTCCACTACTTAGTTTTGATCCCAAAATTCTTCGCCAATGACTTTTACGATATTCTAACTCCATTTTCCGATAGCAAATGTGTACAAATGATGGCAGTCCTATGGCTTGAGCGTCCGTACACACGTGCACTGCAATTCCATTTAAATAATTTTGATGATTGGCGAGGGTCTCAGCAAACAGACCCCTACTAATGTTGTAGTAGCGGCTCTTGTGATTACTTTTTTTAGTTGATGTCCCATTTAGAAGTCATTTGCCACCTTGGCCACTTCCCCTCTCATATGGTTCCTATAATGCAGCCGATATTTCCAATTATTCCTCTGGATTTTCAGAGCTAATTCAGCGTAAGAAGCCAGTACCAGACACTTCTGGTGGTAGACTAGCTCCCCTTTTCCACCCTGAGAATAAAAGGATTTGACATGTTGACATCTGACTGCCCAGTCCTCCTTTCTTCAGACATTTGCCACCAGGAAATGTTAGGAGGACCTTCTACACATTAAAAAGCTGGTAGGTACTGCCAAAGTTGGCAGGCTTACCCGATATTATTATAACATTTGCTGGCAGCTTTATACAAATGACATAGAGCTGCTGTCATCTGACTCAGACTGCAAAGTCTTCGTATGCAGCCTCAGTCTGTCTCCCCTGCCTCCTGCTTGTGAAAGGTTCCAACCTGCCAGATATTACCAGCTGAAAGAAGATATAGAGTCAGGGTAGTTTTAAGTTGTGTTTATCATTCATATAACCTCTGCAGCCAATCATTGGCCATTGTGCCATACAATAAGATGCGGCCAGTGACTGAATGCAGTGATCACATCAATAGTGTAACATCACTGCAGGACTGGCGTGGACCACCAGATCGATGGTGCAAGATTAGCTTAATGGTGTCTATTTATTGACATTCTCTATTTTAAAATAAATTTTGGAAAGAAAAAAAAAAAAGAAACCCCTTTCAATAGAAAGTGGTAGGCTCCGTACAGTGGTGGCCTCAGGAGGCTAAAATGTTATCTTTTTAGATATGTGCCCTTGCACGGGATTTGGAGCTCCATAACAGAAAAATGGAGCTCAAGCCACTTCAGTAGAGTTTCCGAACAGATGAATTCACTATTATTTAAAACATTCTGCCTTCGGAGATAGTTGTAGTCACTTTTGAAAGGGACAAATGCTGGTTTTCTCATAGCACTGCCCTGGCATTATTAACCAACCCATCAACTCAGTAACCAAGTCTACATCTACACAACCTAGAAGACATCTGATCCTCTAATTAGCGACTAACCAATATGCCCCAATAGGGCACAGGTACAACCCTTCTTCACTGATGTCAAGTACTCGTCCTTACTCCGCACTAGCATGCTGGGGCTATAAACATGTTAGCAGACTGCCAGGACCGATTCCTAAATAAAACCACTCATTGTTAAACCTTTGAAAGAGAACAAATGGACCAGCAAATATGGTCTCCAAACTCCACTCCTCGTATCAAAATATATTATTAAATTAAATAGCAGCAGGATCTCAACAATACATCCTACGCAGTATCGTATAACCGTCGTCTTGGATGTAAGTCTTCTGCTAAAGTCATTGAAGCTCTTAAAAGACTGAAACACTCAGAGAATATGTATAAAGGCCTACAACCAGCAAAGCCAAAAACATTGTACTCAAGCACTTTCACAGACCAACATAAAACAATGTGAGGAATTCTTCTGAGAATGAGAATGCCGCAGAGAATATTTGATGGTCATACAAAAAGAAAACAGAGGTATGATCACTCTTCCAAAGACTCACTAAGCGGCCAAATATATGCAGAAGTGCACACCGAAGAAGCCTACAGAGACAGCCAAAGCGAATATCCAGCTCTATAGATGAACTCAAGTGCATGAATCACAGCGGGGGAAAAAAAAACAGTGGCCAGGACCAATTTTTTAGTTATATACAGTCATGATATATGGCGCCGTGGCTCAGATGTTCCCCTAAAATTCCCAGACTTTTATGGAGAGAGCCTGCCGAGCTGGCTTTCTCCTCCGTATCTCTTTCTTGGCCACCATTAACCATTTTGCGTGGGACAGGTATTAAGGAGGGATGGGGTTGTCAAAGAACCGCTAGTCTTCCGAAAAAGGTCACAGTGGCAAGACTTCCCAAGAAATCAATTGCCATTTTAGCAACAGTCTGCATAGTTTTTATACTTGAGAAAGTGCAATGTATCTTTCTGCATCTTTAGTTTGTCTAATGTGGTTTATAGTAAAGAGACTAATTGGCCTTCAAGGGTCTTTGCTCAGGGGAACTCATCATTATGCAGCATGGAGGCTTTTGGAGCTCTTGTCGCACTTTACAACATGCATACGATTTTCAGCTCTCCTACGTAACAGATACTTCCTCCTCTGGTCCGTGCGAGCTGGTGATTGAATTACCCTTCTCGCATGTTTTGTCTATAATCCACATTAAAATGTTTAAAATAAGGGTTCAATAACCGCCTAACATCTGGTGTGTAGCGGCTTAGCAAATCCAACAGTGAGCACCGCAAGTATGTAAAGACTTCACCCAGGGATTGATCAGGTATCAAAAGGTCAATGGTCTGAAGACAGATGGAAATGGTTAGATCGCAGGTCCATCACTAAGTCAGATAGAACACATTAAAGACCATACCCATACTGGATAAAGGCTTATGTGCCTGAGACACCAAAGAGAAGGAGGACAGAATTAATGTACAAAAAACTTTCAAAGAGAAAAGGACTGGCTTAGGATAGACTTAGGTGCCACAATGGTTGGACCTCTTCAGAGGTGCGGAGAGGACCACTTTAATTGCAAATGCAACAATTTGGGTTTTCTTTACCTATTGGCGAATCCCAAACATAAATTTTATATATACCGTATTTTTCGGACTATAAGACGCACTTTTTTCCTCCAAAATTTGAGGAAAGTGGGGGGCGTGTCTTATAGTCCGAACATATGTTCTGCAGTGGCTGTGGGTGGTGGTGGTGGTGGTGGTGGTGGGAGGGGGGGGGGCTGGGTTATAGCAACAGCATGGGATGAGTGGGGCACACGAGGCAGCAGCTGTCTGCTGCAGCCTACATTGCGCCCTCTACTAAAGAAAATGAATATTCACTGCTCCCCACTCCCATGGGTGTGGTGAATATTCATGGGCTTTAAATAACGGGCACGCTGACAGCCGAGCGCAGCAGGAGCAGCGCTGCAGCTACAGCGTGTGCACTATTAGGGAGAATGAATGGTCACTGCTCCCCACGCACGCAGTCCTGGCATGGGGAGCAGTGACTATTAAGGCAGCAGAGCAGGACACAGAGCTGGAGGAGAGAGTAGGTGAGAATAATTGTTTGGGTTTTTTTTTGTGCATCGCGAAGGGGATCAGGGAGTGCCAAGCATACCTGGATGAGAGGGCCATAGATACAGGGATGAAGGGTGCCATACATACCAGGAAGAGGGATGAGGGGGCCATACATACAGGGATGAGGGGGGCCATACATACAGGGATGAGGGGGGCCATACATACAGGGATGAAGGGGGCCATACATACAGGGATGAAGGGGGCCATACATACAGGGATGAAGGATGAGTGGGGCCATGCATACAAGGATGAGGGGGGCCATACATACCAGGATGAGGGGGGCAATACAAACAGGGATGACGAGTGCCATACATACCAGGAAGAGGGATGAAGGTGCCATACATACCAGGATAGGTGTGAGGGGGGGCCATACATACCAGGATGAAGGATGTCATACATACCAGGAAGAGGGATGAGGGGGGCCATGCATACTAGGATGGTGGATCGGGGTGCCATGCATATCAGGATGGGGATAAGGGCCAGGTATAACAGGAAGGAGGGGGCCATATATACCAGGATGGGGGATATTAACCGAATTGGGGAACATTACCCCTATAACAGTGTCAGCAGCAGACCCCCTCCCCCTTAACAGGGCATCATAACTACATTTTTTGCTTAAAATTTTTTTTTCTATTTTCCTCCTCTAAAACCTAGGTGTGTCTTATGGTCCGGTGCGTCTTTTGGTCCGAAAAATGCGGTAACTATTTTCACATTTCATCATCACATGAACATTTTTGGTCTGTGTACAGAAGACATTCTCATTCATTTGAGTTAATAGTGGTCTTGTCATTCTTTATATCTAGTCATCAGACCAAACATAGACAATGCCACCATTTTTCAAAGGCTTAGAAGAGCTTCTTTTACAAGGTCTTCTGCTCGGTTTTCCACATGTAAAACTTGTTATTTTAGCCAAATAGAAATATACTTTTCATACTCGTGAATCATCTTTGAGATGTTGGCAACAAAAATGTCTTTAAGAAGACTCTTATCCTTCAGTATAAAGTAATGTCTCATGGGTAAAACTTTTGACATCTGGAAGCTATTTGGCTGACAATGGACTGATGGAGGCCACACTTTTTAGACATGGTTTTGTAACCCTTTCCAACATCATTAGCATCATCAAACATCTTCTAGCTGGTTTCTCAAAAATGTTACTTTGATCAGAGTAGATATCAGATTTTGGAAACGCTGAAAACAGTTCAGAAGAAGAATCTGATGGTAACAACGAAGTATGAGCCTGGTAATTTTTGAAGCCATGAACTCAAAGAGCTTTTTATTGTACATCGTGTCTACTAGTGATAAATCTCAGATCCGATCAAAAGGCTTATTCCCATCTTGTACATTTATGGCATAGCCACAGCATTTATTGTGAGAACCGAGCCCTTTCGCCCACTACTCCCAATGGTGAGGTGGTCTGAAGTCCCATTCATTTGCATGGAAATTCTAACCATCTCTCCACTGACCGGTTCTCGAGATAGTTGCAGGTCAATTAGTGGGATAAGAATTTACTATATTTTTACAACATATCCTGTAGATCTAAAAATAGTGAGATACTTAGCACTTAAAATATCTCATTAGCACTTAAGATTCGGAATGGATATCCGGCTAAATGAGCGCTCCCAGGGTCACAAGGAATGAATATCCAAAAAAGATTTTCTTTGGCAGATCTTGTATCAAGGCTTTTCGACCAATTCTGGTCTAATGTAGGTATCTGGTCCCACCGGTATGCAGCTTTTATCTGGATTGAACGGATCCCCCAGCTGGAGTCCGTAGGAATGAGATTCAGAGTGGGTATCCGGCTGAATAAGCGCTCCCAGGGTCACAAGGATTGATTATCCAAAAAAGATTTTCTTCTTCAGAGAATTTATTCAAGTTATAAATAAATGATACATAAAACTAATATATAACACAACGCGTTTCGGCTATTAAAATAAAAGATGTATAGCCTTCCTCAGGTCTAATGCATTATAAATATTTGCATATTTTATAATCAGAAGGATATGCCGGAAAATCTTTACTCTTAGAAAGCTGAGTCTCTATAGAATGGGATTTGGGTGTGCCAACTAAAACTAATTTACATGTGATTAGGATAATCATCTCATTAGGTGGGTTTACACTGACCATATAACCACCACTATTGACTCTCCTGCATTAGACCTGAGGAAGGCTATACATCTTTTATTTTACTAGTCAAAACGCGTTGTTTTATATATATTAGTTTTATGTATCATTTATTTATAACTTGAATAAATTCTCTGAAGATGAAAATCTTTTTTGGATAATCAATCCTTGTGACCCTGGGAACGCTTATTCAGCCGGATACCCACTCTGAATCTCATTCCTACGGACTCCAGCTGGGGGATCCGTTCAATCCGGACAGAAGCTGCATACCGGTGGGACCAGATACCTACATTAGACCAGCATTGGTCGATAAGCCTTGATACAAGATCTGCTAAAGGTCAGCAGTTCACTTTTCTTCTTTTTTCATATTATATATACAGTTATATGAAAAAGTTTGGGCACCCCTATTAATCTTAAGCTTAATGTTTTATAAAAATTGGTGTTTTTGCAACAGCTATTTCAGTTTGATATATGTAATAACTGTTGGACACAGTAATGTTTCTGCCTTGAAATGAGGTTTATTGTACTAACAGAAAATGTGCAATCTGCATTCAAACAAAATTTGACAGGTGCATAAGTATGGGCACCTCACCAGAAAAGTGACATTAATATTTAGTAGATCCTCCTTTTGCAAAAATAACAGCCTCTAGTCGCTTCCTGTAGCTTTTAATGATTTCCTGGATCCTGGATGAAGGTATTTTTGACCATTCCTCTTTACAAAACAATTCCAGTTCAGTTAAGTTTGATGGTCGCCGAGCATGAACAGCCCTCTTCAAATGATCCCACAGATGTTCAATGATATTCAGGTCTGGGGACTGGGATGGCCATTCCAGAACATTGTAATTGTTCCTCTGCATGAATGCCTAAGTAGATTTGGAGCGGTGTTTTGGATCATTGTCTTGCTGAAAGATCCATCCCCTGCGTAACTTCAACTTTGTCACTGATTCTTGAACATTATTGTCAAGAATCTGCTGATACTGAGTGGAATCCATGCGTCCCTCAACTTTAACAAGATTCCCGGTGCCGGCATTGGCCACACAGCCCCAAAGCATGATGGAACCTCCACCAAATTTTACTGTGGGTAGCAAGTGCTTTTCTTGGAATGCTGTGTTTTTTTGCTGCCATGCATAACGCCTTTTTGTATGACCAAACAACTCAATCTTGGTTTCATCAGTCCACAGGACCTTCTTCCCAAAGGAAATTGGCTTCTCCAAATGTGCTGTTGCATACCTCAGCCGACTCTGTTTGTGGCGTGCTTGCAGAAACGGCTTCTTTCGCATCACTCTCCCATATAGCTTCTCCTTGTGCAAAGTGCGTTGTATAGTTGACCGATGCACAGTGACACCATCTGCAGCAAGTTGATGCTGCAGCTCACTGGAGGTGGTCTGAGGATTGTCCTTGACTGATCTCACCATTCTTCTTCTCTGCCTTTCTGATGTTTTTCTTGGCCTGCCACTTCTGGCCTTAACAAGAACTGTCCCTGTGTTCTTCCATTTCCTTACTATGTTCCTCACAGTGGAAACGGACAGGTTAAATCTCTGAGACAGCTTTTTGTATCCTTCCCCTGAACAACTATGTTGAATAATCTTTGTTTTCAGATCATTTGACAGTTGTTTTGAGGAGCCCATGATGCCACTCTTCAGAGGAAATTCAAACAGGAGAACAACTTGCAAGTGGCCACTTTAAGTAGCTTTTCTCATGATTGCATACACCTGGCTATGAAGTTCAAAGCTCAATGAGGTTACAAAAACCAAAAAAGTGCTTTAGTAAGTCAGTAAAAAGTAGGTAGGAGTATTTAAAACAAGAAAATGATAAGGGTGCCCATACTTTTGCACTTGCCAAATTTTGTTTGAATGCAGATTGCACATTTTCTGTTAGTGCAATAAACCTCATTTCAAGGCAGAAACATTACTGTGTCCAACAGTTATTACATATATCAAACTGAAATAGCTGTTGCAAAAACACCAATTTTTATAAAACATTAAGCTTAAGATTAATAGGGGTGCCCAAACTTTTTCATATAACTGTGTATATGTATATGTATATATATATATATATATATATATATATATATATATATATATATATATATATATATATATATATATATATATATATATATATATACATATACATATACACACACACACAATCTACACTCAGATCTGCGCATGTTTTTTGTCGTCCCCCCCCCCCAGACCTACAGCCTTGAGGTCGAACACATTGAATCATTAGCACTTAAAATATCTCATTATTTTTAGTCTAATTGAGAGGAATCCTTTTCGTCCACCCAATCTTCCTCACTGGATAACTATATACATCGAATATATTTATCCTCTGGGTATGCCATTAATGTACAAGATGAAAATAAAAGCCTTGATATTTTTCCCTGCTATTACTCACTACTATTTTTATTGTCAGATCTAATAGGTACAATTATTTTCCACATTTACACCTATTCGGGCTCGGTGCACCCTTGGCATGGCTAAACACCATCACGTACATATAAACCTGTAATATTACGTATTACTAAAAATACACTCAAACCCCTAATAACCCCAAATAAATTCACTGAATTAAAAAACCCATCTATGCTCTCTAATGTAGAGTAACAACATTGCCATCTGATGCCTCCATCATGTACCATGACGGGTTAGTGGGCCCTGATGGGGCATGTTAGATTACAGCTCTCTTGTCTGTGGGAGATTAGCCTCTGTCTGAAAGCATTTTACTCCACTCTCCCCATTGAAAGCACATGTACGTTCACTCAGAGTGTATGGGTCAGGAGAGATGGCCATCAACCAAACTAGTCTTCGGCCTAATGCTATCTAACGTGTTGGCAATCAATCAAAAATTGTTAGACTCTTTACATGTTACATATTTAGAGGGGGCAGAGATCTTATGAAAGCAGAGGATTTGTACTTCTATACGAGGGAAACTGAAGTAATTTCCCAAAGGGAAGAAGTTTAAAAGGAGTATTCCCATTATAAAAAAAGAAGGCATATCTATAGGGCATGTTATTACTCCATGATCATGGGGAGTCTGATATCTGGGAATCTCAACATATCCGTGTCCACACTGAGCCACCTGCTGTATCAGAGCTTCACTGAAGTCAATGGGGTGATGCAGTAAATCTGTTCAAGATCTGTATCCCATAACTATACACATACAACAGTACTGAGCAGGGTAGATGTGAAGCCAGCACTGGAGTTAAATAGAAAACTTGCAGGAAAGCAGCAGCACCATCTGTACGTGTGTCTCGGCCTCTTTCCTCACTATGTACCAAAGGGAGAAATGCGGGTGTGCTGAGCTGCTGGATATGAAATCACAGGATTCAGATAATAGAAATAGTTTATTTCCAACGCGTTTCTAGGTTGAACTGATTGACAGCACGAACAAGCCATTAAATTAGGGTCTCATCTATTGCACGTTAGAAGATGGGTAATTTGGCAGTAGAAAACATTAAAGGGGGTTGAAAAAGTTTTGGAGGGGCCTCAAAGATAAATTCTAACAACCTTACCACTTCTTCTCCAGTCCACAACTTCCAATTTCCTACACCTCCCCTCTCTTCATGTTCCTTATGTACGACACCTCAAGTGACTGCAGAGGCCAATCTCATGCCATGGCCGTTTCAGTCCAGTGTCGCCACCGCTGCAGCCACGCAATGTCTGCGGAACTTACCGAAGTGTCGTCACTATGGACAATTTGTCCTCATGCAAGAAGGAAGACGACGAGGTGTGGTAATGGAAGCGAGACAAGTGTTTTAAGGCTCAAAACAAATGTTTTTGAAGACTTCATCCACAAGACCAACATGGCGGCTTACGGCTTTTAGATATTTTTTCATTTTATTTTAGATTGAACCATGCCTTAACTACAAGCGAGGTTTAGGTTTTCAGAGCTCCCTCAGAAATGTTTTCTAGTAGAAACCGCAGAATGTGTTAAAATGTTTAGGGCTTATTTTACAAAGTGTAAGGTTGACTTACAAAGCTCTAAAAGCTTCACTTACGTCACAGTAAAATTCTACACGTCCTACGGTCGGCACATTGTTTACTGAACCAGATGTTCGCCAATTAACCATGTATATATTTGACACTCTGTTTCCTAAAGACGGTGTATGTCTGTGAATGATTCCAAGTTGTTGGCCCATGTATGAACAGAAAAAAAAAATACACTTACCCCATTCGACTCAGCACTTCTATTTCGGGTACTGGAGGACCGTACATTTCTATGTTAACAGGTTGATACCGATACAAAGTTTCCTCCAGTTTTGAAACTGGCACAGAAGAAACATGCTGACCCTACAAAAACATGAAAAAAGAACACAAATAAATACATAAATTTTTTGTAAGAACTGAATCCTAAACCGTAAATCAATAAAAGTTTTGTGCATTGATCAGGCCGGTACAAGATGGCAGCTTTTATTTCAAGAATCTGTCCATGGTCCCGGTATATAAGATTTAGAATTCTCTCTCAACTGTACTTTTCGCTGTTTTTTTTTTGTTTTGTTTTTTTATTCTCCCTCTTAAGCCGTCCATATATCATGGTCCGAGTACAGACCGGCCATGGGTCTCCTGGCCCAAACCCGACAGCTTCACATAGACTGTCAAGTCCAGTCAGGAGATCTGTGGTCGGTCAGTGCATCGCAGACTGGACTCGGACCATGATACATAGACGTCTGAATTCGGTCTTAAATGGGCAGATTGGCAGAACAGAGGCAGAAACTTTCCCTATGGAAATGTTAAAGGCGACTTCCATTCTCTCTTGTTCAGGGATTTTTTATCTCCATTCAATCACTGAAGGGGGTGTGTCAGCACAAACCAAGCACAGGCACACTTGGTGCACCCTTGGTGTGGCCAAACGGTTCAGTGCACTTTCCCACCTACTTGTTTTCGATTTATCTTTCTTCACTTCCTTGACAGATCTCACTCTAAAAGGAGCTAGCAGAGGGCAGAGATAGATAAAAAAAACAAGTAGGTGGGAAATTGCACATAACTGCTTGGCCACACCAAGGGTGCACCAGGCGCCTGTGCTTGGTCAGAACAGTCTTCTTTTTGTTCACATGGTGCATGGTAGTGTTGGGAGTATGCTACGGCCAAAAAAGAGGATCGGGACAACCCATCACAGATATAACCCCTATAAAGGCTTTCTCTGCTTTGTCCTAAAGGGATACTTTTTGGCAATAAATATATGGCTATTGCTACAAGAAAACTTAATAAAAAGGGTTAGTGTAACTTAGTAGTACGCCATCACTTTATAAGATGGTCGTATTCCTCGTTTTAATGTATTGCAAATATTGAAAAGCTGGAACATCTGTAGCAATTAAGAAAGGAATTAATTTCTTACAGTAATACAGTATTAGCCTAAAATCTCTGATCCTAATGATAGCAATTAATGAGTTCCTGGAAGTATTAGCTTATAGAGTAATTAATCGTGTGGAGAAAACTACGTGACACAATCCAACAGGGGATATGCAAATTAGGGGAAACAGCGTAAATTAGTCAGGGAAGGTAGTTACAATGTAGCAAATGTTGCTCTCAGCTATCTCCATTGACAGAGTGGAAGCTTGACAATGCCCAGGTATTGTGACTGCGGGGGTCCCAGACACTAACCACCTGTATGGGGGATGCTTATGTCTGGGAAAGAAGGATCAGGTATGTTGGATTTTACAGGCCCAGTAATTTATTCCACCTGGAGGATCGGCCCCTGGCACTGGTATTTGGCAAAAGATGGAACCATCTCCCCAGTAAAATAAAGATGCACGCTCAACCGAGCCGAGTGTGCGTGTAATGGGGGAGTCAGGAGAAATAACAGTTATATAAGGTGTATGGGCTGCTATAACTATTTAAATTGCCACTTGACAGCCATTTTCCCAGTGGCTTTGATTGCAGCCAATCATCAGCTGTAGCAGTAATGTGATGGTCACCACTGCAGCCAGTGTTTGGCTGCAGCACAAATCCATCTTATGGAACAGGAAGTTCAGGGACAGGTGGGTGACTCAGGAGCTTTGAAAAAGGAGCAGTAGGGATTAGTAGGCGAGTATTCCTTATTTTAGACAAAGCAGAACATTTTTTTTAAAGGAATTTAGCAGTTTTCACCCAGACACTTCCATTTATTCACATGCATAATATATACATTATATATGTATGCATGTGTAATTGTATATACACACACAGTATTTTAGAGGGAGCATACTTTAAAAGAGAGAGAGACAGAGAGAGAGAGAGAGAGACACAGAGAGAGAGAGAGAGACACAGAGAGAGAGAGAGAGAGAGACAGAGAGAGAGAGAGAGAGAGAGAGAGAGAGAGAGAGAGAGAGAGAGAGAGAGAGAGAGAGAGAGAGAGAGAGAGAGAGAGAGAGAGAGAGAGAGAGAGAGAGAGAGAGAGAGAGAGAGAGAGAGAGAGAGACTATACATATGCGTATATATTACAGTCATGGTCAAAAAGGGGTAGGAGAGGGACCAAAAGCTCCCCTGCTGTTTATATCATTGAAAATTATTATATTTTCCTATTTTCAATGATATAAAACAGCAGGGGAGCTTTTGGTTCCTCTCCTACCCCTTTTCCCCTTCCTTTTTCTGGTGACTGTAATTTTTATTCACATATTGTTCCATGCTGTATGTAATTTTTTATAATATAAAATATAGGGGGTTAGAAAACAATATATCCTATTAAGTATTATGATGATCGGATTCGCAAGTTTTTATACTGTGAATCCCATCTATGAGAACCCTATTAGGATTTTTAGAAATTAGTACCTAATAAAAGTGTTTACTCTATTGGGCATAAATGAACTCAAGGGGTTAATATAGATATCGCTCTGTATTTAGCCCCGTCCCGCTGAAGTAATTGTATACCTGGTCAAATGTATATAAGGATCATTTGTTTGCTGCTTGTCACACCTGATGAAGGTGGCCTTATCCACCGAAACGCGTTGTGTGTTAATAAACCAGTTATTTTAATTTAATTTTTGCCCTGTTATTGGCGCTCTGATACCGCTATTCACATTCACTGATTGTTTTTTCCCCTGTTTGGGGTGCGGTAGAGCGGCCTCCATTTACCTGTTCATCCACCTGTGGGATGAAGATAATTAAGTAGTCACTACCTTGGTTTCCAAGCTGCGCTGCCCTAACCCCTCCGGAACGCTGCCGGGTGGGTGGTGAAGCTGAGCATCCATTTCGGCGGTAAGCGCAACTAACCTGATCATGTGACCCACCATCGTGAGATCAGGACCTGTTAACGCCACTGAAAGCAGATGACAGCCACCAACGGAGCAGAGCTGGTGGAGCTTTACACTGGGGTTGTGCAGAGATGCACAACTCCATAAGGTTAAGTAGCCATTCCCACACCCCCCTACAAATTTTATTACTGAGTGACCCATTGTACCCTGTTCTCTCTCTTTTTTACTTACAGCAGGACAATGACCCCAAACAAGGGGTCATTGTTCAAGAAGCCCCCAGAAATGGATGGAAACAAAGCACAGGAGAGTTCTGAAGTGGCCAGAAATGAGTCCTTATTGTGGTCATATGGACAGATACTACAGTCTCTGCTGGGAACTCTGCAGCTCCTTCAGGGTTATCTTTGGTCTCAGTGCGGCCTCTCTGATTAATGCCTTCCTTGCCCGGGCTTAGAGTTTTGGTCAGCGGCCCTCTCTTGGCAGGTTTGTTGTGGTACCATGTTCTTTCAATTTGATGATAATGGATTTAATGGTGCTCTGGGATGGGGAACATCATCAGCGATTAGGATTTTTTTTTTTTTTTTTTTTAATATAACCCAACCCTGACTTGTACTTCTCAACAACTTTGTCTCTGACTTGTTTGGAGATCTCCTTGGTCTTCATGGTGTTGTTTGGTTAGTGGTGCCTCTTGCTTAACAGTGCTGCAGCCTCTGTCGCCTTTCAGAAAAGGTAAGGTGTATATACTGACAGACATGTGACACTTAGATTGCACACAGGTGGACGTCCTGTCACTAAGCATGGGACTTATGAAGGGAATTGCTTGCACTAGAAATTTTTAGGGGCTTCATTGCAAAAGGCATGAAGACATGTACATGCTAATTTTTAATTATTTGATCCCATAAATTTAATTTCTGCCTATATTTTTCTCACTTCACCAACTTAAACTATTTAGTACTGATGCATCACACACAAAATCAGATTACAAAAATATTTAAACACAGGTTGTAATGTAATAAAAATCCGAGGTGGGTGAATACTTTGGATGTGTTGTTACCGACATCTGGTGAGAATGTAATGTTAATAGCACCTTCAGAAATATATTTAGAAAATTGGTGACGGTTCAATACATATTTCACCCACTGTATGTGTGTGTGTATGTGCGCATATATATTGCTGTTTTTGTAAGTTTGCCCACTGACAAAGACATGAACAGTCTATAATTTTAAGGGTAGGTTAATTTTAAACATTGAGAGATAGAATATCCCCCCCCCCAAAAAAAAAACAAGAAAATCACATTATATAAATTGGATATATTTATTTGGATTTTGCAGTGAGAAATAAGTATTTGATCCCTCTGGCAAACACTTAATACTTGGTGGCAAAACCCTTGTTGGCAAGCACAGCAGTCAGATGTTTTTTGTAGCCGATGATGAGGTTTGCGCACATGTCAGGAGGAGTTTTGGTCCATTCCTCTTTGCAGATCATCTCTAAATCATTCAGATTTTGAGGCTGTCGCTTGGCAACTCAGAGCTTCAACTCCCTCCATAAGTTTTCTATGGGATTAAGGTCTGGAGACTGGCAAGACCACTCCATGACCTTACTGGGCTTCTTTTTGAAACACTCATTTGTTGCCTTGGCTGTATGTTTTGGGTCATTGTCTTGCTGGGAGACCCAGCCACGACCCATCTTCAATGCTCTTACTGAGGGAGGGAGGTTGTTGGCCAAAATCTCGCAATAACATGACCCCATCCATCTTCCCTTCAGTACGGTTCAGTCGTCATGTCCCCTTTGCAGAAAAGCACCTTCAAAGTATAAATGTTTCCCCCACCATGCTTCACGGTTGGGACGATGTTCTTACGGTTGTACTCATCCTTCTTCTTCTTCCTCCAAACATGGTGAGTTGAGTTAATGCCAAAGAGCTCAATTTTTGTCTCATCTGACCACAGCACCTTCTCCCAATAACTCACAGAATCATCCAGGTGTTCATTGGTAAACTTCAGACGGGCCTGCACATGTGCCTTCTTGAGCAGGGGGACCTTGCAGGCACTACAGGATTTTAAAACTTTAAAGGTGTTACCAATGGTTTTCTTGGTGACTGTGGTCCCAGCTGCCTTGAGATCATTAACAAGTTCCCCCTGTGTAGTTTAAGGCTGATCTCTCACTTTCCTCATGATCAAGGATACCCTACAAGGTGAGATTTTGAAGGTGCCCCAGATCAATGTCGATTGACAGTCATTTTGTATTTCTTCCATTTTCTTACTATTGCACCAACAGTTGTCTCCTTCTCACCCAGCGTCTTACTTATGGTTTTGTAGCCCATTCCAGCTTTGTGCAGGTCTATGATCTTGTCCCTGACATCCTTAGAAAGTTCTTTGGTCTGGCCCATGTTGTAGAGGTTAGAGTGACTGATTAATTGAGTCTGTGGACACGAGTCTTTTATACAGGTGACTATGTAAGACAGTCGTCTTTAATGCAGGTAACAAATTGATTAGGAGCGTCAAACTGGTCTGTAGGAGCCAGAACTCAATGGTTTGTAGGGGATCAAATACTTATTTCTCACTGCAAAATGCAAATACATTTATCTAAATTTATACAAAGCGATTTTCTTGATTTTTTTTGGGATATTTTATCCCTCAATGTTAAAATTATAGTGTGTTCATGTCTTTGTCAGTGGGCAAACGTACAAAAATAGCAAGGGATCAAATACTTATTTCCCCCACTGTATGGGATATATATATATATTTTATTTATTTTTTTTGTATTTTAGAGGGAACACACTTAATAACAGGATTTCATGTGATGACTAGGGTTATGGCAAATATGACAAAGTACTTCCCTCTATGTTTGACATTATCATGGTCAGGGGGGATTGAAAAACAAAATATAAAGATGATCAAAACTTGCTGCTGTAATTTATAATATTAACCCTTTGAAGTGACACATTGTCCCCGAAAGACACAGGAGACATACTATTTGTGAATAGCGAGAAAAGAGGCGAAACAGAATAGGTGCAGTTTGCTTCAATAATCGCAAGACGCAACTTTAACCCTTCCAGGCCTGAAGAGGTATTTTGGGTCCTAATGACTAAACAAGGTTAAGGTTGCAAACCCCCTTTGGATATGGAAAACTATCAAATTACTGAACAACCAATAATGAGGAAAAAACATGCAGTGACAAGACATGTTAGATAAACAGCGCCTAGCGAATAAATGACGTGATTGATGGCCTAATTGGCTTTGGCAAAGGCAGAGGTCATTCTTCTGAGCCGCAGCCCTGCAGGGGGCACTCAATCACCAGTCTGCCATAATGACATCACAAGTTCTCATGTCAAGTTTACGGACTGTGGAAATTAGAAACATAGGAAACCAGTTACGACTCCGATACAAAAAAAAATGATCCAGGCCCTGGGCCGGCCGAATAAAACCAACATAGTGCGCCAGAAGGTAAATGGGAATGTCATTAGCGCAGCTCTGTGTTCAACCCAGTGAAACATTATAAATCTCTTTTATTTTGGTTTTTTTGAGTGATGCAACTAAACACTCGAAAATGTTACATTTTTTACCATTTACAAAACATTTACAGACTTTATAGATCTTTGACTGAGCACTAATATATGAAACACGCCTGCTTTTCTACTGTATGAGCAAACTCCTAACTTAGGGATATAGGAACCAAAATTCTGCCCAA
Source organism: Phyllobates terribilis (assembly GCF_046119375.1). Taxonomy (NCBI): domain Eukaryota; kingdom Metazoa; phylum Chordata; class Amphibia; order Anura; family Dendrobatidae; genus Phyllobates; species Phyllobates terribilis. The sequence continues at coordinate 69,150,836 of NW_027362767.1, forward strand.
ATGGCAGGATATGGGCAAGGTAAATGGCTCTGTAGGGTAGTCCCCAAAATCAATACTTTTATAAATTTGGGTAAAAAATTAAAAAAGTTAAAAGGGTTTTTCAATTTATTTTTTTTCTTAATGGGCTTATAGCTGGAAACGTGTTGGGAAAATAAAATAACCCTTACCTATTCAATCCCCCGCCACTCCAGCAGGTGCCGCCACCAATCCTGCACTGATGATGGGAAGGCCACCGTGAGCGTGATCAGTGCAGCCACATGACCGCTACATCCAGTTACTGGACCAAAAGGTTTGTCCATCAAAATCGATATCAGCAGACTGATTGTGAAGGTTTCAAATTTAGACATTTTGCTCAAAAAAAGATGGGAATTTTATCCCCCAGATAATTGTCAGAGAAGTCTGGTCCGCATTGTGTGAAACGCTCTGCACTTTTTCTGCTCACTTTCTCATGCAGCCATTTTCCTGCAGTTATTCTCACAAAGAAAATACTATACTACATATTTTTCCATAGACCATGCTCAGACACCACCAAACAATAAGACCCCTCCTAGCGTGGAGAGGTCATGGCTGGAATACTGTACCGAGAAACGCGCTGTGCCAGACCCAACATTTTGGGAGAAATGCAATTTGGACGGTAATACTTCTGCTTTCCCATGTTTTAAAGTAAAGTTTTCAATGGTTTTCATATACCTGAAATGTAATAATAATCCCCCTATATCTGTAGGCAGACCGGCTGTATTTACACTGCGTCCAGGAGATCCATTCTCATAAACGCCTCTTTCAGTAAAAAATGGAGACGAATACCAGAAGGAAATGAAGGAGACCACCACCTCCTGTGTGCCCCATTGTTTGCTCTAGGAGCATCTCCTAACTACAGCCTATGAGCAACCTTCCTACTCTTGGTACTAAATTCCGCTTATACCCTAAAGTTTATCCCTGTCTTTTATCATAAGTCCAAAAACTGTGTGCCGATTAATTTTATAATATGGCTTTATGGCTGCTGGAGTCTTGTTTTTGTGATACACTGCTCCAAAACCTCTGCAAGACAGAGTTGATGAATGAGGGGGATACCTGCAGCCTCCACTAGAGGGAGCTCATTGCCGGCAGCGTTATTATGAACACCTAGTGGCGGCTGCAGGTACAAGATAGCAAAGCCTCAGTGAGGATTGGGGGCATCGGATCAGAAAAACATGGCTCTGACCACTAGAAAGATTAAAAAAAAAACAAACAGAATATCGCAGTTTTTTGTTTTATGTACCCTTCCTTTGAACAAAAATAACTTTTTATTTTGACTTTCTAGACATTATTTGGTATCATGTAAAAGTTTGCATTAATTTGTATAAAATTTTGCATAAAAGCAGAATTTCATTGGGAGGGGGGTTGTCACCATTTTTTTCTATTTAGACTGTATACTGTACTACCTCCATATTAGATTGCCGGTACAGTGACAGGGATGCCAAGTCTATACAAGTTTTTTATTTTTTTTTAGTGGCTGTTGTTGGTTTTTTTGTGGTTTTATTCTCTACTTAGATTCTATTACCATTAAAGGGGTGGTCTCACTGTCTTAAAGGGAACCTGTTAAGGTAAGTCATGCTGCCCAAACTGCAGGCAGCATGAATTGCAGCCAGGTGTATTATTTTTCTGAAACGCTCTGGAGTTTCAGAGAGATTATACTTGGGCCATAGCCGGAGATCAGACTTGTCCGGCTCTTCCCAGGACCGTAGCAGGTGATTGACAGGTCTCTCCCTATGTACACACAAGGGAGAGACCTGTCAATCACCTGGAGAAATGCTGGGAAGAGCCGGCTGGAGGGGGAGCCAGACTAGTCTGATCTCCGGCTATGGCCCCTGGACAGATCTTCAAGTATACTTTCTCTGAAACGGCAGAACATTTCAGAAAAATAATACACCTGGCTGTGATCGTGCAGCCAGGCTATGCTTCATGGTAGGTTACCGGCCACCATGGAGGTGGTCCAATCTGTCAATCAGCAGAGCTCTACTTCCCAACTAAAAGAGGTATGAATAATTTGTAAAAAGTCTCAAAATTATTGTGAGTTAATTAAAAAAAAAAAAATTCTCCCTGGTGTCCAATAATCCAAAATGGCTGATAATATGGCGATTTTTTCCTGCACAGCGCTGCAAAAGCAAGCAAAAGTCTGAACTAAATGGGTAACCTTCCTGCTTTCTATTTTGGTATGCTGGGAAAAAGTGTAGGAAATTTCAAGGCTTCAGGGCAAAAAAAAGAAAAGAAAGGAAAATATAAAATAACACTAGTTTAAAAGACGTTCTGGAGATGGTGTGTGCTGTAGATATTTGCATACAGAAAAATACAGGGCGTGGATGATAGAAAGCAGAAAAGGTGATGACCGGGGAATATTTTGTTAGTCAAATCTACACAAAAATGATCCGGGACGGCGGTGAGCGCTGGAGAATATTCACATAGGAAAATGCAGCAAGGCCATCCTGGGAAATCACATATCGGCTGCTGGAGGTGACGGCCGGCTCAGCGCGGAGGAGAGCTGCATTGATTCTGGACTGGCCGGGCTTTTAAAGAGACACAAGTTAAAGCCCATAAAGTGGAGCACAGCCTATTTCAGAATTTAATGAGCCTTATCAAGTGGAGGAAAGCCGAGTGCTCGGAGGTTTCTGCTGTGATTACATTTCCCATACTAACTGCTGCTAAAAAAAAAAAAGCATTCAGCACTTTGGGAAGCTTGATGCCATTCATTGTGCTGAACGTTATCGTAGGGGCCGGCGTGTCTGGGAAGGTCTGCTGTCATCTTGCACTAGTAGTGATCGATCCCATGGATACTATGCTGGTATAAAACATGGAGTCATATAGAAGATATTGGTAAACTGGTGTTGCTTCTTACAGGGATTTTCCACTACTTTTACTACATTTATAGAAGAAGAAGAAGGAGAATACAGAAAAATACATATTTACCTACCAGCTTCCTTTTCCAATGGTGAGGAATCAGGTGACTGCTGCAGCCAATCCGCTCTTTCTTCCAGCTCAGACAGAATGTGACCCCTGCAGCCAATTAGTGACTGCTGATTGGCTGTGGTAGTCACCTGATGCCCCATGGCTGGAAAAGGAAACAAGTAGGGGTTCAGTGGGAGAGTAGGGCTTATTATTTCATGTTAGACCACCATTCTACTTATTTATTTTACTCACTTATACAGCACCATTAATTCCTCAGCGCTTTACAGACATCATCGCCGCTGTCCCCATTGGGGCTCACAATCTACATTCCCTATCAGTATGTGTTTGGATGAGCCTATTTTTAACCCCGTAATGGTACGTCACAGCTGAGCTGAGCGCACACCGTATGCGGCAGATGCCTGTAACAGCTGTGACTGAAGTGAGCCCAGATTGCTGCAGTCTATCGCTTTAATTACTGCTATCACTGCCGGCAGCTATTCAATGGCACAATTTGCAGATTGCACCAGCTCTCATCCACACAGAGGTGGCTATAGGGTACCTCGGCAGCCAGGAATATGATGAAGGCTCCATCGCTGCCATGTTGCCTGTGGCTGGGCTTCATAGGAAGACATCAATTGAAAGGAAACCTAACATATTGAGGATTTATCTGGTCTGCAGGCGTGATGACATCGAGCAGGAGGAGCTGATCAGATTGCTATACATTATTGTGTGTTTCCATGCATAGGAGTCCAGTGGGCGGTCCAACTTGTCGCTGACAGTCTTCCCTGCAGAACTGTGCATGCAGAGATAGATGTCAATCACTAGTAGGACCGCCTACTGGACTGATAAGACAAGGCCGCCCACGGGACTCCCATGTATACAAACAGAAGGGATATCAATGAATAAAATACAAGTTATTCCATCATCCTTTAGGTCATTCTACTCAGCTTCTGCCTCTCTATACGCTGCTGTCCACAGATCAGACTGCATGTACAAAATGACGGGTTTCCTTAAACTATATACTGCATTGCTACAGTATATAGCATAAACGATGAAACCAACTACAAGTCCATGTCCCCCAAGTAACACTTGGTACAGCTAAAATTCGCTAGGTATCGCTGACAGGTTGCATTGTGACCCTGAGGGTACTGTGATGGCAACAAGCAAGTTGCAAAGTCCAATATTTCGGATTTTTGCAACTTGCAGTAACCTAGTGGTCAAAATGCAACCCTCCTTATGTGTATTGTGCTGCGATGCATCAACACCTAGAGAACCTTGGGCGCACAATAGGTGTCACAGCCAAAGTCACCATGTAACCCTAGCCTTAATAAATATATTAAAAAAATAGTAAATCTAAATATATCTATATTATGTATATTATAGATATCTAGATATAGATATATATAAAGAAAGCGCAGCAGCATTCTACTATGCCATAATGGAGTGCTGCTGCACTTTCTTTATATATATTATGCAGTTTCTGCAGCTGGCACCTGTTCACACTTAGGATGTGCTGATCAGTTTTCTTGTTACATTATATATATATATCTCACAGTTTAAAATCACCCCCCTTTTTCCCATTTAATAAATTAAAAATATCAACATAACTTTGTATCATTGTGTCCGTAAAAGTCTGATCAAGATATAAAATAAAAAAAAAATAAAAAATTGAAGTCATCATATTTGTGATTTTTCAGCTGATGTTACTACATCATAAATGCAATTAAAAATGATCAAAACGCAAAAGGATATCAATAACAAAAAAATTAGCTCAGCTCACAAAATAAACAAGCAGTCACACAGTTACATTGAAGGAAAAATAGACAACTCGTCATGCAAAAGAACACACACAAAAAAACCACAAGCCCTCGTATGGCTATGTGGATGGAGGAAAAAAAAAAGAAAAAAAGATATGGCTTTTGGAAGAAGAGGAAAAAAATGAAATCACAGAAATGGAAGAAAAAAAATTGCTCAGTCAGGAAAAGGCTAAGGCATTATTCTCAGCAGTGAAAGTGATCACCTAGCCGAGTGCTCTGCCTTCCCGGCACTGACACTACGGTGCTCTCTGGTCTCTGCAGCGAGCGCTGCACAAACTCTTCCCTTTGCTCCCGAGTGTCGGCAGTCGAGGCGCCCGATTTGCTGCAGGTTTACTATTTATTCACCTGTTCAACCGTTAGTCTGCTGACAGCTCCTATTTAGGATATGTGCACATGATGTATTTTACAGACGGCCCAAAAAAAAAAAAAGTCTGTTTTTAATTTTTTTTTTCCTTCAATATTTTTTGGGGTCATTTTCCCCAAGTGCTTTTTCAATATTTTTGACAATTGCCACATTTTTCCAACCTTTTTTTTACTGGCCTTTTCAACAATGAAAAAAACAATTACCGTTTTTTCAAGCAAAAAAAAACAAAAACGCAGGGGGTGTCTTTTGAGCCTTCCCGCTGACTTGTTTTGTAAAAGTTCTGAGTGTTTTCCAAGCAGAAAATACCTGGAGAATTATCAGTTTGCTTCTTTTATTACTTGTCGTCTTTGGAAAGCTGTTAAAAGGCAGTGGACAGACTGAAGGAAGGAGGGGCGCAACTCTAGTTGAGCCTTGGAGCCTAGGTGGTCCAAAAGGTCCCTTTTGGCCCATATGAAAAGACCATTACTATTAATGACCTGTGATAGTTGAGGGCCCTGTTGGAGATTCGACATCGTGGCCCATGAGATTCAAGTTACGCCACTGAACACAAGTCGCTTTATCTGTACAGACATGAACATATTCATTCATTGGAGAGTTATATCAGCACTTTCTCAGGCACAACAGTAGCCCAAATAACCGTGTTCATCTCCACCCCATTATTTTATACAGCTGTCATAGTGGATTATTATCCGAAATAACATCTACGGAGGGAAGAAACCAGAACACTATCCCAGTCTCCGAAGATATTCTGTCTATAGATCTTCACTAAGCTGATCGTGAAACCAGCCGATGGTAAGATGCCAGAAACAAGAGCCGAAATGTCTGAGAAACGTCCTGGCGGAGGAAGGCTCGCCTATACTTCAGCTGCTCTGCAGCCTGTTTAGTCAAATTCAGGCAAATGTCCAGAATGTATTCGCTGTGTGGCTTCTTGGCACGACTGTATAGTTTGTATATTAAAAACGGTGTGGGTAGGATTTTTCTAGACATGTTTAGTGTGTTTGTGAAAAAAAAATACATATATACCCAAGAACAAGTTTTTATGGACTGTTCATGTAATGGGACTGAAATGGGTAGAAAGGAATACTTAAAGGCGGTGTTCAGACTTGACATCTCATTTCAGAAGTACATAGGAATGTAGCGCAACCCAGTTAGGGTTAGATTGGCAGGTTGAACACCATAGGGTAGCCTCACACAATGGCCTGGCTTCAGGAATCTGAAATATTGATTATGTCTACCCCTTTGTATTATAAGTCTGTTTCTCCCGTTTCTAGAAATCCATCAGGGAATATCTGTGCAAATGAGCTTGTAAGTTTAGGGGACTTGGCCTGCAGTTACGGCACACCGGCTTCTCGCTCTTTCTCCTCCCACCGCCGGCCTCCTGTCAGTGACTGACAGTTCACTCCTCTCTGTGAGCTGCCCCTCCGCCCAAGATCTCAAGCAGGCGCTGTCATCACCGGAAGTGGCGCATGCACAGATCGATGGTCCGGCTCATTAGGACCTTAATGCGCATGCTCTGCCCCAGGGAATGACTGTGTGTAACATACCTGGCGGCGTCCTTGCATGGTGGTCCATCTCCCACTGTGCAAGAGAGCGCACTTGATCTCCTGTCCAGAGTGTCTCTCTGGCTTCCCTCCATGCTGTCTGTTTGTGTCTGTCTCTGCTGCTTAAGGGCGGCGCCCGATCACTTCCTGCTTTTTGTACCTGCTGTGGGTCACACCCCTTGTGCGTCCTCAGCCTATTGCTGTCTGACACTTGGTATATAGCTCAGCAGCTCCCTTCTATCCCTGCCTGAGCATAAGTGTTTCTTTCAGTGTGTGCTTGCACTCTGAAGGTGCCAGGTCCCGTTCTGTGTTCTCTTGTCTGCCTATCCTGGAGGCTGTATTTCCAGGCCTGTCTGAACACGCTCCTAGCCTGTTCCTCCTGCCTTCTAGGGGCCGATTACCTAGACCTGTTCCTGTATCTTGTCTTACCTGTCTGAACACGCTCCTAGCCTGTTCCTCCTGCCTTCTAGGGGCCGGTTCCCTTGACCCGCTCCTGTATCTTGTCTGTCCTGTCTGAACACGCTCCTTGCCTGTTCATCCTGCCTCTCTGGGGGCCGTATTCCCAGACCCGCTCCTGTATCCCGCTGCAGTGTCGGTCTCCTCCGTACACTCAGTTCCAGTCTGAACTCTCTCCTATCCTTTACCTGTTTTTCCTCTATGTCCGTTCCCTTCCTTTTTCTGCAGAGTCTGAACTCGTACCTAACTCCTGCTTGTTGTCTCTGTTCTCCCGTTTGTGAGTTTGTGGTCCACTCGCTACTTCACTGCAAGTACCCTGTGGGTGTCTGGCTCTGCCTTTCCCTTCCTGTCTGTTCCGTGTGAACAGAGCCCTGTCCCCCCTACTCAGCCTAGCCTGCTCTGACTCCTCTGGCCGCTGCTCCGGCAGTCCTGTCCTGCCCTGCTTCTGCCCGCTGCTCCGGCAGTCCTGTCCTGCCCTGCTTCTGCCCGCTGCTCCGGCAGTCCTGTCCTGCCCTGCTTCTGCCCGCTGCTCCGGCAGTCCTGTCCTGCCCTGCTTCTGCCCGCTGCTCCGGCAGTCCTGTCCTGCCCTGCTTCTGCCCGCTGCTCCGGCAGTCCTGTCCTGCCCTGCTTCTGCCCGCTGCTCCGGCAGTCCTGTCCTGCCCTGCTTCTGCCCGCTGCTCCGGCAGTCCTGTCCTGCCCTGCTTCTGCCCGCTGCTCCGGCAGTCCTGTCCTGCCCTGCTTCTGCCCGCTGCTCCGGCAGTCCTGTCCTGCCCTGCTTCTGCCCGCTGCTCCGGCAGTCCTGTCCTGCCCTGCTTGTGCCCGCTGCTCCGGCAGTCCTGTCCTGCCCTGCTTGTGCTCGCTGCTCCGGCAGCCCAGTCCTGCCCTGCTTGTGCTCGCTGCTCCTGCAGCCCCGTCCTGCTCTGTTCTTGCCCACCGCTTCTGCAGCCCCGTCCTGCTCTGTTCTTGCCCACCGCTTCGGGCGTTCCCTCTCTGCTGTGGTTGTCTACCGCATCTGCGGTTCTGTGACCCAGTCTGTACTGGGTCTTAACCTTTCTGTGCTCCAGCCCGTCCTTTCGGCCAGTACCTCCCTACCTGCTAGTGCCTCCCTGTCTGCACTCTAGCTGCGCTTGCCTTTACCCGCCTGCCTGCATACCAGTCGTGCCTGCCTATACCCTCCAGTCTGTGTGCCAGCCTACCAGCCTGTTCCTGTATTCCCCTGTGTGGGTCAACAGCCGTGTCCGGGGTCTGTCCTGGAGTAGCACCTGGTCCCTCTGCTCGGTTCCTCCTTGGTGCACTGGCGTCGTATGCCGTCGTGCGACCCTGGTCGGATCGGGTGAATACTTAGTCACGCCCCTCCAGGCATTCACTCTCCGGCACGGTCCAGTGGAATCACTACCAATCCCACGCACACGCCGCTTAGCCCGGGCGTGTGCATAACAGCATGCTCAGGACATGGTTCCCGTTGAGCCCCACGGCCTTCGCCCTCTGAGAAGTTTTCCAGCGAATATATGCATTAAAATAAATAAATAAATTTTTTTTCTCTTAGCTGAGTTCCAGGCGAAATTACGCACCGTCCAGATGGATCTATCAGCTCTCGTTCCTGCGGATCCGCCACGTTACTATGGGGATCCAAGACAGTGTCGTGCATTTGTGGAGCAATGCATGCTACACTTTAAGGCCTACCCTCTTTATTTTCCTTCCGATTGGGCTAAAGTGGCCTTTATGATGTCTTACCTGGCGGGTGATGCCTTGGAATGGATCAACCCCCTATATGAAACACAGGATCCGATCCTCCGGGACCTAATGGCCTTCCTGGTGGCCTTTCTAATGGTCTTCGATGATCCTAACCCGGAGGCTCCTGCTGAAGCTTCACTTCCCAATATCCCGGAGCAGCCCCAATGGGTAATGTGTGTGGGTAGCGCAATAGTCCTCCAGCCCAATGAGACTACTGCCCACCCAGAATCCTCTCAGGGTGACTACGCTTTCCGGAATACTTCTCTCAACCTCAAGAGGCAGTCCAGACGTGCTAGACTTAGAGGCAAGCCGTCACGCCAGGGCCTGTCCTCCCTGAGACCTCCTGACCCCAACCTTGAAGTCCCTACTGAAGCTTCATCTCCCTGTATCCCGGAGAAACCCCAATGGGTAGTGTGCGTGGGTAGTGCACCAGTTCTCCTGCCCGAAGAGACTTCTGCCCATCCAGACTCCACACAGGAGAACTTCCTGCACCCGGCATCAGATGCTTCTCTCTCTTTAACCGGTGTGCATGTCCAAGGATGCTCCAAAGCTGTGGTTACCTCTGAGTCTGTGCACCTCTCCTACCTGGCGGAGGATCCCCTGTTGCCTCCTGAATCCTCCGGGATACCACTCGATGACAAATGGAGAGAGACTTCTCTACACCCGGTACTCAATACTTTGTCCGCTTCGTCCTGTGAGCCTGACAATGGGTACCCCAAAGTGGTAGTTACCTCCGAGTCTCTACACCCCTCCGACCAGGCGGAGGATCTCCAGTTGTCTCCTGAACCCTTCGGGGTGCTACCTGGTAGCGAAAGGACAGAGACTCTCCTATACTCTGTACCTGATACCTCGCTCGCTTCGTCCAGTGAGTCCAACCTAGTGTACTCCGAAGCAGAGGTTACTCCTGAGTCTCTACACCCCTCCGACCAGGCGGAGGACCTCCAGTTGTGTTCAGAATCCTTCGGGGTGCCACCTGGTGGTGAATGGACAGAGACTTTCCTATACTCTGTACCTGATACCTCGCTCGCTTCGTCCAGTGAGTCCAACCTAGTGTACTCCGAAGCAGAGGTTACTCCTGAGTCTCTACACCCCTCCGACCAGGCGGAGGACCTCCAGTTGTGTTCAGAATCCTTCGGGGTGCCACCTGGTGGTGAATGGACAGAGACTTTCCTATATCCTGTACCTGATACCTCGCTCGCTTCGTCCAGTGAGTCCAACCTAGTGTACTCTGAAGCAGAGGTTACTCCCGAGTCTCTACACCCCTCCGACCAGGCGGAGGACCTCCAGTTGTGTTCAGAACCCTTCGGGGTGCCACCTGGTGGTGAATGGACAGAGACTTTCCTATACTCGGTACCCGATACCTCGCCTGCTTCCTCCAGTGAGTCCGACCTAGTGTACTCTGAAGCAGTTGTTTTCTCTGAGCCTCTGCACTCTTCTGACCCGGCGGAGGACCTCCAGTTGTTTCCTGAATCCTCCGGGGTACCACCAGATAACAAAGAGACAGTGACTTTTCCTCATTATGTACCTGATAACCCGTCTATTTTTTCCTGTGAGCTTGACAAGATGTACCTCGAAGCAGAGATTACCCTCAAGTCTCTGTCCCCCTCCAACCCAGTGAACGACTGGTCCTCGAATTCCCTGCGGAAGATTCTGGCAGGCCTGAAGAAGAGGGGGCGTAAGGGGGGAGGTACTGTAACATACCTGGCGGCGTCCTTGCATGGTGGTCCATCTCCCACTGTGCAAGAGAGCGCACTTGATCTCCTGTCCAGAGTGTCTCTCTGGCTTCCCTCCATGCTGTCTGTTTGTGTCTGTCTCTGCTGCTTAAGGGCGGCGCCCGATCACTTCCTGCTTTTTGTACCTGCTGTGGGTCACACCCCTTGTGCGTCCTCAGCCTATTGCTGTCTGACACTTGGTATATAGCTCAGCAGCTCCCTTCTATCCCTGCCTGAGCATAAGTGTTTCTTTCAGTGTGTGCTTGCACTCTGAAGGTGCCAGGTCCCGTTCTGTGTTCTCTTGTCTGCCTATCCTGGAGGCTGTATTTCCAGGCCTGTCTGAACACGCTCCTAGCCTGTTCCTCCTGCCTTCTAGGGGCCGATTACCTAGACCTGTTCCTGTATCTTGTCTGACCTGTCTGAACACGCTCCTAGCCTGTTCCTCCTGCCTTCTAGGGGCCGATTACCTAGACCTGTTCCTGTATCTTGTCTTACCTGTCTGAACACGCTCCTAGCCTGTTCCTCCTGCCTTCTAGGGGCCGGTTCCCTTGACCCGCTCCTGTATCTTGTCTGTCCTGTCTGAACACGCTCCTTGCCTGTTCATCCTGCCTCTCTGGGGGCCGTATTCCCAGACCCGCTCCTGTATCCCGCTGCAGTGTCGGTCTCCTCCGTACACTCAGTTCCAGTCTGAACTCTCTCCTATCCTTTACCTGTTTTTCCTCTATGTCCGTTCCCTTCCTTTTTCTGCAGAGTCTGAACTCGTACCTAACTCCTGCTTGTTGTCTCTGTTCTCCCGTTTGTGAGTTTGTGGTCCACTCGCTACTTCACTGCAAGTACCCTGTGGGTGTCTGGCTCTGCCTTTCCCTTCCTGTCTGTTCCGTGTGAACAGAGCCCTGTCCCCCCTACTCAGCCTAGCCTGCTCTGACTCCTCTGGCCGCTGCTCCGGCAGTCCTGTCCTGCCCTGCTTCTGCCCGCTGCTCCGGCAGTCCTGTCCTGCCCTGCTTCTGCCCGCTGCTCCGGCAGTCCTGTCCTGCCCTGCTTCTGCCCGCTGCTCCGGCAGTCCTGTCCTGCCCTGCTTCTGCCCGCTGCTCCGGCAGTCCTGTCCTGCCCTGCTTCTGCCCGCTGCTCCGGCAGTCCTGTCCTGCCCTGCTTCTGCCCGCTGCTCCGGCAGTCCTGTCCTGCCCTGCTTCTGCCCGCTGCTCCGGCAGTCCTGTCCTGCCCTGCTTCTGCCCGCTGCTCCGGCAGTCCTGTCCTGCCCTGCTTCTGCCCGCTGCTCCGGCAGTCCTGTCCTGCCCTGCTTCTGCCCGCTGCTCCGGCAGTCCTGTCCTGCCCTGCTTCTGCCCGCTGCTCCGGCAGTCCTGTCCTGCCCTGCTTGTGCCCGCTGCTCCGGCAGTCCTGTCCTGCCCTGCTTGTGCTCGCTGCTCCGGCAGCCCAGTCCTGCCCTGCTTGTGCTCGCTGCTCCTGCAGCCCCGTCCTGCTCTGTTCTTGCCCACCGCTTCTGCAGCCCCGTCCTGCTCTGTTCTTGCCCACCGCTTCGGGCGTTCCCTCTCTGCTGTGGTTGTCTACCGCATCTGCGGTTCTGTGACCCAGTCTGTACTGGGTCTTAACCTTTCTGTGCTCCAGCCCGTCCTTTCGGCCAGTACCTCCCTACCTGCTAGTGCCTCCCTGTCTGCACTCTAGCTGCGCTTGCCTTTACCCGCCTGCCTGCATACCAGTCGTGCCTGCCTATACCCTCCAGTCTGTGTGCCAGCCTACCAGCCTGTTCCTGTATTCCCCTGTGTGGGTCAACAGCCGTGTCCGGGGTCTGTCCTGGAGTAGCACCTGGTCCCTCTGCTCGGTTCCTCCTTGGTGCACTGGCGTCGTATGCCGTCGTGCGACCCTGGTCGGATCGGGTGAATACTTAGTCACGCCCCTCCAGGCATTCACTCTCCGGCACGGTCCAGTGGAATCACTACCAATCCCACGCACACGCCGCTTAGCCCGGGCGTGTGCATAACACTGTGCTGTTGCTTTTAAATTGAGCAAGGAATTGTGCTGCCAGTCATCATGTCAAAAAAGGGGGCAGCAGTATTTACCTGCCCAAGTCTCAGAACTAATGCACTATCAGGGTGCAGCAAACCCATATAGTAAAGATGGCGGCAACACAGGTGCAAAATACTGATGAGACAATCACTCCCAACCTACCAATTCATGAAGGGGGCGATTGCTTAGTATTAAAATTGGCTTATATAGGGCACTGGTCACACACACAGGTAATGCACAGTGTCTAGCTTACAGCCTTTTAGTGACACCCGTAATATTAAATTAGGCGGGCTGCCCAGCACTATCTGAGTGCACCCCATGAGAACAGACACCCTAGTTTACAAGGCCAACACTGACGGGCCCGGCTGCACCCGGAGAAATGACGTGCTATACAAGCCGCTTTTGTGCAATTTTAATACTAAGCATTCACCCCCTCCATGAACTGGTAGGTCTGTGAGTGGTTGTCTCATCAATATTTTGCACCTGTGTTGCCCCCATCTTTATTATATGGGTTTGCTGCATTAGTTCTGAGACCTGGGCAGGTGAATTCTGCTGCCCCTTTTTTTGCTTTATTAATTCAAGAATTTTTGGAGGATTTTTTAGTCCTCTTTTTGTGCCCTTGCTTTTAATTTAAGCCATCATGTCAGTCCCATTTTCACTCCAATGACTAAAAACAGGTATCATAAATGGCGCCATCATTCTGTTGAGAGAGCAGTCTCAAGGAATTTGCTTTTCCTCTGCTGCTCCTCCCAACTTTCTCCCATCTTAAGAAGGGATTGATTTGTCTACCAGAATTATTGGAGATTGTCTAAGCATTAAAAAGATTATCACTAGAGGACTTGTAGAACTGCTGCCATGTAGTCCAGCCACACCCCCACCACTGATTGGCTGTTTTCTGTCTACTCTGTGCAGAAAGCAGCCAATCAGTGGTGTGAGTGGGGTTATACAGAGCTCAGCATTCAGAGCACTGGTAGATCAGTAGCAGATAAAACAGTGATTGTATCAAAACTGTAGTAAGCAGTCTAGTAAGTGATACATCGCTGGAATCAGAGTCCCAGCCCCTACATCATGCTGCTCTCAGATAGGGAAGCAAAGTGATGCCAGATTCCCTTTAAAAAGAAAAAAAAAAAAAAACGCACTGAGAAATCACCTACAAATGGGGTATTATTCTCTGTGCACACATTAAGTACAGTGAATTTAACAAAATAATGACAGTACCAGGAACTGGCAAGATTACCTTACCGAATCGTGTGAAAACATGTTGTAACAGCTGGCTCTATTCACATTTTAATCTGAAATTAGTGCCCGAGTGTATGCTTTTATGTTGTAGATCTCCAATTCTCAACTACATCAATATAGTAATTAGAAAGCAGGAGGAATCTACTCTTCTGTCCTGAGACGACACGGATACATTTTATATGTCCGGTATACTTCGTAAAGACTGGGCGAGATAACGACTTCAATCACACGGTTTTATCGCTATATTTCGTGATGCTGCCGCTTTATAAATCCCCTTTCGAAATAGTTGAACTGTTCCATCCCTAATTAAACCGGGGATGTTTCGCAGGCAGCAAATTAGTTCCAACTTACAAAAGTAGAATGTGGCTGAGAACTCTTAAGCCTTTTTGGAAATCTCGGAGCAGGAGAGCGGGACGAGCCGGCCACCAGTTGCTAGAACAGATGTGGCTGCCAATCACACACATTTGCCCTAGCACATTCCTGAGTTTACTAATTAATCTCCGGGCTCAATGCTTTTAACAGTGGGTGAGTCTGAAATGATGGCTTGTTTATAGGAAGGAAATGCTACTTTATTCTTCATCTGATTATAAATGTTCAGAATTGCCATTTTGGCAGAGATTTATTAGTCGCTTTCATCCCCCCCCCCCCCCCACCTTTCATTAGGACTAAGCCCTTAGGGCTCATGCACATGACAAAGTTGCATGAATGGGTCCTGTATGAAGTCTCACAGAGCCATAACTAAATTCAAAGAAGAAAAATAAAAATACTGAAAAAAAAATCAAGCTTTGTAGCCACATGTAATTTATCCAAAAAGTGCATTGGGGGCATGTCAATACACTTCGCATATATCAACAAGCCCCCAATGCACTTCCTGGCTGATTTGCATGGGATTTGAATTCTCAGCTCTTGAACATCAGATTACTACAGGACAGGTATTATTTGTATTGTTGTTCTAGGACCTATATAGCCGGACCACTAATAAGATTAGTAAAATTGTCCCCTTAACCACTTCCGGACTGCCCATAGACTGTTAATGTCCGGGTGGTCTGCATTCTACTCTAAGGTGATGGGAGTGAGGATACGCCTGTCAGATACAGCTTCAATTCCCATAGAGAAGACAGGGATGGTTTGATACCGTCTCTGCCTTCTCAATCGCTGTATATACAGCAAGGAACAAGCGCTGTGCTTAATAGGAAGCGTGAATGGCACTTCCTCTTCTAAATCAAGCGGTCAAATACCGGTAATCGTTGGGTGCAGGGAGGGAGCAGGCAGGAGCTTCTACATCCTAGGAGACCCAGAAAAACCAAAGACAAGCAAAATACCCAAATAACTGGAAGTAAATGGATAATTCGCAAGTGCAAAAAAATAATGATAAATAATAAAGGGTATTTAGTTAACATAATTTTGATCAAAATAATGTAAAAGCCATCCCTCCACGTCACGGCAACCCTTATGGGACTGTCCTAACTCTAATATTAAAACCTTACTATTTGTCAAGTGACATACATATGGATAAGAGCAGAGAGACTGAACCCTAGTAGAAGCATGGACCTGAGAGGCAGAATGAATCTTTCAGCTCAGACAAAGGGCGGCCACACCCTTATATGCACTGAAGCACACAGTTTAGTTTTAGAGTTAGGACTGTCCCATAAGGGTTGCCGTGACGTGTTGGGATGGCTTTTACATTATTTTGATCAAAATTATGTTAACTAAATACCCTTTATTATTTATCATTATTTTTATGCACTTGCGATTTATCCATTCACTTCCAGTTATTTGGGTATTTTGCTTGTCTTTGGTTTTTCTCTGTCTAGTGGCCTTATGTGAACATGCATTTACATTTTGCATGCACATCAATTTACATTTCAGTTCAGACTCCCAGGTTTTATCCTAGGAGACCCAGTCAGCTCTGCTATGCAAGTAGGAGGCTGAAATTCCCCCTGTAACTGGGGCTAATATACCAGCCCCAGGTACAAGGAAAACTGTTTGTTTTTGTTTTTTTAAAGTACTTAAATATTGAAATGCCAACCTCAAGAGGTCTTTTGTGACAATATGGGTTCATGAACATAACCGTATTTTTATTTATTTATTTTTTTACGGTGCTCATTCTGTGCTAACAATGACTCCGAATCATGATTTTCCAGGTCAGGATTATAGAAATGCTAAATTTGCATAGATTTGTTTTCCATTTAAGTGAAGAAATTAAAAAATAAAAAAATCGATTTGCATTGTCATTTTAATAAGATTATTATTAATTTTTATTTATATTGCGCCAACATATTCCACAGTGCTTTACAATTAATTTTTTGAAACCCTTAACATTTGAGTTGATGAGACCCTTAATGGTTGAGCAGTGTGAGGACGTGTTTTTTGTGTGGCGAGTGGACGGTTTTATTGATACTAGTATGGTTTACACACAACATTTTGACTGATAAAATCAAAATTCCGCAGTTTAGATTTTTTTTCTAGTAACATTGTTAACTAACTTTATATTTTGATAGATCAGACTTTTATGGACGCAGAGATACCACATATGTTTCATTTTTTTTTAATAGGAAAAAATGAAGAATGATTCTAATTTTTATTTTTTAAATGTTTTTTTTTTTCATATATTTTTTTAGTCCCCTCAGAGGACTTGAACCTGCGAGATGGACAGTGGTGTTTAAAAGGTTCCCATCAGAAACCACAGCTCCACTGTTAAAGACAGATGTCGGCTGTGTAACATTGCTGACATCTACTCCACACATGTAGAGAGCTCAGCTCCTGAGCCCACTCCACACACTGGAATCACGTATATGTATATGGATTTGTGTTAGGGGTTAAAATGTGACTCTTAAGGTATATTTGTACTCGCTGATAATGGTGAACTAGTGAATGCTTGTTTCCCCGATTATCAGCCTGTCTAAACAGGCTTCCGATCACCCGTGGAACGAGCAAAACACTTGTTCCTTGGGTGAAGTTATTTTTAAGCTGGTCTAAAAATAATCATCATTCTCGGCAGTATGTCGTCCTGTGTAAACAGGAATTGTACTGTTAAGAAAAATGAGAAGAGAACGATCACATTAACAATAACTTAAGAGACAAAGAGAGACAGAGGCACACAGAGGTGCTGTTGCAGCTTCTAGTAAGTGTTCTACCATCCCACCCCCGAGCTGGAGTCACAGCAGCACTGCAAGTGCTACAATTGTTCTCGGCAGTATGTCATTCTGAGTAAACAGGACATGTACTGTTAAGAAGAATGAGCACAGAATGATCACATTAACAATAACTGAAGAGAAAGACACACAGAGGTGCTGTTGCAGCTTCTAGTAAGTGTTCTACCATCCCACCCACAAGCTGGAGTCACAGCAGCACTGCAAGTGCTACAATTGTTCTCGGCAGTATGTCGTTCTGTGTAAACAGGACATGTACTGTTAAGAAGAATGAGCACAGAATGATCACATTAACAATAACTGAAGAGAAAGACACACAGAGGTGCTGTTGCAGCTTCTAGTAAGTGTTCTACCATCCCACCCACAAGCTGGAGTCACAGCAGCACTGCAAGTGCTACAATTGTTCTCGGCAGTATGTCGTTCTGTGTAAACAGGACATGTACTGTTAAGAAGAATGAGCACAGAATTATCACATTAACAATAACTGAAGAGAAAGAGACACACAGAGGTGCTGTTGCAGCTTCTAGTAAGAGTTCTACCATCTCACCTCCAAGCTGGAGTCACAGCAGCACTGCATGTGCTAAAGAGAGATAGGGGAAAAGAATATTTCATTCTCTGTGTGAGCAGTGTATGGGAGATATAGTAACTAGTCTCCACATACTAGTACAGTGAATACCTGAGGCTGATACTTTGGGTTCGGCAAGGTATGGCGGTCTGTACGCAGACTGTATAATATATTAGTGTAAACGTATCCTAAGAGAGCCTGCAGAGGGGGAGACTGCTTATTAAAGCAATATATAAGTCATATAAAAGGGCAGATACAGTGATCATCCTCATGTACATACACAACAATAGCTTATTCTGAGAAAGTAGCATTTTAAAAAACATTTATAAATAAAGAGGAGAATTCAGCATGGCAGGTCTAAGAGGTCTTTGGCATTCTTTCTGGGAGGATTATTTAGTAAGAATTCAGCTTTGTTGGTTTTATTGTGAGAACAATTCTTTTGCAGGTCTATTCATGCATTGTGAGAGCAGAGTATGGGAAAAATCAGCAAGGTAACTCTATATATGAGAACATGATTATCCCACAAAGAGGTGTTTAAAAGGGGACAGTGGCGATCAGAAAGTGTTGGCATACCCAAGCGATAATCACTTTTTACAGATGAGAAAAACATAAATTAAGATTTTTTTTTTTCTTAAAGGATCAAAGCGATAATTGCAAAAAAAATAATACACAAAAAAGAACAAAAGACAGGCTGCAATAATGCAAGTGCCATCTGATGCATGTTGCCCGTGGTTCGGGCAGCATAACTCAGCTGACAGATTCCCTATAAAGAAAAATGTCTGTCGACGCGCTCTGGTCTTTACACGTAATGTAAAGGGATATTCTGTTAGCAGAATTTAGAAACATATCCCATATCTTCAGGGTCACATAAGTGTCAGTTCAGGAACTGTCAAGAATGAAGGGTTCCAGGATTGATTGCATAGGTTCTTAGGCCCCAACCAATGCTACCCCAATGACCTGTTTGTTTTATACTTCTACGATAGAAAAAGGCTCAGTAACATTCTAAATGGGAAGTCTCACAGCTCTGAGATCAGACGACCTCCAGAAACTAAGAAAACAGATTAGGAAATTGTTACTCTAACCAAATGCTACAAATTCTTGCTTATAGCTTATATACGGGAACCCATCTTAACACGTCTTATAGTTTGTACGACAGGAACCAGAAATGTTGACAAAAACCTGATGGAACCATGAACGGAATCTGCTGGAATTTGTAAGGACCAGTTACCCCTGAAGGACAAAGCCTCGTATAAGACAGGAGTGGGCTGCAACTTTATTATTTCCAGCATTTTGAAGGCCATAACTTTTTAATTTTTCATGTAAATTTTTTTGTGGGCTGCATTGGATAAAATGGAGTACATAGAATATATTGTGCTCATAATTAAAGAAAAGAGGACCGGTCACCTGGAAGAAAACGTTCTCATTCTTCTGATTACAGAACTGTTTGAGAGGGCAGCTTTGCGTAACAAGCTGTAGTTGATATTGGTACTATTTTGGGATACATACATCTTTTTGATGATTTTTTTTTTTACTTTCATTTTCTGTGAGAAGACATTAACCAAAATTGCAATTCCTGCATCGTTTTTCGTATAATTTTTTCTCTGTTCTCGGTGTGGGATAAAAAATGATATATCTTTATTATACTGGTTGTTACCGATGCAGTGACACCAGATGTCTGGCACAGTCTATTCTGCTATGATATATGGCAGACCTGGAGGCCATTATTAGGTCTCCAGCAGCCAAAGCAACCATCAGCACCCCACGACTGCGGTGCAGGGAGCCAATGGAGTGACAGAGGGAGCAATCTCCCACTGTCACACTCCCTATATGCAACATCTCTGCGAGCAGAGGGAACTGAATGCTGATAGGCAGTTAATCATGGTCCTGAAGGACCTGAATAATTACTGCCTTTTCACATCCTAATGGAAAGTGGCATGTAAAGAGGCAGTGAGGCGACGGGATTTTGTTCAGGTGGGAAGTGTGTTATAGGGGGTTGTCCGGTGAAAACAAGTTATCACCTATTTATCAGCTAGGTGTTAACTTACTGATCGGTGGGGATCTGACTGTTCGGATCCAAACCAATCATCTAAATGGGGCACTTTTATCCCAGTTACAAAATGGAGCAGCGTTGCCAATCCATTTATTCTCTATAGGGGTACCGGAAAAAGTTGGGCGCAGTGCTTGGCAGCCCCATAGGTAATGCATTAAGTGGTGGGGTATGAGCATTACTACTCCACTCCAATGAGAATTAATGTGCCCTGTTCTGCCAATCGGTGCGGGTCCCTGCAGTCAGTCCTCCACCAATCTACTTTATCGCCTATCCTATGGATAGCCAATAACTTGTTTTCACTGGACATCCCATTTAAAGATTTTTTTTTTTTTACTTTATTTCTTGGAACGTGCAATCATACAAACTTCTGGGGAATACCCATCATACAATGCCAGAAGTGAAGAACAAACTCTCTGACCTCTGCTGTGACCTCTGCCTACGCAGTTGTGCAGTCTACTGGGCTGTAAATCCTTAAAGACAGGTCAAACCTGTTCTTCTTGGCACAGCGCCCTTTAACTGAATACATGGAGGAGATTATTCGGAGTGAATGAAGAGACGATTCTTACACAATGGTCGGGTTTCGTGTCCACGGCTAAATATAATCTCGCTTTCAAAATACATAAATAAATGCAGAAAAAAAATTAAAATAAACAATTATGTTCCTTGTTCACCATTACATCATGGAGCACTGTTAGGAGAATGCTAGAAGTTCTGAAGCCATTATTGGCAAAGTCCTTTCACTGGAGAAGATTTGATTTTCCAAGGGGCGAGACTATCCCTAGATTATGTAGAAACATTACCGAGAAAGAATAGGGTCACAAATGCATCACAGCCACAGTTAGGAGGCTGAACAGAGGGACTTTTAGTTCAGTATTTACCGCTCGTTATTCAAGTTACCGGCCACCGCTGCAGCCTATCACAGGTGGTTGGTTTCTTAGAAAAAAAGAAGATTGTGAGCGCGCTCTCCTTGCCTATAGACAAAAACTACAAGAAACAAAATGAGCAAAAACCCTGCTGTAACTAAGTTAGTAAAAGGCAAAAGTGCATTTAAATAGCATAGGGTTTTTAGTAAACACTGTTTCTGATCAAAAAAGCATAAAAGCCATCCAACCAGCGTCAAGATGACCCTATTTGGGATGGTCCTACACAGCCTAGCATTAAAACCTTACCATGTGTCAGATGTGACCTCAGTGTGAATAAGGACAGACAAAGGAGTGAATCCCAAACTCTGGGCACCTCAGCCTTGGAAAGCTTGGTAAGATCTTAACACTAGACAGTGTAGGACCGTCCTGAATAGGGTCACCTTGCTACTGGTGGGAAGACTTTTATGCTTTTTTGATCAAAAACAGTGTTTACTAAGAACCCAATTTTATTTACATGCACTTTTGCTTTTTACTTATTTAGTTAAAGCAGGTTATATGCACTGTTATGCACACGCCCGGGCTGAGCGGCGTGTGCGTGTGATAGTAGGGATTCCACTGGACCGTGCCGGAGAGTGAATGCCTGGAGGGGCGTGACTAAGTATTCACCCGATCCGACCAGGGTCGCATGACGGCATACGACGCCAGTGCACCAAGGAGGAACCGAGCAGAGGGACCAGGTGCTACTCCAGGACAGACCCCGGACACGGCTGTTGACCCACACAGGGGAATACAGGAACAGGCTGGTAGGCTGGCACACAGACTGGAGGGTATAGGCAGGCACGACCGGTATGCAGGCAGGCGGGTAAAGGCAAGCGCAGCTAGAGTGCAGACAGGGAGGCACTAGCAGGTAGGAACACAGGCGGGATAGGACCCAGTACACACTGGGACTCAGGAACAGGCAGGTTAGGCTGGCACAGACTGGTGGATATAAGCAAACACGGCTGGTATGCAGATGGGTGGATACAGGCGAGTATGCAGGCAGGGAGGTACTGGCCGAAAGGACGGGCTGGAGCACAGAAAGGTTAAGACCCAGTACAGACTGGGTCACAGAACCGCAGATGCGGTAGACAACCACAGCAGAGAGGGAACGCCCGAAGCGGTGGGCAAGAACAGAGCAGGACGGGGCTGCAGGAGCAGCGAGCACAAGCAGGGCAGGACAGGACTGCCGGAGCAGCGAGCACGAGCAGGGCAGGACAGGACTGCCGGAGCAGCGGGCAGAAGCAGGGCAGGACAGGACTGCCGGAGCAGCGGGCAGAAGCAGGGCAGGACAGGACTGCCGGAGCAGCGGGCAGAAGCAGGGCAGGACAGGACTGCCGGAGCAGCGGGCAGAAGCAGGGCAGGACAGGACTGCCGGAGCAGCGGGCAGAAGCAGGGCAGGACAGGACTGCCGGAGCAGCGGGCAGAAGCAGGGCAGGACAGGACTGCCGGAGCAGCGGGCAGAAGCAGGGCAGGACAGGACTGCCGGAGCAGCGGGCAGAAGCAGGGCAGGACAGGACTGCCGGAGCAGCGGGCAGAAGCAGGGCAGGACAGGACTGCCGGAGCAGCGGGCAGAAGCAGGGCAGGACAGGACTGCCGGAGCAGCGGCCAGAGGAGTCAGAGCAGGCTAGGCTGAGTAGGGGGGACAGGGCTCTGTTCACACGGAACAGACAGGAAGGGAAAGGCAGAGCCAGACACCCACAGGGTACTTGCAGTGAAGTAGCGAGTGGACCACAAACTCACAAACGGGAGAACAGAGACAACAAGCAGGAGTTAGGTACGAGTTCAGACTCTGCAGAAAAAGGAAGGGAACGGACATAGAGGAAAAACAGGTAAAGGATAGGAGAGAGTTCAGACTGGAACTGAGTGTACGGAGGAGACCGACACTGCAGCGGGATACAGGAGCGGGTCTGGGAATACGGCCCCCAGAGAGGCAGGATGAACAGGCAAGGAGCGTGTTCAGACAGGACAGACAAGATACAGGAGCGGGTCAAGGGAACCGGCCCCTAGAAGGCAGGAGGAACAGGCTAGGAGCGTGTTCAGACAGGTAAGACAAGATACAGGAACAGGTCTAGGTAATCGGCCCCTAGAAGGCAGGAGGAACAGGCTAGGAGCGTGTTCAGACAGGTCAGACAAGATACAGGAACAGGTCTAGGTAATCGGCCCCTAGAAGGCAGGAGGAACAGGCTAGGAGCGTGTTCAGACAGGCCTGGAAAAACAGCCTCCAGGATAGGCAGACAAGAGAACACAGAACGGGACCTGGCACCTTCAGAGTGCAAGCACACACTGAAAGAAACACTTATGCTCAGGCAGGGATAGAAGGGAGCTGCTGAGCTATATACCAAGTGTCAGACAGCAATAGGCTGAGGACGCACAAGGGGTGTGACCCACAGCAGGTACAAAAGGCAGGAAGTGATCGGGCGCCGCCCTTAAGCAGCAGAGACAGACACAAACAGACAGCATGGAGGGAAGCCAGAGAGACACTCTGGACAGGAGATCAAGTGCGCTCTCTTGCACAGTGGGAGATGGACCACCATGCAAGGACGCCGCCAGGTATGTTACAGTACCTCCCCCCTTACGCCCCCTCTTCTTCAGGCCTGCCAGAATCTTCCGCAGGGAATTCGAGGACCAGTCGTTCACTGGGTTGGAGGGGGACAGAGACTTGAGGGTAATCTCTGCTTCGAGGTACATCTTGTCAAGCTCACAGGAAAAAATAGACGGGTTATCAGGTACATAATGAGGAAAAGTCACTGTCTCTTTGTTATCTGGTGGTACCCCGGAGGATTCAGGAAACAACTGGAGGTCCTCCGCCGGGTCAGAAGAGTGCAGAGGCTCAGAGAAAACAACTGCTTCAGAGTACACTAGGTCGGACTCACTGGAGGAAGCAGGCGAGGTATCGGGTACCGAGTATAGGAAAGTCTCTGTCAATTCACCACCAGGTGGCACCCCGAAGGGTTCTGAACACAACTGGAGGTCCTCCGCCTGGTCGGAGGGGTGTAGAGACTCGGGAGTAACCTCTGCTTCGGAGTACACTAGGTTGGACTCACTGGACGAAGCGAGCGAGGTATCAGGTACAGAGTATAGGAGAGTCTCTGTCCTTTCACCACCAGGTGGCACCCCAAAGGGTTCTGAACACAACTGGAGGTCCTCCGCCTGGTCGGAGGGGTGTAGAGACTCGGGAGTAACCTCTGCTTCGGAGTACACTAGGTTGGACTCACTGGAGGAAGCAGGCGAGGTATCGGGTACCGAGTATAGGAAAGTCTCTGTCCATTCACCACCAGGTGGCACCCCGAAGGGTTCTGAACACAACTGGAGGTCCTCCGCCTGGTCGGAGGGGTGTAGAGACTCGGGAGTAATTTCTGCTTCGGAGTACACTAGGTTGGACTCACTGGACGAAGCGAGCGAGGTATCAGGTACAGAGTATAGGAGAGTCTCTGTCCTTTCGTTACCAGGTAGCACCCCGAAGGGTTCAGGAGACAACTGGAGATCCTCCGCCTGGTCGGAGGGGTGTAGAGACTCGGAGGTAACTACCACTTTGGGGTACCCATTGTCAGGCTCACAGGACGAAGCGGACAAAGTATTGAGTACCGGGTGTAGAGAAGTCTCTCTCCATTTGTCATCGAGTGGTATCCCGGAGGATTCAGGAGGCAACAGGGGATCCTCCGCCAGGTAGTAGAGGTGCACAGACTCAGAGGTAACCACAGCTTTGGAGCATCCTTGGACATGCACACCGGTTAAAGAGAGAGAAGCATCTGATGCCGGGTGCAGGAAGTTCTCCTGTGTGGAGTCTGGATGGGCAGAAGTCTCTTCGGGCAGGAGAACTGGTGCACTACCCACGCACATTACCCATTGGGGTTTCTCCGGGATACAGGGAGATGAAGCTTCAGTAGGGACTTCTAGGTTGGGGTCAGGAGGTCTCAGGGAGGACAGACCCTGGCGTGACGGCTTGCCTCTACGTCTAGCACGTCTGGACTGCCTCTTGAGGTTGAGAGAAGTATTCCGGAAAGCGTAGTCACCCTGTGAGGATTCTGGGTGGGCAGTAGTCTCATTGGGCTGGAGGACTATTGCGCTACCCACACACATTACCCATCGGGGCTGCTCCGGGATATTGGGAGGTGAAGCTTCAGCAGGAGCCTCCGGGTTAGGATCATCGAAGACCATTAGAAAGGCCACCAGGAAGGCCATTAGGTCCCGGAGGATCGGATCCTGTGTTTCATATAGGGGGTTGATCCATTCCAAGGCATCACCCGCCAGGTAAGACATCATAAAGGCCACTTTAGCCCAATCGGAAGGAAAGTAGAGAGGGTAGGCCTTAAAGTGTAGCATGCATTGCTCCACAAATGCACGACACTGTCTTGGATCCCCATAGTAACGTGGCGGATCCGCAGGAACGAGGGCTGATAGATCCATCTGGACGGGTGCGTAATTCGCCTGGAACTCAGCTAAAGGGGGAAAAAAAATTTATTTATTTTATTTTAATGCATGTATTCGCTGGAAAAACTTCTCAAAGAGCGAAGGCCGTGGGGCTCAACGGGAACCATGGCCTGAGCATGCTGTTATGCACACGCCCGGGCTGAGCGGCGTGTGCGTGTGATAGTAGTGATTCCACTGGACCGTGCCGGAGAGTGAATGCCTGGAGGGGCGTGACTAAGTATTCACCCGATCCGACCAGGGTCGCACGACGGCATACGACGCCAGTGCACCAAGGAGGAACCGAGCAGAGGGACCAGGTGCTACTCCAGGACAGACCCCGGACACGGCTGTTGACCCACACAGGGGAATACAGGAACAGGCTGGTAGGCTGGCACACAGACTGGAGGGTATAGGCAGGCACGACCGGTATGCAGGCAGGCGGGTAAAGGCAAGCGCAGCTAGAGTGCAGACAGGGAGGCACTAGCAGGTAGGAACACAGGCGGGATAGGACCCAGTACACACTGGGACTCAGGAACAGGCAGGTTAGGCTGGCACAGACTGGTGGATATAAGCAAACACGGCTGGTATGCAGATGGGTGGATACAGGCGAGTATGCAGGCAGGGAGGTACTGGCCGAAAGGACGGGCTGGAGCACAGAAAGGTTAAGACCCAGTACAGACTGGGTCACAGAACCGCAGATGCGGTAGACAACCACAGCAGAGAGGGAACGCCCGAAGCGGTGGGCAAGAACAGAGCAGGACGGGGCTGCAGGAGCAGCGAGCACAAGCAGGGCAGGACAGGACTGCCGGAGCAGCGAGCACAAGCAGGGCAGGACAGGACTGCCGGAGCAGCGGGCAGAAGCAGGGCAGGACAGGACTGCCGGAGCAGCGGGCAGAAGCAGGGCAGGACAGGACTGCCGGAGCAGCGGGCAGAAGCAGGGCAGGACAGGACTGCCGGAGCAGCGGGCAGAAGCAGGGCAGGACAGGACTGCCGGAGCAGCGGGCAGAAGCAGGGCAGGACAGGACTGCCGGAGCAGCGGGCAGAAGCAGGGCAGGACAGGACTGCCGGAGCAGCGGGCAGAAGCAGGGCAGGACAGGACTGCCGGAGCAGCGGGCAGAAGCAGGGCAGGACAGGACTGCCGGAGCAGCGGGCAGAAGCAGGGCAGGACAGGACTGCCGGAGCAGCGGGCAGAAGCAGGGCAGGACAGGACTGCCGGAGCAGCGGCCAGAGGAGTCAGAGCAGGCTAGGCTGAGTAGGGGGGACAGGGCTCTGTTCACACGGAACAGACAGGAAGGGAAAGGCAGAGCCAGACACCCACAGGGTACTTGCAGTGAAGTAGCGAGTGGACCACAAACTCACAAACGGGAGAACAGAGACAACAAGCAGGAGTTAGGTACGAGTTCAGACTCTGCAGAAAAAGGAAGGGAACGGACATAGAGGAAAAACAGGTAAAGGATAGGAGAGAGTTCAGACTGGAACTGAGTGTACGGAGGAGACCGACACTGCAGCGGGATACAGGAGCGGGTCTGGGAATACGGCCCCCAGAGAGGCAGGATGAACAGGCAAGGAGCGTGTTCAGACAGGACAGACAAGATACAGGAGCGGGTCAAGGGAACCGGCCCCTAGAAGGCAGGAGGAACAGGCTAGGAGCGTGTTCAGACAGGTCAGACAAGATACAGGAACAGGTCTAGGTAATCGGCCCCTAGAAGGCAGGAGGAACAGGCTAGGAGCGTGTTCAGACAGGTCAGACAAGATACAGGAACAGGTCTAGGTAATCGGCCCCTAGAAGGCAGGAGGAACAGGCTAGGAGCGTGTTCAGACAGGCCTGGAAAAACAGCCTCCAGGATAGGCAGACAAGAGAACACAGAACGGGACCTGGCACCTTCAGAGTGCAAGCACACACTGAAAGAAACACTTATGCTCAGGCAGGGATAGAAGGGAGCTGCTGAGCTATATACCAAGTGTCAGACAGCAATAGGCTGAGGACGCACAAGGGGTGTGACCCACAGCAGGTACAAAAAGCAGGAAGTGATCGGGCGCCGCCCTTAAGCAGCAGAGACAGACACAAACAGACAGCATGGAGGGAAGCCAGAGAGACACTCTGGACAGGAGATCAAGTGCGCTCTCTTGCACAGTGGGAGATGGACCACCATGCAAGGACGCCGCCAGGTATGTTACATGCACATTTTGTTTCTTGTAGGTTTTGTCGGTTTAATGGCCAATGTGAACATGCGTTTAAGTGTTGCATGTATACCAACTCAAACTCCAGCTCAATTTTTGTGTTTTCTCTTTTCTATAGAGCTTGCATGCGGTGTTGTGAAGCTGGCTGGATTGCTGGATCTCGCCAGCTTCTCCTCCAATGCTGCAGAGGGAAAGTGGCCAACGGCGCAAGAATGACACAGATCCGAACGGTCAAGCTTTTAGAAGTGCAAAATCTTATGGCAAGCAGCAAGTCAGAGGACCGGTGCGCCTGGAGAACAAAGTGAAGAAAAACCCTTCCTCTTATTAAATAATAAATTGAAGGCAATGAAGCTAATTCAATTCCAATCAATTTAATAAATATCCAATTTAAAAACTAGGGCCCCGATTCATCATCACTTTTGTACCTGTTTTTGTTTAGTTTTGTGTCTTTTTTTCTTTTCAATTCACTATTCTAGTTATGCCTGTTTTGAAGTCTATTTTATAGGTGTTCACCTGGTTTTTTTTTCTCTTTCCGCTTTGTGGGCAGAGTTTAGCGATTCCAAATGTGCAACTTTTTAAAAATTAGCAAAATTTGGCGCAACTCCACTCAGTTCCCTCCCTGGAGTTATTTTATGTAAGCCATTTTTTGTTTGTTTGTTTGTTTGGGGGGGGGGGTCATTTAGCACTAAAAAGTCACAAAAAATAAAACACAGAAAAAGTCTATTTTTGACTTTGCGTACAATTCATGAACCACGTGGGCCTTTTTGAAGAATTTGGGGCAAAAAAAACAGCAGTGAATGCCCTATTACAAAAAAGAAAAGGGACTTTAAAAAAGCATAAATGATGAATCAGGCCTCGTTGTCTATTTGTCCATAAGGCTAAATTCACACACATTCAGTGCTATCTGCTGAGCGCTGCGTCTGGATTTTGGCCAGAATCAGTGTGTGTGTGAACCTAGCCTAACTCAGGACACAAAAATGGATGATAAAGCCATTAATTTAAAGGGAAAATGTTTCTCAATTAATTCAATAACAGAACAATTGTGCAGCTCATCGCTTTGATCTTTATTTGCTTCATTTTTTATCTAATTTGTCATTTGTTAACAACAACAGTCTAGGTAAAAGCAGAACTTTAGCCCAATTACTACGCTTTTCCTTTGGCATGTATACAAAATAAATTGGAGGAGAGGCTCTGTAACTATCAATTGTTTTACTATTACAAATACTTGTAGAGCTGTGAATCAGTCAAGGAAAACATATGCGTTCCAAAATAAGCAAATAGTACCATGTTGATGAATATTTCCAGCTGTTTTATTTTAACCGTACAATTTTATGTTATATTTTAAAGGGAATCTGTCACCCCCTGGGAGTTATCAGATCTCTAGTATGGGCATACAGGTTATAGAAAAGTAAATCTATACATACCTGTATGGCCCATATTAGAGGTCTGATTGCAGAGAAATGTCTTTTTATAAAATCCTTTTTCATATGCTGGATGCCCGGTGGACGCCAAGAAATCCCCGCCTATCTGCTTAATTTCCATATTCCTCCCCTCCCCTCCACATCACAGGGCCCTGGGACTTGCACTCTTCTCGTTCACCTCCCGCGCATGCGCAAAGCGCCTCTAACGTTAGGTGCACTTTATTTTGCTCCCGGCCCCATTTTTCCCTGCAGTGGCCTAGTGCGCAGGCGCCAGGGAGTCAGTGTCAGACACAGTGGAGGAAAAAAATGAACATTTAACTTATTCAACAAAAATGTTACTTTAGACCCCAATTTTTTTAATTTCGCAAGGGTATCAGGTAAAAAAGGACCCCAATATTTGTTGTGCAATTCCTCCTGAGCACGCCAATACCCCATATGTGGGGGAAAACCACTGTTTGAGCGCACGGCAGGGCTCAGAAGGGAAGGAGCGCCATATGACTTTTTGAATGTAAAATTTGCCTGAATAATTAGTGGACGCCATCTTGCGTTTGGAGAGCCCCTGATGTGCCTAAACAGTGGAAACCCCCCCACAAGTGACTCCATTTTGTAAACTACACCCCTCCAGGATTTTATCAAGGGTTATAGTGAACATTTTGAACCCAGAGGTACAACACAGAATTTGATAACATTAGGTCATCATATTGAATATTCTGTCATTAGTCTTGAGCGCAAGTGCTCGCTACTGGAGTTTGCATCGGGTACTCGGGTATGCACCATGTATCGCGGGTGCTCAAGTGACATGCTCGAGTCCCCGCCCACGTGTTTCACGGTTATTAGACACCCAAAAAAAAACATGCGGGGATTACTTGTGCATGGCAGGCAATCACAGAGAGGTTTTTTTGGGTGTATAACAGCTGCAAAACATATGGGGCGGAGACGCGACCATGTCACTTCGAGCACCCCCTATACTCTGCGCATACCCGAGCACCCGATGCAAACTCAAGTAGCCAGCACTTGCGCTCAACACTAGTCGCCATATTGTCATTTTTTTTTTTCTTTACTTTTGAAAAAATCCCAACCCTAGCACAACCCTAATCCTACCCTAGCACAACCCTACCCCTAGCACAACCCTACCCCTAGCACAACCCTACCCCTAGCACAACCCTACCCCTAGCACAACCCTACCCCTAGCACAACCCTACCCCTAGCACAACCCTACCCCTAGCACAACCCTAACCCTAGCACAACCCTAACCCTAGCACAACCCTACCCCTAGCACAACCCTAACCCTAGCACAACCCTAACCCTAGCACAACCCTAACCCTAGCACAACCCTAACCCTAGCACAACCCTAACCCTAGCGTTTATTTTTTACGCCGTTCCTCCTGAGATATAAGTGATTAGACAACTTTATTCTTTGGGTCGGTGCAATTACAGAGATACCAGATTCATATCAGGTTTTTATGATTGACAGCTGTCACACACTAAAAAAAAACTTTTCTTTTTTTTTTGCAAAGACTAGTTTTTGCATCCCCCATATTTTGAGAGCTATAATTTTTCCATATTTCGGCCAACAGTCATGTGACGGCTTGTTTTTTGCGGGACAAGTTGACGTTTTTATTGGTACCATTTTCGGGCACGTGACATTTTTTGATCGCTTTCTATTCCAATTTTTGGGAGGCAGAATAAACAAAAACCAACAATTCAGGGTTTTGGGGTGTTTCTTTAATGCCGTTCCACGTGTGGTAAAATTGATAAGGTAGCTTTATTCTTCGGGTCAGTACGTTTACAGTACGTTTACCACATTTATATCTTTTTTTATGTTTTGACGCTTTTACACAATAAAAACTATTTTATAGAAAAAATAATTTTTTTGTATCGCTTTATTCTGAGAGCTATAACTTTTTTATTTTTCGGCTGATGCAGCTGTATGGCGGCTTGTTTTTTGCGGGACAAGATGGCGTTTTCAGCGGTACCATTTTTATTTAAGTTCGTCTTTTTGATCGAGTTTTATTCCATTTTTGCTTTTTTTTTTTTTTTTTTTCTACAGTGTTCACTAAAGGGGTTAACTAGTGGGACAGTTTTATAGGTCAGGTCATTCCAGACGCGGCAATACCAAATATGTGTACTTTCTTTTCTAGAATATTTATTCATAGGTACAGTATATTTGTTTTTGATTATTTTTTCAATTTTTTATTTATTTATTTTTTTTTAATGTTTTTACAATGTTATTTTTTTTTCCACTTTCTGAATCTTTTTTTTACTCTTACACTTTGTCCCACTATGGGACTTTCATTTTTTTAACCCGGATCGCTTGCATAGCATAGCAATGCTGCAGCACCATCTCTATGCTATGCAGACTGCAGCCCTGCACACACAAGTTAGTTAGACTATGCACCGAGCACGATCTACTTAACTTCCTGTTGTCTGGTGATCCGGATGTAGTCATCGACATTGGGTCACCATGACAACCACCGGGACCCCGCACAGACAGCGCGGGACACCGGAGAAGAGGTAAGTATGCAGCGCTTACCTACCCTTGCCACCGGAATAATGCGATCGACTTCGATCACAGAATTTTGGGGGTTAATAAACTGGGAGAGGTGCAGGACCGCTCCTGGCACATTGTCACAGCTGACACCCAGTACTATCAGCTGACATCTGGTGGCGATCGCCCCGCACCGGTGGTGTGCGGGCGTGATCACATTCTGCATAATAGCATGGCCCTGGCCCAATAGGCCCAGGGCACAAGGACATACTACTACCACAAATGTCAGAAAGGGGTTAAGGGAAAAAGAAATCCAAGCCTACAGGGTCCTGTGTGAAAAAAGTGATTGCAGCCCACCCCTCCCCCTGTCTTCCTTAAACCACAAATGTGGTTTATCACATCTTTGGGAAGCTGAGTACAATTTCCCTAGTCACACAAGGGCCTGATTACTGCCACACATGTTCTCAATCAAGAATAAACTTAAATAGGACCTGCCTGACAAAGTGAAGTAGACCAAAAGATCCTCAAAAGATAGACATCATGCTGCAATCCAAACAAATTCAGGAACAAAATGGTAAACAAAGTAATTGAGATTTCTCATTCTGGAAAAGCTTATAAAGCCATTTCTAAAGCTTTGGGGCTCCAGCGAACCCCAGTGAGAACAATTATCCACAAATGGCGAAAACATGGAAGAGTGGTGAACCTTCCCAGGAGTGGCTGGCCGACCGACCAAAATTACTCCAAGAGAGCAGTGACGACTCATCCAAGAGGTCACAAAAGATCCCACAACAACATCCAAAGAACTGCAGGCCTCAGTTGCCTCAGTTAAGGTCAGTGTTCATGACTGCACCATAAGAAAGAGATTGGTCAAAAATGACATGCATGGCAGAGTTCCAAGACAAAAACCACTGCTAAGCAAAAAGAACATAAAGGCTCATCAGTTTTGCTAGAAAACATCTTGACAATCGCCAAGACTTTTGGGAGAATACTCTGTGGACTGACGAGACAAAAGTTGAACTTTTTGGAAGGTGTATGTCCCATTACATCTGGCGTAGAAGTAACACAGCATTTCAGAAAAGGAACATTATACCAACAGTAAAATATGGTGGTGGTAGTGTGATGGTCTGGGGCTATTTTGCTACTTCATGACCTGGAAAACTTGCGGTGGTAAATGAAACCATGAATTCTGCCGTCTACCAGCTCACTTGCGTTATGCAGCAGGACAATGATCCAAAACACACCAGCAGGTCCACCTCTGAATGGCTTAAGAAAAAACAAAATTAAGACTTTGTAGTGGCCTAGTCAAAGTCCTGACTTTAATCTGATTGAGATGTTGTGACATGACTTTAAAAAGGCGGTTCATGCTCGGAAACCCTCCAATGTGGCTGAATTACGACAATTATGCAAAGATGAATGGGCCAAAATTCCTCCAGATCGTTGTACAAGACCCATTGCCAGCTATTGGGAACATTTGACTGCATTTGTTGCTGCTTTGGACGGCCCAACCAGTTATTAGGTTTAGGGGGCAATCACTTTTTCACACAGGGCCCTGTAGGTTTGGATTTCTTTTTCCCTTAATAATAAAGATCTTCATTTAAAAATTGCATTGTGTGCTTACTCGTGTTACCTTTGTCTAATATTTACATTTGTTTCGTGATCTGAAACATCTAAGTGTGGCAAACATGCAAAAGAATAAGAAAGGAAGGGGCAAACACTTTTTTTCACACCACTGTATGAAAAGTAAATAATTTTATGTACAAATGCATATGGGTTTTTTTTAGGCGGAATAAGAAAATGACATCATGCGCACATAACCTAAGAACAAAACCCAAAACACATTGGCAGAATTGTGTTTTAGTTTCTTTTTTTTGGTTCATTTTTCACTTTTTTTTTTTTTTTTTTTTTTATTCTTCACCACATCATCTAATAAAATTAATGGTGGCATTGAAAACTACAATTTGTCCCGCAAAAAAATAAAACCCTAATATGGTTATGTTAATAGAAAAATAAAAAAAACTTAAAACGTTACAGCTCTTGGAAGCAGGAGGGGGGGGCGACGGACGGCTTCACACAAACTTATTATGCGGTCCATGTACGGACAGACCAAGGGTCTTGACTTCAACTTACAGCCTAAAATAGAGATCTGAACACTAAAGTTATATTATGAGATTTATCTATAAACTTTTCTAGATGGAAAAAGAAAAATATTATTGGATAGCGGACTTCCACTTTAAGGGATACCGTAGACGAATGTTTGCATTATGGTGGTCAGCGGTGGGCCGGTCACACCAAGCAGACTTCTATAAAGCAGAGGGCTTCTACTCTTGACAAATTCTCTTTAGGACGAGAGAAGGCGGCTGGACAGTCATAGGTTATGTTTTATGCTGCCAGAAAAAAGCACATTTTTCTATAGATCGGGTTCAGAATTGGTGTCTATTCCAAGATTTTTTTTTTTTATTCTTTAATGAGAAAAAATAAGGAAGAGAGGTTTGGAAACAAAATGCATGGGGAATATAAATAAGCTGAATCCACACATCCCCAGCCCACCCACATCACCATTTCTCAGCTTTTCCCTCTGCAGGAAATTACTGCACACTAATAAAACATAAAAACAGTCATTTCACAAATCTCAGCCGCTATAAAAGGAGCGTATTAGCCAACGTTAGCCAAAACCTACAAACTGCGGCGAATACGGGATAGTCGCTGCACACCGCCCGGTCGCGTACATGGAACTTCTGTTTACTACCATAATATCCACGGTTCCGTCTGAATAATTTCTATCGTTGTATAATAAGGATTTATTTACTAAATTAAAGGGGTCTGTATTTCTATTCAAGCGGTTGCCCCATTTCAAAATATTAATCAGCCTATGGATTCACAGGATTTTAATAAACTGGGCTCTTACTCGCCTTCCCCAGATCCTTTGAGGCTGCTCTGGTCTTTGTTGACAGCACTGCAGCCAATTGCTATGTTTAACTGGCTTGTTCCATCTTGAAAGGCAGATCCGCTAAGTCCCGTAATTGACTGAAGAGCTGTCAACGCTGCAGCCCATCAAAAAGACAGAAACAGTGGTGGAAGGGCATTGATAAATCCGGGGGAAGGCGAGCAAAAGCTCAGCTTATTTTTTTTACTTTTTTTTTTTTTTTAAGTCTGCGAGCTTATAATTTTGAAACAGGACAGCCCCTTTAAGTTAATGGCAAACCCCTGAGCTCTTTCAGTCGATCAGACATTGATGACCTATCCTAAGGATAGGTCATCAATGATAAAAGTAGTGGACAACCTGTTTAAAATTTAAAACACAAGTATAAAGAGGCATATTAGTAAAAAAAAGTACAGCTAAGGGGAAGGTAAGATTCTCTTAAAGGAGCTGTACACTACCTGGACAATCTTTTTTTTAAAGAAGTACTACCCCTTGTAAAAAAAAAAAAAAAAGCAAATAGTTACCTCCAGCACTGGTGCTGTTCCAGCGATGTTGGCGCTGGGTCTCGAGCAAGTGATGTCGTTATGCCTCGTAAACCCTGCAGCTAATCCCTAGTCACTATTGGGCTGCTGCAATCTTACTTCCTTCGGACAAACCTTGTACAAGAGGAAGATGTGAGAGCAAAGCAACAAATAGGGACTGCGGATTAGCTGCAGGGCTCATGTGGCATAACAACGTCATGTGAGCCCTGGGATATTGGTGCCAGTGTGGGAGGTGAGTATCTTATTTTAATTCTGCAAGGGGCATGGGTTGTCCAATTAGTGGACAACCCCTTTAATGTACAATAAGCTCTAAAGTCCTCTACACATCATGGTTAAAGAGAATCTGTCAATAGGCTCAGGTAATCTGAGAGCAGCATGATGTAAATGCAGAGAGCCTGATTCTAGTGATGTGTCACTTGCTGCTCTGCTTGTTGTCATTTTGATAAAATGACAGTTTTCTCTGCTGCAGATGTAGCAGAGCTCTGAATGCTGAGCTCTGTATAACCCTGCCCACACCTCTGATTGGCTGCTTTCAGTGTACATTGACAGAAAGCTGCCAATCAGCGGTGGGGGCGGAATTGGACCAGGAGACACCTAGTCCTGTAGTGATAATCTCCTGCTAATAAAACACTAATCTTATTGAAACAATAACACACAGCGGAGTAAGTAACATCGCTGGAATCAGGGTCTCAGCCTTTACATCATTCTGCTCTCATATAGCAAAAACCTGGTGACAGATTCCCTTTAACAGAGACCTGGAACTGGAAACCAAAACAGGCAAGACATCCATATCCGTTTGGTCTGAATAACCATTTCTCATGTACAATATAATCTGAGAAAAACAAGTGGGCACAGTTTTAACCATCCAACACATAATGAAACGGACTTACCATTTTGATGCCAGTAGAAAAAGTGACTGCTGGTCTTGTCTTCTCAATCTGCACTTCGATCTGAGTGGTTTTACCCTTGTGTTGGGCCAGGAGGATAGATGCCGGAAGGTGAGAAGTCTCCTGCAACGGTTGGAAGGAAAAGGGAGTGAAATGTAATAATCATCTTTACATTAAAAACATGATGAAAGCATACAAATAAGTGAGACAAAAAAAAGACAACCGATGTCAGAAGAGAGTGGAGCATATCGACCTGTGCTCCGCGCTCGTCTGCTCAATTCACTGTTTCTCAAATGAGACTGGATAAAGATCTAGAATGGTTGAAATGTCAAATCATTGTAGCCCATCATAAAATGTAATGTTAGCGTGACCCATGGCACTCACCAATAGCTGCAAAGCTCAATCCATCTATGAGCATATATGAAAGATGGATGGATCTGTCTACGTGGAAAACAGATATATATATATATATATATATATATATATATATATATATACACACATACATATATACACACACACACACACACACACACACACACACACACACACACACACACTATAGACCAAAAGTTTGGACACACTTTCTCATTTAAAGATTTTTTCCGTATTTTCATGACTATGAAAATTGTACATTCACACTGAAGGCATCAAAACTATGAATTACCACATGTGGAATTATATACTTAACAAAAAAGTGTGAAACAACTGAAAATATGTCTTATATTCTAGGTTCTTCAAAGCAGCCACCTTTTGCTTTGATGACGGCTTTGCACACTCTTGGCATTCTCTTGATGAGCTTCAAGTGGTAGTCACCGGAAATGGTCTTCCAACAATCTTGAAGGAGTTCCCAGAGATGCTTAGCACTTGTTGGCCTTTTTGCCTTCACTCTGCGGTCCAGCTCACCCCAAACCATCTCGATTGGGTTCAGGTCTGGTGACTATGGAGGCCAGGTCATCTGGCGTAGCACCCCATCACTCTCCCTCTTGGTCAAATAGCCCTTACACAGCCTGGAGGTGTGTTTGGGGTCATTGTCCTGTTGAAAAATAAATGATGGTCCAACTAAACGCAAACCGGATGGAATAGCATGCCGCTGCAAGATGCTGTGGTAGCCATGCTGGTTCAGTATGCCTTCAATTTTGAATAAATCCCCAACAGTGTCACCAGCAAAGCACCCCCACACCATCACACCTCCTCCTCCATGCTTCACGGTGGGAACCAGGCATGTAGAGTCCATCCGTTCACCTTTTCTGCGTCGCACAAAGACACGGTGGTTGGAACCAAAGATCTCAAATTTGGACTCATCAGACTAAAGTACAGATTTCCACTGGTCTAATGTCCATTCCTTGTGTTCTTTAGCCCAAACAAGTCTCTTCTGCTTGTTGCCTGTCCTTAGCAGTGGTTTCCTAGCAGCTATTTTACCATGAAGGCCTGCTGCACAAAGTCTCCTCATAACAGTTGTTGTAGAGATGTGTCTGCTGCTAGAACTCTGTGTGGCACTGACCTGGTCTCTAATCTGAGCTGCTGTTAACCTGCGATTTCTGAGGCTGGTGACTCGGATAAACTTATCCTCAGAAGCAGAGGTGACTCTTGGTCTTCCTTTCCTGGGGCGGTCCTCATGTGTGCCAGTTTCTTTGTAGCGCTTGATGGGTTTTGCAACTGCACTTGAGGACACTTTCAAAGTTTTCCCAATTTTTCGGACTGACTGACCTTCATTTCTTAAAGTAATGATGGCCACTCGTTTTTCTTTACTTAGTATTTGTATTATGGCAAGAAAAAAGCAGCTAACAGTCTATTCAGTAGGACTATCAGCTGTGTATCCACCAGACTTCTGCACAACACAACTGATGGTCCCAACCCCATTTATAAGGCAAGAAATCCCACTTATTAAACCTGACAGGGCACACCTGTGAAGCGAAGACCATTTCCGGTGACTACCTCTTGAAGCTCATCAAGAGAATGCCAAGAGTGTGCAAAGCAGTCAAAGCAAAAGGTGGCTACTTTGAAGAACCTAGAATATAAGACATATTTTCAGTTGTTTCACACTTTTTTGCTAAGTATATAATTCCACATGTGTTAATTCATAGTTTTGATGCCTTCAGTGTGAATGGACAATTTTTATAGTCCTGAAAATACAGAAAAATCTTTAAATGAGAAGGTGTGTCCAAACTTTTGGTCTGTACTGTATATGTATATAAAGTATAATAATATATTATTTTTATTTTATTTATTTTCTTTTACAAGGAGCCAGATCAGTAAAAATCAGGGAACAGATAAAACAAAGCCCACTGTCGCTTCATGATCACATCGTTGTTTCTTAAGACAGTTTCTTCTTGTGAAAATAAAAAGGACTGAACTTTGCGACGATCAATGATTGCTGAGGATTTTTCTCTTCTCATTGGAATTCCCTAGAACTACAATAATACCGTAATTCTTAATTAAAAATAAAATGTAAAAAAAAGTTTAGATTAAATTGTCAGCACTTTCAAACTAGACATGGATGAGTACTTTTAATAAAGCGATGGGTGTTAATCACCGTTAAGCCGTCCAAAATGAAGGAGATCTTATACCGTTTGTTCTGTAATTCGAGATTTAGTCATTAAAGTAGGATTGAATCTATCTCACAAGATGTCGATGATAATAAATCACCTATAGAAGGCTCCGCTCCAAATAATATATATCATGTATTATTTAATAAAACAGCGTTCACATCAGATTGGACCGGAGGATCAGACTTCTGCCAATAAAAGCAACTAAATGAGGATTTCAATGTTTTCATTCTAAAATTCCACCAAATTGTAGAATGGGGAAAAAAATATGGCAAGTTTTATAATGACAACAACTCGCTTATATCGCAAAAAAAATATAGCTGAAAGTACACAATTAACTTAAAGGGGATGCCCAAAAAAAGACGTAATTTAGTGGATGCTCACATCTCATTTAACATAGATTGAAGAACTAGTGCTGGATATTGTGCTTGGCATTTAGCTGAAAAGGACATTTGGGAGGTGCACTGCTAGCCAGGCATCCAACTGGAGAGGACATTAGGGATGAGGCGAGTACGGGCTCGGAGTCAGATAGCCCTGCTGAAAATACGCCCGGCAATGCTGATTGGCTGAGAGAATGAAAAAGACCGTGCTCCTTTCACAATGCTCCTCCCCCATGTCCTTTTCAGCTAAATGCTAGGCTTTAAAAGTTTTACTCTGTGAGCTGCAGTGTTATAAGTGTAACTGCATGACAAATGTCTAGAATATTAATAAAGAAACCTATGCAACACCGTAATAAGCGCTGCCTCACCTTAAAGCTGCAGTCCTCGACTCAAGGACTGAATTTTACTGAAGACTGTATTACAAATGTAGAGCACCATGTCCGTTGTTGTATTTGAGCTATATAACACGTGAATGTTTATGAGTACCAGGACTGGCGCTTCTATTATGGTTTGACAGTGGCATCACAAGCGCTGGCACATCTGTACGGGCACTACTGCGAGTCCTACATTTGGTGCATTTGTACAGACACTAGCGGGCTCCATTTTGATGTGCACCACTTTATACCTACAGGTACAGGTAAGCTTTTCGCTTCAGCATTCGTCAGATATCAGAATACACCATGTGCTCTGTTAGAAGCCTAGGAGTCGCCAAGCATAGAAAGAGTTCGGTCAAGGGAATCCATTTTTATTGGCATTGGTGGTGTAGGTTTCAGGACCACCGAAGCATAGACGACGGGGGAAGATAATGTCACAGGATCTCCATTGTATGAATCCAGTAAAAGACAAAAGCTTTTTATATGGCAGAGTGGAGCCCAGTGGCACGGGTAATTGTAAAATAGGTAAAACCGCAAAGAGCAGTGACTGCCCGGGTGCGATTATTAATGGTGCAAGCACATGATCCTACGACTCCGCAGCTAATGCACCTTAAATCAATTAAAAGCAGCAGGAACGTCACAACTGACCAGAACGGCTGAAGCTTCGCATTCTCAGATTTCCGTGCATGCTTCTAAATATAGGGAAGCGCTGATGATATGACATTGCGATATACAGGCGGCAGCTCTATACTGAATGCCTGCATCATTACACTACACCTTGGGGGGAATTTGGCGTTCCATACAGAGGACTTAAAGCCAAGTAAGGTGCGCAAAATTATTGTAATTTGGGCTTTTTGTGCGACAGAAAATGACATTTACATTGACGATGTTCTGGCATATGCAATTGCATGACCCTTGTCCATGTACGCTGACCCCCATTCACTTTTTAGAAAACCGAGCAAGGGTAAAAAGACACAACATTGAGGTGCATTGAGGGAATGACAATTTCAGCCTTTGTGTATTGGGTCATAAAGAACTCAACAAAGCAGGAAATATTGTCCCTACCTCCCCGATATGAATAAATGGTCAGTCCACTCGGCTACTGAATCCACTGTGATCAGTGGGGTAATTTCACCGGTAGCCCTATGTATGGGAATGAAGAATTGCACAGCGCTCACGGAAGCAACGTTTCCTTCCGCGGCAGCTTTTTACTCTAGCTGATGCAACATGTGGACAACTAACAATCAATAGCTTAATATGTGAAGTGCTTTACCATGATAAAAGGCCTCATGCGCGCTGCCGGATCCATGTTGTACAGATCTGCGACTTGTAAGGCTATGTTCACACCTTACGCTTTTTGCAATGTTACTTTGTGCACATTTTCAGTTGCGTTTTACAGTACCAGCAAAATCTATTTCAGAAATCTCATGCACACACATTGACAAAAAAGTCAGGAAAAAAAAACAAAACAAAGATCTGTGTTTTGCAAAATGCAGCATGTCACTTCTTTCAGTGTTTTTTTCAGCGTTTTTCACCTATTGAAAGCAATGGGTAGTGCAAAAACGCTGCAAAACTGCTGCCAGAAGTCATTAAAACCTGCTGCTTTTTTTTAGGTTGCTTTTTTACTGCAAAGAGAGCAGGTTTCACAGCAAAAACGCAAAGCGTGAACATAGCCTAGCCCATCTTACAGATCATTACACAACATAAACTGGAAAAAAAAATTTTTTCCTCCATGAATAACTGGAGGTAAAGTAAGGCCCCAGAGAGTTCTGTGGGTGCCATATTAGTAACCGGTTCTGCACACATTGAGAATATAATTGTGCGCCAATATTGCTGCCGTCCGTCTCCGAATCTGTTGTGCTTGCAGACTTGACCAGTAAGGGCGCTGACCAATTACAGATATCGTTAATCAGCAATGCAAAAAAAAAAAAAAATAATAAGCTATAGAGAGGTAAAAGTGAACATCGACTTGTTACGTACCAGCTGATCCAACAGCTCCTGCTTATTCTTCCTCTTCATCATCTGCTGAAGATGCTCTTCTTTCTGTAGATGGATCCTCCGCTGCTCATTCTCATGTCTCTCCAATTCCAGAGATTCTTCCAACTCCTCCTGCTCCCTGGTCTATAAGAAGTAGATTACTAGTGAGGAGTATTATTCTTACTAAATATTATAGTGACATTTCATTTTATACAGTCTGAGCCAGTGACTAAATATCGGGGAATTTGCATTTTTTATATCCACAAATATTTATTCCCCTCTATCTATCTATACACACACACATACTAACTTTTTATCATTTTTTGACAACCGAAGTATATACTTTTATTTTTTTATTTCATATTCTGAAAATAAAAAAGGGTTTCTGGATTGTATTTTATCCCCCTATTTTCAGAAAAGGGAAAAATCAGTGGCGTAACTGGAAGCTCGAGGGGCCCAATGCAAAATCTCCAACAGGACCCCAACTATCGTGGGTCTTTAACAGTAATAGTTTTTTCATATGGGTCAAAGATATTTTTTGAGCCGCTCTAGGGCCTGGGTGCGATTGCAATTAATACACCTATTATGGTTACACCCCTCAGGATAACTATCAGCTAACGCGGTGTCCCCACCATTCCTGAGAACGTGGCATCTAAATGGAGCAGAGGTGCACATGCTCAACATCTGCTCCGTTCTGGAACGGCTCTGCAGGGTCCCTTTCTCGGATTGGTGGGGGATCACCCAGCAGCAGACACCCAGCTATCAGTAAGTTATCCACTTTTCTATAAATAGGGGTAACTTACAATCTTAGTGCAACCCCTTTAAAAGGATATTTCAACAGCAATATTTAACCCCTTCACGCCGCAGCCCATTCAGTTTTTTTGCTCCCCTTCTTTCCAAAGCCATCGCCTTTTTATTTTTCCGTCAACATGGCCATGTGAGGGCTTGATTTTTGCGGGACGAGTTGTACTTTTGAACGCCACCATTGGTTTTACCATAACGTGTACTGGAAAACGGGGAAAAAATTCCAAGTGCAGTGAAATTGCAAAAAAAGTGCAATTCCACAATTGTTTTTTGTTTAACCATGTTTACTAAATGCTAAAACTGATCTGCCATTATTATTCTCCAGGTCATTACGAGTTCATAGACTCCAAACATGTATAGGTTCTTTTTTATTTGAGTGATGAAAAAAAAATCCAAAGTTTAAAAAAAAAAAAAAAAAAGCGCCATTTTCCGAGACCAATAGCGTCTCCATTTCTCGGGATCTGGGGCCGGATGAGGGCTTATTTTTTGCACGCCGAGTTGATGTTTTTATTGATACCATTTTGGGGTAGATATGATGTCTTAATTGCCTGTTGTTGCATTTTATTGCAATGTTGCGGCGACAAAAAAACGTAATTCTGGCGTTTAGATTTTT
Source organism: Phyllobates terribilis (assembly GCF_046119375.1). Classification (NCBI taxonomy): domain Eukaryota; kingdom Metazoa; phylum Chordata; class Amphibia; order Anura; family Dendrobatidae; genus Phyllobates; species Phyllobates terribilis. Next base: position 69,192,858 of record NW_027362767.1, read on the forward strand.
TTCTCGTTACACCTTTTACCGATCACAAATTTTTTTTTATATTGATAGATCGGGAGATTCTGAAAGCGACGATACCAAATATGCATATGCTTGATTTTTTTTTATTGTTTTATTTGAATGGGGCAAAAGGAGGGTGATTTAAACTTTTACATTTTTTTTTTATATTTTTAAAAACTTTTTTTTTATACTTTTCTACTTGCTTTAATAGTCTCCTTAGGAGACTTGAAGCTGCGATTGTCTGATCGCCTATTGTACACATAGGAGGGCTTCAGCCTTGCTATGTGTAACAAAAGTGCTCATCTGCTATGAATGCCGACCACTGGGTGGCGCTCATAGCAGATCGGCTATGAAAACCACAGGGGTTCTCATCCAGACCCCGGGTTGTCATGCCAACCCATCGGTGACCCGTGATCACGTGAAGGAGGTCGCTGATGGGCGGAGCCAACAACACACTTCCCGGAAGCGCAAGTTAAATGCCGCTATCAGAGTTTGACAGCGGTATTTAACTAGTTAACAGCAGCGGGTGGATCGCGATTCCACCTGCTGCTGTTGCGGGCACATGTCAGCTGTAAAAATCAGCTGACATGTGCCCGGAAAAATGCGGGCTCAGTGCCGGAGCCCGCACCACAGGGTAATTGTCCTGTAGGGGCATAAGGGGGAATTTGTGTGTTTCAAGTCAGGGGAGAGCAGCAGCAAAAAAACATTTCTCATATTCGTGATCCTGTACTACTTGGTTTCCTATTCATCTGAGGGGATGCCACGTAAGATTGCAATCGGGAAATAAAATGATAATAGGTTCCAGAATTGGATGTGTTAAAAAAAAAAAAAAAATAAAAAATAAAAAACATCCTGCGCTGAGATAATCTTATAAACTTGCCCCTGCTATGTACTGTGTAATGTCTGTGTCTGACCGTGCAGAGCTGTTACACTTCATGGTTGGCACATAAGCTTCCTTCCTGGCCAGGAGATGCCGTAGGTCACTTATGTGAGTATAAAGACATTACATAGCAGGGGCTCGCAGCATCTGCTTTCTGAGGTAACAGATTTCCCTGCCTGTTTTATCACAGGAGCAAGTTTTTCTGCCCCATCAACAGTTGTGTGTGCTCATCATAAATCAAGTCAGTGACCTAGGAACTCCAGCAGCCACTTGGCTTGTATGTCACTGACTTGATTTATGATTAGCCCAGAGGGCTGAAGATGCGGGCAAAAAACACTTCTGTGATAAAGCAGGCAGGGAAATGTGTTACCTCTAAAAGCAGCAACTGCGAGCTCCTGCTGTTTCATCTGTATACTCACTTATTATAAGTGACTCACTAATGCTTTCTCCACTGGTCAGGAGCTGTTGTATGTGTTGGCCATAAACTGGAGCAGCTATGCATGGTTGGAAACAGCAACTAAAAGAATACAGCAGGGGCACATTTATAAGATTATCTCAGCACAGGAACATTTTTGTAACACATCCAATTGTGGAATATCTTATTATTTAAAGAGCAATTGATTAAAATGTACTTTATTCATGAGACAACCCCTCAAAAGGCTGGACCTTACATCTTACATTCAACAGTTCTACTTTTTAAAAAGTCCCCTTTTTTCATTGGATTTTACTATGTCCAATAATAATAGGTTGGTATTTGATACAGTACTGACCATTTTTATCTTGTTTCGTTGAATTGTGTCCTTGTTTAGTTTTTGGTAATATTCCATTTTCTTCTTTGTGTCATCCAGATCCACATTGTTTGTCAGATTAAATACTGTCCAAGAGAGAAAAAGAAAAAAAAAAAGATAAAAATTTTAACCAGATAAAAGAAATAAAAGCCCAAATACATGAGTTTATGAAGAGCCGTCAAATGTGCCGAAAGAGGTGGAAATAAAACTATTCATACAGAAGAATGCAGCATGTTACAGTACATATAATATAGTCAATAAATAGATGGTGTAATAAATCACGCATGAATAACTATACATTCAATGGTTCAATTCCCTGTATTCATAAAAAAGCTATTATCTATAAATAAATGGACATCACTGACAGATATAGAGAGATTATTTTTTTATTATTTTTTTATTTTTTTATTTTTTTTTTCGGGGGGGGGGGGGGGGTAGGGTGATACGGAAAGGGCCTTTCAGGCATTACCCTTGGTCTTGAGAACACAATATAGAATTGCTATGCCGGCTATATTGGAATCACAGTGGTAATGTCAGGCTAACTAGGATTTGCAGTATGCAGCCTATGCTACTTTAAAGGGAACACTGTCAGCAGAATTTCACCCCCGCCCCCAAACGATTTATTTGCACATGCAGCTCTTTTAAAGAGAAGTCCAGCAATACCTTTACATGGCCAGTCTGTTACTGAGAAATCAGGGTTTGAATTGATGTGCAAATGAATCTGAAGAGCTATGATAGATCGGAATCCTCTGGCACTCCAGCTCTATTCCCTGCCTCCTACTTAATTAGCAGCTCATTGGCCTGAAGTCACACAGCAAAGAGGCTGTCAGTTAAGCAGGAGGTGGCAGTGTTGGGCGAAGAATAGAGCTGGAGTGCCAGAGGCTTCAGATCTATCATAGCTCTTCAGCCTCATTTACATATAATTTCAAATGCGGATTTCTCAGTAACGGAAGAACGGACTGGCCATGTAAAAGGTATTGCTGGACTTGTATTTGAAAGAGCTACATAAGCTACATACTGTGGTGTTGAATCCTGCTGACAGATTCCCTCTAAGAGCTCCAGCATTAGTCATGATTAAAGGGGTTTCTGCTTTGGGCAATCCTTACTTATTGTAATAGTCCCTTGACAGTAGATACACATAGAGTCCCCATCTGAAACCCCCAGTGATTAGCCATAGTGTGCTGTTATACACACAGACGTGTTTGACAGTTGATAAACAATGCATCGTACGGCACACATTTGTATTAATGGGTTGTCGTGAACTGTAGGACAGGAGGATCATCGAGAACGAGAGACGCTCTCTGTAATTGCTCTCCAAGGTGGAGGAGACATGAGGATCCTCGAGAACAAAACACGCTCTCTGTAACGGCTCTCTGAGGTGGACGAGATCTGAGGATCCTCGAGAACGAGAGACGCTCTCTGTAACTGCTCTCCAAGGTGGACGAGAAACGAGGATCCTCGAGAACAAGAGACGCTCTCTGTAACGGCTCTCGGAGGTGGACGAGAAAAGAGGATCCTCGAGAACAAGAGAAGCTCTTTGAGGTAGGCGAAATATGAGGATCCTCGAGAACGAGAGACGCTCTCTGTAACGGCTCTCCAAGGTGGACGAGACACGAGGATCCTCGAGAACGAGAGACGCTCTCTGTAACGGCTCTCCAAGGTGGACGAGACACGAGGATCCTCGAGAACGAGAGACGCTCTCTGTAACGGCTCTCGGAGGTGGACGAGAAAAGAGGATCCTCGAGAACAAGAGAAGCTCTTTGAGGTAGGCGAAATATGAGGATCCTCGAGAACGAGAGACGCTCTCTGTAACGGCTCTCCAAGGTGGACGAGACACGAGGATCCTCGAGAACGAGAGACGCTCTCTGTAACGGCTCTCCAAGGTGGACGAGACACGAGGATCCTCGAGAACGAGAGACGCTCTCTGTAACGGCTCTCGGAGGTGGACGAGAAAAGAGGATCCTCGAGAACAAGAGAAGCTCTTTGAGGTAGGCGAAATATGAGGATCCTCGAGAACGAGAGACGCTCTCTGTAACTGCTCTCCAAGGTGGACGAGACACAAGGATCCTCGAGAACGAGAGACGCTCTCTGCAACTGCTCTCCAAGGTGGACGAGACATGAGGATCCTCGAGAACAAGAGAAGCTCTCTGAGGTAGACGAAATATGAGGATCCTCGAGAACGAGAGACGCTCTCTGTAACTGCTCTCCAAGGTGGACGAGACACTAGGATCCTCGAGAACGAGAGACGCTCTCTGTAACTGCTCTCCAAGGTGGACGAGACACGAGGATCCTCGAGAACGAGACACGCTCTCTGTAACTGCTCTCCAAGGTGGACGAGACATGAAGATCCTCGAGAACAAGAGAAGCTCTCTGAGGTAGGCGAAATATGAGGATCCTCGAGAACGAGAGACGCTCTCTGTAACTGCTCTCCAAGGTGGACGAGACAATAGGAATCGTGAACAGAGGAGCCCTATACCAACTCCTAGTTCCCAGACATGGTATAACATATTTTTTGGAAACTTTAAATTGTCTGCATCAGCGAGAGACTTAAAGAAATGCCAACAAGGTAAAGTAAACTTTGCACTGTATTATCAGTCATTTATTTATAGGTGAAGGAGGACAAGAGATAGGACGGCTTGATGGCCCCTCTCTATCTTAAAGAAGGACTTAAAATCGACCTGTCAGATAAAGCAAAAAAGAAAAATATGCTTGCAAGCAGCGAGTTTGTGGTTCAGTCGTGAACTTGATAGCTTCTACTCCTCACACGAGTGATTACAATCCTCCTCCTCACCCATGCTGCTGAGCGAAGAGCGGTTACGATAGATTTAGGGACATGTTCAGCCTTGGCAGATTTTTTTTATGCTGCAGTCAATTTGTCCTTTGAGTGTTGGATCTGATTTTCAATAATTTTTGATCTGTGTATCAGTTTTTGCTAAAAAAAATTCAAAGATTCTCCTGCCCATTAAAAAGTAAAAAATAAAAAACCCAAAAAACAGACCGCACTCGTATGACATGCGGAGGCCGTGGTGGCTATTTATTTTCACAAACCTATTGATTTCGATCCTCGTTTTCTCTCTCTGGATGACAAGAGATCGGGCATACATTGAAATTCAACATATTCAGTTCTTTCTTAAATCCCAAGATCTGTCACACTAACATCGGCTGAACACCTAATCAATATTAAACGCTCAGCGGATGAGCAAGTTTGGCCAACCTTAAAGGGGTTGTCCGGCAAAAATAAGATATTACCTATCGAACGGATTATTGATTGGCGGGGGTCTGACCCTAGGACTCGCACTGATGGGCAGAATGAGGAACTTTTGTCCTCAAATGGAGTTACAGGGCACATGCCCGACCGCCGCTTTATTCATTCTCTAAGGAGCGACAGGAAAAAGTTGAATGCAAAACTCAGTGTCCCCATAGGGAATGAATGGAGCGGCGGTAGCACATGTGCACAGCTGCTCCATTCTAACGGGAATAAAAGTTCTCGGTTTTGGCGATCGGCGAGTTTCCCAGCAGCTGGACCCCCGCCGATCAATCCCTTTAAAGAGTATTTCCATAGGCCAAGAATCAGTGAGTAAAATACTGATTGTTCTGCTCCCATAAGTCTACATTCTCCTTTGCAGGCCATTAAACGAGTGAGGATGAGCTTGTATATTATTGATCAACGCTCAATAACTGACTCAATATTGGCCCATCTAAATGCACCTTTAACCGAACCTGTATGGCCACTTTTGCTATCTGTCAAGACGAGAAGGACATGGCTGATCTACTGGTTCACGTGGTACAATTTTTTTTTTTAATGATTTTTCTGCTTTAATTGCAATATGAGATAATATAGGATCAAAGCAGTAAAGGAGAAGGTTGGAGAGGGGAGTGCAGAAATATTTTTAATATTTGGTGCATTTTCTTTTTCATTTTATATATTTATATGCCCTATAAGTGCAAAATGACCGTGCAGAGTAGAAGTCATCAGCTCTAGACTCCCCCGTCCGAAATCCAGAGTCAGCTAAAATCTCTCATCCTGCAATATTTATCACAATGTAGCTCATTAATTTTATGGGGGGGGGGGGGGGGGCTGTTAACATTTTTAGAGGGGTCAGAAAGGTGATTGTTCCAGCTGAAGAACCCCTTTAATAAATGGTTAAACTACATCTCCACAATAATTGTTACCCCAGCTTGGTAAATGACAGTTTCAGGAAGAGATTTGATTGCAACTTCACAAAACTTCCTCATCAGACTTACCTATTTCCTCAATTTCTTCCAAAAAATCATTATATTCTCTCAGAGATGGAAAGTCTTCTTCACGCTTATTATATCTAGTGAGAAGATGGAGAAAATCACATGTAATTCAATAATTTTAGCAACATCTATTCGGCTTAATGGACATCCAATCAATAGAAATTCAGTTTATTCTATTTTCTCGATGTGAGGCGTCAGTATGAAGAGCAATTTAGCACAAGTGGCAGAAAGCAATTCAGGAGACGCTCCGATCGTTGCTACCTGGATATTAGTACAAAACACAAAATAATGTTGGATGGGATAATATATATTATATATATATATATATATATATATATATATATATATATATATACACATATACATACACACACACAGTTTTTTGTAGTAGAGCCAAGCAGTACAGTGTTAAGTCCTAGTTCTGCAGGATTTGATTAGATGCATCAGACTTTTTAGATGCCAAGCTGCGAGCCGGTGAGTGTCCAGCCAAGCTGCGAGCCGGTGAGTGTCCAGCCAAGCTGCGAGCCGGTGAGTGTCCAGCCAAGCTGCGAGCCGGTGAGTGTCCAGCCAAGCTGCGAGCCGGTGAGTGTCCAGCCAAGCTGCGAGCCGGTGAGTGTCCAGCCAAGCTGCGAGCTCTAGCTAGGAAAGACAAGCCAGAGTGTCTCTCTGAATGGAGGCTGCATGGGTCAGCTAGGAAGGCTGAGTAGTCTTTGTGTTGGAGCTGCAAAATAAAATGTGGAAGCTGCAGCCTGTTCAGTGTGAACTGTGCACGGAGTTGAAAACTTCTGTTTGGAGCTGGAAGTTGCGGGAGCTCGGGCTGAAGGTGATACAGAGACTAGTGGGATCGTGCCTCTTCAGTGTATTAAGTTTTCTCTGGGAGAAAGGACTGTAATCTGTTTGGATGAGCCTGCACTGACATATATGTGCATTGCTAAGTGAACGGTTTATTTGCTGTGAGACCTTTATGCCCAGAAGAGGCAAATTTTGGCTTTGAATTCCTTGAAGTTTTATGAAAGCGATAAAACTGCACCTGTTTGGACCGAACCGCATTATCTGTGTGAACGATCCCTAATGCCTACCGGAGAGAGTGAAATCCTACAATGTATGTCTGAACGGCAGGCATGCCGTAGTGGCTTATCACTAGGTGTTTCTGAAGCAATAACCGGGGCAATCAGCTGATTACCGAGCAGACGTTCACATAAAACAGAACGGTTAAGAGAATTTCTTCCAAAATGGTCTTGTCATAAAAAAAAAAAAAATCTTGATCAGATCTCCTAAAATTGATTTTATTATCTACACAAACCATTAAACCAAAAGGCAAAAAGCTGGAAGATTCAATCTGGGTCATTGTTGAATTTTATGCATATGGCACTGTACGGGGCGGATGAAAAACTCTGAAAATACAATTTTACGAACACCAGCGAAAGCAAAGAAATGGGAAGAAAATGCGATAAAGCACATGGGAGAGTAGCTATATACAGAACATGTGATGAGGACATTATACTGAAATGTAAAGATGTTCTAAACCCATTAGTCATTACACAAAGTGGGATCTTCTCTGAATGCAGCCAGAAATGAACACAATGGTCATGTGTGCTCTGGTTACGTCCCAGGACACGTCAGTCTATTGTTATTGTGCTTCTATAGGAATAACACCTGTGCGATACCGTAACCAGGGGATGTCTGGTGCCCTATTAGGGTATTCGGAGTTACTGATGGGGGGGGGGATTCCTTGTACAGACACTGATTCGATGACCAAGTGTGAAGAGCAGCTAAGAAGAGCGTATTTCACTCTGACGTGTCCATGTATTACACGGGCAGCATATTAAATTTAGTTTGACCCATAAAATGTTTAATTTCTCTTGTGGCGCTGAAAGTGGAACTGATCATTTGATGCCCCGTTCCCCTACAAATTACAGCAGGTTGGTGGGGGTCCCAGCAAACCGGACACCATAAAATTGGGTTATAGTCCTACGATTCTACTAAAAGGCGATTGTCCGGAGTAAACAATCCCTTTAACTTTACAAATGGAAATGAGGATATCAAGTGTGGAGTGGAGAGAAAGAAACTACTTACATGTCCATCCCCTATACTCCATACATCATTAGACAACACTTCCATACACTCCTACCCTCACTGATCGAGGGGGATCAGTGCAGGATGAACCCTCTTTAGGTTTCTTACGAGTATTTTCCATGTCAGAAAAAAAGGGAAGAGCAAAACAGAAGCAAACCCTTTAATGTTCATCTTTATAGGGGGTTGTCCACATTTTAGGACATTTTTTTATTTATTTTTTTACTTAAGTGTATGTGTTTTGTACTGAAGATAATTTTTGCAATTGGGTTTCACTCAAAGTTTTGCACCGTTTGCCTTCAGTAGCCTCTGTGCTGCACAGTCTATTGCCGGCCGCAGATTGAGTTAACTGGGAATCCGTCAGTCAGTCCACTATGACAGTCTGACGGGAGAGTTTGTAACTCTCCTGTCTTTTTCTGAGCTCCTTTCAGTTGATTTATGACCTCATCAAAGGTGAATGTGCAGGGAAATTAAATGTCTTTTGAAAAAGCAAAGCAAAAAAAGGTGCAAAGTTCTTAATGAAACCCAATTGTAAAAATGACGGGTGATTAAGTAAAAATAAATAAAAAGGTGTTGCTCACTTTTGGAGACAATTTTTTTTAAGTGTCTGGCACTCTTGTAGGGGAGCTGTGAAGCCTGTATGGGTGCTATTGTGAGCAGATTACCGGTAATTGAATTTTACTGGCTGATACATTTCTTCAGTCACTCTATGTGACTGCCGAGAGCAGCGCAGAGAGCGCCAGCCGAGCCCCGGCCGCGCAGGGAGCGCCAGCCGAGCCCCGGCCGCGCAGAGAGCGCCAGCCGAGCCCCGGCCGCGCAGAGAGCGCCAGCCGAGCCCCAGCCGCGCAGAGAGCGCCAGCCGAGCTCCAGCCGCGCAGTGGGCGCCAGCCGAGCCCTGGCCGCGCAGAGGGCGCCAGCCGAGCCCAGGACGCGCAGAGAGCGCCAGCCGAGCCCCGGCCGCGCAGAGAGCGCCGGCCGAGCCCCGGCCGCGCAGAGAGCGCCGGCCGAGCCCCGGCCGCGCAGAGAGCGCCGGCCGAGCCCCGGCCGCGCAGAATCTCCTTCTATAAGCCATGTGGTATGGCATACGTCATGTACTGTTCATATAGCATGAGTGTCCCAGATGGCAGTACCCCTTTGTGTTTTGCTAGGGCCCTTAGCCACTCCACCCAGATAAATGGAGTGTGCATGTTTAGGGCAAGACGGCCGGACCCGTATTCAGCTCTCTCATATGTATATACAGTTTGAAAAGGCCATAGTTACAGAGTGATCTATCTCGGGGATCCTGCACATGGTCAGACTTACATTTTTAAGATCTTTTTGCGAATCTCCACCTCCTTATCAATTGTGGGGTCTTCGAAGAGCTGAACTCGAAAGTTGCTTTTCCTGAGAGGAGTATTGCATTCCTGACATGTGCCAGAACCACGGACAAAAAGAAGATCCACACAACTCTCACATCTAGAAAAACAAGAACAAGTAAAGTCTGAGAAATGCACAATCATAACGAATATATCACAGTACTCAAACTGGTACAGGCAGGCGGCACGAAATAGGTACCTTGCTATATTATATAGATATATATTTTTTAATTTTATTTTTTTGGGGGGGGGGGGGGGGGACTAAGAAATATATTTATTTACACAAAAAATTGGTTATTAAAATGCATTAGCCAATGGTCATTTAAAAAAAAAAAGTGAATTTCGATCCTGCAGATTTATCTGTGGATGTGTGCATAAAACATCCAGAAATTATACTAAAACAAAAAACACCCACAGCATTACAAAGTATTTTAGTATCCAATATACTTTTTTTTCACACCCCCCTTCAAACTATTTACATGGCACATGTAGCTCTTTCCATTACAAGTCTGGCAATACTTTTACATGGCCAGTCCATTCCTCCGTTACGGAGAAATCAGCGTTTGAATTGATATGCAAATGAGGCTGAAGAGCTATGGTAGATCTGAAGTCTTTGTCACTCCAGCTCTATTACCCGCTTCCTGCAGCTTGATTGACAGCTCCTTTGCCTGAAGTCACAAATCATAGAGATGGTCAATCAAGCTGGAGGAGGCGGCACTAGGCTGGGAATAGAGCTGGAGTGACAGAGGCTTCAGATCTACCATAGCTCTTCACCCTCATTTGCATATCAATACAAACGTTGATTTTTCAGTAATGGATGAATGGACTGGCCATGTAATGGTACTGCTGGACTTGTCTTTGAAAGAGCTTCATGTGCATGTAAATAGTTTGAGGGGGCGAGTTCCTGCTTACAGGTTTCCTTTAAGATGAAGTTCAGATCTACCATAGCTCTTCAGCCTCATTTGAATAGCAATGCAAATACGGATTTCTCAGTAAGGATGTAACGGACTGGCCAAGTAAAGATATTGCTGGACTTGTCTTTGAAAGAGCTACATGCGCATATAAATAGATTGGGGGGTGAAATCCTGCCGACGGACTCCCTTTAAGGGGTTTGGTTGGTCCAAGGAACTCAAATATCCCTCACTATCATGAACTACAAGGTGCATTTCTCGCAGGAGAACTGAATCTGGTCCTGCAGAGCAGTGCATCAAGTGCAAATGTAGTTGAAGGCTACTATTTCGTGAAAAAAAAAATTCTTGCAATTGGTCAAATCCTACAAAAATGCGTTATCATAGTGCTATAAGTCTGGACACGGGCAGATTACCTCTGCAGCTTTATTCTGTACAGATAGGAGAGAATCCTACCAAACCCCCTGCACCTGCACTAACCACAGCGCACCGGTTATCTGTTCATACGCTCACAATTGCACAATGCCCGGCCTCCACAGAGGACCATTATACAGAAGAATCCGCTGAATACTTCAAAGTGAATGCACGGAGCGTGTTTACTATGGGATCGACAGAAAACAGGTTTGCACATGTTTGTTTTACAAGGTGTGTATTTTTTTCTTTGTGTGATTTTTTGCAGGAATCAAACATGCTGATTTGCGGATGAATTATCCTGCCCGTATGCAGCGAGGCTTTGGGCTGCGTTCACATCTGTGTGACGGTTTCACAATGAATCCATGCTTCGATTGGCACCAACGGTGTCGGACGGACTATACGGACCTATAATACAGTCCTACCGGCTTCTAAAGCCCCCGTCTCACATAGCGAGATCGGTAGCGAGATCGCTGCTGTGTCATGGTTTTGGTGACGCAATAGCGACCTCACCAGGGATGTCGCTATGTGTGACACTTTGCAGCGATCAGGCCCCTGCAGTGAGGTCGCTGATTGCTGCAAAGTGTCCTGGACCATTTTTTGGTCGTTGCCCTCCCGCTGGTCAGCACACATCGCTGTGTGTGACCAGCGGGAGCAGCGATCAGGCTGGTAACCATGATACACACCGGGTTACTAAGGGCACACGCGCACTTAGTAACCCACTGTTTATCATGGTTACAAGCCTGCTAAAGTGAGCGGTAACCTCCCGCTCACCATAGCAGAGTGGTAACCATGATAAACAGCGTGTGCCCCTAGTAACCCGATGTTTACCATGGTTACCAGCCTGCTCCTGCTTCAGCAGGCTCGTAACCAGGAGCAGGACATCGTGGAAAGATTCTTTCCACGATGTCGCTGCTCCCCTGATCGTTGGTGAGCCTGCCTGTTTGACAGCTCACCAGCGACCACATAGCGACGCAGCAACGATCCCTGACAGGTCGTATCGTTGTCGGGATCGTTGCAGCGTCGCTAAGTGTGACGGGGCCTTTAAACACTGTCCATTGTTTTATTGGAAAAATGCCATATTTTTTCCACTAAATATGATGTTATCTGTGAAGTGGGCTTCTAGAATTAGTAGGGAAGTGACCCCACAAATAACTGTCCGTATTTCAAATGAAACATTGGGACCCCGTTTGTTCTTCTGAAGGGACATTGTAGTTCCACGCGGTGCTCTAATTTCGTTTCAATGAAACCACGTGGGTCCGTACGTACATCAGATATACGGAAAGTCTCTGTTGCCGTTTTAGTAAATAATTGGAATAGTCGTGAAATAACGATTCTGGAGCATCTCTTCTCCTAGCTTTACATTGTGACATTCCTCTGTCATTCCTCCTGGAAATGTATGACTACCTTGACCAATGGATTTTTACCAGTTAAGGATGTATCTCCTATACCAGGGATGTCAAACTCAAATACAAAAAGGGCCAAAATAAAAAAACAACCTTGATGGCTATGAACAGCCCTCCACACAGAATAATGGGCCCGCCCCACATAGCCCTCCATACAGTACAATGGCCCCCACATAGCCCTCCATACAGTACAATGGCCCCCACATAGTCCTCCACACAGTACAATGGCCCCCACATAGTCCTCCACATAGTACAATGGCCCCCACATAGTCCTCCACACAGTATAATGGCACCCACATAGTCCTCCACACAGTATAATGGCACCCACATAGTCCTCCACACGGTATAATGGCACCCACATAGTCCAACACAGAGAATGGGGGGGCGGTGCCGGTTTCATGAGCCAAACATAATTACCCTGTGGGCCAGATTTAGACCCCGGGCCAGAGTTTGACATGTGTGTCCTGTACAGTTGCAGTACAAACACTGTTGATCATGAAGTAGCGCCCGCACCTTTGGCAATGGGGAATGGCAACACCCAGATGTCAATTAATTCATAGCTTTTTAAGAGAAATAATACAGGAATGGGCACAATGCAAAGTTATAAGAATGGTGTTTCAGAATTTTTAATTTATGGAGAAATTGAGAATTTACTGAACCCATCAATCCTTTAAACTCCTACGCCAAAATGGTTAGTGACCCAGTGGGTGCAAATCTCCCGTCAGGGGATCCGTGGGTATTATATTTGTAGAGAGCAGCCAGATCCTCAGATTGCCTTTAATTTGGTATTTGCAGATTTTTCTTTTACCCTTTTGATGCATCGTTATTTCTAGCATATAACCCCTGAGCCCACAGCGTGCACCAACAGACGTATCAATGGATTTCTCCCTGCTTAATATTTCCTCCAAAGTCACAAACGTGGTGACGCTGCTGTTCCCATCCCTCAGTCTGAACACCGTGTTCCCTGCAGTCCCATCTGTGTACACACAGTCACCGGCGAAGTCACTGGAAAGCCGCCACCATCTTTATAAGGAAAGTATCAGCGTATTAGACGTTATGGAGCTCAACTCCTGATCTCCAAGTGGACAAGGTCCTGAACGCAGATGGCAAATAGTGCTGTCTGCAAAGAAAACCTTCTGCCGACTGCTGCTGATCCAGCAGAACACGGACACAAATAGAAGCAGTGAGCGTCCTCGACCTGCAGGGTGATGGATAATAACCATTGTACTGACTGCAGAGTATGAGGAACATCCTGGGCCAACACAAGCCACGAGCTTCCCAGGTAACGAGCCACACTCCTGGCATAGGACGGCAATGCACTTGTAAAGATGTCCAGTGCAGAAGTTTCATGGCGAAACGAGCCAAATTATAAACCCCAATGTCAGCGCAGGTTTTATGTCTTATATGGTTCTGAAAAAAATAAATGAAAATGAAAAAAAGACACAATCTTACTGTTAGATATGAGACCCAAATGTCTTTAATCAGAGATGCCATCAGAATCACTCAGTACCTATACCGAAAGCAAAAAATGGTTATCCTCCCTTGGTGCGGGGCAATAGAGGCACGGGGAGGGCAGCCGCCAACGAGGGCGGGAGGAGGGCCGCCGCCAACGAGGGCGGGACAGGCATAGACTTGTGAGGAGGCTGGTAAAACACTGTCCTGTGGCCAACTGAGGGCAAACAGACATGGGAAGGCAGTCACCAGAGGGCAGGGGAGCCCCCTGTCACCTATTTTATTGCTGTGGTTCACATGAGTAATTGTTGTTGTTTTTTTGGTTTGTTTCTTTTAAAATCCACCATACAATTCCCAATATTGTGTGATTATTATATACACTGTGTTACAAATTATTATGCAAAAAGTGTTTAGGAGTGATAAGGGAAGAATTTGTTTGTTTGTCAGTTAAACTCATTGATGGTGATGTGTGTCAGGGCTCTTTATATCACTGTAAGCAATTGCAGACACCTGTGCTAATTAGTTTGGCAGGTGTGTCCAATGAAAGGCAAGACTACTTAAGAAGGCTGTCTCACATTATTAAACAGCCTACATTTTCTGCCAAAATGGGAAAGAAAAAGGATGTGTCGGCTGCTGAGAAGCAACAAATTGTGGAGTGTTTAGGTCAAGGCATGACTACAATCAACATTGCCAAGACACTTCATCCTGATCATCGCACAATCAAGATGTAGCTGATTCACAGTACACACGTGTGCGTGCTGATAAGGGAAAATTGAGGACTCTTTCCTACAGGCAATTACGTCAGGTTAAAAGAGCAGCGGCAAAAAAGACTTGTCATAGCAGCAGACAAGTTTTTGAAGCAGCTGGTGCCTCCAACGTCCCCCAAACAACAAGATGCAGGGTCCCTCAGAGGTTTGCAGCTGTGCGTAAGCCATCCTGTCGACCTCCTCCATCCACTGCACACAAGCAGAAACGGCTCCAGTGGGCCAAACAATACATGAAGACTGACTTCAAAACGGTTTTGTTCACCGATGAGTGCCGTGCAACGCTCGATGGTCCAGATGGATGGAGTGGAGGATGGCTGGTTGATGGACACCACATGCAAACACGGCTACGGCGCCAACAAGGAGGAGGTGGAGTAATGTTTTGGGCTGGAATCATGGGGAGAGAGATTGTCGGCCCCTTTAGGATCCCTGAAGAGGTAAAGATGAACTCCATAATGTATGTGGAGTTTCTCAAACAGCACTTCCTGCCATGGTTCAATAAGAAGAACCGTGTATTTCACAGCAAGATCATTTCATGCATGATAATGCCCCGTCTCATGCTGCACATAACACATCTGCATCTCTGGCTGCTATGGGCATAAAAGGGGACAAACTTATGGTGTGACCCCCATGCTCCCCTGACCTCAACCCCATTGAGAACCTCTGGAGCATCATCAAAAGGAGTGTCTATGATGGCGGGAGGCAGTTCACATCTAAGCAACAGCTCTGGGAGGGTATTCTGTCCTCATGCAAAACAATTCAAGCAGAAACCATCCAAAACCTGACAAATTCAATGGACGAGAGAGTTCAGAAGCTCCTTTCGAACAAGGGGTCCTATGTGCAAATGTAACATCACCTAGAATAAAGTTTTGAGTTGAAAACGGTTTGATTTCAGTTTGTAATAACCTGCTAATGCTTATAATTTCAAAAATGACCATTTTTTTGTTCTTTATCAAAATGAAAAGGTTGAAAACTCTGCTGTGCATAATAATTTGGAACATGCATTTTGAGTGCAGTTTGAGTTTTTTATTTTTTAAAAAATATACTGTTATCATAGGCAGTTTGTACAAAAACCTTTCAATTGTACTCTAATAGTTATTTGACTGGAAAATTACAATGACTGCAATTCATATAGGTAATTTGGGAAAATCTGAGAAAATATTATTTGCATATTAATTAGGAACACAGTGTAATATATATATTGAAAAAAAAAAAACACTAAATAAAAACGCCTGTATCTCTGAAACCGTACGGCAAGTTTAAAAAATTACTAAAAACAAAAAAAACAGAACACACCATGGAGCAGCAGGTATAAAGTACGAACAGACACTGGCCTCCTCAGACCTGGTGACAGCGCCTCTTTAAGGTCATCTTAGCAATGCCGTGACCCCAGGAATTACAAAGATCAGAAAAAAAAGTGACTGATGTGAGCAGCTACATGTGTGGTGGTCATTCATGGACAAGTATAGCTGTGAAAATAGAAATCAGGTCATGCAGTCCGGAGCTCCACTATTTTAATCCAGGCACATACCTCAACCCCAGGAGGGGCTTATTTCCATTAAAGAGACACTACACAATAATATCTGAGATAGAAGACATCTACTGCAAAATATTGTAAATCACCAGTGTGAAGAATTCAGCAACTTCCTATGACCCTGCACTCTCAGACATGTGGACAGGACGGGGGTCCCCCAATCCCAACTGATATATATATATATATATATATATTTATATTTATTTCATGACTATGAAAATTGTACATTCACATTGAAGGCATCAAAACTATGAATTAACACATGTGGAATTATATACTTAACAAAAAAGTGTGAAACAACTGAAAATATGTCTTATATTCTAGGTTCTTCAAAGTAGCCACCTTTTGCTTTGATGACTGCTTTGCACACTCTTGGCATTCTCTTGATGAGCTTCAAGAGGTAGTCACCGGAAATGGTCTTCCAACAATCTTGAAGGAGTTCCCAGAGATGCTTAGCACTTGTTGGTCCTTTTGCCTTCACTCTGCGGTCCAGCTCACCCCAAACCATCTCGATTGGGTTCAGGTCTGGTGACTGTGGAGGCCAGGTCATCTCTTGAAGCTCATCAAGAGAATGCCAAGAGTGTGCAAAGCAGTCATCAAAGCAAAAGGTGGCTACTTTGAAGAACCTAGAATATAAGACTTATTTTCAGTTGTTTCACACTTTTTTGTTAAGTATATAATTCCACATGTGTTAATTCATAGTTTTGATGCCTTCAGTGTGAATGTACAATTTTCAAAGTCATGAAAACACAGAAAAATCTTTAAATGAGAAGGTGTGTCCAAACTTTTGGTCTGTACTGTATGTATGTATGTATATATATATATATATCTATTAGGCCGTCACGTTCGAGCCAGAAGACCCCCAGCTGTCAGGCATCTGAATGAGCCTTTAGTCTTGAAAATCAATCCACAGTTTTGACTACTAACGTGCTGTTTACTATATCACGGAACGGAGAAGGTCGGGGCGGATCTGTGTCACGTGTCTCTCTTCTCCTCCTCCTCTCCTGTCTGTCAAACTGCATATAAACATAACAGACAGGCTGACTAACAATATAGGGCAGGGAAGTCATTGGACAATGGCAGGAGCAATGTGTGCTGGGAAGTGTGGTGAAAAGAAAGTTCCAGCTCCTACAGGGCTGGCAGAGTGCTGACACAGATAAACCACATATTCACAAAGAATGGATGGCAAGTTCTCGCACCTCATTAGTATATAACTTTAATGGGTGATTACTGGACAATGACACCATGGATTGCACCAAAGAAAATATATCAATTTAATGTGCATTATAGCGCCATAATTGCCATGTCTTTACATTGCAATATCGTGCGTAGAAGTCCGCTATGGGGATTTCTAGTCTAATTTTGCACTTTTTGAAAAGTCAAGACAGCCCCAATAATTGCACTGACTTTTCAAAAAGTGCAAAATTAGACTAGAAAATTATTTTGCACGCCTCGCTGGGAGAGGGTCAAAATGGAAATGTTCAATGAAACGGAAATAAAAAGCAGATTGTAAAAGTAAATTCTTTGAGCTCCCCAGAAATAATGAGGCTAATTGAGTAACGGCTTGTGGTGGTCTCACACTTTTTCATCCAATGACTTCAGGTTATAAGCCGGCTTCGGCATCTTTCAGCACCCCTGTGTCTGCTGCTTGTGCCTGTTTTCTGTGTCTTTGAAGACTGCTGGTTCAGCTGCTAAGGCTTTAAAACATCCATTGCTTCAAGGGCACGGCAGCTGAACCTGCAGACGGCACAGAAGATGCTGAGGCCGCTGGTGTGGTTTTCATGAGTGATGCTACGCCTGGCACCAGCCGGGAAGCGAGTGACCTAATTGAGGAGGAATCCTCTCTGGATTGGGTAACAAGTCAAGGAGCCATTGAGAGAAGACGTCAACCATGGAAGTAATGCTCATCATCATGGATATGTGCTCCAAAGACAGATTCATCTATACGGACTAATGGAAGGCAGGAGGGGTCTGTAACAGGAGTCTTTTTCCATTTAAACTTTCATTTGCAATTCTGAATAGGGTTTGCAGACATCCATGTGCTTTCTGTAGACACAGACCTATTCACATATATGGAGCAGATTTTCAGCTGCTAAAATTGCTGCAAAAAATCTACCATGTGTGATTGTGAAAGTATTCACCCCCTTGGCATTTTTCGTGTTTTGCTACCTCACAACCTTGAATTTCACAGTATTTGAGGGTTTGCATCAGTTCATGAAAATGCCGACAACTGTGAACATTCTGGTTTCTTTTTCTTGTGAAGCAAACAACAAATAAGACAAATAACTGAAAACTTCAGCATGCATATCTATTCACCCCCCTAAAGTCAGTACTTTGAAGAGCCTCCTTTTGCTGCAACTACAGCTGCAAGTCGCTTTTGATAAGTCTCTATGAGCTTTCCACATCTTACCACTGGGGTTTTTGCCCATTCCTCAAGGCAAAACTGCTCCAACTCCTTCAAGTTAGATGGTTTTCTCTGGTGAACAGCAATCTTCAAGTCTGACCACAGATTCTCAATTGGATTAAGGTCTAGGGTTTGACTCGGCCACTCCAGAACATTTACACGTTTCCCCTTAAACCACTCAAGTGTTGCTTTAGCAGTATGCTTTGGGTCATTGTCTTGTTGCCCTCCATCCCAGTCTCAAATCAAAATCACAGACAAACAGGTTTTGCTCAAGAATATCCCTGTATTTCACACCATCCATCTTCCCCTCAACTTGGACCATTTTCCCTGTCCCTGCTGCCGAAAAACATCCCCACAGCCTGATGCTGCCACCACCATGTTTCACTGTGGGGATGGTTTTCTTGGGGTGATGAACTGTGTTGGTTTGGCGCCACACATAGCGTTTACCTTGGTGGCCAAAAAGTTCAATTTTGGTCTAATCTGCCCCCAGCACCTTTCTCTGTACATTTGGGGAGTCTCCCACATGTCTTGACACTCAAAATGAGCCTTACAATGTGTGTGTGTAAATAAAGGCTTTTTTCTGCCCACTTTTCCATAAAATGCCACCTCTAAGGAGTGTACGTCTTATTGTGGTCATATGGACAGATACTCCAGTCTCTGCTTGGAAACTATGCAGCTCCTTCAGGGTTACCTTTGGTGTGCTGCCTCTCTGATTAATGCCCTCCATGCCCGGGTTGATAGTTTTGGTGGGCAGCCCTCTCTTGGCAGGTTTGTTGTGGTACCATGTTCTATCCATTTGATGATAATGGATTTGCTGGTGCGCCTGGGGATCATCAGAGATTGGGATATTTTTTTTTATAACCCAACCCTGACTTGATCTTCTCAACAACTTTGTCCCTGACTTGTTTGGACATCTCCTTGGTCTTCATGGTGTTGTTTGGTTAGTGGTGCCTACTTTCACAAGCCATTGTACAATAATTGGGGAATAATCTGATTTTAACCATTGGGCTCTCTCTTTCTTTTAAGTCAGTTTCACACTAGGCTGCAAGTGTCGAGCCGATCTATGGACCCATTATGCTCTCGGATCAGGCCATTAGACGCATGGCCGTCTGGGACTTGTGGCCATAATATAGGCACAGATATCAGTCTGAAGCTGGCCTTATGAAAGTCACTGCTAGGCTACTACATTTTTTTTTTTTTTTCTACCAAACTTTTGGCTCCTACTTATTAGGACACCAAATTCTTCCATTCACAAAGACATTTTTTTGGAATAAAGTCTTATAGGGGCAGTACTTTGATATTGTTGACCTCTCATTTCGATTGAAAAAGAGCTGACCCGCGCAGCAGCCGGCAGGGCACGGAGCGGCCCCGCACAGCAGCCGGCAGGGCACGGAGCGGCCCCGCACAGCAGCCGGCAGGGCACGGAGCTGACCCGCACAGCAGCCGGCAGGGCACGGAGCTGACCCGCACAGCAGTCGGCAGGGCACGGAGCTGACCCGCACAGCAGCCGGCAGGGCACGGAGCTCCGATCTGATATTGCTCCTAAGGATAGGCCATCAATATAAAAGTACTGGACAACCCTTTATGTATCTATGCATATCAGAGTTCCGTTATTTTAAAAATATTCTATAACTAAATGGTATCAATCACAACTCACCCACTGAACAACTTCTGCGCCCATGAAAATCTCTACTACTCCTGTATTCAAACAGATTACCAATCTGATTACTGGAACAAAAATCTTCTGAAATGTGGCCATAGCCAAGCTTCATTTGCACAAATTTTGTAGCTTTTTTGGGAGTTTGTGAAAAAGTGTCAAGAACAGTAAGCGACACTCAGTGTCAGAGAAAAATTAAAATCCATAAAGACATCTCCGGAGAGGGAACATATCACCCTGACACTGAACATATGGGATTAATTGTAACTGGGGAAGTGAGAAAAAGCTGACCCTTCAACCTCAGTTGAAGTAGAACCTCCTGCAATGACCAGGTAATTACAACACAAGATCTGTTCTGAGAACCAGCCACCAAGACACGGATTCGTTTACTCAGAGGCGGAGAAGTATACTTCCAAGGCAAGAGCTTCCTCTGTTCAAAGCACTGATCGCAGACTTTTTGGAGTCAGTGGTCAGCAATGAATATTGGGGTTTGAATCGATCATAGATTTATAGGAGATATATTTTCGGCGTTGTAGCGAAGGGAAGAACATAATGCGTTCACTCACATCACCGTAAAGCCATTCTAACCCCTCCACCTTAATATTGGTCTGATGGATGATGCTATTTCATGCCATATTTCATCCCTATAGAAAGGTAAAATCATGATAAGAAACAGGACGACGATATCTCCCGCCTGGGACCTCCAGGGGCAAAGATATCCTGAAAGTTGGGTATCTCAATCTTCTAAAAGACCTAGCACATCCCATGATCAGCCCCCATATGAGCTCGCCAAGGGGAGGTATGTTGGCGTAACCTTATCTAAATATCTTTCTGGTTTAAATATATAAAATTCAATAGCTCTGTTCCTCTTGCTCTGTAAACTGCACCCCTGAAGCCATACGCTACCTGTAATGGGCGTCCAATCGGCCTGTATAAATAATTGGTGGTGGGGGCAGCTAGTAGATCCTTTTGTTATTGTGGAGTTGGCGGGGATCATATATTGAACGCCACTGTCTTTTCAGTAATGAGAAGCACAGGGAACCTCTACAAAGCCTCTTTCACACGGCCGTAAACAAACAGTACTCACAAACATATATATATATATATATATATATATATATATATATATATATATATATATATATATATATATATATATATATATAATAGACTTGGGTAAAGTTAAAAATACATTTTCCTTTGTAATTTAGGCAGAAAATGAAAATATATTTTATCTGTTACGTTTTAAAAAGTACAAAAAGGAAAATGGACCGATGCAAAAGTTTGGGCACTCTTGGAGATTTTTTTTTCAGACCTTAAGTAGCCTGTAAGGCTGTGTGCCCATGATGCGTTTTTTAAGCGTTTCCGCAGCGGCAAAAACGCTGCAGAAACGCTTAAAAAACGCATGGTAGAAGGTCTGCCATGTTCCCCAATGATAATCCGCATGTGCTGTGCACATGCTGCGGAAATTTCCGCTGTGGATTATGATTGCGGAAAAAAAAAGCAGCACTACCAATTATTTTGTGGAAGCGCTGCGTTTTCGCTGCCATTGACTTGCATTAGACCGCATGGAATCCGCATCCCTGCATCTGTACATGCAGAATCCATGCGTTTCAATGTGCGGATGGTACCCGGGTGTGGAGGACAGGAGACTCTCCTCCGGACCTGGGTGCCATAGAAACTGTGAAAAAAGAATAAAATAAAAAATAAATGTTATATTTACCTTCTGACGGCCCTCGCTGCGCTCCTCCTCTCATGCCGGCAAATTGCGATGGACTCAAGGACCTGCGCCGACGTCATAGTCATGTGACAGGTCACGCGACGCTGACATCGGCAGGTCCTTCAGTGTACCGCTGCCATCAGCCGGGACGGAGGGAAACCTTCCGATGGCCCCCGCAGTCTTGTAAGTATAGATTTATTTTTTTATTTTTTACCATTCTCTCGGGTCACACTATATAAATCCATGCCGTTTGCATTGATTTATATAGTGTGACCAAGTTGACAAGCACTTTCCAAGTGATGCTAAAATTGCTTGGAAAGCGCTTGTCAACCCGCATGCGGAAATGCAAGTGAAGAACGCTTCACATCCGCATGTCCCTGGCAGGAAAAAACACATGTACAATCCGCATGTACAATCCGCATGTGTTTTTTCTGCCAGGGAGATGCAGAAAAGCTCAGGAAAAATCCAGAGCATTTCTGCATCGTGGGCACATAGCCTAACAGTCATTTTGACCAGGGGTGCCCAAACTTTGACATACCACTAATATAAATATATATATTTTCCATGCGTTGGAATCAGAGATGTGAGTGGAGGCAGCGGAGTTGCATCTCTGTGACAAACTGGTGGGCAGTGAGATCTGTGTGATCCCTCCCCCCTTCCCCCGATGTTATCCTTGACACTTATGGGTTTTTTTTTTTGTTTGTTTGTTTTTCCCCTTCTTCTTTTTGGTGGTTTCCCATAAACTTTTCTTTATGTGAAACTAAATCCTATCTAATGCATGCTGCATTATGAAGAAAACACTGGTGACCAATTGACGTCTGGCTGCCCAGGTTGTGATCACACCAGTTAGGCTGTGTGCCCACGATGTGTTTTTTAAGAGTTTCTGCAGCAGCAAAAACGCTGCAGAAACGCTTGGTAGAAGGTCTGCCATGTTCCCCAATGACAATCCGCATGTGCTCTGCACATGCTGCGGAAATTTCCGCTGCGGGTTATCATTGCGGGAAAAAAACGCAGCACTACCAATTATTTTGCGGAAGTGCTGCGTTTTCGTCGCTATTGACTTGCATTGGACCGCATGGATTCCGCATCATTGGATCTGTACATGCGGAATCCATGCGTTTCAATGTGCGGATGGTACCCGGGTGTGGAGGACAGGAGACTCTCCTCCGGACCCTGGTACCATAGAACCTGTAAAAAAGAATAAAATAAAAAATAAATATTATACTTACCTTCTGATAGCCCGCGGTGTGCTTGTCTTCGCTTGCAGGCAGATCGTGGTGGACTGTAGGACCTGCGCTGACGTCATAGTCATGTGACGGCAGGTCCTTCAGTGTACCGCGAGCGGCCGGCAAGCCAAGACAGAGCGAATAAAGACTCTGGGGGCCATCAGAAGGTAAGCATAGATTTATTTTTTTCCATTCTTTTAAGGTCACACTATATAAATCCATGCCATTTGCATGGATTTATAAAGTGTGACCAAGTTGTCAAGCACTTTCCAAGTGATGCTAAAATCGCTTGGAAAGCGCTTGTCAACCTGCATGCGGAAATGCAAGTCAAGAACGCTTCACATCCGCATGTACAATCCGCATGCGTTTTTTTTCTGCCAGGGAGATGCAGAAACGTTCAGGAAAAATCCGGAGGATTTCTGCATCGTGGGCACATAGCCACAAGGTGCTTAACTATACTGCTGGATAACTGGGCACAAGCACTCAGCTGAGTGTTCAGCCTTTTACAGCCCACTTTTGGAAAGCCAATTATAGCAGTGGCTAAATCCTTTAGACATTTATGTCTGAACTACAACACCACATAACCCGCTGACCAAAGTGGCACTGCTGCAAGAACAAAAAAAAAAAAAAAAGATCCTTTGATCTCATCCTGGATGACCCCTTTAAACTGCTTATTAATGGAGGTTTTTAAAACCTCAGTGACTAATATTGACTTGTACTTTGTTGCAAAATTTTGGTGTGGATTTTACAAGCAGCTTTCCTCCATGTGCAGAATATCCGCACAGAAATTAGCTTTTATTTACAATTGGGAGGTTTTCCATTTGTCATTTTTAAATGCCCATCAACTTGTTAGGGTTGAGGATAATGAGCTTGCCATAGAGCGGGCACATTAGATGGCTGCTGACCGAAAGATCGATTGGCTGACAGCACTCTGAGCTGAACACCCGGCCTATCTTCCCGCTTAACAAAAGAATTAGGAGATTGAATTCTAACCCGCCGATCCTTGTATCCCCTGACAAACTGTTGTGGGACATCCAGGACACCACCATACACATTTAAGGGTAGGCTGAGCCCTTCAAAATCAGCAGGTTCAGCTGCCTTTTATCTAATGTGCATGGGGACCTTTACCCTTACACATTTTTGTCAAAACTACAGCACATCTCACCGCTGCAGCCAATGATTGAGCTCATCCGATGCGAATAACAATATGCTAACACATGGTCTAAGCTGCCTCACTCACTCCCAGCATAAAGATAAGGAGATAAGGTATACAATTGGCATAAGTAATAGCATAAAAGTAACCCTAAACAGAAAGGTCCTAACGTACTACACAAAAGTGTATGCAATTATGACACGATGGCATAAAATACAAACCACTGAAATACTAAGGTCGCCCTTCAAACTGCGGAACTTAAACAGAATTTGTCATCTGTGCATTTTTAGTTTTATGTTTTTAGTAAACACTTACAGGCTTAGGAATCAGAAGCCTGTGTTTTTTACAGTCCGACATCTGCACAATCAGCAGGTATTGCGCCAACGTCGGCAGGGTCATGACTAAGGCCGATGTGAATAGATTTGCATGACCCGGTTCAGCAGCCACGTCAGTAATCTGTGGTCACTGCATTACAGCACTAAGAACTGCCTCCTACCTGACGGTATCAGTGGTTCTTCTTCGGATTATCCAGCCTGCTTAGTCAAAAGAAGAGCCGCAGATGCCAGGGGGTAAGAGGCGGCCCTCAAGGCTCCTGTCTAGAGACCACAGATTACAAACGTGGTCCTGTGAATCACTTCGCACCATCAGAACATCATCACCATAGTTCTCATTTGATGCAGGAGTAAGCATCGCAGGACAGCGCCAGATACCCTAAAGGTGTTATGTGCAGCAGAAAAATCAGCAGAAAATACATACGTTTTTGATGCATTTCTCTCATTTATTAACATGGGGTGAAATCTGCAGCAAAAACACTGGAAGAATTGACATGCTGCAGAATCAAATTTGCAACAAATTTGCAAAGTAAAAATAAGCAACATGTTCAAGAGACTTCAGGAATCTAGTTCAATTTACTGGCACTAGAAAATCCTTCAGGTTTTGTGACAAATCTGTGCAGGAAATAAAAAAGGCAAGGTGTGAACAGACCCTGATAATTAATAAGTCTTTTTACACATGCGATCAGTGGTCAGGACAAAAAAAAAAAAAGATCTGCTGCCTGCAACAACCTTCAGCATGACCGGTTTGGCAGTGGGTCAGGAATGGTGTGGGGTGGCATTTCTTTGGAGAGTAGCACAGCCCTCCATGTACTCGCCAGAGGTAGCCTGACTGCCATTAGGTACAGAGATGAGATACTCAGACCCCTTGTGAGACCATATGCTGGTGCAGTTGGCCCTGGGGTCCTACTAAAGCCCCCCGTCTCACATAGCGAGATCGCTGCTGTGTCACGGTTTTGGTGATGCAACAGCGACCTCACCAGCGATGTCGCTATGTGTGACACTTTGCAGCGATCAGGCCCCTGCTGTAAGGTCGCTGATCGCTGCAAAGTGTCCTGGACCATTTTTTGGTCGTTGCCCTCCCGCTGGTTAGCACACATCGCTGTGTGTGACCAGCGGGAGCAGCGATCAGGCTGGTAACCATGGTAAACATCGGGTTACTAGGGGCACACGCGCACTTAGTAACCCGCTGTTTATCATGGTTAAGAGCCTGCTAAAGTGAGCGGTAAGCTCCCGCTCACCGTAGCAGAGTGGTAACCATGATAAACAACGGGTTACTAGGTGCGCGTGTGCCCCTAGTAACCTGATGTTTACCATGGTTACCAGCCTGCTCCTGCTTCAGCAGGCTGGTAACCAGGAGCAGGACATCATGGAAAGATTCTTTCCACGATGTCGCTGCTCCCCTGATCGTTGGTGAGCCTGCCTGTTTGACAGCTCACCAGCGACCACATAGCGACGCAGCAACGATCCCTGACAGGTCCTATCGTTGTCGGGATCGTTGCAGCGTCGCTAAGTGTGACGCGGCCTTAATGCAGGACAATGCCAGACCTCATGTGGCTGGAGTGTGTCAGCAGTTCCTGCAAGATGAAGGCATTGAAGCTGTGGACTGGCCCGTCCGTTCCCCAGACCTGAATCCGATTGAGCACATCTGGGACAGGGTGGCAGCACTCACAGGGTACGGCCGCGCACACACACAGGGGGGGCAGCACTCACAGGGTACGGCCGCGCACACACACAGGGGGGCAGCACACACAGGGTACGGCCGCACACACACAGGGGGGCAGCACACACAGGGTATGGCCGCGCGCATGCACACACACACACAGGGTATGGCGGCACACACAGGGTATGGCGGCACACACAGGGTATGGCGGCACACACAGGGTATGGCGGCACACACAGGGTATGGCGGCACACACAGGGTATGGCGGCACACACAGGGTAGGGGGGCAGCACTCACAGGGTAGGGGGGCACACAGGGGGGCAGCACTCACAGGGCATGGCCGCACACACAGGGGGGCAGCACTCACAGGGCATGGCCGCACACACAGGGGGGCAGCACTCACAGGGTATGGCCGCACACACAGGGGGGCAGCACTCACAGGGTATGGCCGCACACACAGGGGGGCAGCACTCACAGGGTATGGCCGCACACACAGGGGGGCAGCACTCACAGGGTATGGCCGCACACACAGGGGGGCAGCACTCACAGGGTATGGCCGCACACACAGGGGGGCAGCACTCACAGGGTATGGCCGCACACACAGGGGGGCAGCACTCACAGGGTATGGCCGCACACACAGGGGGGCAGCACTCACAGGGTATGGCCGCACACACAGGGGGGCAGCACTCACAGGGTATGGCCGCACACACAGGGTATGGCCGCACACACAGGGGGGCAGCACTCACAGGGTATGGCCGCACACGTTGACCATCAGCTTCAGGGACGGGTTGCGGTACTTGGTGGTCTTACACCTCGGGCAGCCCTGGTCATCCATCTCTTCTCGAGCGGTGCGCCGCTAACACTCTTCCCCCGCAGCGCGTTCCCCCGGCAGGTTGGTTCCGCTTGTCAGGACGCCGCGGCCCGTGGTGAACACTGTGTGCAGCCGCTGTGTGTGCACCGCCAGGACAGACACGAGGGGAAATACGGGGAGACCGTGTGGGGGGCAGCTTATTAACCCCTTAGTACCAATGGTCCTGTCTGGCACTGCAGCTCCTTTCACCAGAAGTGACTGCTGCAATACCAGATATAGACCAAGGTGGCGCTATTTCTGGAGATCCAGTTTTGTAATGTTGGACTGCACAACATGACACCTGGATTGGTTAAAGACCACTAGTATTCTGGTGAAAACCGCATCAGGAAATCTACTTTTGGGGAAATGGTTTGAAGAATTTTTCATTGGTTTTGGAAGAGGTTTTGGGGTTTTTTTTTGCAGCCTTCTGATAAAACAGCGCCTGGTTTGGAGCATTTTCCTTCAGGACTTATGACATGCGCTTTTTTTTCTCTCCGGGTGTTCTTTAAAGCCTGAAACAGAAGTAAACGCTCAGGCCTTGTTCACATGTAGCATAAATGCTGCATTTGTTCTGCTGCTTTTTATCTGCAGGTGTCTGCACCAAGATACACAATACCATTCCTCGTTTTTTCTGCATTTTACCCATGTTTGGTGCAGATTTTAAAGGGGTTGTCCATTACTTTATACCCCCCCTCCCTCCTCCATGTATCCCCCTGGGGCCCCTAAGACTTTTTGTAAATACCTTCTGTTGCCGATAATGCCTGTGAGCGGCGCTATCACTGGCTCCTCACAGGCATCACGTGACCCCCGGCTGCAGCCAGCTCTGACATCCGCTGATGTCACAAGTGTTGGCAGCAGCCGAGGCCTTCTTCTTCCTGGTTCCAGGTGGATGCCAGGCTGTGGGCGGAGTTACCCCGTGCATCACACCCGACATCCACCGCACGCTCTGCACGCCCTCCCCACAGTATAATGGCCTCACATAGTCTTCCATATGGCGTCGCAGGCCAAATATAATCACCCTGAGAACCAAATTTGGCCCAAAGGCCAGAGTTTGATGTGTGTCCTCTAAAGAATCCTGACAAAACAACTCACAATGGTGGCACTGAGATTAATATAGACTTTTCATGGTTCACAATATTTTGGTGAATAAATTCTGTGATGGAAAAAAAACACGGCACTCGTCAGCAGCCATGAAATAATATACAGAGCTGTGGTGTTCTGCTCCGTTCACTGTATGTATGTATATATGGTTTCCTAGCAGCTATTTTACCATGAAGGCCTGCTGCACAAAGTCTCCTCTTAACAGTTGTTGCAGAGATGTGTCTGCTGCTAGAACTCTGTGTGGCATTGACCTGGTCTCTAATCTGAGCTGCTGTTAACCTGCGATTTCTGAAGCTGGTGACTCGTATAAACTTATCCTCAGAAGCAGAGGTGACTCTTGGTCTTCCTTTCCTGGGGCGGTCTTCATGTGAGCCAGTTTCTTTGTAGCGCTTGATGGTTTTTGCCACTGCACTTGGGGACACTTTCAAAGTTTGCCCAATTTTTCACACTGACTGACCTTCATTTCTTAAAGTAATGATGGTCACTCGTTTTTCTTTACTTAGCTGCTTTTTTCTTGCATTAATACAAATTCTAACAGTCTATTCAGTAGGACTATTAGCTGTGCATCCACCAGACTTCTGCACAACACAACTGATGGTCCCAACCCCATTTATAAGGCAAGAAATCCCACTTATTAAACCTGACAGGGCACACCTGTGAAGTGAAAACCATTTCCGGTGACTACCTCTTGAAGCTCATCAAGAGAATGCCAAGAGTGTGCAAAGCAGTCATCAAAGCAAAAGGTGGCTACTTTGAAGAACCTAGAATATAAGACATATTTTCAGTTGTTTCACACTTTTTTGTTAAGTATATAATTCCACATGTGTTAATTCATAGTTTTGATGCCTTCAGTGTGAATGTACAAATTTCATAGTCATGAAAATACAGAAAAATCTTTAAATGAGAAGGTGTGTCCAAACTTTTGGTCTGTACTATATATATATATATATATATATATATATATATATATACATATATATACAGTGGGGAAAATAAGTATTTGAAACACTGCTGAATTTGCAGGTTTTCCCACCTACAAAACATAGGTTTGAAATTTTTATCGTAGGTACACTTCAACTGTGAGAGACAGAATGTTAAAACCCATTATCTACCAATGTTCTTTTTTTTGGGACGCCTAATTTTTTGCTTCTAGCAACTAAGATTTTCTAATTAGGTCCAATTAGGTCAAAAAAAAAATGAAAATTGCTAATTTGGCAAGTAATGGGTTAAAAGAAATCCAGAAAATCATATTGTATGATTTTTATAGAATTAATTTGCATTTTATTGCATGAAATAGGTATTTGATCATCTACCACACAGACCTGTTAGTTTACCTGTATTAATTGAACCTGTTAGAACTCATTACCTGTATAAAAGACATCTGTCCACATACTCAATCACACTCCAACCTCTCTACCATGTCCCAGACCAAAGAGCTGCCTAAGGACCCCAGGGACAAAATTGTAGACCTGCACAAGGCTGTTATGGGCTACAGGACAATAGGCAAGCAGCTTGGTGAGAAGGAAACTACTGTTGGCACAATTATTAGAAAATGGAAGAAACACAAGATGACTGTCAATCTTCCTCAGTCTGGGGCTCCATGCAAGATCTTGCCTCGTGGGGTAAGGATGATTCTGAGAAAGGTCAGGAATCAGCCCAGAACTACACGAGAGGACCTGGTCACTGACCTGAAGAGAGCTGGGACCACAGTCTCAAACATTACCATTAGTAACACACTATGCCGTCATGGATTAAAATCCTGCAAGCACGCAAGGTTCCCCTGCTCACGCCAGCGCATGTCCAGGCCCATTTGAAGTTCGCCAATGACCATCTGGATGATCCATAGGAGGCATGGGAGAAGGTCATGTGGTCAGATGAGACCAAAATAGAACTTTTTGGTATCAACTCCATTCGCTGTGTTTGGTGGAAGAGGAAGGATGAGTACAACCCCAAGAACACCATCCCAACTGTGAAGCATGGTGGGGGAAACATTATACTTTGGGGGTGATTTTCTGCAAAAGGAACAGGACGACTGCACCGTATTGAAGGGAGGATGGATGGGATCATGTTTCGTCAGGTTTTGGCCAAGAACCTCCTTCCCTCAGGAAGAGCATTGAAGATGGGTCATGGCTGGGTCTTCCAGCATGACAGTGACCTGAAACACACTGCCAGGGCAACTAAGGAGTGGCACCGTAAGAAGCATTTCAAGGTCCTTGATTGGTCTTGCCAATCTCCAGACCTAAGCCCAATAGAAAATCTTTGGAGGGAGTTGAAATTCAGTGTTGCCCAGCGACAGCCCCGAAACCTGAATGATCTGAAGAAGAACTGTATGGAGGAGGGGGCCAAAATCCCTGCTGCGGTGTGTGCAAATCTGGTCAAGAAGTACATGAAACTCCTGACCTCTGTAATTGCAAACAAAGGTTTCTGTACCAAATATTAAGTTCTGTTTTTCTATTGTATCAAATACTTATTTCATGCAATAAAATGCAAATTATTTATTTAAAAATCATACAATATGCTTTTTTGGATTTATTTTTAGATTCTGTCTCTGACACTTGAAGTGTATCTACAATAAAAATTACAGCCCTCTCCATTCTTTGTAGGTGGGAAAACTTGTAAAATCGGTAGTGTATCAAATACTTATTTTCCCCACTGTATCTGATACCCTTCGTATAAAAGCTGCTGTTCCTCTGTTCTTAAGCTCCGTTTACCCGCAAGCAAAATGGTCACCGCATATATAAACTTCTTAATGCATAGTATGTATAGGAAATCTTAAGAGACACACAGGGAAAGGTAGGGATATCCAGACGTTTTTTGGATAAAAAATTGCAAAAAAAATTTATTTGGAGAATTGAATAAAGCAGAACATTCCCTGTACTATAGAAAAAATAATAAATGTGAGAGCTTTTCCTTCAACTTTCGAACTTAATCTCAGTCTTTACTCATGAGTAAGAACTGAGATTCAGTTTGAAACCTGTAGGAAAAACTCTATTTTTTTTTTCTATAATACTGGGAATGTTCTGCTTTATTCAATTCTCCAAATACATTTTTTTTTTCAATTTTTTTATCCAAAAAATGTCTGGATTGTCCCTACCTTTCTCTATTGCTACCACAGAGCAGCAGTGGTTTTTCATCCGTGCTGAGGATTTGCTGGCTAGTTCAACGTGGGTGCGCCAGAACGCACTTCCAAACTAGGCTGTGCATAGTGTAGTTTGAGGCGATTTAGCAGACAAGCAAATGGAGGAACGGAAGCAGCAACATTTAAAAGTAGGACACCAGGTATGTTGGCACACATTGGCTACGTATGGTAAAATTTTATCACCTTAATAGATGCAAAGTTTCCCATTCAGGACCTGGCAGCTGAGGAGAGGCTAGACAGAGTACCTGTCTCCCTGGAGGACCCTCCATGACATGACCGCCCACTGGTTTCAATTCACTTATTACCTGGACAAAATAAAAATGACTTTAAAAAAAACCACACATAGTCGCCTAGTCCTGGAAAATGTATCCTGTTGTATTTTGGAGAGTGATGTAAATTAGGTTATAGTGCAAATTCTTCATCCTATGAGTTTTCAGGCCCTATGGGACAATTCCAAAGGGGCCTCCAAGCATCTATAGGCATCTGTTCTCTTGCTATTGTCACGTCCGCCCAAATGATCTGCTCAGTGTCAACCAATACAACAACAATGCTACATACTAATTACATCTTTTCACTCCAGCAAAGGCTCCAAAATTCTATGGACATGTTTAGTAGACGATGGCTGACACAGAAAGATTTAATTTGCATCCACTCTAAGGATCCTGCAGGAATGATATAAAAAATGTATATTAGGGTATGTTTGCATGTTCAGGATTTGATTGCAGAAATTTCTACAAGGTTTCTGCATCTATTGGCAGCAAAAACGCTGCAGCAAAAACGCGCGTTTTGCCACTAGTTTTATGAGTTTTTTGGGGTTTTTTTTGTACAGCAATGAATGCTTTTTGGATCTAAATAAAGATATTTGAAAAAAAAAACCTAGGACATCGCTTTAATCCTTGAATTACCTTCGAACTTGGGGTGAGTATATTGGTTAATTTAAATGATTAAAGAATGTGCCTGTTGTATTTCAAATAAAGTGTTTTACTCTGTGTGTGTGTTTATTTAACTCTTTACTTATAGGTTTGTTTAGTAATGAGGGTGTTTGGTTCACACCTCTTCATCACTAAACAAATGGCTTGGTGTCAGCGACACCTAATCCCGTAAACCCTAATCCCATTAGCATTAATTCACATTCATGTAATTTCTGGGGCAGCTGAGAGCTGCTATTTTTAGCCAGAGAAGAGGCCATTAGCCAAAAATGTTTTCTGTCTTTAATAACAGTCCATATCTGTTTGCTTAGTCTTTACTGGCTAGATTACAAGGGGACTCCAGTAAAAAATTGATGTAGGGTCCCCCCTATAAAATCTAACCAGCTAAGGCTAGGCAGACAGCTGTGAGCTGATATTAATAGCCAGGGAAGGGGCCATGGATACTAGCCCCCTCCGAGGCTAATAATATCAGTTTACAGCGGCCCCAGAACTGGCGCATCCATAAGAACCTCTGCTATTTCCATTTGCCCTGGTGCTGCGGCAAGTGGGGTAATAGGGGTAATAGGGTAGGGGATTTATGTCAGCCTTGTATTGGCAGCTGACATGAAGCCCGGGTTAGTAATGGAGGGTGTCTATAAGAAAAATCAGGACATGTGAATGACCCCATAGACTATCACAGGTGCAGGTATTTCACGGATAGCACTCGTAAGTGAAAAACGGACATGTGAATGAGGCTAAATCCACATCTCTCCTGAATAGTAGATTCATTCCCATATCTTAATGAATGCAAATCTGAATTTTTAAGCAGTTGATTTTACAAGTTTAGAGGTGATTGATTTTATACTTGGACAGTAAAGAACCTGTGATGACTATATGTTACATTGTTTCATGTTTATCCCGTTTGTGTTTGTTTGGATGATACAAAATGTATTTTATATTTGTTATTTTATTAAAAGATTTGTTTTGTTGTTATACTCAGGACATCAATGAGCTAATAGTGAGTGTCTCTAAAGTCTTCTTCAAATGAGGTTCTTTTCTGCTAGAGGTTATTACTTTGCGTGACCCTGTGCCCACCTGTAAATATTCTAATTACTGAACACCAATATCAAAAAATGCAAGCCAAGTAAAATCAATATAATCTTTATTAATATTAGATAAAAACAAGCACATAAATATGAAAAATACAGAATGGAACAACACAGGCAATGAGGAAACTAGGGGGGTATGACCATAAGGAAAATAGAGCCATAATGGAATACCTTAGCTGAATAAATAATAAATGTATAGTCACATATATCAAGGTATATTTGTAGTGAAGAAATGGCTGTGTAGTACAAACTAGTAAGTCGATATAAAGTATACAAAGACAAAGATAAAATGAGTGTTTTTGCTACAAGTAACAATATAATAAGACTTGAGTAAGTCAATGTGAAACATCCATTAAGGTGGGTAAGTATAAAACAATAGTAGTGAGACCCCTGTCTATATAAGGGATCCAAAGAGGATTATATCGCAATTAAATCCATTTTATACCTACATGACCTCAGTAATGCAGCACTAAGGTAAAAGAGTGATATTCCCCCACACCTGACGCGCGTTTCGCAAGAACAGCTTCGTCCAGGGGTCAATTAGGTATTCTAATTAGTGACTAAAGCTGCATTTATACAGAAAGATAATAGTCAATGAGCGTTCCTAAAACTGTCACTTCACGACTTTACTCGATGAGTGAGCAGAACGCTTTTTCGTGGGGTGAAATAATTTTTTGTGCAGCTCAAAAAATCATCGTTTTCTGTGGTGCATCGTCCTGTGTAAACAGGACTTGTGCTGTCGAGAAGTATGGCAGCCTATGCACACTGAACAATCTGGTATAGATCGCTGAATGCACCTCATGTACTGTGGTCTGCCATTAAACGACCGTTAATTGGTTTACAGATCGCCAGTCATATCGTGCTGCCGGTCACTCCATGTAATTGGACTCTTAGACCACTTGTGGTTCCTCAGCTAGCATGAGTTCTAGGTAAAACTGTGCCCTTGTGAGACCGGTATCGGGTATAACTACAGCAATGTCAAGTAATACCAGGGTATGGACTATGCAATTCTATTTTTAATAGAATTCATTCCTCGTAATGCCCACTGTGGTTGAACAGCCATTTTTATATCATGTTGTTGGATGTGGATCTATCTTAGTTCCTTCAAGCGCTTTGCTTTTCTCCCATTAGGGTAGTTTTCTGTGTTTCTTTTATGGTCCAATCTTCTTGTTTTTAACTATTTCTATTATTATTATAATTATTATTATTATTGTGACTGAAACAGCTCGATTATGTGAATTGAAATAATAAAGATATCGATTATATATACATGTGGTTATGTGTTTTATTTTCTTGTGGGCTATTGATATGTATTTCTATTTCACCGAAAAAAAACACCTACATTTTTTGGTTTATTAGTATCATTAAAAATTAAATTTTTAATGATACTAATAAACAAAAAATTTTAGGTGTAATTTTTCAGTGAAATTGTTTAAATACTATACACTTCCATTATAATCTGTGATTTCGTGATTTGTATTTCTATTTGAAAATGCATAGCTTACCAAAAAATAGCCTAGATATAATGCTATAAATGATATCATACTTGTACTTTATTCCACAACATAAAGGAATTAAATAGAAATCAATAAAAGTTGCAATTAAAAAAGAACACATTTAACAGTTTGACGAACATAATTAGACCGAGCCTCAAAATAATTGATCTACTCGTATGACTAAATTGAAATCAAGGATACTTTATGCAAATACTACTATCCAAGTGAGCTACAGGCCAGTCTGTGTGTATTCAGTAGCTGTATGAAATGCAAAATCACAAGCAGGGTATCCTGTTTGACATTGGGATATACCGCAATTAGTGGTTTTGCCCTATAGTATTAATGTAAAAGGAGCAGGAAGGAAGCGTTACCATATTCACACAATGCGAGATGAAATTAAGTTTCCCAGTGGAGGAAAAGACGAATAAGTATTATGCATTGCTGGTGTTTAAAAGCTAGTCTGGCAATGTCTTAAAGAAGACTTTTCTCCAAATGTTACATGTTGAACTGGACATAGGATGCTCAGAGCAGAAAAAAGTGTTGTTATTTTTTTTTTTTTTATTATTTTGCCTCTCCATTGCGGAGATATTAACGATCAAAGTATTTGGCACCTAAACAGTTAAAAAAAATAAGTCAAAGTGGGCATTACCAGAGAGATTTCGCTAGGGGTGTGTACTTCTTCTTCTTTCTGATACTGACCAATCATAAGCAGGCAGAAACACACTGGGAAAGAAGATCACGCCTATACAATAGCTTAGATCAGGCACCATGTGAGACATGTATTGAAAAACAGTCTGCTTTCCTCACTGCAGAGTAATGACATGTGCTGGAGCACAGCAGACCTGAGTGTGATAAACTAACAATTTTCATTTCCAGCAGTCAGTGTGGGGGGTGGGGCAGTGCAACAGAGTTGAGTCTCATTACAAACACTATTAGTAACGCTCCTCTCATATACAAATTTGCTTTATTGGCAGGACCATTTAACCATTAGCATTGCCAAAGTAAGTGTATTGCTGCCAACTCCGCTGTACTATCCCTCACCCCACACTGACTGCTGGAAATAAAAGCTCAAAAGGTGTTAATCACACTCAGGTATGCTGTGCTCCAGCACATGTAATAACTCTGCAAAAGCGCAAAAGGTGTTAATCACATTCAGGTCTGCTGTGCTCCAGCACATGTAATAACTCTGCGAAAACTCAAAAAGTGTTAATCATACTCAGGTCTGCTGTGTTCCAGCATATGTAATAACTCTGCGAAAGCTCAACAGGTGTTAATCAGACTCAAGTCTGCTGTGCTCCAGCACATGTAATAACTCTGTGAAAACTCAAAAAGTGTTAATCACACTCAGGTCTGCTGTGTTCCAGCACATGTAATAACTCTGCGAAAGGTCAACAGGTGTTAATCACACTCAGGTCTGCTGTGCTCCAGCACATGTAATAACTCTGTGAAAACTCAAAAAGTGTTAATCACACTCAGGTCTGCTGTGTTCCAGCACATGTAATAACTCTGCGAAAGCTCAACAGGTGTTAATCACACTCAGGTCTGCTGTGTTCCAGCACATGTAATAACTCTGCGAAAGCTCAACAGGTGTTAATCACACTCAGGTCTGCTGTACTCCAGCACATGTAATAACTTTGCAGTGAGGAGAGCAGACTGTGTTATTATGTCTCACACAGAGCCTTGAAAAAAATGCTAGGAATATGTGGTCTATGTGGGTCTGAGACCATCACCAATAGGGAAGCTGTGAATAGTTTCTACCAAACACAGCCCCACTTTTGACTGTGCTTTGATATTACAACTATACTGCAATGTCATACATTTTCCAGGTAGTCTAGTAAAATCTGAAGCTCCCACCACACTCTATGGAGTAAATCTCCTTCATTTTTGTGATTGATCATGCTTTCAGTGATCAGACCTGTGCCAAGAGCAATTGATGCAACGCACTAAAGCAGATATTGCCTTTCAGATAGCAAGAAAAAATCTATGTGTGATTGTGACATGGATGATTGGAAAAATCCAAGACAAGATGCAGTAATTTCCACATACTAGAAAATTTCACGGATAGCACTCGTACCTGTGATAGTCCATGCCGTGCACGTGCACGTGGGTTTTTGAGGACCAAGAGGTCCGCGGAAAATCGTGGATACATGACCGACTTTGATTCATGGGTCGGATCAAAATTGGCAAGGTAAGTTAGTAGGTCCATGAAAAAAATTGGTCTGCATTCGGATGACAGCCAAGTGCTGTCCGATTTTCATGTACTGTCAGAATGGATAAGGTGGATAATTTTCTTTTATTAATTTCTCCAAGTACGAGAAAATCAGATGACATTAGGACCAAACTCTACTCAAACTCTGATTAAAGTCTGATCAGAATAATCGGTCCATTTTTCTCGGAAGTGAAAAAAAATCAGACTTGTGAATGAGGCCTAAGGCTGAGTTCAAGGATTATAGGACCCAAATACAGCAACATTGTTAACAATGGAGCCAATTATTAGACAAGCCTCCTCACTAAAATCTGCAGGAATACAGCAATATATAGAATATCCAGGAAGTCTGGATACATCTGAATGGTAAACATACTTCACAAAGCATCAGTAAGTACTGCTATTAAGGTATTAAGGCTTTTACTTAAGTGTTTAACAATGTAGTGAATAATTGCTCTTTCTTTCCTACAAAGTCATGTTCCGAGAAATGGTTTCCAAAAATTTTTTCAATATAATCAAAAAAAAAAAAATATTTACATTATATTCTAAGGCAAAGAAAGTGATTCAAATGAATAGGACTGAGCAGTAATGCCAGGGATCAGCCACTACAAAAAGTACTGAGCTGTGACTACTAGTAAACATTGATAGGGACACGGCACTCTCTAAGGAAAGACCACCAATATTGTCTCTAAATTTAAAAGATAATTCTGAAGATTATGCATGGGAGAAGTCCAAATACACATTGCAAGGAGAGCAGGGTTTTTTTCTTATTTTGTTTTCTGGAGAAGTTTTTTTGTGTTTACGACCCTTTTAATATACTTTGAGCAAAACATTCAACCTGATTACTGGGAATGATGGAAAGACACAATACTAAGAATGGCATATTGACTGGTTCACTGATTACTGGAACCCCAACTAAACCCTAGAACATGGATGCCCAATACCCATGTGTGGTCACCAAAGACAATCGGTGGTACTCCCACTGATCATAATTTTATGTAAAATGAGCATTATAGACCTATTGTATCCATGGGTGGATTATAACAAGGGTAATCTTGGCTACCGCCCGGGGATCAAGACTCCGATAGGCCCATGACCCGATTGCCCTCACTATAAGGTAAGGTGGCTGGGAATTCAGGAGGCAGCGATCATGCTAGCCTCAAATTTTGGATTACAAGAGGAGGAAGACTTGCAAGGCCTCAGACTTTAAGGTTGGACTTCAGAAAGGCAGATTTTAATGGACTCAGAAAGAGGGTAGGAAAGGACCAATGTTGGATGTTCAAAAGGACAGAAATGTCCAAGAAGGATGGGAGATTTTGCTAAATGAAATTCTCACTGCACAATCAGTAACAATCCCAAAAAGAAGGAAGAATTGGAAGCATTTAAAGAGACCAGAATAGATGAACATAAAACTTAAACACTTGCTAAAAAGGAAAAAAAGGAATGTATATCAAATGTAAAGAGAGGGCTTATCCAAAGAAGAATATAATGCTGTCTGCAGGGAAAGCGTTGGAAGAGCTAAAGTCAGTAATGAAGTGAGGCTTGCAAGGGAAACTAAAAGCAGTAAAAAAGGATTTGGGGGATATGTCAAAAGCAAAAGAAAAGTCAAAGATGCTATAGGATTTTTACAGGATGAAAAGGGTGAAGTGGTCAAAAATGATGCTGAGAAGGCTGAACTTAAATTCTTGTTTTGCATCTTTCTCTAAGAAAGCAAATGTAGCATCAACTGATCTTCACTGTGCTACAGAAGGAATAACAGAATCCACACTATCTATAAACAGAGAGTTGGTGAGGGAATACTTAGCTAATTTAAATGAATTTAAATCTCCTGTTCCTGTGTTTTGTACTTGTACATATATACTGACTGTATCCCCATATTTAGAATGACGTCCATGTTGGCCGGAGCCGTGCAGTGTACATCTTGCGCAATTTATGCATTCCCTGAGCTACCGCTCAGGGATCCATACTGCTGCGAGAGATGTGAGCATATCGTGCACTTGGAAGCCCAAATCCTGGATCTAAGTGCTCAGATAGCGGTACTGAGGAGCATCGACAACATGGAACGGAGTTTGCTGCTCACCGAGCAGACACTCAATGGGTCAACACTGGGGGTGGAGCTTAGTGGGGAAGCGCAGGCTGAACAGGCAGGGAGCTGGGTAACAGTTAGAAGGGATAGAGGGAAGAAGTATAGGAAGGCTGGTTCAGAACCGGCATTATTGGAGCACGACAGATCCTCTGACCGCCGGGGGAGTGTATGCTCCAGTAATGAGGGGGAGGGGGGAAGTGTAGGGCAGGCTAGACAGGTCCTGGTAGTGGGTGACTCTATTATTAGGGGGACAGACAGGGCAATCTGTCACAAAGACCGGGATCGCCGAAAGGTGTGCTGCCTCCCTGGCGCTCGAGTCCGGCACATCGCGGATCGGGTTGACAGGTTACTGGGTGGGGCTGGCGAAGACCCAGCGGTCATGGTCCACATTGGCACCAATGACAAAGTGAGTGGTAGATGGAGGGTCCTTAAAAATGATTTCAGGGATCTAGGTAGGAAGCTTAGGGCAAGGACCTCCAAGGTAGTTTTCTCAGAAATACTACCAATCCCGCGAGCCACACAGGAGCGCCAACGGGAGGTTAGGGAGGTGAATAAGTGGCTAAAGAGTTGGTGCAAGGCAGAAGGGTTTGGGTTCATGGAGAACTGGGCCGACTTCGCTGTCGGCTACAGGCTCTACCGTAGGGACGGGCTGCACCTCAATGGGGAGGGTGCAGCGGTGCTGGGGAAGAAGATGGCTAATAGGTTGGAGGAGTTTTTAAACTAGAGACGGGGGGGGGGGAACCAAGGAAATAGGTGGGATGTGAGGCAAGCAAGGGGGAAGGGGAGAAGTGAATATAATGAGGGTGGAGAGGGGGATGGGGATAGTACAGTTAGATCGTTAGAGAAGAATAGGATGCTAAATAACCCCAAAGTTTTATCTTGCATGCTGACCAACGCAAGAAGCCTGACCAATAAGGCGGATGAGCTGCAGGCGCTTATATCGGAGGAGAGGTATGACATCGTAGGTATAACAGAGACTTGGCTAGACGATAGCTACGACTGGGCGGTAAATTTAACAGATTATAGTTTATTTAGAAGGGACCGGAAACAGGGGAAGGGCGGAGGAGTCTGCTTATATGTAAAGTCACGTCTAAAGCCCAGACTAAGGGAAGATATAGGAGAGGGAGAAGAGGGGGTCGAGTCCATGTGGGTAGAGATAGAGGGGGCAAAAAATAATAATAAAATATTACTGGGGGTCTGCTATAAGCCACCCAATATAACAGAGGAGAATGAGAAACTGCTATTAGGACAAATAGACAAAGTAGCAAAACATAATGAGGTGATTGTAATGGGGGACTTCAACTACCCGGATATTGACTGGGAAACAGAAACCTGTAGATCGCAGAAAGGAAAAAGGTTCTTGACAAATATCAAGGATAATTATCTCTCCCAACTAGTGCAGGAACCAACGAGAGGGAAGGCAGTGTTGGACTTAATATTGACTAATAGGCCTGATAGAATAACTGAGGTACAGATAGGGGGGCACCTAGGTAATAGCGATCATAATATTATCAATTTCAAAATGCCCTTCAGTAGGGTTATCAATAAGGGAACAACTAAAACATTAAACTTTAGGAGGGCGAAGTTTGATCAGCTGAAAGAAAACCTTCAACTTATAGACTGGGACAAAGTTCTTAATCAAGGAAATACGAATAGTAAATGGGAAACCTTCAAAAGAATTCTGAATACTCAGTGCGAGAGGTATATACCGTATGGGAATAAAAGGGCCAGAAATAAGAGGAAACCAATACGGTTGAACAAGAACGTAAAAGGGGCGTTAAATAGCAAAAAAGAGGCATTCAAGAGATTAAAACAGGAAAACAGCAAGGAGGCACTAATGTGTTACAAGGAAAAAACGAGAACCTGCAAAAAACAAATAAAAATAGCAAAGGAGGAAACAGAGAGACGTATTGCTAGGGAAAGTGTAACGGGTCTGGGAGGCGGAACCTCTGAGCTACTATACAAGGGGGCGGTCCTTGTAAGGGGGCGGGTGGCGACCAGGGTAGACGGGCAGGCAGTCACAGCAGGTGACTGGGACCGTCTCTGAATGAACGGACAGGAGGTCACGGCAAGTGACCGGGGCAGTCTCTGGATGAACGGGCAGGAGGTCACGGCAAGTGACCGGGGCAGTCTCTGGATGAACGGGCAGGAGGTCACAGCAAGTGACCGGGGCAGTCTCTGGATGAACGGGCAGGAGGTCACGGCAAGTGACCGGGGCAGTCTCTGGGTAAAGGATTTGGTACGACCTGTGGCGGCAGATGATAGACGTGAGCTCCCAGGTGAGCAGGCGAGAGTCTCTGGATAATCGGGTGGTCACAGCATGTGACGGCGGAGCCTCCAGGAAGACCAACAGACAGGTAGCAGATGAGCGCTCCCAGGTGAGCGGGCAGGAGTCTCTGGACAGGCGGGTGGTCACAGCACGTGACGGCAGAGCCTCCTGGTAGGCTAGCAGACAGGCAGCAGATGAGCGCTCCCAGGTGAGTGGGCAAGCTGGTCCTTAGACAGACTGACAGGAGTTGGAAGGCAGACCGTCGGACCTCAGGCTAGCAGGCAGGTAGAAGATGTGCGCTCCCAGGTGAGCGGGCAGGCTGGTCCTTAGACAGACTGACAGAAGTTGGAAGGCAGACCGTCGGACCTCAGGCTAGCAGGCAGGTAGCAGGATAACAGGCAGGAATTAGACAGCAGACTGGCAGGAATCTGGCAGGTATCTGGCAGGTAACTGGCAACGGGACCTGAGGGCTGAAGCAGAGTAGTGAACAGTGCTACAACATTGCTCGGGCACCTCCATTTTGGAGGAGGTGCCTTTTATATGGGAGGTCCTCCGCCAATTGGCCGGGGACTCCTTAGGACGGCGCGCGCGGTCCCTTTAAGAGAGGGGGAGCGCGCGCGCCCTAAGCACACTGCCGGGGAAGGAGCGCGTGCCGGAAGCAGCGGGGAGAGAAGCGCTGGAGGACGCCGTGCCAGGAGCGGGGAGGTGAGA
Source organism: Phyllobates terribilis (assembly GCF_046119375.1). Taxonomy (NCBI): domain Eukaryota; kingdom Metazoa; phylum Chordata; class Amphibia; order Anura; family Dendrobatidae; genus Phyllobates; species Phyllobates terribilis. Next base: position 69,234,698 of record NW_027362767.1, read on the forward strand.
GGGACGGCGTCTCTGCCTAGAACGGGGCAGAGACGCCGATGCTACAGAAAGTAGATCAAATCCCAAATTGTTCTTTACGTATATAAATAGTAAAAGGATTAAATCGAATAATATTGGACCGATAAAAAGTGATGAAGGCAAAATCATAGAGAAAGATAAGGATAAAGCTAATCTATTAAATAAATTTTTTTCGTCAACTTTCACAAAGGAAAAAGAACTAACAGGCGAAATGAGAAGTGACAAGCTTAATCCTCCACTAAGTATGACTAATCTAACCCAAGCTGGGGTACAGAAACGCCTCAGTAACATTAAAATAAACAAATCACCAGGACCTGATGGCATACACCCACGGGTACTAAGGGAACTAAGTAATGTGATAGACAGACCGTTATATCTTATATTTAAGGACTCTGTTGAGACTGGGTCTGTACCACTTGATTGGCGACAGGCGAATGTAGTGCCAATATTCAAAAAGGGAGCAATAAGTGACGCCGGAAACTATCGGCCGGTGAGTCTGACGTCCGTTGTGGGCAAAATTTTTGAAGGCTTTATTAATGAGGCAATCATGGAGCATCTTGATGCTAATAATCTATTAACCCCGAACCAACATGGATTCATGAGGAATCGCTCTTGCCAAACAAACCTGATTGACTTCTACGAGGAGGTTAGCTCTCGAGTAGATCAGGGGGAACCAGTGGATGTCGTCTATCTCGACTTCTCAAAAGCGTTCGATAGCGTGCCACATAATAGGTTGGTATACAAAATGAGAATGATGGGGCTGGGGGAAAATGTCTGCAAGTGGGTAGCTAACTGGCTAAAGGATAGAAGGCAGAGGGTGGTTATAAATGGAATATACTCAGATTGGGTAAGCGTCACTAGTGGGGTACCACAGGGGTCTGTACTAGGCCCAATGTTATTTAATATCTTTATTAACGACATAGTCAACGGGATAAATAGTAAAATATCAATATTTGCAGATGACACAAAGTTATGTAAAACAATTAATACAAAAGAGGATAGTGAAGACCTACAGAGGGATTTGGATAAGCTGGGTAGGTGGAGCATTAAATGTCAAATGAGGTTTAACGAGGAGAAATGTAAGGTCATACATATGGGAAGGAAAAATGGAAGTCACCAGTACTCACTGAATGGGAAATCATTGGGGAATTCAGAGATGGAGAAGGACTTGGGCATCTTGATTGATAGCAAACTAAATTGGAGTGCCCAAAGTCAGGCCGCTGCTGTAAGGGCAAACAGGGTAATGGGATGTATCAGAAGAGGTATAGCTGCAAAGGATGAGAACATTGTTCTTCCACTGTACAAAGCACTGGTCAGACCACACTTGGAATACTGTGCTCAGTTATGGGCCCCAATATATAGAAAGGATAGAAATGAGCTTGAAAAGGTACAAAGGAGGGCAACAAAATTAATAAGGGGAATGGAGGGACTGCAATACCCAGAGAGGTTGGCAAAACTAGGACTATTCAGCCTGGAAAAGAGAAGGTTGAGGGGGGACATAATAAATGTGTACAAATATGTTAGGGGACAGTATAGAGACCTTGCCCGGGATTTGTTCAAAAGGAGGGATATTACGGTAACAAGAGGGCATTCACTAAGACTGGAAGAGAAAAGGTTTCAGCACCAGCATAGGAAGGGGTTCTTTACGGTAAGAGCAGTGAGAATATGGAATTCACTGAGTGAGGAGACGGTAAAGTCGGATTCACTAAACCAGTTCAAGCGGGGACTGGATGCTTTTCTAGATACCAGGCAGATTTCAGCATATACTTAAAAATAGAATAAAATAGTAGGTTGATACAGGGATTTATTCTGACTGCTGGTTTCAGAGTCGGGAGGGAATTTTTCCTCAGGTGAAGATTGGCTAAATCATTTGGGGTTTTTGCCCTCCTCTGGATCAACTTTAGCAATTACAGAACTAACAGGTCGAACTTGATGGACGCAAGTCTTTATTCGGCTTTGCTAACTATGTAACTATGTAATTACATCCTGGGGTACTGAAAGGGATAGCAAAGGAAATTGCAGAACCACTAGCCAGAATCTTTGAAAATTCCTGGAGAACAGGAGAAGTCCTAGAAGATTGGAGAAGGGCAAATGTTATCCCGATCTTCAAAAAAGGAAAGAAGATGGGGCCAGGAAATTACAGGTCAGTGAGTCTTACTTCTATACCAGCTCTATATAAGCTCTTTGAACAAATTATTAAACAGCATGTATGTAAGTACTTGGATAAAGAATACAGTAATTAACCAGAGTCAGCATGGGTTTGTAGCAAACAAGTCATGTCAGGCTAATCTAACTTCCTTCTATGATGGAATCAATGACTGGGTGGATCATACTGTATATAGGAGGCTATGTGGGGGTCTCATACTATATATAGGAGGCTATGTGGGGGTCTCATACTATATATAGGAGGCTGTGTGGGAGCTTACACTGTATATAGGAGGCAATGTGGGAGCTCACACTGTATATAGGGGCAGGGCCGACTCCAGGTTTTTGTGGGCCCTGGGCAAAAGAGTCTCAGTGGGCCTCTTTTACATTCATGATGCACAGATACCGCAGAGAAATATAGATATAGTACAGTGCCAAAGATTTCACTTCCTACATTACTTGAGTGATATCTATTGTAAATTCTACAATAGCTCAGAAACCGGCGAATTCTCACAGCGCACAGTGCAGACCGGACAATATAGTCCTCCATACAGTACTATGGGCACCACTAAGTCCCCCATACAGTATTATGGGCCCCATGTATTGCTCAATACAAAATAATGGACTACATATAATGCTCCGTGCTGGATACTGGCCCCCATATAACGCTTCATACAGAATACTGGCCCCCTTATAATGCTCCATACAGAATACTGGCCCCCATATAATGCTCCATACAGAATATTGGCCCCCATATAATGCTCCATGCAGGCTGTGCCCCCATATAATGCTCCATGCAGGCTGTGCCCCCATATAATGCCCCATGCAGCCTGTGCTCCCATATAATGCCCCATGCAGGCTGTGCCCCCATATAATGCCCCATGCAGGCTGTGCCCCCATATAATGCCCCATGCCTCCTGGGCCCCCATATAATGCCCCATGCAGGCTGTGCCTCCATATAATGCCCCATGCCTCCTGGAACTCCATATAATGCCCCATGCAGGTGCCCCATATAATGCCCCATGCCTCTATACATAAAAAAGAAATCAAATACTCACCTCACTTGCTGCTGCTGCTCTCATCGCTGCCGCTGCTCCAGACTCCTCAGCCGCGCCGCCGCCTTCCCGCTCTGCATTGTGACTACTCAGTAGAGGGCGCGGTGGAAAGACGTCATCGCACCCTCTGACCTGAGACGTCACAGTGCAGCAGCCGTGGAAAACACCAGACCTGCTGCGGAGGCACGAGGAGAGGTAAGTATTGTGCCAGGGCCCTGAGCAAGCGGGGAATGGGGGGGGCGGGCGCTGGCACCACTCTCCTCCACTCATGGGTCCCATAGCGTGCCGGGGTGCCCGACAACGAGTGGGCCCCCCCCACACCTGCTCAGGGCCCCTGCACTTGCCCGGGTGCTGACACCAGGCCTGTATAGGGGGGCTATGTGTGGGCTCATTTGGCATATAGGAGGGCTGTGTGCAGGCTCATACGATATCTAGAGGGATGTCAGCACACTTAATTCTGCTCAATATTAAGTGATATATTTAATATTAATATTAAATAATTATTATTAATATGTAATATTAATAGTGAGCAGAATTAATTTCAGCCTATTGGTTCGGCCTCCACACCAGTCAAGGTCTCTCATGTGGCCCCTCGGGAAAATCAATTTCCCACCCCTGCTCTATTATGTGTGGCCAAGAGTTTGGTGCACCGTTATGTCTTCATATTTGCATATTGGGGCCCTTCCCCTGCTTCTAATTGATAGCGCTTGCTTCTTAAGAGTGAGCACTGTGTGAATGCTGCCGTCGTGTGTGCGGCCTCAAGCGTTCTTCTCCGATTCCTTTATTTGACTCCACTCAGTACGCTAAGACGCCTGGAATTGCAGCGAGCGGCCTCAGAAGAAAGGAGACTGCACGCGGCCGCACACACGCCAGCAGCATTCAGACCATGGTCGCTTGCTCTGGGAAGCTTGCACTGTCAATCAGAAGTGGAAGGAGGCCCCTAATATGCAAATCAGGAGGCATAATGATGCACCAAACTCTTGGCCACACCAAGGGTGCACTGAAGCTTCCTCATATGTACAAGTATGGTTGTTGTAACAGTTGAATCCCTTACTGTAAAGCCCATTTAAAATGCATTTTGGGGGTGATGGATTCTCTTTAATTCAAAGTTAAAAGTTGCTCTTTAGTAAATACAACTACTTGTAAGATCTATGATTGCAGTTTTTACATATATTTTTGCATTTCCATTTTTCCTCATTGAAGTCAATGAAAGCTTTTAATAAGAATGCAAAAACAATGCAGGGTAAGTAGGCGCTAAAATAAAGGATTTTTTGTTCTGTTAGGCCCGATATTATGGCACCTTATTAACATAAAGGTGGTTCCCCATTCATATTCCCCTCTCGTGAGCTAAGGCAGAGATCATATCAATGGTCGCCCATGCACGTGAATGACCGGCATGTATACCCCCCGTGTATAAGAATATTATCTTGGCTAGTTCAATGTAGAATCTTATCCTGCAAGACAATACATAATAAACAAATCTGACCATGCGCTCAACTGCTGTCTGCCATGCTTATCAATTATGCAAAGACCATGTTAATAAGACATATAAAATGCACACAAGCATTGTCTCTGAGTGTATCATCTTTTATTTAGATGTCACCATAGTAAACCCAGACGCTAATATAACGAAACAAGTCAGATCTTGTGGCCACATATAACGGCGACGTCAGATCTTCTTTCAATTGTGAAAATATAGTTAGAATGTAATAATATATTTATAACATAAACCCGATCAAAACGATGTTCTGGGGAAATGGCGAGACCGACGAGACGAAACAGTGTCTGCGTCAATATCAGTCGAATTAAATATTAATGGTACTTTCCATTTAATTTATATTACTAAAACTAGATCCGAGGTCGAGTTTATCGATTCATCTTGTGCCAATATTTCCAGAGCAGATTAGTAGGAAATGATTCAGCGAGGAATTGTGAGGGATTTACACTTCTACAGGCAGGATCTCGATTCCAAACTCTGGTCCCATTGCACAGTGAGGAATGTGTGGATGAAAATAGTGCAGATACAATGTTCTTATTGACTTCCGGTATGATTTAAAGGGGATGGACACTACTTTTTTTTTTATTGTTGGTCTATCCCTAGAATAGGCCATCAATATCTAAACACCCGGCAGCTTTACTGATCAGTTGTTACCGATACCAGCAAGAAGTTCTCGGATCACAGAAGTTCTATCTTCTCTATAGTGGCTGTGGCCGAATACTGCAGATCCCCCTATTCAACTGAATCTGCAGTGACCATAATAGTTTTGATGGAGTCACTATGTTCCAGCAGCATCCGAGAACTTAAGGCCGCCGCAAATAACAACTGATCGGTAGGGAAGCTGGGTGTCACACCCCCACTGATCGGATATTGATGGACTATCCTAAGGATAATGCAAAGTCAAGAAAGTCCCGGCACTTACATAGGTTTTTTTCTTGGTTCCTTTATTCAACAAAGCTGGACGCGGTTCAGCCTATTCAAAGCCTTCATTGCTTATGAAAGCTTTGGATGGACTGAAACGCGTCCAACTTTGTTAGGCTTTTTCTTGGTTCCTTCATTGAACAAAGTTGTACACGTTTCAGCCCATCCAAAGCTTTCATTCAGCAACAAAGGCTTTGAATGGGCTGAAACGCATTAAGGATTGTTGAATAAAGGAACCAAGGAGAAACCTTTGTGAGTGCCAGGACCTTCTGGACTTTTTATTATCTACCCTTTTCACATGCACCACTACTACTATTGGAGTGGTGATCAATTTTGGATTACTATCCTAAAGATAGGCCATCAATAAAAAAAAAGTAGTGGTCATCCTCTTTAAGGTCTTTGAAGATTTCAGGTTGCAAGACGAGTGGACTTGCGTTGGCTATGCAGAAAACTTTCTTGGGATGGTCTCCTCCAAAGTGTGTGGTCGACCTGTGCTCTCCCCCTTAGATAGACAGCCTGTTTCCTCAAGATGTCAGTGCCAATGACACTTACTCTTTGGCATTGGTGGATCAATGCCAAAACGTCGTTGAGATGCATGCATGCCTTGCTGAATGCAAAATTCATTGTTATGAGGTCACCATCTTGCAAATGACTTAGACTAGGAGCCATTTGTACACTGGGAGAGGCATCCAGCGGGAATTATCTGAATCTCTATGACCCGATTATTGGTAAGAGTTTAATTCATAGGCGGTTCATGGTTGCAGAGGTGTAGTGATTTCAAACTGAGTCCATCTTTTTGAAACACCATATACTAAGAAGTTGCCCCCAGCGAATAACTGACTGCCAAGATCTCAATTTTCCAGTAATAATTGCTGGGAAAACTATAGGACAGGTACGCATTAGAAGTATTTTACAGCATCCATCAAGATCAAAAGGTTGTCTATGATTATTCTGGGGGTCTGGCAAGGCAGTAAACACTCTTTTACAGCCATAGGTCCACTGCTAATGGATAAGAGTTGTCTTAACCAGTTGGCTTTCAATGTGAATATCTTTCTTTTCTGTACTTATTCAGCAAGGCACAGAAGGTGCAAGGACATAAGACATAACTAAAAAAACATCAGAAGAGGAGAGGTGGTAGAGAGATGGTTATTGGCCAAATTGCAACTCCATTTGTGTCCTCCATGTTTCCTTTGTTGCCACTCCTAGGACATGCACAAAGATAATTGCAATTTTTCTCAGTTACACAATTGCCCCACAATCCTTTCCAAGGACTGAGCCAATGTGAAAATTGACTTCTCTTTGGAACGCTCATAGCAAAATACCTTTACATGTGGTTTACAGACAAACATTCCAATATGAGAACATTTTACTAAATCGTGGCCACATCTTTTTGCCTTTGGCCAATTCGAAAACATGTTAACATTTTTTCATAAGCTTTACGTAAATTCAGGACATGCGGACAAATGCCATATATAATGCCATATATAATGCCATATATAATAATACATATATAATGGACATACAGTGGTGTGAAAAAGTGCTTTCCCCCTTCCTGATTTCTTATTCTTTTGCATCTTTGTCGCACTTAAATGTTACAGATCACAAAACAAATTTAAATATTAGAAAAAGATAACTCAAGTAAAACAAAATTCAGTTTTTAAATAAAGGTCTTTATTATTAAGGAAAAAATAAATTCAAACCTACAGGGCCCTGTGTGAAAAGTGATTACCCCTAAACCTAATAACTGGTTGGGCCGCCCTTAGCAGCAACAACTGCAATCAAATGTTTGCGATAGCTGGCAATGAGTCTTTTACAACGTTCTGGAGGAATTTTGGCCGCACATCTTTGCAAAATTGTTGTAATTCAGCCACATTGGAGGATTTCCGAGCATGAACCGCCTTTTTAAGGTCATGTCACAGCATCTCAATCGGATTAACGTCAGGACTTTGACTAGGCCACTCCAAAGTCTTAATTTTGTTTTCTCTTAAGCCATTCAGAGGTGGACTTGCTGCTGTGTTTTGGATCATTGTCCTGCTGCATAACCCAAGTGCACTTCAGCTTGAGGTCACGACAGATGGCCGGACATTTTCCTTTAGGATTTTTTGGTAGACAGCAGAATTATTGGTTCCAATTACCACAGCAAGTCTTCCAGGTCCTGAAGCAGCAAAACAGCCCCAGACCATCACACTACCACCACCATATTTTACTGTTGGTATGAAGTTCCTTTTCTGAAATGCTGTGTTACTTCTACACCAGATGTAATGGCACATACACCTTCAAAAAGTTCAACTTTTGTCTCATCAGTCCACAGAGTATTCTCCCAAAAGTCTTGGTGATCATCAAGATATTTTCTGGCAAAACTGAGACGAGCCTTATGTTCTTTTTGCTCAGCAGTGGTTTTTGTCTTGGAACTCTGCCATGCACTCCATCTTTGCCCAGTCTCTTTCTTATGGTGGAGTCATGAACACTGACCTTAACTGAGGCAAGTGAGGCCTGCAGTTCTTGGGATGTTGTTATGGGGTCTTTTGTGATCTCTTGGATGAATTTTGGTCGGCCGGCCACTCCTGGAAAGGTTCACCACAGTTCCATGTGTTCGCCATATGTGGATAATGGTTCTCGCTGTGGTTTGCTGGAGTCCCAAAGCTTTAGAATTGGCTTTAGAACCTTTTACAGACTGATAGATCTCAATTACTTTGTTTCTCATTTGTTACTGAATTTCTTTCGATCGCAGCATGATGTCTAGCTTTTGAGGATCTTTTGGTCTACTTCACTTTGTCAGGCAGATCCTATTTAAGTGATTTTTTGATTGAGAACAGGTGTGGCTGAACTCAGCTTCTCCAAGATGTCATAAACCACAGTTAATTTATGTTTTAAAGGGGAAGGGAGCAATCACTTTTTCACACAGGGCCCTGTAGGTTTGGATTTCTTTTTCACTTAATAATAAAGACCTTCATTTAAAACTACATTTTGTGTTTTCTTGTGTTATCTTAGTCTAATATCTAAATTTGTTTTGTGATCTGAAACATTTAAGTATGACAAATCTGCAAAAGAATAAGAAATCAGGAAGAGGGCAAACACTTTTTCACACCACTGTATACATGCCTTCCAACCTACCAGATTAATTTCCTGTGAACAGGACGAACAAGCATAGGCCAATGTCACAGGGCTGTTACATTACAGATTCTGAAATATTTTATGGCAATTGAATTGGTAAGCTATGGAGTTGAGCAAACAAGATTTCTAGGACCCTTATCCAGCAGCCACATTAGTAGTCAGTGGCTTCTAGTCCAAAGCACTGCAAACTGCTGCATCCCCGGCATCTCTTTTGATTAATAGGTCCTGTGATGTTGTTACATTGAGGCACTACGCACCCATGATGTCGCAAGGGCTTACTAATCAGAAAAGGCCACAGGTAATAGTAGGTTCGCAGAGCTCTGGTCCGATGGCTATTGGACCATAATCCTGCTAATCTTTTTGCTGAACCCTAGTAATTTTTTTTTATTATTATTTTACCGCTTTCTTAAATTTTTCTAAAAAGGAAAACCAGTGGCTATACAACCCCTTTAAATTTTTTTTCCATGTACCGCGCCAATGGAATGAATGTCACTTTAAGGCCAGGGTCAGACAAGAACATGAAAAATTGTCCGATCTCCATCTGTATGCCATCCGGTGCCACCCGTGTGTCTGCACGTCCATGTGAGATCCGTTTTTAAACATCAACATTTTAAATGTGCATGATCAAATACAGTTTCCTATCTTAATAATGGCAATGTATCTGTAAAATTGAGATGCAGTACGTTATGTTCTGTATGGGATCCGATTTTTTTATGCACCCAAAGACTAGAAGAGGCAAATCTCATCCAATACTCGGAAGAGATTAGTGCATGCAGTGATTTTTTTCACACGGATGTCCTGACTGGAATAACATCTATGGCGAGGCACAGAGTGGTGCATGCCACAGAGAAGATTCGCCAAATTCATGCCAAGTGGCATCTTATTCCTGCACGGCCATCATTAAGACACGTGGAGGAAACATTAGTCTTAATGAACTGGGGCCATAGACTTTGCATCAGGTGTATAGGTCTATTGCCATAGCAGCTGCTTTGGGGCCTGGAACTACAGGGAGGCCTGGGACACTGGCCAAAAAAAACAAAAGCGTGGGTATGTATGCAGCAGTGCTGAGTGTATGTATGCAGCAGAGATGTGTGTGCAGCTGTGCATATACGTACTGTTCGGTCAGCAGAGCTGTGTGTATACATCTACTGTGCATGCAAACGTTGTGTGCAGGTGGGGACACACCACTGGTGCAACAGAGGCCCAAGACATAAGGGGGCCCATATCCTCCTCCAACACAAATGGAATTGAGCATTCTGATGAGTTATTGGACTGGAAAGGGCCCATATAACGTTCTTGCAGAGGGGCCCTTTTCTTTCTGTGTGTATGTGTAGTGAGCTGGCAGGCTCTGGCTGTTCTGTGATAATTGAGATAGAGCCTGCGACAGAAATGATTACGCAGGATGGTGTTGCCACCTTGTGGCCAGAGGTTGCACCTGCGCAGGGTGTGATGACAGAGAAAAAGACTGAGTCTCCTGTGTCCCGCCCTAGAGAGTCACGTGACCAGAGTGAGAAGCAGGAAAAAAGCGAACGGAGAGTCTGAGAGAGTCTGTGAAAAGAACCAGGACGGTGTGCAGGTCCTTGTGTGTGCCTTAGAGGATACTCTCAACGTGGCTGCTGTTATCTGACATCTTTTCCTCAGAGCTTTCCCCAGCTTCCGCACTGCTGAAGGATTCAGCTGTTACACTCCCCGCTACTGGAGTGTGGACTACACAAGGGAATCCACAAGAGCTGCTATCCGGATCAGAGAGATTGTAAGCGGGACCTCTGGCGAGAGGCCGAAGTATTCCTTCCTTTCAGCGAAATTTGTTGTTCCTGTTTTTTTTTCTTCGGTTGGGACGCCTTCCTGCAAAGACAGACAGGCCTGCGACGGGGGACACATCCTTCTGGAGTAAAGGACTGGTAACGTGTGAGTAGGGACAGTGAGGGTCAGCTTATAAGTACACGTTATTGCTGTGAACATTTACGGTTGTCATTTATTGTGTTCTGCTATGTTAAAAATGTATGCAAGTAAAGATACGGTTATCAAGATAGAGTCTGTGTGTGGGGATCTTGCTGGGCCAGATCATGGATATCAACGCGCGGCCTTGCCCGCGGTCACTTCATATGTGTGCATTGCAGAGTTGTTGGTGTACATAATGTGGACGCTGCAGAGCAGTGTGTGTATAATGCACATGCCGCTTAGAGACGCTAACAGGACCCGACTGTAAACTATTACCTCCATATTCTACCTATTGACCCCCTCCGCTTATTTACCATACAAGGGAAGTTTTAATTATTAGAAAACATATTTTCCTTATGTTTTGACATGTAAACGTGGGAAGCATGTTATCGTAATATACGTCCTACAGTCCGAAAAATATAGTATATGTTGCTCCTAACCTGCAAAGGTGGGTGGGGGTTCCATTGAGAACTTTGATCTAGGCCACTGGTTTCTTTTGAGAAGTAGTAGAACACGGCACTCCTTCCTTGGAAAGTGAAGGTGCTCGGTAGGATCTTAATCCGTCAGAACAAAATAATAAAGAATTATGGCACTCTGAGGTAGGTACTGTGAAAAAGCAACGTCTCTACTAGAGACAGTGGTCTCATTTCTCTCAGCGCATCCCTGCTCCTTTACTCCAAACTCCGTGGCCATACATATGTGTGCATGGTTGATAACGATCTATAATGACCGACACATCACATTATTGTATACATACCATTTATTGTACCACAGAATTAAAATTGCTCTTTTTCACCATACTTACCTCAGAGTGCCGGATTCCTTTATTTGGTTTCTTTTGAGCCCATACAACCACTTTGTGCATTAACGCATGGCCTAAGGGCTTTTGCCATGTGTTTTTAACATTATGGGGAGCACTGTTGCTTTGCAGCGCTGGGGTTCTGGGTTTGAATCCCACCAAGAACAACATCTGCAAGGAGTTTGTATGTTCTCCTCGTGTTTGTGTGGGTTTCCTCCGGGTTCTCCGGTTTCCTCCCACACTCCAAAGACATACTGATAGGGAATGTAGATTGTGAGCCCCAATGGGGACAGTGATGATAATGATGCCTGTAAAGTGCTGTATGTTATTTATTTTACTCATATAGCGCCATTAATTCCACACCGCTTTACAGACATTATCAACACCCTCCCCAATGAGGCTCACAATCTACATACCCTTATGGTGCTATATAAGTAAGCATAATATATAAAATTGGTAGTGATCTCAGGACACAGGCTCCTACCAATCTAAGGATGTTTTATACAATATGTAAATAAATAATAATAAAATATAGATAATAAATATACAGTTACACACATTGGTATATATATATATATATATATATATATATATATATATATATATATATATATATATATATATATATATCAAAAGTTTTGCTGCACTTTACTATTTCTTATTTACACCTATCAATATTTATAAAGTGAACCAATCAGGTCGGAGCAGTAAGGTGTAGCTCCAGGGACCCCACAAATCCTGTGCCTTTGGGGGCCAGATTTTCCTCTGCACCCATACAGGCTCCTGAGTTATTGCCGTCTTTGGAGGCTCAGTCAGGCCCAGCAGTTGTACAGACGCGTGGAGGACAGGCTCGGGCCAGGGGGGAGGACAGGCTCGGGCCAGGTGGAGGTGTCTGTGCAGCCTGCTCCTGACCGTACGGGATAGGCGGAAGGGGGAGCGAACGCTTTGAGTGACGGTTGCCGCAGCAACGGCCGGTCTTGCATTCCAAAGTCCCCGCCCACCTCAGTTCCCCCAATGGTTCTCCCAGCTCCAGGCCAGGACGTTCCTGCCAGTTTTTGCAGTTGTGTAGTAGTCACATTGCTGCGATCCGTTTACACTTCAGGGGAGGGGGGGAAGTAATGATCGCTGCGTGGCCGATGGAAACCTGATCAGACGGGAGGGGTGGACTTTTTTTTTTTTTTTTTTTAACAGAAGGGGGGAAAAAAATGTCTTCCCCTTCCAACGGGATCCCAAATGCAATAGAGATCAAGCAGGAAAATGCCTTGGACGCGGCTCCTTTCTCTATGGAGCATGCACACCAGCCCGGGACAGAGGAAGGGATCAAGAGCGAACTTGTGATCGGCGGCGGCGGTGGTGGTGGGGCCCCGTACACCCTCGCCTTCTCCCCGGAGCATGTCGCCTGCGTGTGCGAGGCTCTGCAGCAAGGTGGGGATCTGGACAGGCTGGCCCGGTTCCTGTGGTCGCTTCCCCAGAGTGACCTGCTACGTGGCAATGAGAGTATCCTGAAAGCCCGGGCGCTGGTCGCCTTCCACCAGGGCAGGTACCCGGAGCTCTTCTCGGTACTGGAGAGCCATAACTTTGAGCCGTCCAACCACGCCGTGCTGCAAGACCTCTGGTACAAGGCTCGGTACAACGAGGCGGAAAAGGCCCGGGGGAGAGCCCTGGGGGCGGTGGACAAGTACCGGCTGCGGAGGAAGTTCCCGCTGCCCCGGACCATCTGGGACGGAGAGGAGACCGTCTACTGCTTCAAGGAGAAGTCCCGCAACGCTCTGAAGGAGCTGTACAAGCACAACCGCTACCCGTCCCCCGCCGCCAAGAGGAACCTGGCCAAGATCACCGGCCTGTCCCTCACCCAGGTCAGCAACTGGTTCAAGAACCGGCGGCAGCGGGACCGCAACCCGTCCGAGGCGCAGTCCAAGAGGTGAGGACGGAACCTGTGCCGCGCTATTGTGCCTGCTGCAATATGGCGCTGCACTGCTACTGCTACTAACTTTTTTTTTTCCATTCTAGAAAGCTGGAAGCTTCCTCTAGTGATGCCAAGAATACAGATAAAATGCTCCAATAACCCAAGGAATCTAATACTGGCGCATGTGGGACATTAAGGAAGGAGGGGGGTATCAAGGAAAAGTTATTGGTGCATATCGGTCATTTATGGGGGCTGATATCACAAGAAAAAGCACTAGAGAATTATATTGATGCATGTAGGACATTTATGGGGGGGAGGGGGTGATATCAGAAGGAAAAATTCTTGAGAACTATATTGGTCAATTGGTCATTCATGGGGGGTGGGAGCACAAGGAAAAGTTCTGGGGAATTATATTGGTGAATATAGGTCATATATGGGTGGTGGCAGCACAAAGGAGAGGTATGGAGAATCATATTGGTGCATGTAGGTCTTTTATGGGGGTGGTATCACAAGGAAAAGCTATTGGTGCATGTAGGTCATTTATGGGGGTGGTAGCACAAGGAAAAGTTCTGGAGAATTATATTGATGCATGTAGGTCATTTATGGTGGTGGTAACATAAGGAAAAGTTCTGGAGAATTATATTGATGCGTGTAGGGCATTTATGGGGGTGGTAGCAATAGGAAAAGTTCTGGAGAATTATATTGATGCGTGTAGGACATTTATGGGGGTGGTAGCAATAGGAAAAGTTCTGGAGAATTATATTGGTGCATATAGGTCATTAATGGAAAGGGTGGTAGCACAAGGAAAACTTCTGGGGAACTTTTTACCTATGTCATGGTAGATATAAAATTAGTTTAGCAATTTGGGGAATTGGTTAAATGGGCCGATAGGAGTAAATATCTTTATCGGTGACGATTGATTGTTTAATCTTAAATTTGACAGCGTAAATTATTCACTAACATTTGATGCTGCGGAGAGCATGGCAGATCAGGCTGCAGTGTTTTGAAACCTGATTCTAAACTCATTCAGCTCAGGTTTCATTGAAATCCTAGATGGGAGAGACTCCTTCTGTGCCAGTGCCCTTTGATCGGCTCGCTCATTCGCATTGTCCCTTTTTATGATCTCGCTGTCACACTGCTCTCTGCAGCTGCCTACACCTTTCCGGTAAGGTCTGGTGGCTTAGGTAAGGGTTGGTAATTTTCCCTCATGCACTGGGTTTAGATTATCCGCAAGGCGCTGCTTATACTAAAATAAATCACTTCTGCAGGGAAGGAGGGGGAGAAGGGTTGCTGATTTTCAGCCAGAGGGGGCTGAGATTGCTGTAAGCCCCTATGACTGCACAGGAGAGTGTTAGAACAGATGTGAGCTTGTTCCCCTTAGCTGCCACTCAGTTGTTTTTTTTTGCAGGGAGGGGGTATCCAGAGGGCTTCACAAATGCACTTTTAACACCTTCATGATACTTTGCATCCTTTTGTTACCTGGAAGTTGTCTTTCTTTCTTTTTAAGGAAACTTTTGGGCACCAAATGGCAAGCGCTAGTCATAGACTTGAAAAGTTGTAATGTGCAAGCACTTTAAGCCCGGCAAATCGGGTGTAAGAACGGTCATCTGGACTAATGTCTTATTGGCCGCCGGTGATCCTGGGCCTCTCTCAGCTTCTTCTTGGGCTTGGGAGCAAGGTGCAGTCTGGGACGTCATAGAGGCTTTGCAGGGGTGAGCTTCTTGTCTCCAGAAATCCCTTATCTCTACAGGTTTGTGACTGGTTTGGCCTGCCAGGTGGAGGTGACCTGTTCTTCCAACAGAGAGCTCAGCCCTTCCCTGTTCTGTCTCTTTACGCCTCCCATTTGCAGAACCTAATGAGCGAAGTTGCCCGGAGGTGTTTTTTTTTTTTTTTTTTTTCTGGTAAGGCGCGTACAATACTGAAATAATGTGGTGTCGTATTTGCAGAACATTCTGGTGCTTTGTAGATTTTTAGCTAGTTCTTTAATACTCCAATTTACTCCAAACTCTCTTTGCAGTTTTCTGCGCCTAAATAGATGTTAGAAATCCTTATAATTTACACTGGTGGCCAAAGCAGCTGAGATATGGTAGTATCAAGGCCAAAGCAGGTGTGGCATGCTAGGGACGTGTGTGAATACAGCCATACAACCTCTGTTCGCCTGCGCTCTGAGTGCACAATCTATGGGACGTCCATCCGGTTCTGGATGTCGGGTGGCATGTCTATAAGGGGAGTCCTGCGATTTTCAGAGTAGTTTCTCGTTTGTTACGGCCACTTTTGACCTGAATCGTACATGTGTTAGATCACTTGCCCGAAATTGGGTCAGGAATTGTGACAGTAATGCGGATCAGAAATGCGGCCACGATACGACCTTGTAAATCGGCTCAGTGTGAAACATAAAATTGTCTTTGCCTCCTTTTATGCTGTATGAAATATTGCCGCTTTGATTCTGTATGCCGCAGTCTTTATCAATGGTTTAGAGGGGAAAAAAAAGCATGTGATATATTTGTTTTTTATTTATTTTTTTTATGGCACCAACATTTGTCGCCATATCAAATGCATGAAAAAAAAATAAAAATAAAGCCCCAATCCTTTAAAAACAGATCCAGAGGATACCAATACAGTGTTGTAACATGGCCATGTGCCATTAGTAGGTATCTGTCAGGATGATTTTACTACTGAAACTAGCAGTAGGGCTGTACAGCAACAAAAACCACGTGTCTCTTGTAGTAATCCGATGTGCCAGTGATGAGAAATCAAGCTTTGAAGCCACATGCTAATTAGTCTGAAAGTGCACTGAGGGCGTGTCAAGACTGAATACATGGACATGCCCCCAGTGCACTTTCCAGCTAATTTGCATTTGATTTTTCGGCACTGCTACATTGGATTACTGCCCAACGGGTATATATTATTATACCTCTAGATTAATAGTAGAATCGTCCTGAACTTGGGTGATCTTTCCTGAGGAGTATGTAGCAGGCATGTTTCCATATACATTGTAGATGTGAAAGTATCTGTCCTAGATCAAACCTTTACAGCTTGTAAAATATTCATGGGCTTAAGTGTGCAGCTATGCCTCTCCTTCCGATATGGCAGCCCCTTACAATGGAACCTCATGCATTTAATCGAGGTCTTTAATTGTCCGGACGCAGGCATGTGCCGCAGAGCAATTTTTGTCTTTTTTTTTTTTTTACAATCTCTCTACAGCGTGTAGATGTGGGGATGGGGGATGCTTGATGGATGGGCAAACGTAGACAGGTAACATTCCTTGGGTTTTCTGAACTAATGCTTCCTGGTTAAAGTACCACCTCCCCCACCGCTCCGCTCTTCCCTATACATTAACACCTTTGGGGCATTCTAGCTTATTTAAGGCCGTCTGTGAATTGCTCGCCTGTGTGATCAGGAAGGATATAATTAAGGTCACCACTCACTTCTTTGGCTGGATAATAATTACCTGCTCCAAAATGTCCTATTTTCTGCAATTGGAGATGATGTAATTGTAGAAAACTTGGTTCACGCTCTGTTCCTGTTTGTGCCCTTTTATTCTCCTTGGTTCCGTATTTGTTTTGCTCCATAACAATAGGTGTTCCTTTACAAACGCCACCACTCCATTACCATATATTTGCCAAATGGCCCTTCTGTGTTTGCTTCTTGCCACTTCACCCAAGCTGAAGTGTCCATTAGCCTCCTCACAAGAGGTTAACCCTGAACCTCTCGTTTGCTCAAAAATAATACCGTCAAGTAGTGTCACTTCCATTTCCAGTGCAGTTTTGTTAATGATTTTCTCTTGTTTTTGTGTTCTTTTACTTTTTCTCCTTTAGTGAGTCGGATGGAAACCACAGCACTGAAGACGAATCGAGCAAAGGCCAAGACGACTTGTCTCCACATCCTCTTCCCAACTCAGATGGTGTCTCCAACATAAGCCTTCCTGCGCACGCCGATACGGTGTATATGCAGCACATTGGGAATAAGATCTCCTTGGGCTCTTCTGGAGTGCTGTTAAATGGAAGTTTGGTATCGTCCAATACTTCTCCTGTTTTCTTAAACGGGGGCTCGTTTATCCAGGGACCCAACGGCGTGCTTCTTAATGGTTTAAACGTGGCAAATTCGCATACAGTGACATTAAATTCTCCAAAAGTGGCCTCGACCATTGTCAGCAATGGTGCTCTGAACTCCGACATCTTGGTGTCCTCCCCTGAGGAAGTCAAGGTTCTTCAAGCTGGTTTGACAGATTCTTCCTCGTCGTACACTACAAATATACAGCCTTCTTTCCCAGGGTTAATACCTGCTACAGAAGTCAAGACTGAGACTATCCAACCTGCTGCTGCTTCTCAAGATGGCGGAACAGTTGTTACATTTACCACTCCCATACAAATAAACCCGTACGGCATTGTCCAGATACCCAATTCAGGAACAAACGCTCAGCTCATTAATGGAAGTATTGGATTCTCCACACTCCAGCTGCCTTCAGTTGCAGTTTCCCAAGGTAAATGACGGGTGCAGATGGGAGAATTTGTGCATTGTTTTCTAAGGGGTAAGGTTTTTCCTTGTGGAGAATGACATGCCAGGTCTGGCATTCCAGTATGAGGAGACTTAAACGCCTTGCATGCTCCTCTGGGTAATTGAATATGAATTGTTTTCTGAAATGTTTCTTGGATTTTGATACCAAAACTTGGACCTGTCATCCACAGAGAACCTTACGTTCTAAGGGGTTATCCATTCCATGTGAATTACAAAAAAATGATAATATACTTACCCATAAAATAGGGTCCAGGACCAGAGGTGACCACTGTTTCCAGTTATTGTAGAGTAGTCCGTCTCGTATACAGCATTGACCACATCTATGGGGCACAAACCGAATGAGGCAGTGGGGCTGAGCTCACGAGTGGTGCTTTGTCTGGTCTCATGGGTACTGTGGGACCCTTTCTGTTCTGGCGCTCATATCGGAGGATAGATTATTAGAATATGATAACTTTTCTTGGGGTATGTCCACGGGACTTATCCGTAAGGAGGAAATGGATAAATTGAGAAGGATGTGAAATCTGTAGCTCCGATCTCCAAGTAATTTTTCTCCCCAGAGCGTTGGATGAAATTTTGTAAAAATTTTGTAAAATAACATTCATTGTGCTGGTACTTGTAATACACGGCACATTTTCAATCAGAAAAATCGTACCTGTGTAATAAGCTGGCCATACACATTAGACTTATGTCGGCCGATTTTGACGGGTTAGGCTGACGATCTAATGTGTATGGGGCTACTGGTCACCTAATGGTCGGAAGCAGCATATCATTGGTGTAATGGGCTTTGGAGACGTAGGGGGGCCCATTATCTCCAAAGCAGGTGCAATTTTGCATTTTTAGGAGTTCTTGGGCTGCAAAGGGCCCATATATTGTTCTTGCACAGGGGCCCTTGTCTGTTAGTGGTCGGGAGAGATGTCGATTCGACATGTCCGATTTCAACCTTTCGATCGCATTGTTCTCTCGGAGATAAGCCTCAGAGCCGACGTGTCAGCTGGCAGCTTTTTCATAGAGAACACAAGAGCGCTCGGCTGAATGAGAGCGCCTGTGTATGGAAGTCGTCTAAGATCGCTGGCGGCCATCTAATGTGTATGGCCGGCCCTATTCATGCAAGCCGGGTATCGAAAAAGTCGTAGTCTCTCCTATGTGACTTATCCGCCCATGTTGCCATATTTCATAAAGCACAATTTCTTCTTGTAAGCTGCGCTGCCCATTCCACGACCATGAAGTCACTGAGCACAACGGCGGCAGAGCTCTGACTATCCTTCTATGCTGCAGCTGTTCTGCACTAATAATAGCACCGCTACATATGAGGAATAATTAAGTGGACTTGGTGTAGGTATTGGTTTGATATTTCCAGCTGTCCTGCTTTAACAGTCCATTAGTGCGGCTTCTAAATAGATGTAGCCATCATTTGGTTAAACCAGAAATGTGCAAACCACGGGGCCTTGGTGTCTGCGCTGCTTATCTGTAGGATTATACAGAGATCCGTGGCGCTGCTCATCACTAATGTATAATCCCTTCTTTTTCCTCTGCCAATCACTGATTGATACTGTATGTAGTGCTCTTCTCTTATCAAAAAGGTTCTTCAGCTGCTGTAGATGTCTTATATATGCCACAGCTGCTGCAGAACATCATTATACACATCTCGGGTGATAGAGAACTTCTTCTTGAAAGGTACAAGAAGTTGGAAATTCTTCCATATAGTTTTCAAAAAGACCCCCTAATATGAAAGAGTATTGGGAGCCATCTTGCGCCCTCTGTGGTTATGACACTGCTCTGATTTCTAATACCCTTATAATATATAGTGTGTCCTCACTCTTCAAGGTTTTTTTTTAGTTTCAGAAAACATTAATCCCATGATTGCGGTTTGTTAAAGCACTTTTTTTTTTTTTTTTAGCACCCTTGACAGGTCCAGCACTGTGTCTCTGCCTCTGCTCCTGATGTCTGTTATTGTCTGCAGTGTTGACGTCCCAACAAGAGCACTGCAGACAATCGATGAGCTCAGCGGCTCTGCTAGAGCTGAGCTCGGTTCTTGTCTGTAGTGCTGTTGTTGTGACATCAGCACTGAGGACAACATCAGACCCCGGGAGCACCAGCGGACCCCCAGTATTGGACCCTGAGAGGGTAAACAAAGTTTTTTTTTTTTTTAACAAACTGCACCCAGGTACAGGGGTGTAAAATTATTCTGTTTTATCTCCTTTGATCCCTGGAAGCACCGGATGCTGACATTTTCAGATGATCAGTGGCTGCGGATACAGCTAAAGTAGGTAAAGGCTTGGGAAAACTAAAATAGATTTTTTTAAATTTTTTTATTTTTTGAAAGGCCCAAAGCATTTTGGGTGAAGTGAAGCTAATCACATAATTAGTGTTCATGGATAAATGCAAGACTCAATTAATAGCAGCGATTTCAGCAGTTATCTAATGCGTACCGCTGGCTTAACGTTTATCACTTATCTGTACATTCGTGGCCCAATTCTGCCCATGTTCTTTGTATTGAAGAATTGGACATTGTAGTGCTACGTCCTACTGGTCGAGAGGGAATTTCACGTTTAATCCCATCAAGTCACTACAATGGCTGTTTGCACTGTGGTAATGTAGATGCAGAGATGATCAAATGCTTAAAGGGGTATTTCCATCTCCAAATCCTAGCCCAATATGTAGTAGGTGTAGTAGTAATAATAATAGCAAATACCACCAATTAGAAATGTAGTATAGTTTTTCTGATTCACTATGTCTCTTTAATCATGTGCAGGCATTGCAGGACCTTAGGTATCCATGGTTACAACCACTGGTATAGTGACAGCTAGTTGCTAGTGGTCGTAACCATGGATACCTAAGGTCCTGCAATGCCAGCACATGAGGAAAGAGACTTAGGGAATCAGAAAAACTAATTGGACGTATTTGCTAATATTATTATTATTACACCTACTACATATTGGGATAGGATCTTGGAGATGGGAATACCCCTTTAATGGTACCTTGAAGAAATGGAGCTTAAAACATTTCATGCTGTAATGACTTCTGAGTGTAACTCCTAATACAAGTTCTTCTGTCTACATTACTGATGACTGATGACCGACCGCTATCTCTCCCGACTTTCCCCATACATATAAGCGCTCAGCTTGACCAAACGTTCAGGTGTTCTCCTTGGGGAGAGTAGATATTTACTGGCAGCGGCTTATCTGCCTGCAAAGGGATCGGGTGAATATATCCAAAGCGCCCCATCCTTATCTCCCCCGATATCATCTGTCAGGGGAGAATTCACATTACATGATTGGCCAATCCCACCGAAAACGACGACTTTTATCTATTGTGCATGGGGGCCTACATCCATGACCAACTTGATTTGGGGGCCATTTTCTTAGCCATGTCACTAAGCCTGGTCCAAGTCTAGTTCAAGAAAGCCATCTCCGTTAAATTCCATGTGGTATGACTTGTATACAGGAAAAAAACACCCTATAAATGGATGTACAAAATGAACATGCAAATTAAGTATTAAAATAAAAATGTAAATCTTTATTAAGCTACAAGGAATCAATTAACATAGAGTAAAAACAAGACGCACTAGAAAATGCCTTGTGGGTAAATCCAAGGGGATAATTAGTTCATGTTCATATTATACAGACACTGCTACCTAATCAACACATTGCATCACGCGAGCAGTGCAATAAAGTGCCGGTAAGTTAAAAAAAACGTAAATCATGCCTGACTTTTAAGTATATGGTGGCCAAAGCGCATAGAGAAATCATAAAGGGAAGTATACACAATGGTGAAAATACTAGAGACAAGCTAGGACCATCCCGACTGGGTACACCTTGTTGAGGTGGGATGGGTTTTATGCCTTTTTGATCAAAATAGCATTCACTAAGTCTCCTATGTTATTTACATGTCCCATTACTGTTTATAACATATGCTCAATTTGTTTTTTCTTGGGTTTTGACAATGGTGAAAATGGTAGCATTGGATAAATGGAGACTCGCCCAAGCAATGTACCCTCGACGCGCGATTTGCCAATGGGTGGTTTGTGGTCCTTTATCCTCTGTGACTTTTATCCAGCAGTCAGTCTGAGTTCACAAAGCTGCAAAGTATTTCTGGCTTTGTCTACTGGAAAGAAAAAAATCAAGGACCCATTGACTTTGTATGGGTTACTGAATGCATGGTGTGGTAGACCTGCTCACTTGACAGCACATGGATGTAGACACGGGAACACGGTCTCTTTAAATTCTTCCCACGTTTAATATACAGGCAGCATAAACCGTGGTGAAGTAAAAATAAACACGGCCCTTTGGGCAAAACAAAGCAAAGTGGTAGCACAAAACGCAGTCCTTGTGGTAGTGGGAATCTGCCCACTCAGAGTTTAGCAAACAAATGGTTCAGCTTTTCCTTGTCATGACACAAAGCACTGGAGTTCCTTTCTCCAGCCCTACCGAACACTGAATGATTCAAAAGGCCGGCCATTTATAGCCCAGGCCACACCCTGGGGTAGAGATATGGTGAACAGCCTCCCACCCGCTCTACAGCTGTTCACACATAAAATCCTAGCACATTACAAATGGACGATTAACCCCTAGACACATAGTGTGCTGGAGCAAAATTCTAGGTTTCAACTCACTGAAGCTAATAGCCTCAATGAAACATATCTCCCCTCCAGTACTTTGCCAATGACTTTGTGACAATAGGTTCGTAATGACTTTATTCGAATGAAATAAATTATGTAGCCTCATTTCTGTATGTAGTGGCCCTTGGAGCAGTCTTGAACACTGGGCTATGAGCATCAGTTTTTCTGCTTGCCGTCATTGTGTGGCTTGTATAAATTCCAGTGCAGGTTCAGTAATTTCTTTTCCATCCAGCTGAAAAAGACTTGAAAGTGTGAGGGTCTAGTAGTCGGATCTTCATAAAATATAGATACGGTAGTTTACAACTGGTAAATCTAAAGTGTGTGTAATTCACCAAAAGGATACGTGCAAAAGTCATGGAAATAAAGATTCTTAAAAACAGCGTTATTGGGACCTCATGGGTCTTGACTTTACTGTACAAGATTAGAAAACATTGGACTTGTGTTGTATGGTGGACCAAACCATTTAATCAATGCTTCTTCACTAAATTTGACTCCCCCCTTTTTATTCCAACCCTCACCGCTCCCCCAATTCGAGTGCCATTCAATCTGAGCTCCCTTCGCTTCCTTTTTTTTTTTTCAGATTAACACCCCATTACAGATTGATGATTTGTACTTGGGGTCAATTGTCCATATTACCAATGTAACACCGAGACCCACTGCTATTCTACTGAACTGCACAGGTAGCGAAGCTCTGTGAAAATTAATTATAATTATATCCAGCATTGAAAATTATTTATCTTTGATCACTTTATTAAGAAATTTGACTTCAGTCTTGTAAAAAAATAACCTTGCATCTAAGTGGCCACCACTCCTCAGTTTACTTGTGTGACTTTTCTGTACTTTGTTACTATGCACTGTGAGTACGAACTTTCAGTGGAGAGTTTGCACCTTTACGAGTCCACAAAGTTCACTAGCTCTTGTACATAGTACATAGTACATAGTTAGTAAAGCCGAATAAAGACTTGCGTCCATCAAGTTCGACCTGTTAGTTCTGTAATTGCTAAGGTTGATCCAGAGGAGGGCAAAAACCCCAAATGATTTGGCCAATCTTCACCTGAGGAAAAATTCCCTCCCGACTCTGAAACCAGCAGTCAGAATAAATCCCTGTATCAACCTACTATTTTATTTTATTTTTAAGTATATGCTGAAATCTGCCTGGTATCTAGAAATGCATCCAGTCCCCGCTTGAACTGGTGTAGTGAATCCGACATTACCGTCTCCTCACTCAGTGAATTCCATATTCTCACTGCTCTTACCGTAAAGAACCCCTTCCTATGCTGGTGCTGAAACCTTTTCTCTTCCAGTCTTAGTGAATGCCCTCTTGTTACCGTAATATCCCTCCTTTTGAACAAATCCCGGCCAAGGTCTCTATACTGTCCCCTAACATATTTGTACACATTTATTATGTCCCCCCTCAACCTTCTCTTTTCCAGGCTGAATAGTCCTAGTTTTGCCAACCTCTCTGGGTATTGCAGTCCCTCCATTCCCTTTATTAATTTTGTTGCCCTCCTTTGTACCTTTTCAAGCTCATTTCTATCCTTTCTATATATTGGGGCCCATAACTGAGCACAGTATTCCAAGTGTGGTCTGACCAGTGCTTTGTACAGTGGAAGAACAATGTTCTCATCCTTTGCAGCTATACCTCTTCTGATACATCCCATTACCCTGTTTGCCCTTACAGCAGCGGCCTGACTTTGGGCACTCCAATTTAGTTTGCTATCAATCAAGATGCCCAAGTCCTTCTCCATCTCTGAATTCCCCAATGATTTCCCATTCAGTGAGTACTGGTGACTTCCATTTTTCCTTCCCATATGTATGACCTTACATTTCTCCTCGTTAAACCTCATTTGCCATTTAATGCTCCACCTACCCAGCTTATCCAAGTCCCTCTGTAGGTCTGCACTGTCCTCTTTTGTATTAATTGTTTTACATAACTTTGTGTCATCTGCAAATATTGATATTTTACTATTTATCCCGTTGACTATGTCGTTAATAAAGATATTAAATAACATTGGGCCTAGTACAGACCCCTGTGGTACCCCACTAGTGACGCTTACCCAATCTGAGTATATTCCATTTATAACCACCCTCTGCCTTCTATCCTTTAGCCAGTTAGCTACCCACTTGCAGACATTTTCCCCCAGCCCCATCATTCTCATTTTGTATACCAACCTATTATGTGGCACGCTATCGAACGCTTTTGAGAAGTCGAGATACACGACATCCACTGGTTCCCCCTGATCTACTCGAGAGCTAACCTCCTCGTAGAAGTCAATCAGGTTTGTTTGGCAGGAGCGATTCCTCATGAATCCATGTTGGTTCGGGGTTAATAGATTATTAGCATCAAGATGCTCCATGATTGCCTCATTAATAAAGCCTTCAAAAATTTTGCCCACAACGGACGTCAGACTCACCGGCCGATAGTTTCCGGCGTCACTTTTCGCTCCCTTTTTGAATATTGGCACTACATTCGCCTGTCGCCAATCAAGTGGCACAGACCCAGTCTCAACAGAGTCCTTAAATATAAGATATAACGGTCTGTCTATCACATTACTTAGTTCCCTTAGTACCCGTGGGTGTATGCCATCAGGTCCTGGTGATTTGTTTATTTTAATGTTACTGAGGCGTTTCTGTACCCCAGCTTGGGTTAGATTAGTCATACTTAGTGGAGGATTAAGCTTGTCACTTCTCATTTCGCCTGTTAGTTCTTTTTCCTTTGTGAAAAGTTGACGAAAAAAAATTATTTAATAGATTAGCTTTATCCTCATCTTTCTCTATGATTTTGCCTTCATCACTTTTTATCGGTCCAATATTATCCGATTTAATCCTTTTACTATTTATATACGTAAAGAACAGTTTGGGATTTGATCTACTTTCCCTAGCAATACGTCTCTCTGTTTCCTCCTTTGCTATTTTTATTTGTTTTTTGCAGGTTCTTGTTTTTTCCTTGTAACACATTAGTGCCTCCTTGCTGTTTTCCTGTTTTAATCTCTTGAATGCCTCTTTTTTGCTATTTAACGCCCCTTTTACGTTCTTATTCAACCATATTGGTTTCCTCTTATTTCTGGCCCTTTTATTCCCATACGGTATATACCTCTCGCACTGAGTATTCAGAATTCTTTTGAAGGTTTCCCATTTACTATTCGTATTCCTTTGATTAAGAACTTTGTCCCAGTCTATAAGTTGAAGGTTTTCTTTCAGCTGATCAAACTTCGCCCTCCTAAAGTTTAATGTTTTAGTTGTTCCCTTATTGATAACCCTACTGAAGGGCATTTTGAAATTGATAATATTATGATCGCTATTACCTAGGTGCCCCCCTATCTGTACCTCAGTTATTCTATCAGGCCTATTAGTCAATATTAAGTCCAACACGGCCTTCCCTCTCGTTGGTTCCTGCACTAGTTGGGAGAGATAATTATCCTTGATATTTGTCAAGAACCTTTTTCCTTTCTGCGATCTACAGGTTTCTGTTTCCCAGTCAATATCCGGGTAGTTGAAGTCCCACATTACAATCACCTCATTATGTTTTGCTACTTTGTCTATTTGTCCTAATAGCAGTTTCTCATTCTCCTCTGTTATATTGGGTGGCTTATAGCAGACCCCCAGTAATATTTTATTATTATTTTTTGCCCCCTCTATCTCTACCCACATGGACTCGACCCCCTCTTCTCCCTCTCCTATATCTTCCCTTAGTCTGGGCTTTAGACGTGACCTTACATATAAGCAGACTCCTCCGCCCTTCCCCTGTTTCTGGTCCCTTCTAAATAAACTATAATCTAATAAATTTACCGCCCAGTCGTAGCTATCGTTTAGCCAAGTCTCTGTTATACCTACGATGTCATACCTCTCCTCCGATATAAGCGCCTGCAGCTCATCCGCCTTATTGGTCAGGCTTCTTGCGTTGGTCAGCATGCAAGATAAAACTTTGGGGTTATTTAGCATCCTATTCTTCTCTAACGATCTAACTGTACTATCCCCTCTCCACCCTCATTATATTCACTTCTCCCCTTCCCCCTTGCTTGCCTCACATCCCACCTATTTCCTTGGTTTCCCCCCCCCCCGTCTCTAGTTTAAAAACTCCTCCAACCTATTAGCCATCTTCTTCCCCAGCACCGCTGCACCCTCCCCATTGAGGTGCAGCCCGTCCCTACGGTAGAGCCTGTAGCCGACAGCGAAGTCGGCCCAGTTCTCCATGAACCCAAACCCTTCTGCCTTGCACCAACTCTTTAGCCACTTATTCACCTCCCTAACCTCCCGTTGGCGCTCCTGTGTGGCTCGCGGGATTGGTAGTATTTCTGAGAAAACTACCTTGGAGGTCCTTGCCCTAAGCTTCCTACCTAGATCCCTGAAATCATTTTTAAGGACCCTCCATCTACCACTCACTTTGTCATTGGTGCCAATGTGGACCATGACCGCTGGGTCTTCGCCAGCCCCACCCAGTAACCTGTCAACCCGATCCGCGATGTGCCGGACTCGAGCGCCAGGGAGGCAGCACACCGTTCGGCGATCCCGGTCTTTGTGACAGATTGCCCTGTCTGTCCCCCTAATAATAGAGTCACCCACTACCAGGACCTGTCTAGCCTGCCCTACACTTCCCCCCCTCCCCCTCAATACTGGAGCATACACTCCCCCGGCGGTCAGAGGATCTGTCGTGCTCCAATAATGCCGGTTCTGAACCAGCCTTCCTATACTTCTTCCCTCTATCCCTTCTAACTGTTATCCAGCTCCCTGCCTGTTCAGCCTGCGCTTCCCCACTAAGCTCCACCCCCAGTGTTGACCCATTGAGTGTCTGCTCGGTGAGCAGCAAACTCCGTTCCATGTTGTCGATGCTCCTCAGTACCGCTATCTGAGCACTTAGATCCAGGATTTGGGCTTCCAAGTGCACGATATGCTCACATCTCTCGCAGCAGTATGGATCCCTGAGCGGTAGCTCAGGGAATGCATACATTGCGCAAGATGTACACTGCACGGCTCCGGCCAACATGGACGTCATTCTAAATATGGGGATACAGTCAGTATATATGTACAAGTACAAAACACAATTATTTATATATAGGTGTATGGACGGGGATCAATTAGGGATGTGCAAGTGTATCGATTAGATATCGGCGGGGGATCAATTAAGTATCAATTAAGTATGGACGGGGAATCAGCTGAGTGGGTCAGGTGGATTAATTAAGTATGGACGGTGTGTCAATTAACTATGGACTGGGATCAATAAGTATGAACTGGGGAAATAATTAATTGTGGACTAGGGAATCAATCAATTAATTATGGACAGGGGGTTTAATTAAATAGGATGGGGGGTAAAGCAAATAAATAGGTATGGACGGTGGGTCAATTAACTAAGGACTGGGGATCAATAAGTATCAATAATATCAATAAATATGGACTGGGGAAATAATTAATTGTGGTCTGGGGAATCAATCAATTAATTATGGACAGGGGTTAATTAAATATGGTGGGGGATAAGGCAAATAGATAGGGACTGGGGATGAGTAAAAGTGGACAAGGGGAATCTATTAAATAGGACAAGGGGGATCACTCAATTGTAGATTGGCTGTGAAGATCCTTGCCATACTAAGTAAAAGCCCCTGCTTGGCTTGAGATGCAGACAAAGAAAACCAAGGTATCCAGTCGTTTGGGTATAAAACTTCACCAATTTATTAGTGCAGCGTAAAAGGTTCCTGGTACATTAAAAATATTGTATTAAAGCAAAAACCGACACGTTCCGAATATAGAACTGTCCTTCGTCATGGACGTGTTGAAAAAAAAACCTTGCAGGTAGTGGTCTCCAAACCATGGCTTATTCCATAGTCCTATTTGTCTGGCATTTCTGTACTCCGTTTCTATTTACTGGGAGTACGAACGCTGGCAGTGAAGGTGGAGGCATCTTAGGAGTTTGCTCTCTCCCCTGTAAAAGGTATTCAGTGCAGGTATCCTCCTCTCTGTGCTCAGGAGGATTTCGCTGTGTGTCCCCCATAAGCACCATTATGTAGTGCATAATTTAAGAGAGTTCAATTTAGATCTTTAAAAAAAATTTCCATCTAGTGACCACCAAACCATTGCTTACTCCTTTAATTTACTTGTCTGGCATTTCTGTACTCCGTCACTGGGAGTACGAACTCTAGCAGTGGAGGAGGAGCCAACTTAGGAGTGTGCTCACCCCCTGCAAGGTTTTCAATCTCACCTGCGCTAGGTACAGCCGTGCCGGAGGAGTTACTGCAGGTAACACAATACAAGAGACGCGCTACGTAATGGGGCTTATAGATGATACACAGCAAGATCCTCCTGAGCGCAGAGGGGAGGATACCTGCCCTGAATACCTAGCAGTGGAGTGCGCATACTCCTAAGTTGTCTCCTCCTCCACTGCCAGAGTTCGTACTCCAAGTGCATAGAAATGCCAGACAAGAAAATTAAGGAGTCCGCAATGGTTTGGAGGCCACTAGATGCCAGAGCTGTGGAGTCGGTAAGCCAAACCTCCGACACCTCAATTTCCCTGACACTGACTCAGACTCCCTCATCCACGGCTCATGTTTAAGTGATGAATTTATTGTAGCAAAGATTCATCTCGGCTAAAAGTCTAGACCCTTAGATCAGGAATAGGACAGACGTTTATAGGACATTTCATAACTTTCCCAAATTTTTATGAAAAATATTCCCCACCCACTGCATTGAACTTCTGTACCCAATTTATTATATATTTTAGGAGTCGGAGTTGGTCCATTTTATACCGACTCCGACTCCTCAGCCCTGCTAGATGCAAGTTTATTTTTAAAGATCTAAAGTGAACTCTCTTAATAAGTTAAATAACTTTCAATACTGGAAAGAATTATCAAAGTTACTCTTTAACCACCAGTAAGCTAATTAAACTGAGAGCGGACGTGTCCCCCTTCTAGCTTGCTTTGCAGTAGGTGAGATGGGAGGCACCTGATGGTGGATGCAGCTTGGCTTATTGCAGAGCTGGACACCTGTTTTGTACTTAGACTTCAGTGAATAATATCATACAAGTCCCTTATAATCAGGAGTAGAGGACTGTGACTATAATGCAATTCGCGTAGGTTAGGACTTATTTTTCAGTTGACTTTTAAGTTTACCCACCATGGCAGTGCTCCTGCGTGCAGGCTTTTCTAAAACTTTTTATTGTTACATATACCATCTGTTCACCTTTCATTATTGTTTTAATGGCTGCGAATGCTTAAAAGGAGGTAGTCCACTATCAGGACAACCCCTTCTTAATCTAAATGTTTGCCCCCGGTAAAATCTAAAAAGCTTATACTCCCCTTCTGTGCTGGCGCTGTTCCAGCAGTGTCAGCACTCGCGGTCCCAGGGCTCCTGTGCGGTTGTTGAGACACGTGAGCCCTGGTCCCAATCAGCGCTGGTGTCACTGTTCCCGCATTCGTACAAATTGAACATGAAGAGGAAGTCAGAGATCAGCTGCAGCCCGGAAGTCCTCTTCATGTTCAATTTGACAGAAGGCGTGGACAGTGACGCCAGCACTGATAGGGCGCCGGGGTCACTTGTCTCAACGACTGTGAGTGCTGACACCGCTGGAATGGCGCCGGCACCGGTGGTGAGCATAAGCTTTGTTTATTTTATCGGGGCTAAACATGGGGAAGGAGAAGGGGTTGTCCAAGTAGTGGACACCTTCTTTAATTTTGGCCCAGAATAAATCTGGACAGTGCCAGTCCATATGCTCTGTTTTGGGCCAAAAGGCATAGTCTTGGCTCAGGACTCTCCTCCGAGTCAAAATAGAGGCCCTGTCTTTAAGAAGGGCTCCTGTTCAAGCAGACTTGTATTACAAGGACTGCCATTTTATCTGCTGCTTTCTAGGGGTGCCGGGAATGGGACCTTGGTCAATTTGATGATCACCCTAAAGAGCTGCATTTTGAAGGGGGTTGTCTGAGAAAACGCCATTAAATAAAAATATTTTTCCTTTGCGACAACAGGTATTTATTTATATTTTTAATATTTCACAACTTCTCACAATGGATGGAAGGGGTTTTGATAACGTTCATACCTCCTTTTAGCTTCTTAGTAGATGGTCATAAATCCATTATCCTATAGAGTAAGCATTGTTTTTTTAAAGACTCATTAACAACGGGTATCGTACAAGTTCTGGTTTTAATTCGGACATTGCAATACTTTTTTCACCTTGTCACTTTCACTGGGGAAACAGCTGTATGGTCCGTGGCATTTTACAATGACTTTTGGCTATGGTTCCCCTTTCAATTGTTTTGCGCTCGGTATTTTTTATGTGAAGCCTGGGCTACTGCAAGAGAGACGAGAAAGTGTCTGAATATTAAGTGAAAATAATCAAGAACATGGCAGCATTGAGGAGAATCACCGGCCGGTAGACACAAGTACACGAATTCTAGGTGCCCATTAAGTTGGCCAATATGAGGAAGATAGATGATCTCCAAGTCCAGGTAAGAGGATAATTTACCTTGCTGCATTTTAACTGAATAACATTGAATCTTAAAGGGGATAAAGCTGGCTTTTGCTATGTAATCTGAGAGCAGCATGATGTAGGGCAGAGACCCTGATTCCACTGATGTGTCACTTACTGGGCTGTGTTTTGATTTTTCAATAATATTGGTGTTTTATCAGCAGGAGATTATCATTAGAGGACTAGGTGTCTCGTACCTCCTGATCCAACCATCACGGATTGGCAGCCTTCTGTGTACACTGTATATTGACAGTAGTGTGGGTGGTGTTATACAGGGCACAGCATTCTGAGATCTGCAGAGAAAACTGAGATTGTATCAGAACTGCTGCACCCAGTAAACTAAGTGACACATCGCTGGAATCAGGGTCTCGGCCTCTACCTCATGGTGCTGTCAGATTGCATAGCAAAATCCTGCTGATAGATTCCCTTTTTAAGTTTTAATTTTAATTAACCAAAAAGCTTGATTTCTGCCATGTTTATTGGCAATTTTTTTTATATATCTAAAAACCAAAAATCATTTGTCTTAAAGGTCAGACCTAAGTGAGGTCAGCCAGATCTCCTCTTCTGCTCCTTTGCAGTAGCTCAGGCTACGGGACCTTGTGCCACAGACTCCCCAGTGTGTAAGTATTTAACATGATTTTTTACATCTGATTTCTTGACCTCAATACTTATTCTTATGCCATATTTTCTTCCCGCAGGAAAGCCATTGAGTGATAGACATCCTAGGCAACGAAACCCTACTTCTGAAGCTCACCGGACAATCCACTGTGAAGTATCTTGTCAAGATGAAGGTGGTTTGGAAACCAATGTCCAGCCGCACAACATTAGTAAAGGATTTCCGAAATATTCCAAACTTAAAATCAGGAAATTGGACCAAAAGGACCACCATAAAAGTCCTCTGTTATCTTGTGACTACTTATGTGAAGGTGCAGAAGATGGCAAAGTATCCTGTTCGGAGCAAGATCTTCTTAAAACATTAATGGATTGTTCATCGGCAGAAGACCTTTACCTGCCAGAGAGAGATTCTTCTTCAGATAGTGATGACCCCGTGTTATTTCAAAGGCCAAAAAGAATATTGAAGAAGAAGTTCAGACGACGTTCATCGTTGGTTTCTAAATCTACACCTTCTTCAAGTTTGCAGCCCTTTCAAGAAAGAATGAAGAAACCGGTTGAAGAACCTCAACGGTGTGTACAGGATCAGCCGGAGAGAGCAGGTTCACATCTAGACCACAGTTTAAGAGATCTTTGTGAGCTCCAGAGGACGATGGCTACAGACTTGCGTGGTCTTCGCACTGAGATGGCCAACATTGGTCTGATACTTGGGAAGATGTTGGTGCTTCTGGAGAAGTCTATGACTTCCAGTTCCAATGCAGACAAAACCGATGAAATGTGAAATGTCTGTACTGTTACGTTAGAAAGGTTTATGAGTCCATTACACTGTTTGTTAGCTATTACTTTCTCTTTTTTTTTATTTTATTTTATTTTTACTTAATAAATTTTGTTGTGTGTATTGGGTGATGTAATTTTTTGAGTTGAAGACTGATGCTTGGTTTGAACTCCAGAGATGAACAATGCATTCATTCATATTTCTTCCCTATCTTAGCGGAGATTACAATTTCCCTACAAAATGTAGGCTGCTTTTATTAGAAGCCGTATGAATGGAAATGTGATTCCGGCATGGGATATTACATGAAAAGAAATGTATTTTAAAAATGCAGATTTCCCTAAAAAAAACAGTAGCATCACAATTATCATCTCTAATCTGTGTGACAGTAATATTTAACCCATTCAACACAGCCATTTTCCGTTTTTTGCACTTTCATTTTTTCCTCCCCTTCTTCCAAAAGCCATAACTTTTTTTTTTTTAAATTTTTCTGTTTACATAGGGCTCAGTTTTTAAGGGCCGAGTTATACTTTTGAATTACGCCATTCGTTTTACCCCATAGTAGACTGGAAAATGGGGGAAAAAAATCCAAGTGCGGCAAAATTGTGGGAAAAAAAAAACAAATGCAACTCTGACATTTTTTTTTTTGGGGGGGGGGGGGGTTGTTTTTATGGCGTACATTGTGTGGCAAAAATTACCTTGCAATATGATGCGGCTCATCAGTACGATCACGGCGATACCAAACATGTCCGATTTTTATTGTTTTAATGGTGAAAAAAATTCAAAGTTTGGAAACAAAATATATATATATATATATATATATATATATATATATATATATATATATATATATATATATATATATATATATATATTTTTTTTTAGATTACGTTGCCATTTTCCATGATCCATAACGTGTTAATTTTTTGGTCGAAGGAGCCGTGTAAAGGCTTGTTTTTATTGATACCATTTTGGGATAGATATGACGTGATCGTTTGTTGCAGCATTTTTTTGTGTGGTTTTGCAGTTATCAGAAAAAACATAAATTTTGGTATTTTGAATTCTTTTGTGTTTTCCAAGCAGGTTGGTTAACTTTATATTTTGATATATCAAACTTTTCTGAACGCGGCAATAACACATAGGTGTATTTTTTATTTTTAATGGGGTAAATGGGGGATGATTTGAACGTTTTGTCTTTTTTTTTTCTTCATATTTTTAAAGCCATTACCTGCCATGTATGGGGCGAGCTCAGACCGTGAGCCTGCTCCAAACATCCCCACCCCTACATGTACGGCAGATATCGGTGAAGGGGTTTCCTCAACATTGTAAATGTTTAAATTTTGAAAGTGAATGTAAAAAAGAAGCAACTTTGCAATTTACCTCTTATTAAAAATCCTCTCTGTTCTGAAGAACAGAGATATATTTTTATGTCTATTGTTTATTGCTTCTTGCCTTGCTGCATCGGTGGCTTGTAACGTGGGTGGTTGGTCTACTATGAAAGAAATGCCGTGCCAGATCCGGCCAGATTACATGCCACTGACTGCTTGCATGGCCAGAGGAGCAACAATGCCTTTGGTTCAAGCTGGCAATCAGGAGCGCATCACTCGCCTGTGAAGCAGGGAGGCAGGGGAGCGGTGAACTCATGAAGATCTATGTTGAAAAAAACAAATGTGTAATACTATATTTGGTCTACTGATAATAGTCAGATGTAAAATGGCTAATTTATTTTTTTCAAATACCAGAGACTTCAAAAGGTTGTCAAGGATTTGGGGGAAAAAAGGCTTGCTTTTTTTCTATAACGGCACGGCACCATAGGTGGAGGCAGCTATTGCATCGGACACTTTTCAAATGAATAGAGCTAAGCCACGCCAGACATAGTGTAGGTGGAGGGGAGAAGGGTTTTTTGTTTTCCCCTTTTCCTGTCCTATGGTTGAGTACAGAGGTTGTCCATGCTGTATTAGTGTTAAAAAGCATTTGTCAAATGGCACACTATGTCCCCAATTTTTCAAACCATTGACACCAGAATTCCAGGTTTAAAGCTTTTGGAAATGTTGCAAAACTTTTGTAACTTTAGGCATGTTGGTTTTTTTTTTGTTTGTTTTTTTTCTTAGAAGTGGGAAGGGGAAGTAGCAAAGCACAGCCGATAAATTTAACGTTAAATTAAGTAAATTTTTATGCAGGCGCACAGCAACTACAAGATACGCCAAATTCATTAATATGAATTCATCTTCGATATGCCTTTCTTGATGAATCTGGGCTAATTTGTCATCAGTAAGTGACCTATTGTGGGTTTTTTTTTTACTCTGTTATATGGCGCCTACATATTCCACAGCGCTTTACAGACATCTTCATCACTGTCCCCATCAGGGCTCACAATCTAGATTCCCTATCAGTGTGTTTTTGGAGTGTGGGATGAAACCAGAAACCCACGCAAACACGGGGAGAACATACAAACTCCTAACAGATGTTGTCCTTGGTGGGATTTGAACCCAGGACCCCGGCGCTTCAAGGCTGCAGTGCTAACCACTGAGCCCATTGTTTATATCAAGTCTTAATGTTAAAGGCTTTTTCTGAGATCAATAACATTTTGGCTACAAACACTATTAAAAAAAAAAACAAACAAAAAAACTATTACTTACTTGATGAGTTTCCTGTTGCACCACTGCCACCGCTCTTGTGTTCACCACCAGTCTGTAGTCGTCTTACAGCAGTCACTTGCCAATCGCTGGCCTCGGGAGTCCTGTGCCACATCATCACAACCAGTGGTCCCAGAATATGGGAATTATCAGATAAGTAATGGTTGTTTTCTTATTTGATGGAATTTTCTTGAATTTTAATTTCTAACCCTTAAGACATATTTGTACCGATTTTTGATGATCATCCCTATCAACATAGGATCCAACCTTCACAATAGGTGATGGCGAGAGCTCCTCTCCTCTCCCTGCATATTTATCTCTGTATGGGTCACCGAGCATGCCTAGAAAACTCACCTATGAAAGTCAATGAATATCCCCAGACTATTGCTGTCTATGGTCCATGAGACTGCTGAAAAGTCGATCTTTGAATGCTGTTAACAGCAGATCAGTTAAGATCACCTTAAAAAAAAAAAAATACAACTGAATAATATATTCTGTCTGCTGGAAAATTATTCAAGGTTTCTGACTTAAGCAATGTGCTGTAAGTCTGAGCAAGAGGACTTCATATTTGACAGAAGGAATTTTCATTGAAAGGCTGAACTTTTAAAGAACTTTGTGTTAAGCAGTATGTGTATGCATGCGGGCAAGGGCTGTGCACCTGCCTTCTGAACGTAGAAGAGGCAGATCTACTACTAAAGATGGAGGCACTGTAAATTGAAGGGTTTGTGTAGCCGTGCTCTTCACTTAATCAGTCATCAGGCTTGGAGAGCTGCTGCAGATGCTTGCCGATTGCCTCAGCCGCTGCTGTTCGTTGTGCAGCAGCGTCTCTCTATACCTGATGGAGAGCGAGCCTCTGCTGTCAACTTTATAAAAGATAAGCTGCTGTTCACACAGATGACCACTCTTAACTGCAAATTCAATTACTGCATTATGCTTAAAGAAATGGGGAAATTCCCACTTGGTTTCAAGTTTTCTATTTTTCCAGTTTGTTGGGATACATAAAAAATGGCCATATAGATTAAATTAAGGATGGCGGAACTTGGGGATTTAGATGGGATTAGTTAATATTTGTTTGGGGGATGGGAAGGGGAGCCCCGGCTATATAATGTGGATGGCCAGCTTAAAGGGAATGTGCCATAAATATATGACCTATTGTTTTTTTTTCCTCTCATCTCAAGTTACTTTAACTTTTTTTTTTTTTCCTTTTAAAGGGGTTCTTATGTTTTGAATACACAAGGTTACTGATACATTAGCATCACAGCAGTGAGGACCAGCCCTGAAGCCTTTAGTCCTGATCGGCAGCTTATTGAGGCTTTGTGTACTTTTTTTCTTTTGACAGCTGATTTTCATGTAGAAAGTCAGATGATATTGCATAGTGTATGCGTCCTCGTTGCTCATATTTATAACAGACCAGCAAATGTACAATTGTATTTATTCTGCAGGAACTTGAAGAACTTCATGTTATTCACTTTGCTGTTTCCCAAGAAATCAAAATAAACTTGGGAGGGAAAAAAAATGCAAAAACCAAACCTATTTTTCTCAAATATTTGTATTATAGGTGCTGGGGTTTTTTTTGTATTTTTTTATTTTTGTTTCACACATTTATGTAAATCAGTCCATAATAGATTTTAATACAGGGATCGGGATCAGATTAACCCACATAAACACAGTAGCCGTGTGCTTCTAGGCTGGGGAAGACAGTTGAATACTCAAAGCATTACACAATTTTGTGTAAATTAACATAGTAACGTAGGTTGAATAAAGCCCAAAACTGGATCCCATATTCCAGATGTGGCTATTTATACTTAAATTGGGCACTGTGGTATTGGGAGGGCCAAAATGAAGACTGCGTGGAGCGTGATGTGAGAAGCCCGATGCCAATGTTCTTCTTTATTTTACACCGTTCATAAGTCAGATACTTGATAAGCAAAGCTTAAAGGTCCCCATATGGGGGACTTTTAACTCTCCCCCCCCCTATAAATGATGGAAAAGAAGCATCGGGCAGTTGGATATTCAATGCCCGATTTCATTCTTTTCAGAGTAGATAAGCCGCTGCCAGAGGAGTCTTGACAGTGGCTTTCTCTTCACTTCCCATTGAAAACGCCTGAATGATTGACCGATCGCTCGTGTGTATGATGGAGTTGGGAAGGATGGCTGTCTAGCGAATGAACGTTCAGCCGACCTCTATCTCGTGTATGGCAATTTGTGATTATGACTACTGACTATTTTTGGAGATCGGACATTTTACTTAGTAACTGTACAAATTTCTCTTCACAGGAAACATTGGAAACCTCTCAGTGGTCCGTGGTACTTCAGATGGAGGGACATTTACAAGCGACACCATCTCAAGCAGTGATCAAGGAAAAGTGTTCCTCAGCTCTCTCCCTCCCAGCACAGTTGTCTACACAGTTCCGCATTCAATAAAACAAGATGGCCTGGAACAAAGTCTTGTCTTTTCTTCGTTAATGCCTGTCAATCAAAGCACAGCACAAGTAAACATTAGCATGTCATCGGACGAGGCCCTTCAGTCTGTCGCGGCTTCCTTAGTGAATGGAACTCAAGCTCAGAATTTTTCACTAGCTCCTACTTTAATAACTGCTTCCGGGAATCTCGCCTCCGTTACAGGGAACCAGTCGGTCTCTCTTAGTCAGTCTATTTCCACACATGCCGCCACCACAACCAGTGTCACAACCACGAATAATGTAAACTTTCCACATCTACAGAACTGTCACTACATTGCTGCCCAAGACCTATTGTCCGTGACCCCGTCACAGTCGGATCTTGGAGAACCCATTGCTGCAAGCGGTAATAATGCCAGCCTTCCTGTCACACAGGCCCATCAGGATTTCAGCAGTCATCACAACCTGGTTCTACAAAGTCTACCTGAAACCAAGGAGAATTACCTTCCCATGGAGCAGAACACCACAATCAGTGGGAGTGTCATGTTGTTGGATGCAAAATCCAAGTATGTCATTAGCGGTATGGTCAATACGGGCTGCGAAGAACTTGAAAATGATAAGAAGGAGTTGGCCAAGCTTCAGAACGTTCAAATGGAGGAAGACATGCAAGACATATAGACGGTACAGACCTCATGGCCGAAAGCGGATTCTCCATGACTTTGGTTGCATTCAACAATTGTATGAACTAGAACTTTTAGTAAAAATCGCACTGCTTTCTTTTTTTTTTTTTTTAATAATTTTTGTTGTCCCAGTACCACATTATTTAACCTTTTCACGAAGGTGAGTAAGTAAAGGGAACACCATCTGAAGTACTTTTGTTCTATTGTATGAAATATTGGGTTTAAGGTTAAAAAAAAAAGTGCATTATTGGTACTTATTAATATTATTTTTGGGAATATGCTGGAAAAAATTGTTGATCACAAACTAGAGAAAAGTGATGGAATCCTGTTTGTGGTTTGTATAGTTTTTGTGGGGTTTTTTGTTCTTTTTTTTCTATTACCAAAAAAAGAGAAAAAATAATGTATAATCTACTTGACATCGTAATGAACTAAAATAGACCGGTGGGATTGTTACATGTAGACTTTTTTTCTTGTCATTTTTCTCTTCTGCTAAATCACAAATGCTATTGCTAACATTTTTCCAGCTCGATT
The DNA here is from genome assembly GCF_046119375.1 of Phyllobates terribilis. Taxonomy (NCBI): domain Eukaryota; kingdom Metazoa; phylum Chordata; class Amphibia; order Anura; family Dendrobatidae; genus Phyllobates; species Phyllobates terribilis. The sequence continues at coordinate 69,273,310 of NW_027362767.1, forward strand.
GTAAAACTGAAATAGGAATCCAGTGTATAGTTCCTCTAGTGTTTTCTACACAATCCTATGTGGTCCTAGTAAATGATGTAATTCCCGAAATATTTAAAAAAAAAAAAAAAAAAAAATGCAAATTTCTCTAAAATTTTTCAAATTTTCCTTCTAGGTTTTGGAAATTGATTCCTATTCTCTTCATTGTTCTGTTTTATGTTTTTATTGTCCAAATAATATTGCAATTTTTAATAACTTTCCTCGTGCCTTCTGGCCTACGGGCCATTTAATTGTAGCAAAGCACATTATTAAAAAAAAAAGAGTAGATCAGTGAAATATATATGCAAGTATGTCTTCCTACAATGTTAATGTATACTACAATTTTTCTGTTCACAATCCCTGTACCCTATCGTCCCTTCTCTCTCCCCCCCATACACGATAGCTGTCGGCTGAACGATGGTTTTGGCTGATCGTTAGGCCTCCTTACTCCTCCATACACACTCTGCCGATTGCGCCTGGATTCTCGGCTTATGCCACCGAGAAAAAAAAATGGCAGTCCAAAATCCGACATGCCAGATCCTTCTCTGCCCCCTTGACCTGATCTGTTAGGGGAGAGTCAGGAGGCCTCCATACATATTAGAATGACGAATGCTCCCGCCAACATCGGTGGGTTTGGCCGACCTTGGTCTACTTTTCGAAACCTAAGCACATTGCAAATGTGGCTCTAATTACAAAGGGAAAGACAATTCTTAATCGAGCATTGCCCCGAAATCTGTTAAATATCCTGGAATTTAAACACTACATTTATATGAATTATTTTGCACTATTTTACAATTTTAACTAGAAACTTATTTAGGAGTTTTTTTTTCACTATTGCATGGAACCTGCATTAACAAATATATATAACGACGTGCAAAATATTTATTCTTAGGGTCTCTGCTTCTGACTAGTGAAAAATAAATGCTTTTTTTTTTTTGTCAAAAAATTCATTGAACTTAACAAATTTTTGTTAGTCTTCTGTTTACTTGACTTTTGTTTTGCATGTTTTACTTTTCTTTTTTTTTTATTATTACCCAAAATGGGTTTGTAAGCATTAGAAAAATACAACTAGAGCAAGCAAAATCTATACAGGATATAAGTGGGAAATGGTGACATTTTTAGTTTTATTTTTTATCTATTATTTAACTTATATGCATGTAATATCCGGCCTTCTGTTCTATTTTTCAAACTGCTTTCTCGTGCATGTTATTTTTTTTTTATTTTTATTTATATTTGTTTCTTTTGTGCCTTATGATGATTTATGAGAACAGAACACATCTGAAATGTTTTAGGTAGTTTATATATTTCATGATGCATTTCTTGCTAATGGTACCAACCTCATGTCAAAAACCATTTCTGTGCAGTTACCCAACCAAAGAGGTATCTTATATATATATATATTTTTTTTGTTTTCATTGTACTGTAATAGGGATTTATTCTTCCCAAGTTTTATTGTATTCTGAAATGATGTGAACTTATTTTTCTAAACACTATACTGAATAAACTTTTATATTTATACGTTTGTTTCATATCAGTTCAGGTCCTTTTATGAGGCGGTGGACATAACAGTTTACCTTTTGGATGGCCGTAACATTGTGTAAATGAGGGCAAGACTATAGACCACTATTACGATTAGTTTCAAAAGTAGACGTGTTAATAGTTTATATTTATCTATTAACAAAATGCAAAGTGAATGAATAAATGAGAAGTTTCAGGCAGATCAATATTTGATGTTACCACTCTTTACCTTAAAAGCAGCATCCAAGCATTATTTCTTCTATGTTCAATTTCCCCAGTTCCTAAGTTTTCGTGCATAGATAGCCATACCTTTTCCATGGAAAAGTGACCATTTAGCCACAATTCTTCCATGACGAGCACTTCTGACCAGACTTGAGTTGGGTGTTGCTGAGTCTCCCTGGTTGATGACAGTTCTGAGCTGATGGCACTGCTGAACAATTTCCGATATTGAAGGGAAGTGAGCATGATGTGTCTTTCATCTGCTGCATTAAGTTTCGCTGGCCGAACACTTCGTCTATGGTCTGCAACATTGCCCATTTATTTGTGCTTCTTCAAAAAAGCTTGGACTGCACATTTTGAAACCCCAGTCTGTTTTGAAATCTTTGCCTCGACGAGACCTCGTTGATGCAGTATAACTACCTTGTGTCTTGTTGCTGTGCTCAGTGTTGCTATAGTATGTGACATGAAACTAATACAACCTAAACTTTTGTAACAGAATTTTGCTGTTCCCCACCCAGTTTAAAGCCAACTACACAGTGGTGTCTATTTCCATTAATGACTGGTCTTCAATGTACAGTGGGGAAAATAAATATTTGATACACAATCAATTTTGCAAGTTTTCCCACCTACAAAGATTGGAGAAGTCTGTAATTTTTATCGTAGGTACACTTCAACTGTGAGAGAGAGAATCTAAAAAGGAAAAAAAACAAAATCACATTGTATGATTTTTAAATAATTAAATTGCATTTTATTGATTTCATGCACTATGTATGTGATGCAATAGAAAAACAGAACTTAATATTTGGTACAGAAACCTTTGTTTGCAATTACAGAGGTCAGACGTTTCCTGTAGTTATTGACCAGGTTTGCACACATCGCAGCAGGGATTTTGGATCACTTCTCCATACAGATTTTCTCCAGATCTTTCAGGTTTCGGGGCTGTCGCTGGGTAACATTGAGTTTCAGCTCTCTCCAACGATTATCTACTGGGTTCAGGTGTGGAGACTGGCTAAGCCACTCCAGGACCTTGAAATTCTTCTTACAAAGACACTCCTTAGTTGCCTTAGCTGTGTGTTTTGGGTCATTGTCATGCTGGAAGACCCAGCCACGACCCATCTTCAATGCTCTTACTGAGGAGGTTGTTGGCCAAATCTTGGGATACATTACCCCATCCATGCTCCCTTCAATACGGTGCAGTTGTCCTGTCCCCTTTGCAGAAAAGCACTCTCAAAGTATGATATTTTCCCCACCATGCTTCGCGGTTGGGACGGTGTTCTTGAGGTTGTACCCATACTTCTTCTTCCTCCACACACGGCGAGTGGAGTTGATTACCAAAAAGTTCTGTTTTGGTCTCCTCTACCACATAACCTTCTCCCATGCCTCTGGATCATCCAGATGGTCATTGGCGAACTTCAAATGGGCCTGGACATGTGCTGGCGTGAGTGGGAGGACCTTGCATGCCCTGCTGGATTTTAATTCATGACAGCATAGAGTGTTGCAGTAATGTTTGAGACTGTGGTCCCAGCTCTCTTCAGGTCATTGACCAGGTCCTCCCGGATAGTTCTGGGCTGATTCCTGACCGTTCTCAAAATCATCCTTACCCCACGAGGCGAGATCTTGCATTGAGCCCCAGACCGATGAAGATTTACAGTCATCTTGTGTTTCTTCCATTTTTCTAATTGTGCCAACTGTTGATCCCTTCTCAACAAGCTGCTTGCCTATTGTCCTGTAGCCTATCTTCAGCCTTGTGCTAGTCTACAATTTTGTCCCTGGTGTCCTTAGACAGCTCTTTGGTCTTGGCCATGGTGGAGAGGTTGGAGTGTGATTGATTGAGTGTGTGGACAGGTGTCTTTTATACAGGTAACGAGTTCAAACAGGTGCAATTAATACAGGTAATGAGTGTAGAGTAGGAGGGCTTCTTAAAGAAAAACAAACAGGTCTGTGAGAGGCAGAATCCTTGCTGGTTGGTAGGTGACCAAATACTTATTTCATGCAATAAAATGCAATTTAATTATGTAAAAGTTATACAATGTGATTTTCTGTTTTTTATTTTTAGATTCTGTCTCTCACAGGTGAAGTGTACCTATGATAAAAATTACAGACCTCTCTATTCTTTGTCAATTTTGCAAGTTTTCCTACCCACAGTGTATCAAATACTTATTTTCCCCACTGTATATATAGATGGATAGATGTATGTGTGGATGAATATATATTTGACCACTACCACATATATAGTATAATTGGTTACTCATACACCTATAATTTTACCAAAATCCCTGACACTGTGCAAGTGTACTCAGAAGAATTGATGCTGTTTTGAAGGTAATCGGCGATCACCGCAAATATTGATCTGATTTAGATTTATTTTGTTCATTCAATTTGCGTTTTGTTAATTGATAAAAAATAAGCTATTAGAACTATTATTTTTGAGAGAATTCCTATATATACAGTCATGGCGAAAGTGTTGGCACCTTTGAAATTGTTCCAGAAAATGAAGTATTCCAGAATATTGCAATTACACATGTTTTGTTATACACATTTATTTCCCTTGTGTGTATTGGAGCAGCACAAAACAAAAACAGAAGTAAAAAAGGCAAATTGGACATAATTGGGGGGGACAAAATTGATGGCACCCTCAACTTAATATTTGGCCCCTTGGAATAAACTGCAATAAGTCGCTTCCTATAACCATCGACAACCTTATTACAACTCTCAACTGGAATTTTGGACCACTCTTCTTTTGCAAACTGCTCCAGGTCTCTCATATTTGAAGAGCGCGTTCCCCCAACAGCAATTTTCAGATCTCTCCACAGATGTTCAATGGGATTTATATCTGGACTCATTGCTGGCCATTTAAGAAGTCTCCAGCGCTTTGTTTTCATCTATTTCGGGTATGTTTGGGGTCATTGTCCTGCTGGAAGACCCATGACCTAGAACGCAAACCCAGCTTTCTGACACTGGGCACTACATTGCAACCCAAAATCTTTTGGTAATCTTCAGATTTCATGATGCCTTGCACATAAGCAAGGCACCCAGTGCAGAGGCAGCAAAACTACCCCAAAACATAATTGAACCTTCACAATATTTGACTGTAGGTACTGTGTTCTTTTCTTTGTAGGCCTCATTCTGTTTTCGGTAAACAGTAGAATGATGTTTTTTTAACAGAAAGCTCTATCTTGATCTCATCAGTCCACAAGATGCTTTCCTAGAAGGATTTTGGCTTACTCACATTTTGGCAAAATGCAGTCTAGCTTTTTTTACATCTGTGTCAGCAGTGGGGTCCTCCTGGGTCTCCTGCGATAGCATTTAATTTCATTAAAATGTCGGCAAATAGTTTGCGATGACACTGATGCACCCTGAGCCTGCAGGACAGCTTGAATTTATTTGGAACTTGATTGGGGCTCCTTATCCACCATCCAGACTATCCTGCTTTGCAACCTTTCATCAATTTTTCTCTGCCGTCCACTTCCAGGGAGATTAGCTACAGTTGTAGCAAAAAACTTTGGCACACCAAAGTATAATGAAACGTGAACCGAATCGGTTTCGGATTCCGGTACCACTGGTGCAGTTTTAGGCTCTAGGTACAAGTTCAGACTTGACTGTCTCTGGTACATTGGACAGGGAATAACCAAAAACAAGGAGGTCTGTCTATCTATGCTCTTCCAAAATATGAACAAAACCAAATAAAATAAGAAACTGGAGCAAATCAGGTAAAATTCAAGATTTTTATTTAACAAATGTTAAAAAGAGAAGTATCACATCATGTTATAATATATAAAAGAAGGGGAGAAAATAGAAGCAATACCAAAGTGCCACGTCTGTACAGGAAATGCAAAATAATCTCGGCAGAAAATAGTTCCTAATTAGAGGGAGGGAATGAGGACTAAAACACCGTCAATACTGGGAAAGTAAATGATGCAGTTCAAATAAGTATCAGCTTGTCCTCAGGAGACAGAGAAAAAGAGAACCCTTAGCATGATTAACAATAAATATAAAGTGCTTGTGCAAAACAATACTCAAATTCAGCCGTAATTGAGGGATATAAAACCCTTTCATGCTAGAGTATATATGTGAAGAGTCCACAATAGTACATCAAATGATAGAAAAAACAAAAAGGTGAGGAGAAAAAACCTCATAACGTATTGTCGTATTAGCATAGAACGTGGGACATGCTGTAATGCTATTATAACAGTGGGGTATAAAGGACAGCAGGTCAAACCCATTCCCTTCCAAAGGACACACATAGAATAAGACGCCTGATACACAACCTGCAGGATGTGGATAAGACCGGGACCTGACAATGTGATAGCAGCTTGCAGACTGACTAAACACAATTGTTGCTCAGGCACCTCTCAACAGGTGGAGGTGCCTTAAGTACTATGTGCCTCCCAGCTATTGGCTGGGGACTCAACAGGAGTGTGCGCGCTGCCTCTTTGAGTGACAGGGAGCGCACGCCCTAAGCACGCTGCCATGGGACCTGCGAGGCATGCGTAGGCCCTGATGCACAGAAGCCAGAGCATGAGAGACGGCAGAGCGGCCTGGATGGGTGAGTAAGTCCCTGTTTCTGTGTATTTCAAGGGTGCCAACACTTTCGGCCATGACACTGTATCTCTATATGTATTATAATATATATATATATATATATATCTGTTTATTAGTTAAAATGTAACTTAAACCACTGCTAGCTCCTAATTTTTCTGTGTCTCAACTACTTCATGTCTGTATCTGATATGTGGAGCCATGTTCAGATATTTCCGGCTATAACCTTTGGTTAGGTCTTTTTCACAACACGTTTTGCCCTACGATTACCATGTATGTGGGGTAACCTCATGTTGTACACTCTAAAATGTCCAGAGGCATTTATTGTCAGATTGAGACTATAAAATTGTCCTTTTGGCCTCTGCTTGGAAAAAAATATATGTATAAAATTTTAGTAGGCTACACTATTCAATTGCACAAAGTGCAAGTAAAAAAAAAAAGTATTCATTTTCTAACCTATTTAATGCCTCTCTTATGTGCACTCTCTTGGCAGATACCTTGGCCGACATATAACTGAAGGGGGCATGGACCTTTCTGTGTGATGTGTTTGTGTCCACCACCTTGCCATCACCTTCATCTGCATAAAGAAGGCTGAAAACACTTGCATTAGGAATGTTTTGCACGTAGCCGATCTATCTTAATTTACCATATAAATGGAAGTTATGCTTTCAGAGGAAGCTATAAAAACCATACAGTACATTTAACTAGTAAGCTCATATTCACCCCAGCCGAATCCTAATATATAGAATGGATGTCTATTGGCAGTCCGTTGCTATAAAGCTATGTAATGGATTGTTCTGATGAAGAATGAGTTTTCCAGGAACAGCTTTTGCTGACAGTTAAATAAATGCATGATCCTGATTGTTACTGACAATACCTCCTATTTAATGTTTTTTTTATTTTGTAGTTTTGCACCCCAAATGTACAGCACCTTGATTTTAACATGCTAGTTAGCACGCTGCAGCTGCTACAAGAAATAAAAATAACTTCTGTACTGAAATCCTTAAAGGTGACTGCTTAGAGATTGTGCAAGAAGGTCAAGGAAAGTTTCTGTGCTCCCAGCAAGAAGATCCATATTAAGATAAAGTGCAACAAACCCAGTTGTGAATGGACAGGTATTGACATTTGGCAGAAGGTAAGTCACTTCAGTAATTCCTGCTAATCTGAGTATATTTTTATTTATTGCTTTGGCTTTTGTAGTAGTTTCCTTCTGGAATTCACAACTCTGAAAATGAGAAGAATTATACTCCTCTTATCCTTCTATTCATTCTAACCATTCTTCTGGTTATAGTGGCACAGATTGCCTGAAAGTATTGTGGAATTTATTTATGTTTTTTAAGTTTTCCTAGCATAGTGGATACCACAGTGAAAGACCCTGATTCTAGTGGTGTCACTTGCTGAGCTGTTCGCTACAGTTTTGATCAAATCAACTGCAGATCTAGCAGTTCTCTGAACGTTGAGCTCTTTATAACCCCGCCCACACCACTGATTGGCAGCTTTCTTCCTCTGCACAGTGTACACAGAAAGCAGCCAATCAGTGATGTGGGCGGGATTATACACAGCTCAGCATTCCAAGCTCTGCTAATCTGCAGCAGATAAAACTCCTATCAAAACTGCAGCAAGCAGCCCAGTAAGTGACGCATAGCTGGAATCAGGGTCTTTGCACCCACATTATCCATTAAAAAAGGAGTAAAAAGCGGCACTCGTCATCCCTTAAAATCCAATCTTTATTTATTGCACCTGAAAGGCATAAAATTGGTGGAAGAAGAATGCAAGGAGTATGAGGACTATGGCCGATTCGGGTTACTCCAACGCTTCTACGGGTCCTGTTCAAAGGTGACGTAGAACTAATTCTTTCTTAAGCTGTTCCCACGATACGTCACAATAACCAAGTAATAAAATACAAAGCAGGCGCATAGCGAATATAGTTACATCATAAAAACACAGGCGGATCATTCTTATCATTTAGACCTTGAGCATTTAATTGAATTCTCCATTTTGCTTTTCTCAGTAACAGCATGTGATGATCACCTCCTTGAACAGGAGCGTTAACTCTTTCTAAACCAGCAAACCACAGAGTTTTGGGATTGCCATCATGGCAATCACGGATATGTTTGATTAACCTTAGGGGAACCTTTCTCTGAATTAACAGAACGAAAATGTTCACGGAACATTGGTTAGAAGAAACATGTCCAGTAGGTAATTTTACATGTGGGAATTGTCCATTTTGCAATTTTCCTATTATTAATAATCTCTTACAAGCAGGTTCCATCATACATCAAGTTTCCCAATTTATCTCCTGTAAAAAGAACTACGTTGTATACATAATTTTTTGCCCATGTAAATTCTATTATGTCGGTAAAACCATCAGATCCCTTGATGTAAGGTTCCGAGAACATTTTTGTTCTATTCAGGACCTGAAAACCACGATATCCCTTCAACACCACACGGCTCATGATTGAGTGATCATTATTATCTCAGAGTGGATAGTGCCGCATTGCTTCTCATGGATTTGCACCTACATCATGCTGCTTTCAGATGAGGGAGAAATAACCTGGTGACAGATTCCTTTTAATACCTAATTGGGTGAAGTTGGTGGATTGCCACAGGGAACAGAAATATTGTTCAGATGTGCCCTCCAAGTAAGAGATGCTCTTAGTGCCTGACTGATAAATGAGGGTCATGAACAGGAAAACCCTCCTCTAGCCCCGAATTTCCATAATTCTTCACACAAACAGGCTGTCCACTACTTTTACATTGACAGCCTATCCTTAGGACATCCTGCACATCCGCCTCCTATTGAGACAGCCAGCTTCGCAAGCGAGTTCTTTCGGCCGCCGTCACCATTGACTCTTTGCAAATCGCGGGTATAGGTTCCCCAGATTCTTCAGCGTACTATGCATGCTCACAGAGGCGGAACGTCTCGCATATGCATTAGTTTTGCCAGGAGCCGATGGTGACGTCACTCTTGCAAATAATGTCAGTCACGCCCCGGGGGGGGGATGTGCTTACAAGGTGAGTGAGGTGTACTCCAGGTGTGAACAACGCCCAGCCAGACCAGTCCTCGCAGATTTGTACTATATAGCCCGTGGATGGATTAAAGCTTGATTTTACAATTATTGCGAAGGCGCTGTCATGGGTATACCGCGACAGAGAGGGGCCACGGTGTCTGGTTTCATGTACTCATGCACTGGTTAGAAGCACTTCACCATCATATTAAACAATGCAGGTTTTCTCTTTGCTGATAGTGCAGTGGTTAATCTGCACAGTTAAGAGCTTCTGGAGCTTTCCTGCTTTGTTGGTCTCAGCCGTTCAGTGTTGGCCACTCCCCTCTGCTATATATACTCACCTTTGGCACTTAGAGATTGCCAGTGTTAGTTCATACTGCCTGGTTCTGGATTTGAAGGTGTTGGTTGTTTGAGCTGGCGTTTGGAGTGTTGTTCAGAAGACTGTTGCTTGGCGTTTTATCTGTGTGCATATCCTCACCCTCTCCTATTTGGTTTTCCTTCCTATACTTCCCGGTGTTCCACTCTGTTGTATGTGACTGCATATTTGTGTGATTGATATCTTCATTTATCCCTGTACATCTTCCCTTGTTAGTCTGGTTTGTGTATTCTTATACATTACAACTCCCCACTTCCCTGGGTGGGGGAGGGGACAGATAAGGGTTGATTTGGAAGCTCAGCAAGGCACGTGGCCCCAGCGACTTCACCATCAGAAGTAATTCAGGGAGCAAGGATAGACTAGGGCACCCCTAGCTTTAGGGATAGGGAAGGAGCCCCTAGTCCTGGGATATCCTGCATCAGTGCCATGACAGGAGCTAGATAGAATGTAGAAAGAAACCTAGTAGCTGTTCAGGAGAAACTAGGATGTGGTGCCTGCATTTTTTGGAAAGGTGTTGTGTCTAATGAGACAACCTTTTTTGAAGTATGTCTCCAAAAACCTAAAAATTTATTATAAAACAGAATATGTGCAGAATAATCACTTTTCTAAACACATTCATTAGCAAATTCTTCTGAATGGCAGTACGGTCCTGTCTTGGTCTCTCCGTGCTGTGGGCTGCCGGGATCTACGCGCAGGGAGACACTGTCCTGCTCTGTCACCTAGACTCCTCATATCCCTTAGAGCCAGTTCTGTAGAATAACATTACATCCTACCATGCTTGTTCCCCTTAGGCATACTAGGAGACAGAGCGGGACACTCTGAGGGGAATTCGTTAAGACCATAGGTTTATCCATCACTCTTGATCACAAGCCCACTGGAGTAAGAGGCAGCAAACTTCATAAAGAGGCACATGCTGCGATATGTCATGCTCCCTCTGCAAGACCCCCACCTGTTATAAAAACTCCCATCTCCTAGTGCACAAGGTATGGATAAGTCCTTGTTGCTATATAGAGGCAGAATCTGCTAGGAAATGTATTTAGAAAAACAATTATGTTTGCCCCTGCATTATCATGATCATTTTCTATATAAATTAGAAGATACAATTCTAGATTGTTTAAAATGGAGTTTTCAAGTTTGCATTATTTATTTTTTTTTTTTTAGAAAAACCTTGTTTTCACCTTTTAGCAGATTAGAACAAGCTGACTCATGATTAAAATGCCCCCAAGCCAAACAAGTGCAGGTAATAACATGACCATTGTTTTCAAGAGTGATAGATGGGATGCATACCATAGCTTGCATTATTGTATATGTGCCTGCCCTAACTAGAATTTCCACATATTTCTCCTTCTAGCTTTGTCCAATGTGTAGTTTTCCCTATTGACAAAACATTGGTCCTTTTGTATCACATCAGGGAAAATGTTGCTCTCGGAGATTGGAGGAGATTTCTGCTCTGGTATGACTTGGTTTTCCTATGTATTGAGTATGTTGTGTGCCAAAGACCATTATCAAAAGCGGCGCTGACCAAATTGTTAAAGAGCAACCATCGTTTTAATTCTTCTTTTTTGTTTGTAAATCAAAAGCATGCCTGAAGCATGCCAGGAAAACTTGCAGTAAAATATCTGTATCTGCTTAGGCTCCTCCCGTCTCCATAGAATTTTAAAAGCACCAATTGTCATCTCCTATCTTAATAATGGGAAAATCTGGCTTCACTGACCACAGATTTTACCCACGAATTGAGAGTGAAAGAGCAGTCCAGGAGGAGAAAGAAGCAGATTTCTCTGATAAGATACATTACAAAGTTTCTGGCCAAATATTTAAGTACACCTTCCTACCTACTTGTTTTCCATCTATCTCCGCACTTCTCTGGCTATATCAAACCAGAGCTGTCAATCAAAGAAGAGGTGGGATGGAGACAGAGGGAAAACAAGTAGGTGGGAAGGTGAATTTAAATGATTGGCCGCTCCATGATGCACTGAACACCTGAGCTGGGTTTGAACAGTCATTATGTGCTGAGAAAGTCCCTTTAAGTCATCTCCTGTTAACGCAGCCATAGTGTATGCATACCCAGAAAAGTGTGAATTGCCGGGATTTCCATGCTTTAATGCATGTGTTATGGGCCACCCACTTAGTGGTTGGGGGGCAATGTTGTGCTATGGGTAGTCCAGATTAGCTGTACCAACACTCTCCATAATGGAAGGCCTTTGAGAAAGGAGAAAATTGTGGCGCTATCTAAGCGTAAAAATTACACGCAAATATATAAGGTGAAAAAGACATGGCAGTGCTCACCTGGTGAGGTTGTGCTAACTGAGGCACAACACTAGGTATAAGTAGCTGAATGTACAGCGGACTGCAGCCGACCTGGTGGACAGTGGGGAGTTCCTCCAATGTAGACCCAACAGTAGACGAAAATGTAAAAAATCCAGGAAAATGACGCTTCCACCGAAATGACAAAGCCAAAGTGGTATTCCTCCAGAGAATTCAGATGAATTTATTTAAAAACAATTAAAATACATACAACCTGTTTCGCCTGAGAACAGCCATCCTCAGGTGTCTAACATGAACACCTGAGGAAGGCTGTTCTCAGCCGAAACGCGTTGTTTAACTGTTTTTAAATAAATCCGTCTGAATTCTCTGGAAGAATACCACTTTGCCTCTTTGTCATCTCGGTAGAAGCACCATTTTCCTGGATTTTTTCCATTTTGCACCAATACTCTGCCATTACAACTTTCTATAGCCATTTCTCCCTGTCCATTATTCAGCCTTTATTTCACAGTAACTATGTAAAACCAGATCCCTTTGAAATCCTATAATGCAGGTTCATCTACCCCTTTGTCCATGCTGCCTTGCTGTTCATCTGTAACCAGTTTCGGTGCTTATATAATGGTATTTATCCCTGTTAGATTAATTCAAATGTTGTGTGGAACAAAAGGTTTGTGAAAAATTATCTCCTATACATAGAATAGGGCATAACTTAATGTTCTCTGAGAATAAAACTCTGCAGAACCGCATCTAAATGGAGCAGAGGTTGACAACGTTCTCCACAGTCATCCATTACCTATCTGATTGTAGAAGATGGCGGAGTACTGCGCTCTTCTTTCTCCAGTAGCCTCTTCGGGGCTTTGTTGTAGTAGGGGCTTATTTTTGTTTCAAATCAAAGGCCACCTGGAGGATTGTCCGGTACCTTGAAAAAAACAAAAAAAAAGCTATGTTACCTTGATGAACCGTGGGCCATGGGCAGAAAATATTCACTCTCACGTTACATGTCCTGTCCTGTTCTGTTCTGTTCAGAAGATTATTCTACAGTCTTATTATCATCACAGACAGGATTATAATAACTGATAACACAGGATCCACCATTCACAATAGGTGATGTCACAGCTCACCTTCTCCTCCTGTACTGTGACTGATAACAACTCTATATACCGTAGATATCACCTATTGTGAATGGTGGATCCTGTGTTATCTACTGTATATTTGAGGTGTTATCAGTCACTGTACAGGAGGAGGAGGAAGTGAGCTGTGACATCACCTATTGTGAATGATGGATCCTGTGTTGCCACAGCTCACTTCCTCCTCCTCCTCCTCCTTGTTTGTTTGTTTTTTTACATAAAAACCTGATTTAAACAAATGGTCATTTTTTTGATGACACATTCCCTTAATTAAAATGAATATTTTTTGGCATATGGGAGGGAACCTATGAGCGCACAATGAGATAGTAGAGGCCACCATATTGGTTGGTGTCAATGTCTTAGTGCTGTAAGGAAGGAGCCGCTGCCCTATTTCTCTTTTTCTAATTGGAAACCATTGGCCTTCTGATGAATGTGGAGCTAAACGACTGAGGCACCTCTGTGCCCCCCATCTGACAGTCTTCAGGAGTTCAAATGCCTTTCATTCTTGACATTCATGGGGCTTGGACTGAGGGGAAATGTATTTCAGATCAAAATTAAATTTGAGGAAACTTGAGAAGAATTGCTGTATTTTCCATTAAAGTTCACCACAAAAGTTGCTGCTTCCCTTAATTTATTCTCTAACGTTCCTGGAACACATAAAACGTCTAGTAACTAACTCGTCTGGATCCCAAACAAGAAGCTTCCATGTACGATTCTAGTCTTCTAAGGCAATGAGTAAAAGTAAGGTTTTTCTTTTTTATTCATATGTTTAGTTTAAGGAATCAGTGGAACAGATCTCTGAGATTTGGCAGAAGGAGAGAGTTAAAGTCTGTCGGGACAGAACAATTGGACAGAAAGGGAAGGTGATGGGAGATGTAAAATTATACCTGCAGCCCAGACTTCAGACATTCCTCAGCGCACAAAGAATCCTATTCACAGCCCAGAAAACGACGTCCTAATATTCAGGGCTGAGACCATCATTTTTACTCACTTCTTAAAATACCACACAAGATCCCCAGTATTTAACCAGCACTGGAACTTCTCTGCAATCCAATATGGGCTCAGGGAAAGTAAGGAGATGGCGTAAAATTACAATATATTTTGCCCACCATGTCTGAGACTCCTACTGGCTCAGCATGTGCCCGATGAGGAAACTAAATGAGGTCGGGTCCTGGGTGATCGGATTATCATATAAATGTTGGGACTTCCCAAAATGCAGGAGTTTACTTTTATTTCTTTGATGACTAAGTGAATCTAAATATGCAAATTACCTCTTCAGAGAGGAAGAGGACTTGAACTCTAGTGCCACCTGAGTGGCAGTAGAGTTCAAGTCCTCTTCCTCTCTGAACAGGCAATTTGCATATTTAATTTTCCAGAGGAGCATGCAAGGCGTATAAGTCTCCTCATACTGGCGTGCCGAACCTGGCATGTCACTCTCCACAAGGAGAAAACTCACCCCTTAAGTAAATCTAAATATTCTTTTTAAAGAGATTATCCAGAACTACAAAATCAATGTCCTTACTATAGACCATCGATATTGGATCAGTGGAGGTCAGAGTCTCGGCACGCCTGTACCCCATTGACTGCCCATTCCCATTTTTTGTTTACCAGGCACTGGGTTTTACTTTTAATATTGTCTGTGTCTGATATTAGAACTCCATGCCATTTACTTGACCCCCTACCAATCTGATATTGAAGATCTATCCGAAGCACAGACCATTCATTTTGGAGTGAATAACTCCACGCACAGTGCACCAAACAATGGTGTCAAATGTTAGACCTTAAAGGGGTTGTCCTGTCCACATAGATAAGTCTGCAATCACTCTGTGTGACCGCAGACTTATGAATCTTATTTCCGGTTTCTGACCGGGACCAGAGGGTATGTATGAGTTATACATACCGCAAGCCAGTGGGCGAGGCCTCGCTCCATACACTTGTATTGAGCCAAGCCTCGCCTCATCTATTGAAGTGGCCGGCCAGTGAGTGCAGCCAACTAGAGGGCATAGCCTTGCTCCATACAGATGTATGGAAATGAGGCCGCGCCCACTTGCCGGGAGTATGTATATGACATATGTACAGTACAGACCAAAAGTTTGGACACACCTTCTCATTTAAAGATTTTTCTGTATTTTCATGACTATGAAAACTGTACATTCACACTGAAGGCATCAAAACTATGAATTAACACATGTGGAATTATATACTTAACAAAAAAGTGTGAAACAACTGAAAATATGTCTTATATTCTAGGTTCTTCAAAGTAGCCACCTTTAGCTTGGATGACTGCTTTGCACACTCTTGGCACTGGAAATGGTCTTCCAACAATCTTGAAGGAGTTCCCAGAGATGCTTAGCACTTGTTGGCCCTTTTGCCTTCACTCTGGTCCAGCTCACCCCAAACCATCTCGTTTGGGTTCAGGTCTGGTGACTGTGGAGGCCAGGTCATCTGGCGTAGCACCCCATCACTCTCCTTCTTGGTCAAATAGCCCTTACACAGCCTGGAGGTGTGTTTGGGGTCATTGTCCTGTTGAAAAATAAACGATGGTCCAACTAAACGCAAACCGGATGGAATAGCATGCCGCTGCAAGATGCTGTGGTAGCCATGCTGGTTCAGTATGCCTTCAATTTTAAATAAATCCCCAACAGTGTCACCAGCAAATCACCCCCACACCATCACACCTCCTCCTCCATGCTTCACGGTAGGAACCAGGCATGTAGAGTCCATCCGTTCACCTTTTCAACGTCGCACAAAGACACGGTGGTTGGAACCAAAGATCTCAAATTTGGACTCATCAGACCAAAGCACAGATTTCCACTGGTCTAATGTCCATTCCTTGTGTTCTTTAGCCCAAACAAGTCTCTTCTGCTTGTTGCCTGTCCTTAGCAGTGGTTTCCTAGCAGCTATTTTACCATGAAGGCCTGCTGCACAAAGTACCCTCTTAACAGTTGTTGTAGAGATGTGTCTGCTGCTAGAACTCTGTGTGGCATTGACCTGGTCTCTAATCTGAGCTGCTGTTAACCTGCGATTTCTGAGGCTGGTGACTCGGATAAACTTATCCTCAGAAGCAGAGGTGACTCTTGGTCTTCCTTTCCTGGGGCGGTCCTCATGTGAGCCAGTTTCTTTGTAGCGCTTGATGGTTTTTGCAACTGCACTTGGGGACACATTCAAAGTTTGCCCAATTTTTCGGACTGATTGACCTTCATTTCTTAAAGTAATGATGGCCACTCGTTTTTCTTTACTTAGAATTTGTATTATGGCAAGAAAAAAGCAGCTAACAGTCTATTCAGTAGGACTATCAGCTGTGTATCCACCTGACTTCTGCACAACACAACTGATGGTCCCAACCCCATTTATAAGGCAAGAAATCCCACTTATTAAACCTGACAGGGCACACCTGTGAAGTGAAAATCATTTCCGGTGACTACCTCTTGAAGCTCATCAAGAGAATGCCAAGAGTGTGCAAAGCAGTCATCAAAGCAAAAGGTGGCTACTTTGAAGAATCTAGAATATAAGACATATTTTCAGTTGTTTCACACTTTTTTGTTAAGTATATAATTCCACATGTGTTAATTCATAGTCTTGATGCCTTCAGTGTGAATGTACAATTTGCATAGACAAGAAAATACAGAAAAATCTTTAAATGAGAAGGTGTGTCCAAACTTTTGGTCTGTACTGTATATGTCCCGGGTCAGAAACTGGCAAATCTCCGCAGGGCACAGTGTATGCACTGGGGGGGATTCATAAGTCTGCAGTCACACAGAGTGATTGCAGACGATTTGGACCAGACAGCCCCTTTAAGGCAGTAGCAACTGAATGGGGTTGTCTTCTCAACTTTTTACTTTTTTTCTATCGCAAATGTAACTGACCCTAAACATCTTGCACTTAGTGCATATGATATGCACTGCTTATAGAATATCTTGTAGGTGACTGTCTTCCAATTTTTGTCACCCATGGACCATGTTCACACAGTGCAGTTTAGGTACAGATTTTGTATGTTCTTTTTCTTTCAAACAACTGGGATGGAATCCAAAATAGAGCAGATCTAATCTTGTTCTAAAAAACACCTTGATAGAAAATCTCTGTATAACTTGCCAATGTTGAGTGTACAACAGGATCCGGAAATCTTCATAATGCTAAAAGTCTGTTGAAGGTGTTCTTTTAAGAACGATAGGATAGGTGATAAGTGTGTGATCACTGGGGGTCTCAATCATAAGAACAGCATGGTGGTCAAGTATGAATGGAATTGTTCCATATAAAGTCCCAGAGATAGTCAAGTGCTTTACTTCATTAAAGGGGTTATCCGGGACTATTTTATTTTTTTCTCTTGGGGCTCAGAACTGACAGGCAGGTAGTTGCCAACTACCATCCTGTTCTGTCTGGTGCCGACTCAAAGCGGACATGGACCGCCCCTGACAGCGATTCTGTTGCTTCATTTGACCTTAAGTCAACAGAGCAGCTTTTCCTCTTCTGGGCTGCTTTGTCTATGGGGAGTGTGTGCTGATGTCATGCTGATTGACAGCTGGCTCCCCGCAGTTAGGTAGCAGGTAGCCAGCTCTCAATCATTATGACATCGTCAGTCACGCTCCATCAACAGAGCTGAACAAAAGAGAAGCTGCTGTTCTGTCAACGTGACAGTAACCGAAGTTGTAGAATTGCCAGTAGGAACGGTCTGTGACCACTCTGGGTTGGCGCCAGGCAGGAGGTTAGAAACTACCTGCCTGTAAATTCTTAGGCCCATAGGAAAAAAAATAAAATAGTCCCGGATACACCTTTAATTTGTGTAATGTACAGACAGTAGTCCTTTAGTGGTAATTGTGCTGGACCGTGTGTTATACAGTACAAATACTGTTCCTTCATATGTTTTACATACTGCAAACTCTTATAAACCGCAATTCAAGGATCAGAATAGATACTCAATGGTGCAGCATTTCCTGCAAAACTGCATGACCTCTACAACCACAAATGAAAAGTGGTTGTGTACGGTGCAGGCACAACCCAGGTGTAGGTATATACAGTGGGGAAAATAAGTATTTGATACGCTGATGATCTTTAAGAAGCCCTCCTACTCTGCACTCATTACCTGTATTAATTGCACCTGTTTGAACTCATTACCTGTATAAAAGACACCTGTCCACACAATCAATCACACCTCAACCTCTCCACCATGGCCAAGATCAAAGAGCTGAGGACAGAAGCTGGAAAATTAAAGCATGCGGGTGCTGCTGTACTAGGGAGATGCAATATATAATTTATTGAATGTGCTACGTGTTTTGGAATTGATCCGATCCCTTCCTAAGGTACCTGTAATGCGTAGTACATGCAATAGAATATTGTTGGATTGTATCAAGCATCTCCCTAAAACCGTCATCCTGCAGTTTATTTGTTCTATGACTGTTTTGTTTATACAACAAAGTAGCAAAGTGTAATTTCACAGCTAAGAAAATGTTACTAAACCTTGATGAGGGGCTTTTACTTGCAAAGTAAATTTCAACCTGTTTTTTCTTTGGTCCACAAATCTAAGGAGGAACTGGAGCCGTGAAAAGGCGATGCAACTTTTTTTTTTCTTTTACAATATTAATCTATGTTTTAATAATAATAAAAAATATATATATTTCTGCTAATCATTTCTTTGCACATCCTTTTGGCATACCATGGATCCAGGCCAGCATTAGACTCCCACCTATTAAATATTAGATGCACAGTTGGTCTCCACTGTAAAAACATCTGTTGGCCATAAGTGCACATTATACGCTCTCGTTTTCCTTGCATCTTTAAGTGACAAAGGTCTTGCTCTGTCTGTGACGGCAGAAGGGATATTGTTGTTATCAGGCTGCCATCACGTCCAGGCTGCTCATCTCCTTCCAGGGTCGCAGAGGGCCCCGTCTGCTGCATGAGATCCTAATCGGAAACAAATTGTTCCTTATTTTAATGCATGTTCTGTTTGTTTTACATTATTGGATCGCTCCTTTATAATTTCCTGTGCTTCACATATCTACATGCTAATTTCTCCTCTCCTGTTGGCAGTGCGCTCTGCCGCTTATCCATTTTAGGAGTATACATGACATTTTATAGATGATGTTCATCATCGTGTTTTCATTTGCACGCCTGCTTAGAAAACAGAATTAGCAGTGGATAACTCCGCAAGTGCAGAAAAATCTGTAACACAATCTACAAACTAAGGGAAAGTATAAGGTTTAAAGGGGAACATGTCTGTCTGCTATGTCAGTGAATACATGCATTCTCTAGGAGCTTCTTCTGCATTCTGCGGTTCCTCTGTAATCTCTCCTGGAAACGTATTGACAAATAGGTATTATCCTTCCCATTGTCAATGAAGCATGTTTACACTGTCCGAGCAACACTGATGGTGTCAGGTTGTATAAGGAGACATCCTATTGACAAAAGGATTGATAATAATTGTTAATTTAAAGGGTGTTTCCAAGCCTCCAAGGGATTGTCTGGCCTTAGGTTACAAGTCTGCAGTCAGTCTGACTGCAGACTTGTGAATCCTTACATTGCGCACCGTGAGGATTTTCCAGTGCCGGAAGCGGGCGGTCACATGACCTCAAATCTTCCATCTGCATACATCCAGCCATATTCCAACTGGATGCATTGAGCCATGGCCATCTAGTCGGCGTATGAGTGCCTATATGTAAATCATATACTTGTGGTCACTTGCCCGCCGCTCCCGGCATCGGAGAATTCTCACTGCGTGCAGTGCGCACAATGTGGGGATTCACAAGTCCGCAGTCACATAGAGTGATTGCAGGCTTGTAGACTAAAGGCTGGACAACCCCTTTAAGATATTGATGACCATCTGTAGGATAGGTCATCAATATTAGATCAGTGGGGGTCCAACACTGGCACACCCACCGATCAGCTGTTGTCAGCTCCAGTATAACATGTAAAAAAACTTTAAAAAAAAAATGGAGAAATTTGAGACTAGAGATGTCAAGATGTCTCCATGGATTCCTCTACAAATCCCGAGCCGGGGAGGTAAACATTTTCTAATTGACCTCTACATTCCTGATTTTTTATTTTTTCTTAAGATGAGTCTTCTCTTAGGTCTCATGATAATTGATACAGGGATCTTAGACCAGTGCAAATTAAATGGATTCAATTAAACGTAACTGCATAGCTTCTAATCTATTATACATCTATTTCGGAGGGATTTGACCATTTACAACAAAAGATAGGTGGGGTCCATTGACTAAAAAATTAATTCAGAATTAAACTATTGTACATTAAATCAAAATAGTCCACATGTCATTTAAAAATATATTCAAAATCCAGAATAATTTAATGCTCCTTAATTAATGAAGAGAATATGTTGAAATCAAAATTAGGTGTAGGGAGGAATATAAATTCTGAATGATGGCTATGTTATATGAGGTAAATTTCCTAATTTTTTTGTTATCTAGAAAATAAAATAATCCATCAATAATGTGATCCTCTACTGTAGATCATCAGGATTTTACTGAATTAAAGTTATGTGGGTGAATAAAATGGTCTAAGGGCACAGTTCGATAAATTGGCGTGAGCTCGTAACACAACGCATGGACTCCCCCCTACTCGAGTATGACAGCTTCACATATTTCTATGCAGCTGTTACACTCTGGTCGGGAGAGCCACCGGCCAGTCCGTACATTGCAGTTCGATCTCGCTTCTATTTATACGGCCGTATGACTGCGCCCTAATATTCGTCACAACAGACATTAATGTAAATAAAAAAGCTGAATTCAGGCACTTTAAAATAAATTTAAGAAAAAAAAGTTCACATTAATACGTTAGAGCTTTTGCTGCTGATCTCTGCTTTCCTCCTCCCTTCTCTCAGTGTTAGAGATAGCAGCACGAATGGAGTCAGGGGCCAAAGTATCTCAGTAAGGCACTGAAAAGAAGTTGTAGACAAGGAGGAAAGCATATAGAGAGGAAAAAAGTGCAATATTAGAGATGAAAGCAAGTGAAGACAGCAATAGGCTGTAAACACACAGATCTCACATCAAACCTATATTACTGGGAGGGTTACTCCCACAAGAGAAAAATCTAAAACTTGGATCAGAAAACTATACATCAGGGGATATAAAAATGAATAACGGAATGAAGATTATACACTGAAACTTTCTTAACTCATTTTATTAATTAAAGATAACCACTAACATGTAAAAACAAATTTCCATGTCAAAGGTATTCATAGCCTTTAAAGTAGACAGTTATTTTCATTCCTAACCTCTTCTTATTGAGCCACAAAGCAGGTCCTGCTTAACATCTTGCTACAGAGCCATAAAACAGGTAATTCCAAACCTCTTCCTACAGAGCCATAAAACAGATCCTTCCTATCCTCTTCCTAAACAGCCATAAAGCAGATCCTTCCTAACCTTCTCCTACAGAGCCATAAAGCAGATCCTTCCTAACCTCTTCCTACAGAGCCATAAAGCAGATCCTTCCTAACCTTCTCCTACAGAGTCATAAAGCAGATCTTTCCTATCCTCTTCTTACAGAGCCATAAAGCAGATCCTTCCTAACCTCTTCCTACTGAGCCATAAAGCAGATCCTTCCTAACCTCTTCCTACAGAGCCATAAAGCAGGTCCTTCCTAACCTCCTCCTACAGAGTCATAAAGCAGATCCTTCCTATCCTCTTCTTACAGAGCCATAAAGCAGATCCTTCCTAACCTCTTCCTACTGAGCCATAAACTAGATCCTTCCTAACTTCTTCCTACTGAGCCATAAAGCAGATCCTTCCTAACCTCTTCCTACAGGGCCATAAAGCAGATTCTTCCTAACCTCTTCCTACAGGGCCATAAAGCAGATCCTTCCTATCCTCCTCCTACAGGGCCATAAAGCATTTCCTTCCTATCCTCTTCCTACAGAGCCATAAAGCAGATCCTTCCTAACCTCTTCCTACAGGGCCATAAAGCAGATCATTCCTAACCTCCTCCTACAGAGCCATAAAGCAGATCCTTCCTAACCTCTTCCTACAGGGCCATAAAGCAGGTCCTTCCTATCCTCTTCCTACAGAGCCATAAAGCAGATCCTTCCTATCCTCCTCTTACAGGGCAATAAAGCAGATCCTTCCTATCCTCTTCCTACAGAGCCATAAAGCTGGTCCTTCCTATCCTCTTCCTACAGGGCCATAAAGCAGATCCTTCCTATCCTCTTCCTACACAGCCACAAAGCAGGTCCTTCCTATCCTCTTCCTACAGAGTCATAAAGCAGATCCTTCCTATACTCTTCTTACAGAGCCATAAAGCAGATCCTTCCTAACCTCTTCCTACAGGGCCATAAAGCAGGTCCTTCCTATCCTCTTCCTACAGAGTCATAAAGCAGATCCTTCCTATCCTCTTCCTACAGAGCCATAAAGCAGGTCCTTCCTAACCTATTCCTACAGGGCCATAAAGCAGATCCTTCCTTACCTCCTCCTACAGAGCCATAAAGCAGATCCTTCCTAACCTCTTCCTACAGGGCCATAAAGCAGATCCTTCCTAACATCCTCCTACAGGGCCATAAAGCAGATCCTATCCTCTTCCTACAGAGCCATGAAGCAGATCCTTCCTATATTCTTCCTACACAGCCATAAAGCAGGTCCTTCCTATCCTCTTCCTACAGAGTCATAAAGCAGATCCTTCCTAACCTCTTCCTACAGGGCCATAAAGCAGGTCCTTCCTATCCTCTTCCTACAGAGTCATAAAGCAGGTCCTTCCTATCCTCTTCCTACAGAGTCATCAAGCAGATCCTTCCTATCCTCTTCTTACAGAGCCATAAAGCAGATCCTTCCTAACCTCTTCCTACACAGCCATAAAGCAGGTCCTTCCTAACCTCCTCCTACAGAGTCATCAAGCAGATCCTTCCTATCCTCTTCTTACAGAGCCATAAAGCAGATCCTTCCTAACCTCTTCCTACAGGGCCATAAAGCAGATCCTTCCTAACCTCTTCCTACTGAGCCATGAAGCAGATCCTTCCTAACCTCTTCCTACAGGGCCATAAAGCAGATCCTTCCTAACCTCCTCCTGCTGAGTCATAAAGCAGATACTTCCTAACCTCTTCTTACAGGGCCATAAAGCAGATCCTTCCTAACCTCTTCCTACTGAGCCATAAAGCAGATCCTTCCTAACCTCTTCCTACAGGGCCATAAAGCAGATCCTTCCTAACCTCTTCCTACAGGACCATAAAGCAGATCCTTCCTATTATCTTCCTACAGAGCCATAAAGCAGATCCTTCCTATTATCTTCCTACAGAGCCATAAAGCAGATCCTTCCTAACCTCTTCCTACAGGACCATAAAGCAGATCCTTCCTATTATCTTCCTACAGAGCCATAAAGCAGATCCTTCCTATTATCTTCCTACAGAGCCATAAAGCAGATCCTTCCTATTATCTTCCTACAGAGCCATAAAGCAGATCCTTCCTAACCTCCTCCTACAGAGTCATAAAGCAGATCCTTCCTAACCTCTTCCTAGAGAGCCATAAAGCAGGTCCTTCCTAACCTCCTCCTACAGAGCCATAAAGCAGGTCCTTCCTATCCTCTTCCTACAGGGCCATAATACAGATCCTTCCTTACCTCTTCCTAGAGAGCCATAAAGCAGGTCCTTCCTAACCTCCTCCTACAGAGCCATAAAGCAGGTCCTTCCTATCCTCTTCCTACAAAGCCATAAAGCAGATCCTTCCTAACCTCCTCCTACAGGGCCATAAAGAAGATCCTTCCTAACCTCACTTTTGCCAAGAAGCTTCTGAGTAGACGTGGTCCTACCATTTCATTTATACATAGGCCCTTTTCCTCCTGCACATCTACATGTTACATTTACAGTGGTGGCCAAAAGTATTGGCACCCCTGCAATTCTGTCAGATAATACTCAGTTTCTTCCTGAAAATGATTGCAATCACAAATTCTTTGGTATTATTATCTTCATTTAATTTGCTTGCAATCAAAAAAACACAAAAGAGAATGAAGCAAAAATCAAATCATTGATCATTTCACACAAAACTCCAAAAATGGGCCAGACAAAAGTATTGGCACCCTCAGCCTAATACTTGGTTGCACAACCTTTAGCCAAAATAACTGTGAACAACCACTTCCGGTAAGCATCTATGAGTTTCTTACAATGCTCTGCTGGAATTGTAGACCATTCTTCTTTGGCAAACTGCTCCAGGTCCCTGATATTTGAAGGGTGCCTTCTCCAAACTGCCATTTTGAGATCTCTCCACAGGTGTTCTATGGGATTTAGGTCTGGACTCATTGCTGGCCACCTTAGAAGTCTCCAGTGCTTTCTCTCAAACAATTTTATAGTGCTTTTGGAAGTGTGTTTTGGGTCATTGTCCTGCTGGAAGACCCATGACCTCTGAGGGAGACCCAGCTTTCTCACACTGGGCCCTACATTATGCTGCAAAATTTGTTGGTAGTCTTCAGACTTCATAATGCCATGCACACGGTCAAGCAGTCCAGTGCCAGAGGCAGCAAAGCAACCCCAAAACATCAGGGAACCTCCGCCATGTTTGACTGTAGGGACCGTGTTCTTTTCTTTGAATGCCTTTTTTTTTTCCTGTACACTCCATGTTGATGCTTTTTGCCAAAAAGCTCTACTTTTGTCTCATCTGACCAGAGAACATTCTTCCAAAGTGTTTTAGGCTTTCTCAGGTAAGTTTTGGCAAACTCCAGCCTGGCTTTTTTATGTCTCGGGGTAAGAAGTGGGGTCTTCCTGGGTATCCTACCATACAGTCCCTTTTCATTCAGACGCCGACGGATAGTACGGGTTGACACTGTTGTACCCCCGGACTGCAGGGCAGCTTGAACTTGTTTGGATGTTAGTTGAGGTTCTTTATCCACCATCCGCACAATCTTGCGTTGAAATCTCTCGTCAATTTTTCTTTTCCGTCCACATCTAGGGAGGTTAGCTACAGTGCCATGGGCTTTAAACTTCCTGATGACACTGAGCACGGAAGACACAGGAACATTCAGGTCTTTGGAGATGGACTTGTAGCCTTGAGATTGCTCATGCTTCCTCACAATTTGGTTTCTCAAGTCCTCAAACAGTTCTTTGGTCTTCTTTCTTTTCTCCATGCTCAATGTGGTACACACAAGGACACAGGACAGAGGTTGGGTGAACTTTAATCCATGTTAACTGGCTGCAAGTGTGATTTAGTTATTGCCAACATCTGTTAGGTGCCACAGGTAAGTTACAGGTGCTGTTAATTACACGAATTAGAGAAGCATCACAAGATTTTTCAAACAGTGCCAATACTTTTGTCCACCCCCTTTTTTAGGTTTGGTGTGGAATTGTATCCAATTTGGCTTTAGGACAATTCTTTTTGTGTTTTTTCATTGAAGACAAATTAAATGAAGATAATAATACTTTTGGCCACCACTGTATAACATAAGACCTTTTTTGGCATTTTTTTTATCTTGCAGCCTTATCTATCTGGCGCGATCCACTTCTCTTCAATCCTATATGAGCAATACTTTTTCTTGTACTTTTAGTCAAGTGTGAATATTTTACCCTGAAATTAGTTTTTCCAGATGTAAGATAAGAAGCTGATTGTAATCTTCAACAGCATGAGACTGAGCAGGGGGACACTACTCCAGCATGAACCAATTTTGACACAACACAAAATGTTACTCTTATTTTACGAGATGCAATATGACATTTGACATTATATGAATGGTCGAGGATTAGCCTGAAGCCAACTCTAAATCAAGCCTTTTGTTTAGTGTTCAGTCCTATGCTTGTATTCTCAGGAGGTAACCAGCTGCTTTGCCCGTGTAGGAAAGTGACACAAAAAACTTCTAAATTTCTCTAATATTAAGTGATTTAGAATGACCAAGTAAAGCGAATCTCCATCTTTGTTATCATCAAGTCATTTTTCTTTCCAAACTTCTGTTCTGAATAATTTCTTAATATATTTTTATATCGATCAGACAATTTTTGCAACACAGAGCTCCAAAATTCCCTGCATAGATTTAAACATAAAATGCTGGTACTTACATTCACCACTAGGGGAAGCTAAGGAGCTGATTGCATACAGCACAAATGTTGTTAAATGGGTTGTCCAGGCTTGGAGTACAAGTCTATAATCACTGCATGTGACTGCAGACTTGTGAATCCTCACAGGGTACATTGTGCGTGCTGTCAGGATTTGTTGGTGCCGGCAGCAGTCGGGCGAGTGTCCGCAAATATGCGATTTGTACACATGCCGACTAGACGTGCATGGCCTTGATTAATACTAGATTGTTGGGCGAGGCTGGACACGTCTAGTCGGAACGTGACTGGAAGTATGTGCTCCAGGCGCCGGCACCGAAGAATCCTCTCGGAAGAGAGAAAAAATACATTAGGTGAAGGGGCTATCCCTTCTGCCTTCTTTTTTAAACAGCGCCATACCTGTGTTGTGTGTGGTATTGCAGCTCAGTTCCACTGGAGTGAATCCCACCAATTTTGATTAGATGTGCTAAATTTCAACTGTTTATGTGCAAAGTACAACAGACCCACAAAAACCTCTTGTCAGGGGAAAAAAAAGGTCAGAGATTTTGGACCTTAAAGGGGTGGTCCGAAATACAACTTAATTTTCATCCTAAATGCCTGTCTATTTAATGCCATATTTTGCAACCTGATTAGCTAACATAACACATGCTCAATAATACAATAATTACATTTGGTTAATGTGTAATAGATATATTGTATATATTTTTGCATAAAGATGATAAAGGGGAATTACACATAAAATAATTCACTAATAACAGTAAATTATTAACAAAATGGCTTGCACTTGTTCCCATTAGTGTCTCTCTCACATGAGTATTTATTGTATATTGTGTGTGAGACCAATTTAGGGCACATTATATATTAGTGAAGGGGCACTACAATTACTTATGGTCTGGACAAGTGGAACGTGCCTTCAAAAATGAACACTATAGCTGTGGACCACCTGTCTTTAAAATAAAAAAAATATGAAATTTTGCTATTTTCGCACCGGCCACTGGGGTTTTTTTTTGTTTTTTTTTAGACTTTAACTTCCTGTTGTTTCAGGAAACACATTAGCCACAATAGACAGACTGACCAAATATTTTGTATTGAAGCATCTAATGAGTGTGTGCAAAAGTCATAGTGAAGGGAGCAAGGTCATCTGTGACATTGATGGATCGATCTCATGTGATCAGCTGCATATGAAGGAGTTACCTGTTGTTATAATCCTGCCTCTGCTGATAAGGAGCCTGGTGAAAACTCTCCCTGAAAGGACAGGAAGTATGAGTCTAAAATAGCCCCAGTGGCCACTGTAAAAATTGCAAGTTAATAATAATATAATCTTTTTATTTATATAGCGCCAACATATTCCGCAGCGCTTTACATAAATTATTGCATGCTAGTTATTTATTTATTTTTTTTTAATAAAGATCATGACATGAGAAAAAAATCATGGTTCATTTATGTATTACACTTTGAAATGTTACGCCAAGGAACTTAAAAAATAAAATCAAAATTTGTAAATAAAAAAAAAATATTGTTTTGTGTCACCATTTTCCAAGAACCATAACATTTTAATTTTTCCTTTGATGGACCTGTGTGGGTTTTTTTTTTTTGCATAGTGAGCTGACATTTTCATTCGTATAACTTTGGGGTACATACATTTTGATCGTTTATTATTGTTTTTTTTAGAGAGGTGTGGTGGCTAAAAAGAACTTAACTCTAGAGTATCAAGTTTTTTTTTTCGCTTTACAGAATTTACCATATGGGTTAATTCATTTTATATTTTGATATGCCTGACTTTTACAGACAAAGCGATACCAAATGTTTCTATTTTTTACATTTCTTTATTTTTAAAGGATGAAAAGGGCGGGTGATTGAAATTTTATTTTTTTTTTCATATGATTTTTTAAATATTTTTAAAAACCTCTTTTTCTAATGTACTTTATTTTTTAGTCCCCTTAGGGTTCTAAGCACTCATACTATGTACTGCGAGATCTTATTGTTACAGTGTAAATTGCGGTACTTCCGAGTTTCACAGGGGTATCTAAATAGCAGCCACGAGGACCTGTAGCGGGCCTCCAGCTGCCATGGTGGCCATCGGTGACCCTCTGAGTTGCGGGTGGAGAGGGGCTAAAGGAAACTGGTGCGCATGCACCGTCAAACTCTCCATTTAAATGCAGCTGTCAAAGATTGACAACAGCATCTAAATGGTTAACAGCAGCAATCGGAACCCAGCTCCACTCGCTACTCTTAGAGACAGATACCGGCTATTAACATAGCCCTTGAGCCTCCTGGCAGACTTCAGCAATGAAATACCGGTGCGCCGTTTTGTGCTAAGGAGTTAATATTATGAGATTTTTAATTTTTTAGCACAAAGTTAGTAGTTTATTAGCTTAAATCTGCTTTCATGTTATAATATTCAATTTATTTATTAAAAAATAAGCCTTTTAATTTAGTGGTTCCTCAAGCTCCATTGGATCCAGGTTACAATATTTTTAACTTGCAATGGTCTTTTCTGGTCAGTTTTTTGGAGTGAAAACCTTCACTATTCAATGCCGCACAGTCTGGATCTGCTGTATGTGTGATTAGGTTAACGATTTAGCCAATTAGTAAGCAAATTTCCCTGGAAAAACACCAGTATTACTGGAGAGCAGCACTGATTGACTGTCTAGTAGTACAGTCCCCAGATGAGCTGCTGTTTTGAACTCCGGGGAGGATATCGTGAAGATATCTTGATCCTGAAGAAGCTCCCGTCATCTCCATAGATCGTAATTTACAACTATCAGCGGATTTTTCTGACTTTTATACACAATGACCTTCTTTCCGTGTTTGCGTTTCTATTTTTCTCTTAATAATATCTGAATGACACTAAAACAATTATTTCTTATTTATTTTTCTTACTTTTACACATTTTTGGTCTTGTGTTACAGTATCTTACAATGGTGTTCCGAAAACAAATTATTATTGCATTATGAGGACGAACTGTATGTTTTAGTATATTTCTCTATTAGATTTGCTTTTTTTGTGTAAAAACCTAAATTTATATAAAAAAAAAAGCCCTAATTTTGATCGGTTTTCTATTAGTGGTTGGCGAGCGCTTGACGATGTTGGAGACAGCAACAACTGTTTTTTATTATGTGAATAATCAGCTGAGGAGTGAAATGCAATGAAGTACAAAACGTCTAAAACTTCTGGAACTCTTTACAATGGCCGAAGACCAACTTTGTGCAAGACGTAAAGTATTCAAAGGAGCGGAGAAACCCTGACAGACATTAAAAACTGATCTAAATGCAGCACTAATAGCACTCAGTGGGTTGATGAGGGGAAGCTATGAATAGGTTTGGACAGCAGAACTGGACACCCACACAGCAATACTGGAGTTTGCAAGAGATCATTGAAACCCTTCAAACTTGAGCTTATTAAAGATGACCTTTGACTTCTCTAAAATTTCAAAGCTGATGTTAAAAGTGCTGAACAGACTGTGTGCCATATGTAACATGACCTCAGCTCTTGCTTGCTGGAGCATTGATGGCTTCACTAATGAGAGGTAAAAGACTCCATTCTTCTCACTATTTTCTCCAATTCATCCATATAGGAGCATATGATTATTTTCTAGTTTTTTTTTTTGCCTTATTCACTCAGTTTCTTCTGTTTATTCGCTATTATTTTGCATGTTTTAGCTTGCTACATTTAATTTTCTATGTGTAATTTACTGCAAAACGTCTGGTCAATCTGTAGAAAAATGTACATATATGATATTATTGATGCCTCTGTGCTAACTCTAAATCATATCTACCTATCTTATCCATATACAAACACATTCATGTTATAGACATTATGACCCCATTCATCGTTGATTTTTCTCCAGTTTCTGAAATAATTGTATTCTTTTTAGTTACTTTAGTATTTACAACTTATTCTATATATTTTTTACGCCACTTTAAGTTGTTTTTCTTTTTTTAAGCATTTTTTTTTTATTCTTTCCCGAAAACTTTGTTTATCCAGATGTTTTAGGCAAATTCATGAAATTAAACTTTTACCAAACATCACTTTTTTTATTTTCCACATCTCACTCCAGTCCCTGCCTAAAAGCACTATTGCTTTTTTTTTTACTTATAGCAGGGTATATGTTCATTTTATTTCTATTTTATTTCCATCTTTCTGTTTAATGGCCAGTGTGAACATGCTCCTTCACGTTGCATGTACTGTATATCAATTTATACTCCAGTTAATTTCTTTCCCTTTTGCTTTAGGTTCTTGAACCCAGTGTACACCATGGCGTGGTCTTCCTTTCTTTGAGCTGGGCATTACATTTATGTAGCTTCCCACTGCTAGGTGTCCATAGTTGTCACACCAGGTGTGGGGAAGACTTGGTGCAACACAGCAGGAAAAGGGAAAGGGAGCCCAGACACTAGGGAAAGAGGGAAGTGGAGACCTCCTAGTCTGATCTAGCATCACCCTGTCTCAACTATCATCCCTATATAGCCTCCTCCACAATGGTCGCACGCGTGCCTCACCCTACTCTCCCTGGCGTATGGCTACGAATAGGAATAGAAGGAGATGAGCACTAGTCAACCTCCACTAAACTCTATAGACAATAGGGGTGGACAAAACAGGGGGAATGGCTTAGCTTTAGATGAACTCCAAATAAGCACACGGTCTCAAGCCCCAGAGAGGACGAAGTACTGCTCCCGCTAAGCTTCACAAGTAGAACTGGATATAGCTGGCGACTCCCTCTCAGGCACCCCAGGTATATAGACACCCAGGCCAGAGAGCTAATTAGCAAGAGAGAGGTAGCCCCTGGGTCCTAAAGACAGCCTCTTATCTAAGAAACTGTCTGTAATGCCAAACGTGGAGATCTGCTGCAACCCACTGCAGGGCAACTGTCTGTCACCTCTGACACCCGTGACAATAGTTGGGTCAGGTCCTGCTCGGCCCTTATTCACATTGAGGTTATTTTTGATACATGGTAAGGATTTAATACTAGAGGTTAGAACCGTCTCGATTAGGTACACCTTGGCGCTTGTGGGATGACTTTTACACTTTTTTTTAAATCAAACAGTGTTTATTAAGTACCTTATTTATTTATACAGTTATATGAAAAAGTTTGGGCACCCCTATTAATCTTAAGCTTAATGTTTTATAGAAATTGGTGTTTTTGCAACAGCTATTTCAGTTTGATATATGTAATAACTGTTGGACACAGTAATGTTTCTGCCTTGAAATGAGGTTTATTGTACTAACAGAAAATGTGCAATCTGCATTCAAACAAAATTTGACAGGTGCATAAGTATGGGCACCCTTAGCATTTTCTTGTTTTAAATACTCCTACCTACTTTTTACTGACTTACTAAAGCACTTTTTTTGGTTTTGTAACCTCATTGAGCTTTGAACTTCATAGCCAGGTGTATGCAATCATGAGAAAAGCTACTTAAAGTGGCCACTTGCAAGTTGTTCTCCTGTTTGAATCTCCTCTGAAGAGTGGCATCATGGGCTCCTCAAAACAACTATCAAAGGATCTGAAAACAAAGATTATTCAACATAGTTGTTCAGGGGAAGGATACAAAAAGCTGTCTCAGAGATTTAACCTGTCAGTTTCCACTGTGAGGAACATAGTAAGGAAATGGAAGAACACAGGGACAGTTCTTGTTAAGGCCAGAAGTGGCAGGCCAAGAAAAACATCAGAAAGGCAGAGAAGAAGAATGGTGAGATCAGTCAAGGACAATCCTCAGACCACCTCCAGAGAGCTGCAGCATCAACTTGCTGCAGATGGTGTCACTGTGCATCGGTCAACTATACAACGCACTTTGCACAAGGAGAAGCTGTATGGGAGAGTGATGCGAAAGAAGCCGTTTCTGCAAGCACGCCACAAACAGAGTCGGCTGAGGTATGCAACAGAACAGTTGGAGAAGCCAATTTCTTTTTGGAAGAAGGTCCTGTGGACTGATGAAACCAAGATTAAGTTGTTTGGTCATACAAAAAGGCGTTATGCATGGCGGCAAAAAAAACACAGCATTCCAAGAAAAACACTTGCTACCCACAGTAAAATTTGGTGGAGGTTCCATCATGCTTTGGGGCTGTGTGGCCAATGCCGGCACCGGGAATCTTGTTAAAGTTGAGGGACGCATGGATGCCACTCGGTATCAGCAGATTCTTGACAATAATGTTCAAGAATCAGTGACAAAATTGAAGTTACGCAGGGGATAGATCTTTCAGCAAGACAATGATCCAAAACACCGCTCCAAATCTACTCAGGCATTCATGCAGAGGAACAATTACAATGTTCTGGAATGGCCATCCCAGTCCTCAGACCTGAATATCATTGAACATCTGTGGGATCATTTGAAGAGGGCTGTCCATGCTCGGCGACCATCAAACTTAACTGAACTGGAATTGTTTTGTAAAGAGGAATGGTCAAAAATACCTTCATCCAGGAGCCAGGAAATCATTAAAAGCTACAGGAAGCGACTAGAGGCTGTTATTTTTGCAAAAGGAGGATCTACTAAATATTAATGTCACTTTTCTGGTGAGGTGCCCATACTTATGCAGCTGTCAAATTTTGTTTGAATGCAGATTGCACATTTTCTGTTAGTACAATAAACCTCATTTCAAGGCAGAAACATTACTGTGTCCAACAGTTATTACATATATCAAACTGAAATAGCTGTTGCAAAAACACCAATTTTTATAAAACATTAAGCTTAAGATTAATAGGGGTGCCCAAACTTTTTCATATAACTGTATGCTCTATTGCTTTTTACTTATAGTAGGGGATATGTTCATTTTTATTTCTATCCTAGGTTTTTTACTCCAGTCTCTGCCTGGAGTAAGGTTTCTAGAGGAATTTTCAATTTGGTACTATTTTTGGCGACTTAAGAGGATTTGCAACTTTTGGTGCTGAAAAGTTGCAAAAACCGGTTAAACACAAAATTGAAGAGCATTTTTTTTATTTTGTGCCAAATTTATGGACCGCATGTGCTGTTTTGAAGAAATTGGCGCAAAAAACGTCAGTAAATACTAAAAGATAAAAAAAGTGACCTCGTACATGAGGAATCGGGCCCTATGTATTTTATTATTACTTTGCTATATTAAATATAATAAATCCTAAATGTATATCTATTACAGTGGCATATAAAAGTTTGGGCACCCCTGGTCAAAATTACTGTTATTTTGAACAGTTGAGCAAGTTGAAGATGAAATAATGTCTAAAAGGGCTAAAATTAAAATGACACATTTCCTTTGTATTTTAGGAGGCAAAAAATATATATATTGGATTTTTTTACATTTTAAAGATTACAAAAAGGAAAATGAGCGGATGCAAAAGTTTGGGCACCCTTGGAGATTTGTGTGCTCAGATAACTTTGACCAAGGTTTCAGACCTTAATTAGCCTGTTAGGGTTATGGCTTGTTCACTACCATTGTTAGGAAAGGACATATATGATGCAAAATTTCCCAGCTTTAGAAAAACCCAGAATCTTCTAACCTTGTGCCAAAAAGCAGCAGCCATGGATTCTTATAAGCAGCTGCTTAGCACTCCGAAAATGAAAATGGTGGAGGCCCACAAAGCAGGAAAAGGCTATAAGATGATAGCAAAGTGTTTTCAAGTTGCCCTTTCCTAAGTTCGAAATGTAATTAAGAAATGGCAGTTACCAGGAACAGTGGAGGTCAAGATAAGGTCTGGAAGACAAAGCAAAATTTCAGTGAGAGCTGCTTGTAGGATTGCTAGAGAGGCAAATCAGTACTCCCGTTTGACTGCAAAAGACCTTCAGAAAGATGTAGCAAACTTTGGAGTTGTGGTACATTGTTCGACTGTTCAGAGATACCTGCACAAATATGGCCTTCATGGAAGAGTCATCAGAAGAAAAGCTTTCCTACGTCCTCACCATAAAATTCAGCATCAGAAGTGCAAAAAAACATCTAAACCTGATGCATTTTGGAAACAAGTCCTGTGGACCAATGAGGTTAAAATAGAACTCGTTGGCCACAATGATCAAAGGTATGTGTGGAGAAAAAAGGGCACAGAATTTCAGGAAAAGAACATCTCGCCAACCATTAAGCATGGGGGTTGGATCAATCATGCTTTGGGGTTGTGTTGCAGACAAACATTTCACGGGTAGAGGGAAGAATGGATTCAAAGAAATTTCAACAAATTCTTGATACAAACATAACACCATCTGTAAAACAGCTGAAGTTGAAAAGAGGATGGCTTCTACAAATGGATAATGATCCTAAACACACGTCAAAATCCACAATAGACGACCTCAAAAGGTGCAAGCTGAAGGTTTTACAATGGACCTCACAGTCCCCTGATCTGAACATCATTGAAAATCTGTGGCTAGACCTCAAAATAGCAGTGTATGCAAGATGACCCAAGAATCTCACAGAACTGGAAGAATGTTCCAAGGAAGAATGGATGAAAATCCCTCAAACAAGAATTAAAGACTCTTGTCTGGCTACATAAAGCGTTTACAAGCTGTGATACTTTCAAAAGCGGGCGCTACTAAGTATTAACCATGCAGGGTGCCAAAACTTTGCTGCAACCCATTTTCCTTTTTTTAATTTTTAAAATGTAAAAAAATTAATATTCAACTTCCTTAACTGTTCACAATAACAGTAATTTTAACAGAAGCGTCCAAACTTTTACATTCCACTGTAGATGTCATCTTGGTGTTATCCCGGTAGGCAAATGGATAATCTATCAATGGCTGATATTTTATTTTTGGTTGAACTGTAACTTGTTAAAGCACCATTCCAATGTTTTGTTTTGTTTTTAATTTTGCTCTTGAAGTGGTGCAACAAATTTAAGTTCTCTGACCCCCTAGTACTATACTTACCAGCTGCTGTTTTCATCTGTTATCAGCGTCGCTCCAGTCCCAATCTGCCATCTTGTGAACTCAACTATCACTGACCGAAAGTCAGAGATAACAGTCACAAGCACTGTGTAAATCTATGAGAACCTTGCTTTGGCATTCCTAGACTTGCATTGTGTTGTGACTTCTGCATCACCCAGCAAACACTGGAGCAATCCGGCAGGTCACAACCTTCAGAAGACCGACCGGAGTGGCGCCGACTGTAGTGGTGGCTGGTAAGTATAATAAGTTGGGGCAGGAAACTTAGATCACTTGCACCACTCCAGCGCTGCAATAAAAAAACACACTGGAGTCGTGCTTTAAATTTAGTTATTTAGGTGGAAGGCTCTGGTTCAATATATCCAGACATCTGGTGTATTTTCCCTCTAGTACAATTTTTTTTATAGTTTTCTATGGAATCTTTCCCATTTATCCAGCACATCAGTTATTGCACTAGATTTGTTTTAGAGCCCATATCAGAAAATGGTATTTCCAATGTTTTCTGATCTGGCTATGGGCGCCGAACTGGAGCACAAAGTGCACAACCTTTCATTAGTTGTGTCTGGCTCAAGTGTAAAAAACTGAAAAAAGACCAACTACGGTAATAAATGGAAACTCTGCACAGTTAATTGCATAATTCCAGGCATAGATTTGAAAAAGGTAAATTTTATCTGTGTATCTATACTAACACCCCAACCTCCATCCATCTATCTATTTTCTTTCTATCCATCTTCTATCCATCCAACCATCCACCAAACTTTTATCCATCCAACCATCCACCAAACTTCTATCCATCCAACCATCCACCAAACTTCTTTCCATCCAACCATCCACCAAACTTCTTTCCATCCATCCTCTATCAATCCATCATTCATCCATTTCCAACCATCCATCCATCTTCTATTCATCCATCCCTCTTTTATCTATCCATTCAACCATCCACCAAATTTCTATATCCATCCGTCTATCTTTTAATCCATCGATCCATCCCATGCATTCATTCATCTTCTATCTATCTTAGTGTTTATTCCTTTATTGATTCAGAACATGGAATATCATTGATATGACTTTACTTGAAATCTTCCCCTTGCCCTATTAAAATGTAAAACTGGAGGAATGTAAATATGTTGATCCCTAGAATTAGGATAGGGGTCTCTTAAACAGATATGCTGAGTGAAGCTTCAAAGGAAAGTGTTCCCATGCTATGTTGTTCTAACCCCTCCGGATCAGATTTCCAGCAGGTAAGTCTCCCCTCACACATTATACGCAGTGACTGTGTGGCCTCACACAGTTTGTGATGGCCGGTGAGATAATACTGCAGTTATAGGATATTTGGGAACTCTGCTGCAGCATTTAGGACTTCACAGCTAGATATATTAAGATACAATTTATTAGCATTGTGTAAGTAAGTAATATGGAAATTCCCACAATGCAACATTACAAGTAAGAGCTTTCTGCTAACATCTGCAGAAAACGTTAAATTCCCTCTGTGGCACTAAAAATTTACGTAATAACAGTTCTAGTAGCGGGTCTGACGGGGTGGAACATGACAGATGGATATCTTTTTCATGTAGTTTCATTCCCTGTGTCATGCAGTTCCCAGTAAAACTCCTCTCTGTGTGATCAGTTTTGGCTGCAGTATTCATTTAACTTCATATTTGACTAGCTTGTTAGGAAGGAATTGGTAACACTTTCTAACCTCTCTTAAAGGGGTTGTCCGGTCACAACATATTAATGACCTAGGGATTAATGATTCATAGGATAGATAATCAGTAGCAGATTGGTGGGGGTGCCGGGTGTCATAACCTCACCAATCAGCTGTGATTTGCTTCTGTAGTGTCCGGGTGGAAACACAGACCTGCAAAGCACAGCTCCATTCATTGTGTAGTGGTCCCTGCTGGTTACTGCAGAACAGTTCTTAAAAGAAGCTAAATTTAGGTTTTGTGCACACAAATCTGAGCTTTGTCAGCTTATAACTTTAGAGAAAGTCCTCACCTTATGCCACTGTACAGACATGTAAGGGTATGGACAAGCTGACCGTATTTCCCCATTGAAGAAACAAGTTTTATGAGAATGTGTTAATTGTGTCCTCGTCTTTTGTAAATATTGTGTAATGTATTGTGATATAGCGTGTAATACGTATTTTTAGTATGACGTGTTCCTGTATAGTAATGTAAGACAGTGTAATATATAGGGATGTAGATAGTTGACGATAGGGTAAGTTAGGAGTTGATGTTCGGGACTGGTCAACAGTGGAGGTTAGTGTTAGGGAGAGTGACTGCTTCCTGAGATTTAGACAGAGAGGGTTTGTAGTGCGAAGTGAATAGTGCTGCAATTAAAGGGTGACCCTGAGTGAGAGGAGACTAAAGACGAGGGATAGTGAGATCCTTTAGAAAAGTGACAGACGAGACAGAGTGGCCTTCGAAAGACGCCTAGGAGAGGACACCTAGCCACAAGACCTGGAGCTTGTAACGCAGAAGGTAACAGGCCTTAGCAGGACTGGGAGACGGGGATTAGTGAAGGGTCCCTAGCGGGAGATCCAGGGCGCCAGTAGTGGAAGAAACAGGGCGCAGTACCGCTGAGCAAGTAAAGGAGGCTTATGAATCAGGACTGTAGCGTTAAAGCTGGCTTGTAGCGACGTATGGAGAAACAGTGTGCCTTGAAAGCCCTGGCGTATACTACAAGGGAAGGATTCTGTGTGGAATAATGCTTCATACCATGAAGGAAACTTCCATTAGACTTTGTACCCGCTATCCCTTGCATAAAACTTTACCAAGTTACTGTTGAGTAAAGAGTTTATTTTGGAAAGGTGGTCTCCCTCATTGAACTGTGAAACACCTGGTCCTGGCCAGCCCACAGCATCGGTTACATGTGGCCTGCACTGGTGTAAGGTCCTCACAGCACAAGTCCACACACCCAGCCAGGACCCACACTTTCATGTAATGCGCCGGGGTGCTGAAAACGAGTGCCTCGCCGGCAGCTACTACTCCGTGCCACATTGCAGAAATACTGTGGCATCTGTCGTCCATAAGGTTTAATTGTATAAAAAAAAATATATGCGACATGGTATACTTCTTTTTTTATTTTTGCATTGGCCAGGAATGGGATCTGGCCGGTTCCCTCCAGTTCTCCCAAACCAGTTATTAAAATAACAGGCGAATTCGGGAAGAAGAGAAACCTGCAGAGTGGTCTGCCTTGGACTTGTTTCCACGTCTTTATCATTGTATGCATCTATAGGAGGGGCTCCATGGTGATTTAATCATGTACAAGTTACAGTAAGGTCTTTCACAACCTTAGTGTTCTCCTATGGGTGAAAAATGTGTGAGAAGGGTTGGATTTTTACAATTGTCACAAGCTACCTTCTCCCCTAATAAGGAAACATTCGAAACGTAAAAAGGGGTGGGTGGGTTCCGTTTAATATCTTTATTAAATATCCACCGGTGGGACTTGCATGTATCTTGAGAACAGGGTTCTGTTGTGTGCCATTGGTACTGCAGATTTGCCAAAAACTTACAGAATGGGATAACCCACTGAGATTGTCATTTTTTTTTACCAAATCCAAAAAGTCTCCACGGAGCCCTACAATTTTCATATACTGCTATTTTGACAGATATGATGGGAATGATTTCAGTTGCTTATTATGCCAGTGAACTAGTAATATCGTAGCGTAGAACAAGTTGGAAGATGGCCATTTATATCCTACAACTAGTTATAGAGTACTGTATATATCATGTCATGTTATGATCGGGGGTGGACAGAGACAGAAGACTGTCCCTGTGCAAGAATAATACGTGGGCCCATTGCAGTCCAATAATTCTTCATAATGAACCCATTTATATGATGCTTTGGTGGTGGTAGCACCCCCCTACCTCTAGGGTCCCTCTGCAGCTGCACTGGTTACACCAATGGTATGTCCGCCCCTGATTATGATCTATTCTATGGAAAGGTATAGGTATCTATAACTGATTGTGTCTAATCCATCCACCTATATCTATATAACTAAGATCAGTAAAACCTTATCCCATGAAGCTTTGAGGTTCTGATAATGTTGGTATAGACTCCTCATCACTCTATATCACTATCTTTCCGTAGAGGTATAATTACATGTTGCGATCATGCTGCATTTTTTTCCATGATTTTTCCAAAATTGCTGGAAAATGCATCTGTTTGTCCTAATTTTGGAAAGTTTATGGCTAAAAAAAATCTTGACCTCGGTGCCTGAATAAATTCGTAAGCAACACCCACCCCCCACCCCCCATACACATTAGATAGCTATTGGTTGAATGATGTTTTGGCTGATCGATCAGCCAGCAGCCATCTCTGCCAGCTCTCCCGGGTGCTCCTGTGTTCTGTATGAGAGAGCTGTATGCAGGTATGTCTGTTGGCGGCATATATCCATGAGACAATATGATCCGCAGTCTGAAATTGGGCATGCCGAATCGATATTTCCACCAAACAGTAAATTGTTCGGACTCCCATAGACATTAGACTGTTGACCGAACCAGTCAATATCAGAGGTATTGGCCAACATTAGTCTAATGAGTATTGAGGGCTTTACATACAGCGGATGAAATACCGTATTTTTCGGACCATAAGACGCACTTTTTTCCCCCAAATTTGGGAGGAAAATGGGGGGTGCGTCTTATGGTCCGAACGTTGCGTGCCTGCGGTGGTGGTGGAGCGGGATCTCCCTCCTTTAAGGTGGCGGCGGCAGCAAAGGAGGAGGAGATGAGATGCTGCGGGTGTCTGGCTGGGGGCTGCGGGTGTCTGGCTGGGGGTCAGCGCGGGTTGGACTGAATGCGAGCAGTGTTTGGCTGCGGGCCGGGGCGGTGAGCGGCGCAGGTTTCCGGTGTGCTCGGTCACTTCCTGAAGCTGTGATCCACAGGAAAATGGCCGCTGACTTGTAGCTCGGGCGGCCATTTTTCTATAGACCACAGCTTCAGGAAGATGGCCGTGCACACCGGAAACCTGCACCGCTCACCTCCCCGACCCGCGGTCTAACCACAACCAGACACTCACGGCCCCCAGCCAGTCACCCGCAGCACCTCACCTCCTCCTCCTTTGCTGTTGCTGCTGCTGCCGCCACCACTACCACCACCAGTCCCGGTCCCCAGGCATTCCTCGGCGGCACGCAGCCAGACCCCGGTCCTTGCCCTCAGGCAGGCCCCTATCGGCAAACACTGGCCCCGGCCCTACGCCAAGCCCAGGGCCCGGCCCCCAGCCATGCACTGGGCCTCAGCCAGGCCACCAGCCATGCACTGGGCCTCAGCCATGCCCCCAACCATGCACTGGGCCTCAGCCATGCCCCCAACCATGCACTGGGCCTCAGCCAGGCCCCCAGCCATGCACTGGGCCTCAGCCAGGCCCCCAGCCATGCACTGGGCCTCAGCCAGGCCCCCAGCCATGCACTGGGCCTCAGCCAGGCCCGTAGCCATGCACTGGGCCTCAGCCAGGCCCCCAGCCATGCACCGGGCCTCAGCCTGGCATCGGGCCCCAGCCATCTCTTCTGCTGCAGCTGCCAGGTTCCTGAGGGAGGGAACAGAGGGCCCTGCAATCCTGCTCCACTGCGACTCCCCACTGCTGGAGCACTGGATTCCTAAAGGACCCTGCCTCCTGTGACCCTCGCTCCACCGACCCCCAGGTAAGATACTGTACCTATTAAGACTATAAGATGGACCCCATCTAATAAAAATATATATTTTTTCTATATTCCACCCCAAAATTTGGGGTGCGTCTTATAGTCCGAAAAATACGGTAAGTATTGAACACGTCACCAATTTTATAAGTAAAGATATTTGTACAGGTGCTATTGACATTAAATTCTCACCAGATGTCAGTAACAACCCATCCAATTCACACAAAAGATATCAAACCATAGATGTCCTGTATTTAAGTTATGTGTAATAATGGGAAATTACACAGGAAAAAAGTATTGAACACATCAAGAAAGAAAGGAGAAAAAAAACGCCATGGAAAGTCCTGACACCAGCTGAAATCTATCAGTAATTAGAAAGCAATCCTGCCACTTAATGAAAAATACTGTAATATCAGCTGGTTCAACTGATGGCCTATAACAAGGTGTCTCATTGTCAAGGTGCAGCACAAGAAACATCTCATGATGGGTAAAACCAGTGAGCGGTCTCGAGACTTTTGCAACATTATTGTTGCGAAACATACTAGTGCCATTGGTTACAGAAGAATTTCTAAACTACTGAAGATTCCAGTGAGCACTGTTGGGGCCATAATCCGGAAGTGGAAAGAACATAATTTCACCATAAACCGGCCATGAACAGGTGCTTCCCATAAGATTTCAGACAGAGAAGGGAAAAGAATTATCAGAAAAGTTGTCTAAGAGCTAAGGACCACTTGTGGAGAGCTACAGAAATACCTGGAATCAGCAGGGACAATTGTTTCAAAGAAAGCAATATGTAATGCACTCAACCTCCATGGCCTGTATGCACGCACACCACGCAAGACTCCATTGCTGAACAAAAGGCATGTTCAAGCGCGTTTTCAAGTTTGCTCAACAACATTTAGACAAGCCTGTGAAATACTGGAGAATATAGTCTGGTCAGATGAGATCAAAATTAAACTGCTTGAATGCCATAATATACACCATGTTTGGAGGCCAAAAGACACCATACCAACAGTGAAACTTGGAGGTGGGAACATCATGGTGTGGGGCTGTTTTTCAGCATACGGCACTGGAAAACTTCATATAATTGAAGGAAGGATGAACAGACTTAAATATCAAGACATTCTTGAAAAAATCTGCTGCCATCTACCAAGATGACATGAGAGTAAACTTGTCAGCAAGACAAGGATCCCAAACACACAGCCAAGGAAACTCTTAATTGGCTTCATAGAAAGAAAATAAAGCTGCTAGAATGGCTGAGCCAATCACCTGACCTGAATCCAATAGAAATTTTATGGAAGGAACTAAAGCTCAGAGTTCATAGGAGTCCACGGGTCCTTCAGGATTTGAAGAGTGTTTCTGTTGAAGAATGGGCCAAAATCACATCTGAGCAATGCATGTGACTAGTTTCTCCATACAGGAGTCTTGAAGCTGTCATCACCAACAAAGGTTTTTGTACGAAGTATTAATTAAATTTCAGTAAGCAAGTTCAATATTTTCCCTGTGTCATTTCTCATGATTAGACATAATTTATGGACATCTATGGTTTCATTTGTTGTAAAATAGATTTTTATAAAACAGCAAAAATCACGATATTTTAGCGCAACTATATCAGTCTATTGTACGTTTTGCAGAAAAAAATGCAAAAATGTGTGACTTTTATCCAGCAGAAAAGTGTCATAAGTGGAATGAAGCATTTCCACATTGTGGGTTTTGGTTTATACGTAGCTTAAAGAGGATCGGTCAGCTCTTCTGACATCTCTGTTTTAGGAAATTCTTGTTTTCGTCATGAAATAATAGTTCGGGAATTGTGGTTATTCATTCTTGAAATTTAAGAATAAAATCACAACGGCGTGTGAGCATTGCCCTTGATGTGTCTCTACACACACAGTTTTACACTTTCACAACTGATTGGACAGTGTCACGGTGTGTACACACACCCCAACTGGTAAAAAAAACAGCAATTTGTTAAAATATTTTATAGGAGGAATAACAGAGGAATGGCACAACACAAAGCTCTAAGAAATGATCTGAACGATTTTTTATTTAAAGAGGATCTTTCACAGGATTTATTTTTAAACTGAATATCTCATCTAAGTGCTGCTGTTCCACTAATTCTGGAACAGTTGTCCTTCCAAAGTAAGAAAAATCACTGACGTGTGACTGAGGCCTTATATAACATTAAGTAGGACAAGAAGAAGCCTGAATATGCAAGGAAAAGAGAGAAAAAGAGACAAGGGCCTGATGATGCTTGTGAGTTGTGTGTGTGATAACCATTGTTGTACGGCGCTGTAGAATATGTTTGTGCTATTTACATTAATTAAATTATAATGATGCTTGTTAAAATGCACAAAATTACGGTCCTAGAGATGACAAGTTGGCCTCAATTAAATGTTCATATACAGTAGGACACAATAACTGGCTATACCACTGGCTTACTGCTGTAAATGCATATGAAAATTAAGAAATAACACATACTGAAATTCAATTTACTTTAATATTTTGCTTTGTTTTGCAAAATGCACTTTTTTTTTTAATGAGAACCTGTCATTTGCCTTTAATATTGTTTTACCTGTTCATAATGCCGCTTATCTCCAGAATCTGGCAGTGTTTTTCTTTGGTTTCAGAGATAGGGCCCCAATATAAACTCTAGTCTTGTTATCTAACTGGTTGTGGTCCTCAAAATGACTTCTACAGAGAATAGTTGGGGACCATGCCCACTTGTTACATTGCTGCTATTAACCATTGCCCTTCTGAAAGCTTCCAGACTGCATTTACTTCTCTGTTCCTTCTGTGTTTAACCATTGCCCTGCAGAAAGATATCAGTTTCCTTTACAGTTACTGTTCCCATGTAAATCCAGACATGTGGCTCTGCTGCATCTGTGCTTCCAGCTCTGCTTTTTTGTCTTCCGTCTTGTATGCCCTGCTGTTCTTGCTTATCCACAAGTCGTCCATCACGACCTGCTTGTCTGCACCATCGCCTCTGGTCCTTGCTACTCACCCAGACCTTTGGATTACAGAATCCACCTACCCAGGTGAGCCCATATTTAGTGAATGGAAAAAAACAGTATCAAAAAAAGAAACAAAAATGCTAGATTCAAGAAAACAGCAGCATTTACACCATTTAAAAAAATAGATATTTATGGGAAGTGATAAGTCCTCTTAAAGAAGTCCTTTCACCAAATTTTTCATGTTGAACTAGATACACAATGTAATAGTGGCTGCATAGCAGAATAAAATGTGGGTTTCTTTTGTTTTTTTTTATTTCACCACTACGTTGCAGAGATAGTAGCAAAGTATTTGGCGCCTAATGAGTTAACACCCACTTGGACTTAAATAAAGTTATCAGACAGTTTTCACTGAGGGTGTGTACTTCTTCTCCCTGTATGAGATTGACCAATCATAAGCAGGCAGCAACACTGAAAGGAAAGAAGAACATGACCCCACAATATCTTAGAGCAGTGTGTGAGATATATGACAGGCTGATCTCCTGGTCTAACCTCCTGCATGATTAGAAAGCACAGATGACTAACACATTTCAGATAAGGTCTCTATGGGGGGTGCAGCTGACTTGAGCTCTGTTGTAGCACAAATGACTAGCATCTTTAAAGGTAAAGCCTCTGTGGGGGGGGAAGGACCAGTGCAGGGGAGTTTAGCGCTGTCATATTAAAACCCTTCTACCAGCTCTCCTCTCATTGCACTGTGAGATTTGCTGTACTGACCTTGCTGAGAGCTCAAAGTATCAGTATCACACTGTTGTGCTCCACTTCTGATCATTCTGGAGTGAAAGCAGAACAATGTGTCATTACATCTCACACAGGATTAGTCCAGAACATGAAGGTTACCCTTTTGTAAGATGAAATGACAGCCTGATCTCACTGCAGAGCAATTACAAGTTGCTTGAGCACAACAGACATAAGTGTGAACATGGCAAACTCTGTAATCAGGAGAGCTGATAGAAGGGTTTGTTATGAGAGACAGCTAAACTCAGCTGCACTGCCCCTTCCCCCACACTGACTCACGCAGGAGGTTAGACCAGGACATCAGGCTGTCTGTCATACATCTCACAATTTGCTCTAAGCTATAATGGGGGTGTGTTCTTCTTTCCTTTGTGTGTTGCTGCCTGCTTATGATTGGTCAGCACCATGCAAGGGGAAGAAGAACACGCCCCCAGTGAAAACTGTCTGATAACACCTACCTGGACTAAAAAAAACAGTTAACTCATTAGGTACCA
The DNA here is from genome assembly GCF_046119375.1 of Phyllobates terribilis. Classification (NCBI taxonomy): domain Eukaryota; kingdom Metazoa; phylum Chordata; class Amphibia; order Anura; family Dendrobatidae; genus Phyllobates; species Phyllobates terribilis. Next base: position 69,318,041 of record NW_027362767.1, read on the forward strand.
AATACTTTGATTGCTAATATCTCCGCAACAGAGAGGCAGAATAAAAAAAAAAAAAAAAAAAGTTTTATTCCGCTCAGCAGCCACTCTTACGCCATGCAAACCGGCTCAGCATGAAAAATTCGGTGAAATATTATATATATATATATATATATATATATATATATATATATATATACACTGCTCAAAAAAATAAAGGGAACACTCAAATAACATATCCTAGATCTGAATGAATGAAATATTCTCATTGAATACTTTGTACAGAACAAAGTTGAATGTGCTGACAACAAAATCACACAAAAATCATCAATGGAAATCAAATCTATTAACCAATGGAGGCCTGGATTTGGAGTCACCCCCAAAATTAAAGTGGAAAAACACACTACAGGCTGATCCAACTTTGATGTAATGTCCTTAAAACAAGTCACAATGAGGCTCAGTATTGTGTGTGACCTCCACGTGCCTGTATGACCTCCCTACAACGCCTGGGCATGCTCCTGATGAGGTTGCGGATGGTCTCCTGTGGGATCTCCTCCCAGACCTGGACTAAAGCATCTGCCAACTCCTGGACAGTCTGTGGTGCAATGTGACGTTGGTGGATGGAGCGAGACATGATGTCCCAGATGTGCTCAATCGGATTCAGGTCTGGGGAACGGGCGGGCCAGTCCATAGCTTCAATGCCTTCATCTTGCAGGATCTGCTGACACACTCCAGCCATATGAGGTCTGGCATTGTCCTGCATTAGGAGGAACCCAGGGCCAACCGCACCAGCATATGGTCTCACAAGGGGTCTGAGGATCTCATCTCGGTACCTAATGGCAGTCAGGCTACCTCTGGCAAGCACATGGAGGGCTGTGCGGCCCTCCTAAAAAATGCCACTCCACACCATTACTGACCCACTGCCAAACCGGTCATGCTGAAGGATGTTGCAGGCAGCAGATCGCTCTCCACGGCATCTCCAGACTCTGTCACGTCTGTCACATGTGCTCAGTGTGAACCTGCTTTCATCTGTGAAGAGCACAGGGCGCCAGTGGTGACTTTGCCAATCCTGGTGTTCTGTGGCAAATGCAAAGCATCCTGCACGGTGTTGGGCTGTGAGCACAGCCCCCATCTGTGGACGTCGGGCCCTCATACCACCCTCATGGAGTCAGTTTCTAACCGTTTGTGCAGACACATGCACATTTGTGGCCTGCTGGAGGTCATTTTGCAGGGCTCTGGCAGTGCTCCTCCTGTTCCTCCTTGCACAAAGGCGGAGGTAGCGGTCCTGCTGCTGGGTTGTTGCCCTCCTACGGCCCCCTCCACGTCTCCTGGTGTACTGGCCTGTCTCCTGGTAGCGCCTCCAGCCTCTGGACACTACGCTGACAGACACAGCAAACCTTCTTGCCACAGCTCGCATAGATGTGCCATCCTGGATGAGCTGCACTACCTGAGCAACTTCTGTGGGTTGTAGAGTCCGTCTCATGCTAACACGAGTGTGAAAGCACAACCAACTTTCAAAAGTGACCAAAACATCAGCCAGAAAGCATTGGTACTGAGATGTGGTCTGTGGTCCCCACCGGCAGAACCACTCCTTTATTGAGGGTGTCTTGATAATTGCCAATAATTTCCATCTATTGTCTATTCCATTTGCACAACAGCATGTGAAATTGATTGTCAATCAGTGTTGCTTCCTAAGTGGACAGTTTGATTTCACAGAAGTTTAATTTACTTGGAGTTATATTCTGTTGTTTGTGTTCCCTTTATTTTTTTGAGCAGTGTGTGTATATATATATATATATACTCACACACACACTCACACACATGCAGTGGTGGAATGTTTTATTTCTATCTTTATGTTAGGCCTCATGCATTTGGAAGCAGCATGTGCACAGAGTCCATAGGGAGCCCCATGGAGTCCGTGCAGCTTTGTACTATGGGCACTTCTTGGGCTGCCATATGGTGCTATATAATATGGCATGACGAACGTGGCTTTGTTTTGGCTTATATGGCTGTGTATGAAAAACCTCCATATGGCTCTTTAAAAAATTGGATGTTTGGAGGACTACATATTTACAGGTATTAATTATGTATACATTATTATTTCTGCATTCGAGTGAAGTGAATAAATTCTCGGCACAACACTATAAAATGGAATTGTGTCATATAAATCACATTATATTGTTAAAGCTTTTTTTTATATATATATATATACGGTACAGACCAAAAGTTTGGACACACCTTCTCATTTAAAGATTTTTCCGTATTTTCATGACTATGAAAATTGTACATTCACACTGAAGGCATCAAAACTATGAATTAACACATGTGGAATTATATACTTAACAAAAAAGTGTGAAACAACTGAAAATATGTCTTATATTCTAGAGAATGCCAAGAGTGTGCAAAGCAGTCATCAAAGCAAAAGGTGGCTACTTTGAAGAACCTAGAATATAAGACATATTTTCAGTTGTTTCACACTTTTTTGTTAAGTATATAATTCCACATGTGTTAATTCATAGTTTTGATGCCTTCAGTGTGAATGTACAATTTTCATAGTCATGAAAATACAGAAAAATCTTTAAATGAGAAGGTGTGTCCAAACTTTTGGTCTGTACTGTATGTATTTTTAATAATATGCATAAATCTGAAATAATGTTGTGGCTACCTGTGCTAGCTATGAGTGGTCTTGATATATTCACCGGTGTAGTGTTTTCTATGCTTCAGTCTGGTATAGTCACTTTTGTAAATGTCAGGCGGTAGACGCTCCAGGTAATAGCACATATGGCCAGACATGAATAAACAAAAGAACAGTATTATGTGCTGCCCTTCTTTGTCTGTAGAACAGCGCCCTCTGTCAACAGCAGAAGGTAATTACATAAAAAGCAGAATCAATGATTGAGATTTTCACTACTGTCTACAACATTTCTGAGTGCAGTTTGGCTCAGTTAAATGTGCTGAGCGCAGCTACATGAACCTGAGATGTCCTGGAACTGCAATAATTACATTTTTGTATATAAGAATTTAAAGGAAATTTCTGAAACTGCAAACAGAATCCTGTATACTAAGGCTAAAAATTGCAAAAAAAACCCCAACACAAAACAAAAAACATTGTGGACTGAATTTGAGTTTCAAATCCTTTATTCTTATTAATTGGTAAGTGCACTTACAATGTTAGGAGTCCTAGTTCTCATGTAACAGGTCTCTACTACAGTCTGGGAGAATCCTCAAGAAATATCCATGTCTACGGGAAAAAATGCATCGCGGTATTGTATATAAAACCACAATCACAGTTTTAACATGTGGCTTTTGATTCTGCAGCACTATTGAGATAAATGAGAAAAACAAATTTTCACATTCTCATTACAGTGCATTCATGTTTTTGTCTTCCTATTCCCTGAAATGTGAAATCATTATTACTTAGTAATCACATGTATCAATGAATCCCAACAAAATGAATTGTCCAAAAATTGAGCTCCACATATACTTCCCCTCTCACAGCTACGTGCTATTCTTGCTGCCTGCATTTTATACCAGGATAAGCTGAGCATAAACCGATTAAATACAGAGTATAATGTCTACATCTGTATTCAATAAACTCCTAAGCTCCCCCTAGTGGTGGTTGCTGGAAACCAATATTTTATCATGTATTTATATGGCGCGAGACGAAATAAAATATGTGCAGCTTTGCATTTTAAAAACTGAGCCCTATATCGTGGCCAATCGTGGTAATCAATCAGAAGATTATATTTTCACCAATTTAGATAATGTAAAATGTTTTCAAGGATGGAAATTCACTTCAATGATTCATTTATATTTCTATACACAAAAATCCTAACTCGACAAATAATTCATTAATGCTTAAAGGTTGGCCAACTGTGCTCTTTTTAACTATTTGAACAGGTTGGATTGGGCTAAGAAATAACTCAAGGTTTAGGGTTCAAGCACAGATTTGTAGATACTGTGGCTCAGATTCATCAAGACTAGTGACATTAACGCCGGTCTTGATGAGGGGTGGTGAAAGAGTCAGACTCTCCTGTTTCCTGCAGAGATGTATGCCTCTTAATTAGAGATGAGTAAACCCGAACTTAAAATTTTGGGGTTCTTACGAGAGAGAGAGAGGGAGAGAGAGGGAGTTTTTCCAGATCCAAAGTTCAGATCTACATTGTTTTCAATTGGATTTGGGTTCTGGTTCCCAAACTGAACTTTGGACTAAAGTTTGAGTCAGGTACCAGAACCCAAACTTTCACAGGCCAGCTCATCCCTGCTATTAAGGAATCTGGAGCATTTGCTGCATGGCGTGCACCTCTGTGTACCACATGAGAAGTCCTACTCCAGTCAAGCACTGGAGTGAGATTTCTGGAGCAGGGAATGCCACAGCTCATCCTGAATTAGAAGAGCTGTGGTGTCATGCCTCCATCTTGGCGGAGCTGGGAGAAACTGATGTGAAAACTTTGAGATGCGCCAAAATTTTAAGACATTTCAAAAGTCACTATTTGGGCGTAAAAGCTTTGAGAAATTATGCCCATTATTCTTTTCTTAAAACACTGCTTCCCTTAATCATGCGGCATTCAGTAGAGTATCTCCATTTAAAATAAAGTATGGGCACAGAGCATTCCATGGACATGGGCAGCACGGTGGCTCAGTGGTTAGCACGGTTGCTTTGCAGACCAGGAGTCCTGGATTCAAACATCTGCAAGGAGTATGTATGTTCTCCCCGTGTTTGCGTGGGTTTCCTCCGCCACTCCAAAGACATACTGATAGGGAATGTAGATTGTGAGCCCCAATGGGGATAGTGATGGAAACGTCTGTAAAGTGTGATGGAATATGATGGTGCTATAAAGTAAGAATAAATAAAATATTATAGATTTGTCTACGGCTGTGTAGATCATGCCTTAGAGTCCAAAAAATTGTATTGCAATGATTTGTACCAAGCTGCGGATGGGACTTCTTCACACCCATGTATTTTAGTTAGTCTTCATTTAATTTTATCTCCTTATAGTCTTTTAGTGAAGGCGGTCTCATTTTTTATTATTAGTGGATGTCAAATGTGTGCTTGTTACAAAAACTTTTATATTTTTTTATACAGTTTGTAACAATACATAACCATAGTTTAACACTATTTAATTTTTTTTTTGCAGCAGACAGGAAGAGCTTGGAGTACATTCCCCAGCAATCCACTGTCCAGTCTTCAGGACTTGGGAGATCCAATTTGTCTACAGCACTTTCTAACGTAATTCGCATGCATTATCTTATTTAAGGAGTACTGTGGCTTGGACGTTTAAATTACTTTTGTGTATCATGTTACAAATCACTTTATCCTGAGAAACTAAAAGAAACCCAGCAGAACATTTACTCGACTTGCAAAAATTAAAGTGCGTAATGCATAAATAAAAAAAAAATAAAATACAAAAGATGTGTAAACTGATCGTGATCTTAAAATAATTTGTATATTGTAAAATTCTATTTTTTAGAACAGATTCATTAATTCTATTATTCATCAAATTGAACAGACGGAGAACAGATTCTACATGTGCATCCCGTGAAAAAATGATTTACTGTGGAAATTAAATAAAAAATAAATTAAACATTGCATATAAATATTTTTTTTTTATTTTGCATATTCTTTTAATCTTTATATTCCCTTTTTTTTTTGTTTACCTTCTATTATTTAATCTTGTCTTTTTGGCATTATTTTGTCAGTGTTTTATTCCACATGCGAGCGACATCTTGAAGTAATCAGAAGCTGAAAAGGACTCGTCCCCCTGGCATCTCAGGTTAAATAAGGCGCTCTAGGAAAATATGGTAGGCCCATTACAAGAAACCTGATCTGCCTTCATCAAGACTCCAATTGCCATTGCATTAGGATTGATTAGAGACCAGCAGTACCGTAATGACCCAGGGAGAGGGGCAGCATTGGGACCTCTAATGGCAAAATCTCACGGGGGGGGGGGGGGTGGAGGCTGATAGTTTTAGGTTACCATGAAAATTTATATATTTGTTTTTTATTTACCTAAGCAAATCAGATATCATGAGAATAAAAGGAAACAAAAAAATTAAAAATTAGGAGTGAGGAGGAGGAAAGGGATAAACGTATTGCTAATATCTCCCAACAGACTTCCTGTATAATTTGTTACATATAATAGCACAGAATATGAAACAAATAAACAAAGTAGCAAAAACAATTGTCATTAGCTTCCAGGGGCACAGATAACAGAGGCCTCCAACATTTGGGTCAGAGACAGAATAGCTGTGGCTTTTAGGCCTGTAATTTAGTATTTTACAACCACTGCAAAAAAGTGCAGAATTCTACTTTCTTTCTTAGGCTCGCTGCTCTGAGACAGGGTGTGACCACAGAAAATGATTTGAGGGGTCTACTGGAGGGCAAGCCAGAGCTGAATTTTTCTCCTAGAGAGTCAACAAAAATGAAGTTTTATTATAATGTGACTGAGCTGCAGATATTATGTTCTACGACCATAGATTGCCCCCTTACTCCTCAATTCAGGCAGGAGGGAAGAAGACCCCCCCCTACGCACTCTTTTAAAAGCCATGCAGATTGCCCCTATGCTGTGAGTCACAACATATACACCTCATAGTGGGGCATTCAGCGAAGTTCACTGCATAATTAACTCCATCTTTCCTGGCCAAGTTAACTGTTTATTTAGTGTCACATACTATTACCATCAGCGGCCCTTCTCTCCCAGAAAAATTAGCTCGCAGACTTCACCCTGCAAGGGCAAATTCTTCCTTCCTCTACTGCTGGAGGGGTTTTTCTTTGACCAGTAATTAAACAGTTAAAATGACCATGGAGCGTGTCTCTTGAATGCATTGTGCCTGCAGATATTTAGGAATAGATCTCAATGGCTGCAAAATAGACTTTGTTTTTTTTTTCTTTTTCTGATCATGAATTGATTTAATAAAGAAACATATTTCGTGTCAGGTTCTGGTGTGAATGATGAGCCAGCAATATAGATCATGTAAGGCCCCGTTCACACGTTCAGTATTCGGTCAGTATTTTACATCAGTATTTGTAAGGTAAAACCAGGAGTGGGTGATAAATCCAGAAGTGGTGACATGTTCCTATTATACTTTTCCTCTGATTGTTCCACTTCTGATTTTGGCTTACAAATACTGATATAAAATACTGAACGTGTGGAGCAAAGTGATCCCAGATATAGGCCATGTTCCCACAGAGAGTAAACACTGTGTTTTATTTTTCCACTGATTTTTGTTTTTTTTTGCAGAAAACCTTCTGCTTTTAACATTTCAAGCAAAGTGCATGTGATCATATGAGAACTCATGCCCATTGTGCATTATTTGGTACATTTTTTTTTTCTCTTTCCCATAAGAATTTAAGTACAGAATTCCAGTATTTCTGCACTAAAATAACCAATAGAAAATGTGACTTCAAATCTATACCCAAAAAAGGCATAAAAAAGGGGGAAAGTGCATTAAAAAAAAATGCAATAAAAATGCAATAATCACAGCAAATTGCTAATGCTTGTTTTGGTGTGGTCACATGCAGAAATAAAATAGGGGGGGGGGGGGGGGACCAGGGTTTTTTTTTGCATGTGGGAAAATGGCCTATGTATTTTTTGGTGCATTTTTTCCCTATAGGTTTCTATGGGGAGCCTGAAAAATGAATGTAAGAATCTCAGCACTTTTGCACAAAAAATTACATTGCAAAAACGCTGCTTCAAATCTGCACCAAAAATGCATAAAAAAGGGGGAAAACGCAGCAAAAACACAATTATCAGAGGAGATCGCTATTGTGTTTACGTTGTACCAGTAAAAAAAATTTGCATATGGGAACATGGCCATACAATAAAATGTGGCTCAATAGCCATTAAATTAATTGTATGTGTATAATATTCTATTTTTCCCTTATGCCCCAATTGTTAAGGCCATTTAATTATTTTTATTACTGTATTTAAAAAAAAAAAAAGCACAACATGTACTTTCTTCTATGCAAGTTGTAAATGCATCTCCCATAAATATTAAGATATGTAATATGATGGTTATTGGGTGTAAACTGAACATAATAACAGGACTGTTCAATGACGGTGATGGTTAATAGGACTTAATGGGCTGCGTCTGGTATTGCAACTCAGCCTGAGCTGCAATACTGGATGCTGCCTGTGAGCAAGAGTGCCACTGTTTCTTTTTTTTTGTAATCTTGAACAAGGCTTTTTAACATAAATCCACCATCCTGTTGGAATTTTCTATAAGTCACCACTATGTCAGAGAAGATACAGTTACTTACTTATTAGTCTTATTTATGTATTCATGAGTATTGAACAATTAATTGACTAATTAGGTCTAATATTTCTGTTCTGTAAAATAATGATGGCACAGCTGAGCACGCACAACACACAATGAGGCTATAAAGAGTTACAAAGAGGGGACGCTACCCTATAAAGAAATGATGACCAGCTTTCGGAAATACAACCCATCTAGATTCTGCTGATGTGCACCAATAGTCATGCTTGTGTGGGGATGGATTGGTTTAGTTAACACATTTTGGATATCTCCTCATAGAAAGTGTCCTTCTATATGCAAATATTACTTTTTTTCTACAACTTAGACAATTCTACACAAAAGGAGAACACCAACTGGAGAGAGGGACAAGAAGCATCCGTATACAGCTCCACTTGGCCTTTCCCAGCTCTGTAAACTCTGGCAGGAGTGAAGCATAATGGAAAAATTTGCACTTGGCCCTACTTCTAGTATTTGATCATCATTTTATTATAATGTAGGACCCATGTTAATGTTAAATTCTCTGAAAAATCGAATTATCAAGCTAGTATTAAAAATTTTGCAATTAAATCTATAAAACCAGAGATTAAGAAGGTGACATAAAGTTTACTCTCTCCTGACTGCTAATACACCTTTGCACTAATCTCTTGAGCAGCATCCCAGTTGCCTTTAGGCTGTGAGGAGCATCTTGAACAATGGCACCAGCATCTCCAAGTCATCCAGGACAAATTGAGGAGGCTTCTGGCCACAGCTTTCCTTCAATCACCTCCTCAGTTTTGTTTATACAGGTGCCTACCTAGTAATTACCTCCAGCTCATTAAAGTGTCCACTCTAGTTTATAGATTTGCTGTATTATTTTTATTCCAGGACACCGGCAACCTACAGATATATGTTAAGGGATTGAGGAGGTTATTTAGAAAGAAAATACAAGTGCTTATTGTTTTGGTTTAGGGCAGCCTATGTCACAGGCCTGGCTGGTGGGCAATGCACCACTGCTGGAGAGCAGATCGGGTGTCACACTGCAGATTCCCACTACAGATAAGGAAATGTGATCTAGTTTTCAGAACAGCAAGTGGTTGGGAAGAAGGAGGAAAAAAAACCTTTCAAACACAAAGCTCATTTACTAATGGACTGGTTTTGTGTTACCCAACCCAATGTACGGGAATGGCCAAGAGATAAATAATCTGCTCCAGGAGCTCAACATCTAATTAGGCTGCTCTAGTGTCCTCTGTGCTGGGCTGGGTGCAGAGGGTCGGATGTATTTTTAGCATAGTCTTCTGGTACACCATATCAGACTGCTTTATGGGTATCATCTGCATCTATATATATTCATTAGGGCTGAACAGGGCTATGTTCACCATGGAAAATAAAAAATAATAATAAAAACACATATATATACGATAGTTCTACTATATATATTTATATATATATATATATATATATATATATATATATATATATATATATGTGTGTGTGTGTTTTGGGGACATTTAGAAACTATGAATATTTGATTAATATCTGTCATCCCATTATGCATTGGACCAATACAACTACCTCTGCCACTGTATTTGTGGTATTATAATAACATTTTGGATGAGGACATGCATATGTGTTTATTGCATTATTCCATATATGCAACAGTATACTATTATTGCATGGTTACGTATATAAATTGTGCATTATTGTTGCATTTTTGACATATACAGAACATATTGCATGCATATTTCATTGCCTTGTATGATTTATTTGCATTGTGAGACTTATGGACTTTTAATTTTTCAGAATGTATTGGGCTGGGTTTGCACTTGTATATCCTTTTCTATCATGCAGCATCTTCCAGCCAACATTGCACAAACATCAGTAGTGAAACTGTATGTACCAGAATGCCAAATAGTTTATAAACGTCTCATACTGATTGTGAATTTTAGATGTGTAAAAATATTAACAGTTGTTGTTGTTGTTTTTTAAGAAACTGTCAAAATTCAAAATGGGAAGAAACTAGCAGCTCCTCAGTGTGTGAAGCATTTTTTTTGCAAGCATATAATTTAAAATTGAATGTATATACTGTTACACTATTCCAATGCATATATATATATATATATATATATATATATATATATATATATATATATATATATATATATATATATATATATATATATATATATATATAATGCATTGGAAGCCTACAGTATATAATAGTACAATATATAATATCAATGTGCATCTCTGCAGTGTGTGTGTGTCAGATGGGGTGGGGATCTGGCTCAGCAATGCCCTCCTGGAAGGGGCAGGAATGTGTCCTCTTGGAGCAGTTGATGGTTATTGACAAGGCAGCTGTGGCACCGGAACGACTGTTAAACCTACTCCCAATTCAGCTCAGCTCATACCCTAAAGTCTGGAACAAGTGCGCAGAAGAGACCTTAGAGCCCCCAGCCCCTGTCTCCCAAAATAGGGATTCTTCCCTGTAATTCTAGAAAATATTCTGATACCTTAAAGGGGGCTGGATATATGCTAATTCCTGGAAGACTTCAGGACATCCTAAGCCTTTATCCCTGCAGTACATATATAAATCTATAGGTGATTTCTAGTAAGATGATATCGAAACGTTGGCTACATTCTATACATCCTCCAGAATGACCAATGGTACACGTTATAATAAGTATTAATTTTTTCCCTGTGTTTGTAAATATTTATTTAATATTATCATGAATGAATATTGATTGCTCAACCTCTTAAGTGCCAATAATCTTCCATAAGAAAAGTAGTTAAATGGCCATTTAGTACTTTTAGACAATGACAGATAAATATCCACTTCTCCCAGCACCTCTGTATTCTCTTATCAGAGAGTATTGTTCTCCTCTTATTGCCTCCCTTGCTACCAACAATACATTATTACCTTTGTTTACAAAAGCCTAATTGTTTTAGGGAACTTTTTTTTTTTTTATAATTGCTTTCAAGTAAGGTGTGCAAATGAGGATTAACATAATGAGACTGGGAACTCCTTGTGCTTAATGCCTTGGTATGCTAGACCAAAGAGAGAAGAGGAAATACATGGAATTTTGTCGGAATGCTTGTGTTGTCTGTTTAGTAGTAAATATTAAGCTACTTATTCATATAGCTCTAGAGCAAAAAAAATAGCATGAAGTCTTCACAACCACCCTGATATTGGAAATATACATAAAAGAACCATAAATTCTAAAACATACAGACATCATATATATGTGTTTGTTTGTTTGTAGTGTATATATATATATATATTTATACATACATATATGCATATATAGATACACACATTATGTAGACATACATAGATACACACACATTATGTACATATATATACACATACATTATGAACATATATATACCCACATGTACATAAATATACACACACGTACATATATATATATATATATACAAAGACTATGTACATATATATATATATATATATACACGCACTACGTACATATATATAAACACACACAGATTACATACATACACACACACTCATGTACATATATATACCCATACATTATCTACATATATATATATATGTACACACATTATGTACATATACACACATACATATATACAGTTTATACACACAAACACAATGTACATATATATATATATATATATATACACACACACACACACACACTCATGTACATATATATACCCATACATTATCTACATATATATATGTACACACACATTATGTACATATACACACGTACATATATATATACATACACAATATGCATTACTTATAGAGCTATAGCCATAAATCTGCATCTATCTATCTATCTATGGATCTATCTATCACCATACATTTAGCCCCTATGTTCCCCATGCTGCCTCTGTCCTGTTTAATAATTCATCCCTATTCATCAGCACATGTTTTATTCATAGCAAGCATTAAGGTAATTAAATACCTACTCACCTGAACTGGACAATGACATTTTTTGATTTTTTTGTTTCCCACAGAGCTCTGCTGTTATAATTGATTTGTGCAGAGATGAGTCTTGGGTCCCCTTAGGTGATACTTGAGAAGGGTCTCATGTTGCAAGGCCCTGGCGTGTCTACCCCCCCCCCCCCCCTCCTTTCTCTCTTCCCACCCAAGGGCAGCAGCATCACCCCTGCCCTCCCCACCCTCCAGTCTGTGCTCCATGCTCTGCAGCCTGCCCCCATGTGTGCAGCCAATCAGTGTGTACAGCAGTGTGGAGCTTTAAGGAGGCTTCTACCAGAAGAGTGACAAACTTCTAGGAGCTACACGCAGCATCCCCTGTCCTGAGCAGCCTGTGCACTGTGTCCTCTGGTGGGTTTTTCTGCTTATACACTCTTGGATATACCCTGTGTGACTTGCACTAGTTCTCCAGTGTATGTGGAGCTCCTACACACCGAGTCTTCTGGCTGTGTCTCAAGCACACTGAGCCATGTCTATGCTGCCTTCCTTCGGCTTTACGCAGGAGCAAGTAGCCTGCGTCTGCGAGGTTCTGCAACAAGGGGGGAACCTGGAAAGATTGGGCAGGTTCCTCTGGTCCCTACCAGCCTGTGATCACCTCCACAAGAATGAGAGCGTCCTGAAAGCTAAGGCTGTGGTCGCCTTTCACAGGGGAAACTTCAGAGAACTTTACAAGATCCTGGAGAGTCACCAGTTCTCCCCACACAACCACCCCAAACTGCAGCAGCTGTGGCTGAAGGCGCACTATGTGGAAGCTGAGAAGCTCAGGGGGAGACCTCTTGGGGCAGTGGGGAAATACCGGGTGAGAAGGAAATTTCCTTTGCCAAGAACCATATGGGATGGTGAAGAGACAAGTTATTGCTTTAAGGAGAAGTCTAGAGGGGTTCTAAGGGAATGGTATGCTCATAACCCCTACCCCTCTCCCAGAGAGAAGAGGGAGCTGGCAGAGGCCACTGGACTCACCACCACCCAGGTCAGCAACTGGTTCAAAAACAGGAGGCAAAGGGACAGAGCTGCAGAAGCCAAGGAAAGGTAAGACTGACCAAGGGAAGGGGACTTGTCATGCACAGGCTTCATGTTGTTTCCCAACTCTTGGTGTTCTAGCAACAGATCATGTAAAAGCAGCCTGAGCCTTCAAATACCAAACCCCCGCATCTGTCTGCTAAAAGTCCCAGACAAAGAATCCCCATCATCTCCTGCTGCCACACGTGGTTTGGAATAGGATACTGACCACTAGTCCGTCCAGCACACAGGAGGTTAAAGCAGATCTGCTGGATGAGGAGTACAGGGTCGTCCATGAATGGTACTCCCAGTAATGATCTCGCCTTTTGCTGCACCCCCCTAGCTGTAGTAGGGCTCTCATAGACAGCAACATCAACAAATAAAGAGGTGACTGTGGAGTCTTGTGTTTTCCTAACTTACCGCATACTCTGCCGTGGCTGTCAGGCCGCCATTCACACACATAGAATTATTATTATTACACCTTATCTGTGGATATAAGGTTCCACATCTGAGTGACTGGGGCAAGGACAGACACAAGGCACAGAGTACAGAGAATATACAGAATACAGAGTACAGAGAATATACAGAATACAGAGTACAGAGAATATACAGAATACAGAGAATATACAGAGTACAGAGAATATACAGTATACAAAGTATACAGAGTACAGAGAATATACAAAATACAGAGTACAGAGAATATACAGTATACAAAGTATACAGAGTACAGAGAATATACAAAATACAGAGTACAGAGAATATACAGTATACAGAGTACAGAGAATATACAAAATACAGAGTACAGAGAATATACAGAGTACAGAGAATATACAAAATACAGAGTACAGAGAATATACAGTATACAAAGTATACAGAGTACAGAGAATATACAAAATACAGAGAATATACAGAATACAAAGTATACAGAATACAGAGAATATACAGAATACAGAGAATATACAGTATACAAAGTATAAAGAGTACAGAGAATATACAAAATACAGAGTACAGAGAATATACAGTATACAAAGTATACAGAGTACAGAGAATATACAAAATACAGAGAATATACAGAATACAGAGAATATACAGAGTACAGAGAATATACAGTATACAAAGTATAAAGAGTACAGAGAATATACAAAATACAGAGTACAGAGAATATACAGTATACAAAGTATACAGAGTACAGAGAATATACAAAATACAGAGAATATACAGAATACAAAGTATACAGAATACAGAGAATATACAGAATACAGAGAATATACAGTATACAAAGTATGCAGAGTACAGAGAATATACAAAATACAGAGAATATACAGAATACAAAGTATGCAGAGTACAGAGAATATACAGAATATAGATTATATACAGTATACAAAGTATACAGAGTACAGAGAATATACAGAATATAGATTATATACAGTATACAAAGTATACAGAGTACAGAGAATATACAGAATACAGAGTATATACAGTATACAAAGTATACAGAGTACAGAAAATATTCAGAATAGAGAGTACAGAGAATATACAGAGTACAGAAAATATACAGAAAACGGATTAAAGAGAATATACAGAATACAAAGTATACAGAGCACAGAGAAATACAGAGAAGACAGGAGAAGTCACTGCAGAGGGCTGGAGAGGAGGAATTATATGCTCTGTAAGAGTATAATCACATCCAAACATTGCTACAAATCTCATTGCAATGCCATATTCTCCAAGTCTATCTATCCTCTACCTATCAATTTTTATCTATCTATCTATCTATCTATCCATGTATCTATTTATCTTTATCTTTTACTGTCAATTACCAGTTTATTAATGTATCTTAATTGATTTGGTCTAAAATATATTCCCAATTAAAAGAGAACTCTTTTTAACTAAGCACGAAATATTTCTAGTAACAGATGGCTGATACATAGGAGAGATAGACAAATAGATAGATAGATAGATAGTACTTATCTATCTATCTATCTAATTGGCAACTATTTTTTCCAGGTAGATTGATAAAAAAAATGGAGGCAGCACACCAATACAGCAAGTTAGAAAAATGTTCACTGACCTATAATAAATAACCTTTATGGGTCATTAAATATTTTTCTAACTCTCTATTGGTGTGCTGCCTTGATAGATAGATAGATAGATAGAAATAAAAAATTGAAGCAGCACTTTTTTTTTAAGTATTGCTCCCCTTTTTTCTTTCTACTATTCAGGTTTGTCTTAACTCTCTTTTTTGATATGATACTGGTTCTGCTTTTTTCCTTTTTAATATATATTTAAAGACACATTAATAGTTATTCCTCTACCCCTTCTTATATATGTTTCATTTTTTTCCTTCTCCAGAGAAAACACAGAAAACAACAACACATCCAGCAACAAACAGAACCAGTTGTCTCCTTTGGACGGAGGGAAGTCTCTAATGTCCAGCTCTGAAGAAGAGTTTTCACCCCCCCAGAGCCCGGACCAGAACTCAGTCCTCCTCCTGCAGGGTAGCCTCAGCCACCCGGGGGGCTCTTCCTACACTTTGAGCGCTTTGGGGGCTTCTCAGGGCGGCCATGGCCTGGCCAGCCACCAGCATCAGCTGCAGGACTCACTTCTCGGACCTCTTACCTCCAGCTTGGTGGACCTAGGATCCTAAACTAGTGATCAGACAGGGACTGTGAAGGAGACACGCGTGGACTGCACAATGATTGTATATAGCGAGACACTTGGTGGTTTCAAAGCTCATCTCATGGTACTTAATAATATGTAAAGAGACTTTTTATAATGCTGTTGATGACAAGACCCCTCATGTCCCCAATGTTCACCGAATGCTCTTATAACCCCCTATAGCTCTTCTGCAATTAGCCAAAGCTGAGGACAGAGGCACTAGGACCCCCTCCTCCTGCAGAGCTCCCTCCACCTCCTCTCCATAGGATATAACACCACACTACAGGATATTATCATTATTATTATTATTATTATTATTGTGCTTTATTTATGAAGATCCGTATTTTTTTTTTGTTTTCCTCCAAAACCCAAGAAAATCCTAAATAATGGAAAAAAAAAACCCCAAAGAAAACATCTCTGGGGCTGAATGCTCTTCACAATGTCGCGAGTTCACCAGTTTGGAGGAGGTTACGTTTACAATTTATTTTTTTTTTCACAATTTAGTGGTATAAATCGATTGCAAAGTAGTTTATAATAAAATACAGTATTAGAAAACAAAATTAACTAGCGCCTGATGTCTTTTGTCCAAAATCAGAAGTCGCTGCGACATTTGAAGAAATACTGCGCATATTAGGTAAAATTACTTCTTTAGTAAATGTCCTTGTAGACAATGGCAGCATGTAAATCATTTTTTATGAAACACTGACCGCAAACATCAAGAACCCGATGTATATTTTTCTCTCTCTTGTGAAAGGTAGTGTCGCAAAATTTCCTAAATATTCGCATATTTATGCATTTATGTATTTTTTATTTATTACATTATCTCAGGGTCTAAACTAATAATGCATTTTCTTATAGACTGATCTGTAATTGGACAGTTAAAAATTATTGTCCCTATTAGTCGCACAATTTGCGAATATTACTTACATAAAGGCGCAAACACTAAAGCTGTCAATATACCTGACATATCACCATGTATTTCTTGTTGACTGGTATTGGAAAAGCGATTGAGTGCTGTAACCATGAAGTGGTGGTCGTCTGCTGGGCACAGTGAATGCAATATATGGGAGACCACGTCAGTCATTGCTAGAATTTTCTCCAGATCCCAAATGCTAAATAGTTTGATCAGAATAGTTAGATATATATTTGAGCATAATATAGCAGAGTTCTTATTCTTTCTTGAAACTACAAATTTAGCATCTGCATTTATTTTAAATAATAATATTAATAATAATAATAATAATTATCACAGCACAGCAATACATTAGGTAAATGTATTATTATTATTATTATTTTATTTTCACTTACTGTCTCCAGGTGATATACATATTTTAGGTTAATGCTAACCCCATTTATTTTCCCTGACTATTTACCTGTTCAGAGGAAGATGGTCAGTATAGAATAATATAACATTAGATAATATTTCAAAGATAAACTCCAATACACAAACCTTTATCATAAGTAGTACAAATGTGGGTATGTGTGTAATAAGAACATATAGACCAGAGTGTATAAATCTGATTGATCAGTGTAATACTGTACAGTATATACTTGAGTATAAATACTAGATATTGTGTATGAAATTTGTTCCTTTCATATTTTACCACATTTTTTCCACACATTCATATAATTATTTACAGTCCATGCCTATACATATCCACATCATATACATACAGCTCTTCTCTCTACTTTAGTAGTAAGCAGTTTAGTCTCTTATGCCCGATCCCATTGGGTGCAGTTAATGATCCTTTTGTTGGTGTTTTGGGCCATTAATAGATGTTTATATAAGTGACAGCAGTGTTTGCTCTCCAGCTTGGGGACGTGGAGAGATGTCCCCCTCTGCAGGAGGCTGCTGCCCGGGAATGGGGGCAATCCTCACACTTACCGAAAAAACAAACACCCCTCTAAGTGCAAGAACTGGAGACATGTCAGACGACTTCTATTATTTACATTTGCCACAATTCAGGATAGATAGATAGATAGATAGATAGATAGATAGATAGATAGATAGATAGATAGATGATAAAAAAAAATCGATATAGGGAATGAAATAAAAAAGAAATTACATAATTACATGATTAAAAGGAATAAGAAAGGATAAAATATATAAAGTAGATATATAGACAGCAGTATATATTGTAAAATAAAATGGATAGATAAATTAATTGATTTCACATGAGAGGAAGGGAAACAAAAATGTAATAACCTGATTGAAGGGACTAAGATAGGATGAAATATATAAAACAGAAGTTCTTAATAAAATTAAACAAAATGGATAGATAGATAGATAGATAGATAGATGAATAGATATAGAAAAATAAGTCAGTATGAAAAAAATAAAGGACTTTTTTATTAGCCCATATGGCAACATTTCGGTTCCAGGCTTGAGAAAGGTTCTGTTGTGGAACCGAAACGTTGCCTTATGGACTAATAAAAAGTCCTTTATTTTTTTCATACTGGCTTGGAGTGCTGCTATATAATTTTTGACCAGAGGTTATGGGTCCAAAGAGCTTTGCTCCCCTAATGTAATATTTTTTCACTGCTTCATTTTACCTTTTTTTAAATAGATAGGCGAATAGATAGATAGATAGGTGATTAGATAGATAGGTAGGTAGTAGATAGATAGATAGATCTGGGTAATAAGTAAATAAACTTTTAAACATTTCAATAGCATAAAAATGAAAGGATGGAATGGTAACATATTTATTTAGATATATAAAGAGTAGTATACAAATAATAAAGTAGATATATAGTGCAGCTATAATGTCCGATTAAATCATAGATGAAAGAGTAATCACACATACATGCCAAATTAGTCACAATCTGCGCAGTATTAGAAATATACACTAATTTACCAGTCTGTCTATTGGTCCATCGTGCTCTCATATATACAGACAAAGAGTTATCATTCATTTGATGTTACTGCTTTTAAATCTCATTATATCCCAGCAAATTCACACGTTTTACTGTGCACTAGTTGAACTTGTAGATAAGTGAGGTCCATTCACCGCCTGCAGTAAATTACAAGATCAGTCCTTTCCAGGTGTAAACTTCTGTCTATGATGCCGGTGTACACACTCTGCCGGTGTATCAGAGAAGGGTGGATGGATAATTGTTACAGAATTCCTCAGATAGTATTAACAACTTAATGACGATTATCGAGGGCTTTGCTTTTGCCATTTATTATTAGAATTACTGTAATTGTCGGGTCATGCACAAGTTAATCCGATTTTAAACGAAATTTTAGTTAAATTCGCCAGGGGGGAGAGGTGGAGGAGAAAAAAGGGGTCACAGATCATCACCCTGCGAATCATGACCAATACAACATCATCCTCTCCTGATATTCGCATCCATTAGAGTGGATGCATGTCTCCTACACAACTGTATATAGGAAGATAAGAAATAAATCTCTTGTATTTAATTATAACATGAAGTAATGTGAAATCAGCGAAACTCAGTGTAATTTATATTACATTACATACAATTACAGGAAAAGTTAATGTCCCTTGTGAAAATGGAAGTAATCTGCTATATTGTATCATTTGGTATTGTCGGGACATCATTTATGAAAGGAGAAAATTATTGTGCATTCGGCACAGTTGTAATAATTAAACCTACATCTATCTATCTATCTATCTATCTATCTATCTATCTATCTATCTATCTATCTATCTAATTAAAAAAAAAGGAAGACAGCACACTATTTTAGAAAAATTGAAAATGTAATTTAATAGCTCATTGAGGCTCAGCGACGTTAGGTTCAAAAGAGAACCTTTTTCAAGCTTGAAAAAGGTTCTCATTTGAACCGAAATGTCGCTGAGCCTCAATGAGCTATTAAATCACATGTTATATTTTTTTTTTCTAAAATGGTGTGCTGTCTTCATTCTTTTTTAATTATCTGTAGTATTGGTCTATATTTTGAAGGTCTGGCACCCATACTACTGCATCTGCTTGCTAGTGCAGCTTTCAAATGTATTATCTATCTATCTATCTATCTATCTATCTATCTATCTATCTATCTATCTATCTATCTATCTATCTATCTATCTATCTATCATATAAAAAGAAAGAGGCAGCACTCCAATATAGATGCAAAAAAGTGTGGACTTTATTCAGCCCAAATGGAAAAATTTTGGTTCAGAGAATGTTTGTGGAGCCTTGAAAAGGGTTCTGTGAACCGAAACCTTGCCATTTGGGCTGAATAGAGTCCACACTTTTTTGCATCTATATTGGAGTGCTGCCTCTTTCTTTTTATATTATCTATCTATCTATCTATCTATCTATCTATCTATCTATCTATCTATCTATCTATCAATCTATCTCAGCATGCAAGCTTACTATAGTCGATAGCTGTTTTGTAGCTTAGTGTCATGTCATCTGCTAACTCCTCATATACACTGTATCTTCTCTAGATATATCAGTAGATAGGAGTATCTTATAGGTATTATGTGCCCTATTATGTTATGTTACCCTCTTACCCCCCTAAAAAAGGAAATGGTGAAAGTCGGCCATAGGACATCAGTGGCCAGTGTGATCCAGGGATCTTAAGAGAGGGAACAAGGGAGCTGTTCCAAAATTGCTGTAAATAAACAGATGATATTACAGCACACACAGCCCCTACACACACAAATATCCTTTTACCAAACACTGTGCTGCTCTAGTTTATAGGCCAATTGCATGTAGAATTGTAGAATCTTTAGGGAAGGGTATTTTAATCCTGTGCTGTGTATAGGAGAGTTAACTGTGGTGTGTGTAACTGCTGGGTTAACCTCTTACATACTAGGCTACTTGGCTGTATTAGGAGGGTTACACTTTTGTATTCCAGATAGTTGCACCCTACATTAGGAATACAGTTATTAATATTGTGTTGCTGTCTGTCTCATACTGTGGTGCCTTAATCATTCCTATTTCACACTCTTCCTGTGTATTAGGAGGGGTAACCATTGGTAGCCCTCCTCTGTACAGCAGGGTGGAATAACTGTAATTATGCTTTCCACAGTCCATTAGAAATGTTCAGTGCAGCGTATGTAATACCTATCCAATTTTTTTTTTATGGAGGAAAGGAAGTACTCCAATAATGCCCATGACGGAGTGGAGAGCATATTGGGTTACTGGGAAAAGTCAATTTTATGGGGGTAGTGAGAAATGGGAAAGGAGAGAGGGCTCCTTCTCTTCTGGCTACAGATAGATTGGGCTGAAGATTGACTGTAAGGATGTAGTATGGTATTAAAAGGCTATTTTGTCATAATAAGAACTAGGGTCAATTAAAATAATACATCATTCAATACATACAACTGATCAGATCAGATCATGAAAATATAGATTTAATACCCTTAACATAACGTGTATTGTTGTCTGTATAAATCTAGCTTGATATTGTGCCAGTAGAATCCCTTTATATGTATTTTACATGTAATTGATCCATTATGCTATGTGATTAGGTTACACAATTGTTATGTTATTATATTTATATATGGAAGATAAACTGGTCCATGGGGAGCGGTAAATAATGTGTGGAGGAAGAGGAAGCTAGCACTCAATGTCAGAGCCATATATAATAGAGGAATACAGGAGGGGACAATTGATGGCTCTGCAGTTGTTGTGGAATTGCATTTCTTTACATAGCCACTTGAATAAAATAGAAACATACTGTAGACAAGAGAAGACAAAATAAGACCCAGTGGTCCCTAGGCTTTTATTATAGACTTTGCTGACCACAGATATTAATCACGTGGTGGTACTATATAGTAGTCACTTCTGTATGGGCTTCAGGTCTCTCATTTAAAGTGGACCTGTCACTGGGTCAAAATGGGCATTTTTTTTTTGCTCTATTTTTATTCATGCTGCTCCCCAGAGTATTTTCTAATAGCCATACTGCTCCAGAGATATGGGCCTTTTTATTTAGAGATGTTTTTTTTCCCCCAAGGGAACATGGCTCACAATGCAGAGCAACCTAAATTCTGTGAACCACGCCCACCTGGTAAAAAAACAAAACATAAAAAGTACCACTAAATAAAAAGGCCCTAATCTCTGGAACTGTATGACGAATTAAAAAAATAAAATAAAAACAAAACAGAATATTCAGAGGAGCAGCAGGAATAAAATAAGAGCAAAAACTGGCTACTTTTGACCTGGTGACAAGTCCTCTTTAATATCTTATAACTGGCTGCATTCTTCTTGCGGGACATTGGAATGATGCTATGTGTGTTCAGGTCCGAACCCCAGGGAGGAACCGCCCGTCATACTTCAAGATGCAACTGAATATTTATTTAAAGGGGTTGTCCACAACTTTAACATTGATGGCCTATCGTTAAAATAAGTCATAAATGTCTGATCGGTAGGAGTACGACACCCGGCATCCCAGCCGATGAGCATTCCCGGTGTTGTTGGCGGCTGGACCTGGGCAGTTCTGAGCTGCACAGCACAGCTCCGTCGGCTGTATAGTGGCCGCGGATGGGTACTGCACATACATCCCTATTGATTTGAATAGGTGACAGATATGCAGTACAGTGCACTATACAGTCGACGGAGCTGTGCAGCTCCACAACTGAGCAGTTGTTAACCGCCACTGACACTGGGAGCAACTGACTGACAGGGGTACAAGCTGTCACACCCCCACCGATCGGACTTTGATGAACTATCTCAGACAACCCCTTTAAGGCAACGTTACGGATCAGATGATCCTTCTTCTGGGCAAAAGAGATCCACTGTGCTATGCTTAATACAGTGCCTATGGGTGCTGCATGTCACCGGATGACAAATACCAAAGAGAGAATACCTGTGTCTCTCACTGTCCCCTCATACCATGCACTTGGCATAACACATTAGTCTTGCCTGGATTGTTCCTAATGCTTTCTCTGTTAAGTGTTTTAGGCCATACAGAGAAAGGCACCATGTATAATTGTAGAAGTTTGTGTATGGTCTGTGCATGTGGCTTTTCTGCCATAGTAATAGTCGTGACTGAGCAATGGAAGTTGGGCTTCCTAAAGATGGTCCTGCAACTTTTATGAGTATGTCACAGGAATTTAATATTAACGATTGAGAGTCCTCAGTGGTTGATAATACCTTTTAATTGATAAATGAAAAGATGGTAACAAATAGCAATCTTTTGAGACTACTCAGGTATCTCCATCACCAGAGCGTGAAAGCTTCAGGAGAGCCAGTCTGTGCATTGCGCTCAGATCCCAGACCGATTTGCATGGACATCAGTATGAGCCCTAATAGTGGAATAAATAAGGCAAAAATAAAAGAAATGTGGCATCCTCCTTGTATTTTACGCATTTATATCCCTAGTTAAACGACAGTCCACACAGTGATTGACAGCTGTGCCTGTACAATGGTTCATTTACACGAGCAGATAATCGTTTAATGGTGACCGATGTGATCATAACTCACGACGAGCAAACGGTGTCAGACAAGTGTTTATACAAGAAGAGAATCGCGAATGAATTGGTTGAATAGCGATCGACATAGTGCATTGTGTTCACCCAGACTGAAAATCCGAAGCGAAGGTGTGTTCAACATTCAAATCCCATAAGTGATGACATTTATTTTGAATACATGAATTGATAAATTATTGTACAAACATTTCAATTGATACTGTAAAAAGAAAATCTAATTGAACTAGGAAAAACATTTTTTTTTCCTGATAATCAAGAATATGTATTCGTTCCAATGTTCCAACTGCTACAGAACTATGGCCTTGGAACATGATCAACTTGTATTTCCACTGCTCCTTTTTGTCGGTTAAATTGTTGAACAATCTGCATTTACTTTACACAATTTTCGAAAGTTGAATGAGAATTTCAAGCGCGACGAACGAGCGTTCTTAGACACATCATTAACTCACTCAGCACGTTCACATTACACAATTATCATGAACGATGGATTGTTACTGTTAGTAACTGACGGACTATCGGCCTCTATCAGTATTTTTGATCAGTATCAGTATTTCATCAGTATTTATATGCCCAAACCAGGAATGTCTCCAAAACACAAAACAGGTGTCAATCTTTCAATTATAGTTTTTCTCTGTAAGTTCCACTCCTGGCTTTGGCATACAAGCGCTGATGCAAAAATTCTGACCAAATACTGATGAGTGAATGAGGCCTTAGAGTGCATAGGAAGATAGCTGCCAATCACACAAATTAAGACCAATCTCTAGACTGGACTGCTAAACCCAGAATGACCGGGGATATAAATATTGAATCTTTTCTCCCTAAAGCTATATATTAGTTCAGTTTTCCCTACTCTATAACATGCTGTCCATAGATTGCTAGCAGGTTCCCTTTGATATTTCATACAATGATTCAATGGCGGACAGAGACAGAAAAGGGCCCCTGTGCAAGAACAATATATGGGCCCTTTGCAGCCCAATTATCTATCATAATGCAAAATTACACCTACTTTGGAGGTGGTAGTGGCCCTTTCATCTCTTGGGCCCCTGTGCACATTTTGCACCATTAAAGGGGTTGTCTGGTCCAAATCAATAAGTCTGCAGTCACTCTGTGTGACTACAGACTTATGAATCCCCCCAGCGCATCCACTGTGTGCTGTGGGGATTCGCCGGTTTCTGATCCCGGACTGGAGGGTACGAGCCCGAGCTAGTCCAATGGGCATGGCATCGCTCCATACAAGAGTATAGAGCGAGAGTGTGCCATGTGGACGGGCTCTGGCCGGGAGTATGTATAACTCATACATACCCTCCGATCCCGGCTCAGAAACTGGTGAATCCCTGCAGCGCATAGTGTGTTCCCTGAGGGGATTCATAAGTCTTCAGTCACACAGAGTGACTGCAGACTTATCAATTTGGACCGGACAACCCTTTAATATGTCTGCCCCTTCACTGACTCCCCAGTTCTGATACCCTAGAAGATAAAACCACTGGAAAACTATACAAATAGGGAAATGTATTGAGATCCAGTCTCCGGCATGAAATCCAAATTATGGAAGTCAGCACAAGGACCATAGAATGGCAGACCATTCGGTAATAGTACATAAAGAGAAGAGAACAAACCGAACATACGCACAACCATGTATCCCTGAATCTGTCTGTGCTGAAAATCAGCATACCCTATAAGAAGAAGGAGGAGGAGAAGGAAAAAATGCCAGATACTGTCTCTGGGTGTGCAATGACATACCTGTGTAATGATCACCCACTACGCAGCGTACGCCCCGACGCGCGTTTCGGACCGCCGTCCTTCAGATGGATTCAGGGATACATGGTTGTGCACACACTTGTGAGTCATTTTGACATTGTGATATGTACACATATATAGGATTATTGAGCCAGATACTTTACCAAGAGGTTACATTGAATCCCCTATAAATGTGTTGTGCATTAACCTGTTCCTTCTCTTCCCTGTGTCTGATGATATGGGTCTGAACCCATGTAGTATATGAACATCTATTTTCATGTATTTACCTATACATTAATGGAGTAGTGGATGGGTGACCAGGCATTTTATGATAGGACAGATTGATATTTTTTCCTGGTTTCCTGTGTAATTAAATTATGTACTATTAACCAATTTAGCATTAAGTATATGTCACGTGCTGCACACGTACTTCTCTCCTTGTATGGTGTACCATTGTTTCAATATTTAATAAAGGTATTTTAATTATTATTATCTTTAGCTATCATAGTTTGTTGCTTTCTACTGGCCTAGCTCTGATACCCTGTTGGTCTCAGACAACTAGTAACAGGATTTACGCAACGAGTAGATGAGGAATGGGTTGCCAAAGCCTAGAAAATAGTGGCCAGGATTTTCAGGTGGGAACAGAGGTGACTGCAAGCAATGGCTACCTGGGGACAGCAGACGCAAAGTAAATTGAAAGTCAGCACCATTTTGTGAGTAGCCTCTAAGCGAAGACCAGTGAAGGCTGCATTAAGATTTTTTTTTCTTCTAAAGATCTGAGAAAAAAAATGTATCTGTCATTCACACCTGTGTCTGCTTCCCATAGCCCTGTCTGTGCGCAGAGCATTACATTTCATCCTTCCTCTCAGCCCTGCAGGCAGCTCAGTGCATGTCATTCCCACACTGCTGCCCTCCATACACACCTCACTTTCCCAGGCATCGGATATACCACTTACCTACATTTGCTTAACCCTCACTTGTCTGGAGGGGAAAAATTTACTCTTGCTGGAGGGTTCTTAAAATCCTAAATTCCACAAGGTCTATAGGAGACTGAATATATCGTCCCTCACTGAGGTCAGCCACATCATCTATTTCTAGGTCATTTGGTTGCTAGTAAGAACCTGGATGACTAATGACTATTGCTACTGGCGGATATAAATAAAGATTTTAATAAAGTAATGGAGGCGTTCTAGTTTAGAAATAAATTTGATGGCACTTGGTAAGACAATATTTGATAGGAAGAAGGAGATAAAACTAATGAAATAAAGAGCAATTTTAGATGCATGGGGGTTAGGATGTCTCACAAATTAACGGACTTTAATGCCATTAATCTCACATTATTAGTAAAAAAAAAAAAAAGATAGGGTTAAAATCTGGAAAAGGCTACCCCTTTGTCAAATCACAAATAATATTTGTAATGTAAAACTTCCCTGGTTGGATACCCCGAAAGTATAGTTAACATGGTTGATAAGATAGTGGAAGAAAGGGTAAAGGAAGGAATCCAAAAATTTGACAACATTTATAAAAAAAAATTGATAAATATTTACAACTAAGGGACACAATAAATAAGGAAGCAGATTGGTTTGGGTTCTCCAAAAGCATCTCTTAGGAATTTGAAGAAGAGAAAGAATAATGGGATTTATCTCTGGAATATATTGGGAAGTGATCAAATACAATAGAGAAAATGAGACATGTAGGTCTAGAGGAAAATAGGAAAAGGAGATTCGAAAAGTCTCAGTATAAAGTTGGTTGTACACATTGATAGAGCTGAATCTGTTGTCCTTAAAGTCCTGAGATATGATGTCTCAGATTTTCTTTATATGCTGACTATATCGTATACATAAATTCCTACACAGAACAGTGATTGAAGACTCTGCAAAATGTTATAGATTCAGAGGCAGAGATGGAGAAATGATTCACTTAGAGGTGTCCAACATTATACAGGTACTGGACAGGAGTTATTCAGTGGATGAGTAAAATACTGGAATTCAATATAGATATGGATCCGATGATTTGCACCCTGGAAATTGAAAGTTCTCCTAACAGTAGACAAATGGTTAAATGAGGTAGAATATAACAGAAAAATGGAAGGGTGGTATGTCAGATCAGAAGATAAGAAGTCCCTAGAGGAAGTGTATAAAAGAAAATGGATAGAGGCTATGTTTCTCTCACTCTCTCAAAAGTGGATCGCACGAGGGGACTTTGTCTATAATAATAGATTTTTTAGGGTGGAATTACTAGGTGGATGGTAGCAAATGTGTCAAATTAAAATAGTACAAAAAATAAATAAAATGAAATAATTTATTAAAAGCACAATGTGTTTCGTCTGTATCCAGCCTTCCTCAGGTGAGACATCTGTAAGTAAGACACCTGAAGAAGGCTGGATACAGTCGAAACACGTTGTGTTTTTAATAAATTATTTAATTTCATTTTATTTAATTTTGGTACCATTTTCATTTGTCACATTCACTACCATGGGATCGCCATCTACCTAGTAATTCCATCCTAATTACACACTGCCAGAACTCCCCTGGAGGATTTTCCAACAGCACATCAGGTCGGCTGCACCTACTGGATCTAGCCTATGTGCTTTTGGAGTCGTGTCCTTATGTGCACAACTTCATCATGTGACAAAATTCCCTATCTTTGGTTTTAACAATTTTAATTATACTATACCCAGAAAGCGCTATCTTCTCTCCTTCTTCCCTCAAGGGAACGCCACTATTGTTGTAATAGTGGATTTTAGGATTTTATGAGTTTTGTATAATTCTATGTAAATATTCAGTGTTCTCAACTCGAGCTCGAGTGGGTGGTCACGTACTGTATGTGGTCAATGTTTTACATGCTTAGCAGCAATTTTTCCTCCTGATTTGCAGATATGATGCTAGTCAGCATATAACTTCTTGCTCAAGATGGAAATAAAGGGGAATCCTATCAGTGAGCCCACTGCACACCTGCAGAATTCAGCAATAGAGCGACTGCAGAAATTTATGTTGAACCCAATAAACAATGCTTGAAAAAACATAATAAAAAAAAAAACTCAGAAACACCCCTCTCCTTCTTCTTATTAATGGGTAGTGATTATGTTAGCCAAATCTCCATACATACAGAACATGTACAATCCTACTTTTCAATGCATAATAATATGTTATCATTGTACACGCATACATTGACATATTATCATCAAGGTTATCATAAGAATAGACTGAAGTGACAAGTGATTGACATCAAAGTCAAAGCTTGTGCACTTTCAGAGCCCATTACTGTGTTAGAGCCTGAGGCCACCAGAGGATCTCCGGTATAATGGTGGGCCAATCCAACCCTTCTTCTAAAGTTTTGCAGTTTGTATAATCCTGTACAAACCTTTAGTGGATTTTTAACATGGCTTCCAAGAGCCATTCAGTCATAAATAGGATTATCCCAACCACTAAGACGTGCTGCTGCTTTCTCAGCCAATTACAGTAGCAGTGCCCATATACACGAAGATCTGCAATCCAGTCTTATTTTAGAGATTCACTGGAACAAAGTTAGCACCTTTATAAGGGGCTGCCATCTTTGCTACCAAGTTTTGGATTTGATTCTGGATCAAAGAGACTATCTTGTCTTCTTACTAGGGATGAGCAGACCAGTGGAAGTTCGGGTTCTGGTACATGACCCGAACTTTAGTCCAAAGTTTAGTTCTGGTACCAGAACTGTACCCGAACTTGAATCAGAACCCAAACCCCATTGAAAACTCTCTCTCTGCAATGAACTTCTCCCGGAACTCTGAACATTGCAATAGACTCCCGGGAGAAGTCCGTGTTCGGCATTTAGCACCGGACACTAACTGTCCCGTATGAACCCCGAAATTTTAAGTTTGGGTTCGCTCATCTCTACTCCTTATCAAAGATACATTCTTGAACCTATGGAGCTCTGCTGAAAAATGTATATATGAGTAGTATTATAATGATTATATTGCTGCCAATGTATACATTTTATAAAATTAAACAATTGTTAGTACAGTAAAATAGCTCCATCTAGTGTAATGATGTCATTGTGCAATAGATAGAAAGCCAAAGTGTATTCTCATCACACATACATAAGATCTCTGATATTTTATGTGGTGGGGTAAAGTGTCAAAATTCTCTAGTAAAAGTCTGATTTAATGTCAGCTTATGCAGCTCTAATTGTGACACCAGTGTCCTGATAGATATGGTAGGGATGAGCGGATCCGTGGAAGTCTCTCTCTCCTCCCGGACTTCCCCCAGAACTCTGAACATTAAAATAAACTTCCGGGAGAAGTCAGTGTCCGGAGTTTAGCACCGTGCGAACCCCGAACTTTTAGGTTTGGGTTCACTCATCTGTAGACATGGGCAGATAGTAACGGATTAGATATAATAAAATCTATTGAAGAGGGACATTCTCCCTCCTCCTCCAAACCAAAAAAATGGAGATCTGATTGATTGCTATGAACAAAGACACATTTCTGTCTGCATTAGTTTTTATACAAGAGGCCATTTGGATCTACTTTGTTTTACTAGATTTAGCATTTTTATGTATTGCATTATTATATAACTTTGAAGCTTGAGCTAAGCCTCCAAATTCTCTATGGTTTTACTGCAGCTTAAATGGGTGGTCTACTTTAACCCTTTTACCCCTGAGGGTTGTCTGCACCTTAATGACCAGGCCAATTTTTACAATTCTGACCACTGTCACTTTATGAGATAATAACTCTGGGATGCTACAACGGATCCCCCTGATTCTGAGATTGTTTTTTGTGACATATTGTACTTCATGATTGTGGTAAAATTTCTTCAATATCACTTTTTTTTTTTTTTTTTTTTATTTGTGAAAAAATTGGAAATTTCATGAAAATTTTGAAAATGTTGCAATTTTCAAACTTTGAATTTTCATGCCCTTAAATCAGAGAGATATGTCTCACAAAATAGTTAATAAATAACATTTTCCACATGTCTACTTTACATCAGCACAATTTTGGAACCAACATTTTTTTTGTTAGTAAGTTATTAGGGTTAAAATTTGACCAGCGATTTCTCATTTTTCCAACAAAATTTACAAAACCATTT
This sequence comes from Phyllobates terribilis, assembly GCF_046119375.1. Classification (NCBI taxonomy): domain Eukaryota; kingdom Metazoa; phylum Chordata; class Amphibia; order Anura; family Dendrobatidae; genus Phyllobates; species Phyllobates terribilis. The sequence goes on from NW_027362767.1 coordinate 69,348,097, forward strand.
TTTTAGGGACCACATCACATTTGAAGTGACTTTGAGGGGCCTTTATGACAGAAAATAATCAAAAGTGACACCATTCTAAAAACTGCACCCCTCAAGGTGCTCAAAACTACGTTTATTTATTTATTTTATATTTTATTCACTTATAGAGCGCCATTAATTCCACAGCGCTTTACAGACAATGTCGGCACTGTCCCCATTGGGCTCACAATCTAAATTCCCTATCAGTATGTCTTTGGAGTGTGGGAGGAAACTGGAGAAGCCGGAGGAAACCCACGCAAACACAGGGAGAGCATACAGTGGTGGCCAAAAGTATTGGCACCCCTGCAATTCTGTCAGATAATACTCAGTTTCTTCCTGAAAATGATTGCAATCACAAATTCTTTGGTATTATTATCTTCATTTAATTTGCTTGCAAGGAAAAAACACAAAAGAGAATGAAGCAAAAATCAAATCAGTGATCATTTCACACAAAACTCCAAAAATGGGCCAGACAAAAGTATTGGCACCCACAGCCTAATACTTGTTTGCACAACCTTTAGGCAAAATAACTGCGAACAACCACTTCCGGTAACCATCAATGAGTTTCTTACAATGCTCTGCTGGAATTGTAGACCATTCTTCTTTGGCAAACTGCTCCAGGTCCCTGATATTTGAAGGGTGCCTTCTCCAAACTGCCATTTTGAGATCTCTCCACAGGTGTTCTATGGGATTCAGGTCTGGACTCATTGCTGGCCACCTTAGGAGTCTCCAGTGCTTTCTCTCAAACCATTTTATAGTGCTTTTGGAAGTGTGTTTTGGGTCATTGTCCTGCTGGAAGACCCATGACCTCTGAGGGAGACCCAGCATTCTCACACTGGGCCCTACATTATGCTGCAAAATTTGTTGGTAGTCTTCAGACTTCTTAATGCCATGCACACGGTCAAGCAGTCCAGTGCCAGAGGCAGCAAAGCAACCCCAAAACATCAGGGAACCTCCGCCATGTTTGACTGTAGGGACCATGTTCTTTTCTTTGAATGCCTCTTTTTTTTCCTGTACACTCTATGTTGATGCTTTTTCCCAAAAAGCTCTACTTTTGTCTCATCTGACCAGAGAACATTCTTCAGAAACGTTTTAGGCTTTCTCAGGTAAGTTTTGGCAAACTCCAGCCTGGCTTATTTATGTCTCGGGGTAAGAAGTGGGGTCTTCCTGGGTATCCTACCATACAGTCCCTTTTCATTCAGACGCCGACGGATAGTACGGGTTGACACTGTTGTACCCTCGGACTGCAGGGCAGCTTGAACTTGTTTGGATGTTTGTCGAGGTTCTTTATCCACCAGCCGCACAATCTTGCGTTGAAATCTCTCGTCCATTTTTCTTTTCCGTCCACATCTAGGGAGGTTAGCCACAGTGCCATGGGCTTTAAACTTCTTGATGACACTGCGCACGGAAGAAACAGGAACATTCAGGTCTTTGGAGATGGACTTGTAGCCTTGAGATTGCTCATGCTTCCTCACAATTTGGTTTCTCAAGTCCTCAGACAGTTCTTTGGTCTTCTTTCTTTTCTCCATGCTCAATGTGGTACACACAAGGACACAGGACAGAGGTTGAGTCAACTTTACTCCATGTTAACTGGCTGCAAGTGTGATTTAGTTATTGCCAACACCTGTTAGGTGCCACAGGTAAGTTACAGGTGCTGTTAATTACACGAATTAGAGAAGCATCACATGATTTTTCAAACAGTGCCAATACTTTTGTCCACCCCCTTTTTTAGGTTTGGTGTGGAATTGTATCCAATTTGGCTTTAGGACAATTCTTTTTGTGTTTTTTCATTGAAGACAAATTAAATGAAGATAATAATACCAAAGAATTTGTGATTGCAATCATTTTCAGGAAGAAACTGAATATTATCTGACAGAATTGCAGGGTTGCCAATACTTTTGGCCACCACTGTATTTATTTTTTTATTTTATTCACTTATAGAGTGCCATTAATTCCAAAGCGCTTTACAAACAATATCGGCACTGTCCCCATTGGGCTCACAATCTAAATTCCCTATCAGTATGTCTTTGGAGTGTGGGAGGAAACTGGAGACCCCGGAGGAAACCCACGCAAACACAGGGAGAACATACAAACTCCTTGCAGATGTTGTCCTTGGTGGGATTTGAACCCAGAACCCCAGTGCTGCAAGGCTGCAGTGCTAACCACTGAGCCACTGTGCTGCCCACAATAAAGAAGTTTATTAACCCTTCAGGTGCTTCATAGGAATTTTTGGAATGTGGAAGAAAAAAATGAACATTTAACTTTTTTCACAAAAATGTTACTTTAGACCCCAATTTTTTTATTTTCACAAGGGTATCAGGAAAAAATGAACCCTAAAATTTGTTGTGCAATTCCTCCTGAGTACGCCGATACCCTATATGTGGGAGAAAACCACTGTTTGGGCACACGGCAGGGTTCAGAAGGGAAGGAGTACCATTTGACTTTTTGAATGTAAAAATTGCTTGAATAATTAGCGGATGCCATGTTGCATTTGGGGAGCCCCTGATGTGCCTAAACAGTGGAAACCGCCCACAAGTGACACCATTGTGGAAACTAGACACCTCAGGGAACTTATCTAGGTGTGTGGTGAGCACCCTGAACCCCCAGGTGCTTCACAGAAGTTTATAACGTAGAGTCATGAAAATAAAAAAAAATCAAACTTTTTCCACAAAAATGATCATGATATTTTAGCCCCAAATTTTGTATTTTCACAAGGGTTAGGGTATGTGCCCACATTGCAGAAATGAAGCAGAAAATTTCAGGTTCATTTCCGCATGTCCTCTCCCGGAAAAACGCTTGCAGAATTTGGCAAGCGTTTTTCGCGCGTTTATGATGCGTTTGGGACATGCGGAATTGCCTTGCGTTTTTTATTGCATTGACAAGGCAATTCCGCATGCATAAACGCAAAATTAAATGGACATGCTGCGGATTTTTGAGCTCAGCATAAACGCTGCGGAAAAATCCGCAGCATGGGCATTGAAATTGCGGATTCTCATTGGGGACCATGGGGGACGGATTAACAAGCGTTTCACAAGCATTTACGTTGCGGAAATTCCGCAGCATATGCGCTTGCAAAACGCTACGTGGGCACATACTCTAAGAGGAGAAAATGGACCTCAAAAACTGTTGTGAAATTTCTCCTGAGTACACTGATACCCCATATGTGGGGAAAATACAGTGTTTGGGCGCACGGCAGGGTTCAGAAGGGAAGGTGCACTGTGTGACTTTTTGAACGCAAAATTGGCTGGAATCAAGAGAGGACCGCATGTCTTGTTTGGAGAGCCCCTGATGTGCCTAAACAGTGGAAACCCCCACAAGTGACCCCATTTTGGAAACTACACCCCTCACGGATTTTATCAAGGGGTATAGTGAACATTTTGAACCCAGAGGTACAACACAGAATTTGATAACATTAGGTCTTCATATTGAATAAGTTGTCATTAGTCTTGAGCGCAAGTGCTCACTACTTGAGTTTGCATCGGGTACTTGGATATGCACCAAGTATTGCAGGTGCTTAAGTGACATGCTCGAGTCCCCGACCCGCATGTTTCACGGTTATTAGACACCCAAAAAAACCATGCGGGGATCGCTCGTGCATGGCAGGTAATCCCCACAAGGTTTTTTTGGCTGCATAACAGCTGCAAAACATATGGGGCGGAGACTCGAGCATGTCACTCGAGCACCCGCGATACTCTGTGCATACCCGAGCACCTGATGCAAACTCAAGTAGCGAGCACTTGCGCTCAACACTAGTCACCATATCGTTATTTTTTTTTACTTATGAAAAAATCCCAAACCCAACACAACCCTAACCCCAACCCTAATCCTAGCACACCCCTAACCATAGCACAACACTAACCCTAGCCCAACCCTAACCCTAACCCATTCCTAACCCTAGCCCAACCCTAACCCTAGCACAACTCTAAACCTAGCACAACCCTTATCCTAGCACAACCCTAACCCTAGAATAACCCTAACCCTAGCATAACCCTAACCCTAGCACAACCCTAACCCTAGCATAACTCTAACCCTAGCACAACCCTAACCCTAGCATAACACTAACCCTAGCCCAACCCTAACCCTAGTTCAAACCTAACCCTAGCCCAACCCTAAGCCTAGCAAAACCCTAACCCTAGCACAACCCTAACCTTAAACTACCGTAACCCTAGCACATCCCTAACCCTAGCATAACCCTAACCCTAGCACAACCCCAACCCTAACCCTAGCACAACCCTAACCCTAGCACAACCCTAACCCTATCCCTAGCACAACCCTAACCCTAGAGTTTATTTTTTTATGCCTTTCCTCGTGCGGTATAAGTGATTAGACAACTTTATTCTTTGGGTCGGTGCGATTACAGTGATACCAGATTCATATCGGGTTTTTATGACAGCTATCACACACTAAAAAAACCTTTTTTTTTTGCAAAGACTAGTTTTTGCATTGCCATATTTTGAGACCTATAATTTTTCTATATTTCGGCCGACAGAGTCATGTGATGGCTTGTTTTTTGCGGGACACGTTGACGTTTTTATTGGTACCATTTTCGGGCATGTGACATTTTTTGATCGCTTTCTATTCCGATTTTTGGGAGGCAGAATAAACAAAGGAATTATTTTTTGTTTTTTTATATGCCGTTCCACATGTCGTAAAATTGATAAGGCAGTATTATTATTCGGGTCAGTAAATTTACAGCGGTACCACATTTATATTGTTTTTTTTATGTTTTGGTGTTTTTACACAATAAAAACTATTTTATAGAAAAAATATTTTTTTTTGCATCGCTTTATTCTTAGAGCTATAACTTTTTTATTTTTCAGCTGATGGAGCTGTATGGTGGCTTGTTTTTTTTTTGCGGGACAAGATGATGTTTTCAGCTGTACCATTTTTATTTACATTCGTCTTTTTGATCGCGTTTTATTTCATTTTTTGTTCGGCGGTATGATGATAAAGCATCATTCTTTGTTTCGTTTTTTATTTTTTACCATGTTCACTAAAGGGGTTAACTAGTGGGACAGTTTTATAGGTCAGGTCGTTACGGACGCGTTGATACCAAATATGTGTACTTTTATTGTTTTTTTTTTTCATTATAATATTTATTTATGGGTACAGTATATTTTTATTTTTTTGGATTATTTTTTAAATATTTTTACAATTTTTTTTTTCTCTTTCTGAGACTTTTTTTTTTAACTTGTACACGTTGTCCCACTATGGGACTTTCATTTTTTGGAGTCTGATCGCTTGCATAGCATAAGGATGAAGCATCATCCCCTATGCTGCGCAGGCTGTCAGCCCCTGCACACACAACCTAGGTAGATTGTGCACTGAGCACGATCTACCTATCTTGCAGATGCCTGGTGACCCAGATGTCGTCATGCCATGATAACTATCCGGACCCGGCATACACACCGCGGGACGCCGGAGGTTACTGTGCTGGGAGTGGTATGGGACTGCTCCTAACACATAGTACCGGGTGTCAGCTGTGACGATCAGCTGACAACCGGCGGCGATTGTGCCAGCAAAGCCTCTGTGCGGGCGCGATCGCCAAGGCGTATTAATACGTATCTGGTCCAATAGGCCCTGGGCGCAGATACGTATTAATACGCCCCACGTCAGAAAGGGGTTGAATACCAGGCCTGAAAGGGCTTTAAACCCTCTACTCTACAACCATTTTTTTTTTGCTTTTACATTTGAATTTTTCCCTCGCCTTCTTCCAAGAACCAAAACTTTTTTATTTTTTAATTTGCATAGCCATATGATAGATTGTTTTTTTGTAGTTTGAATGACACCATTCATTTTACCATACAATGTGCTAAAAACAGTAAAAAAAAAAGTGAGATGAAATGGTGAAACAATTGTTTTCAGTTAATAGAACAGCATGAGGGCTAGTTTTTTTTTAGTGCCATGAGCTGATGGATTTATTAATATTAATTTGGGGTCACATATGTTATTTTAATTTTTTTATTAAATTTTTTAAAAGTTTTTTTTACATTTCTATATTATTAATGGGGGAAATAGGGGATTGTTCAAATTTTATATTTTTCCTAATTTTTTTAATATTTTTTAAAACTTTTTAAAAAATGTTTACTTCATGTTTTTAGTCCCTTTTAAGGGGCTTAAACCTACGGTCGAGCGATTGCTTAGACTGTATACTGCAATACCATAGTATTGCGTGATATATTGTAAATCATGGATTCCTATGAAGCTCAGCCTATTGCAGCTACAGAGGCAGCAATAGGATAGCAGGCTAAAGTAACTTATCAGCCATAGTAATCAATTGACACGAGGACGATGGGATGCAAAGATTGACAGCGGCATTTAAATGGTTAACAGCAATGCTCAGACCTCAGCTCCCGAGCACCCTCCACACAGGCTCACCCCAATGCTGACATAGATGAGGTTACAGACCAGACAATTTTTCTTTCCTGTTGCTTTTCCACATTTTAGTAGAAATAATTTATTTTATTTTTTAATTGACGAGGTAACACAATCAATCAGATCTTCACTTTTTGGTAAAGTCAGGCTGAATAGGAGAGATTCTGAAAAACCCAGCAGTGGGTTGTGCTGTTCTGTACGCTGTGTACAGCCGGCCACCACTAACATTTTAAGGAAGAGTTTTCAGCAGGCTCCTTATCATCAGAGGCAGGATTACAATGACAGGTGACACCTCCGTACTCAGCTAATAACAAAGGATCCACCAATCACAATAGACAATATCACAGCTGACCCTGCTCCTCCTCCATTTACAAGGACCTTCGCACATGCTCATTAGACACTTTAACACAAAAGATAGGGTTGGGATGTGGCTATGTACATGTGTTGTTTCCTGTAACAATAGAAAGTTAAATTATAAAAAAGTCCTAGTGACCACAATGACCAGTGATGGTCATTGTAAGATTTATACATATATAATCATATTTAATACAGATTGAGATTTGTAAAAACATGACAAAAAATATTTGATAACACATGTAATACAAATTACCTAAGTTAAACAATAGGTCATTTTCTAATGATAGCTTCCATGGCAATATCATTTATTTTTCTGGAATTTGACATTGTAGTTTTAGTGAATCGTGTATGTTATGTTATAATACTGTCTGATCTGTGAAAGCGTACAATACATTGCAGGGTGTAAAAGAACATTTTCTAATACCGAATTACAATATTCTGAGTTAATAGAGGAGGGTCTTTAATGTACAACCTCTAGCGATTATCCACATAAAATGTCTTTCTTTTTGAAGGACCTGGCACATACAGTGCCTACAAGTAGTATTCAACCCCCTGCAGATTTAGCTGGTTTGATAAGATGCAAATAAGTTAGAGCCTTCAAACTGTAAACGAGAGTAGGTTTTATGAACAGAAGCATAAATCTTACAAACCAAAAAGTTATGTTGCTCAGTTGAATTTTATTAAATTTTAAACATAAAAGTGTGGGTCAATTATTATACAACCCCTATGTTTAATATTTTGTGGAATAACCCTTGTTTGCAATTACAGCTAATAATCGTCTTTTATAAGACCTGATCAGGCCGGCACAGGTCTGTGGAGTTATCTTGGCCCACTCCTCCATGCAGATCTTCTCCAAGTTATCTAGGTTCTTTGGGTGTCTCATGTGGACTTTATTCTTGAGCTCCTTCCACAAATTTTCAATTGGGTTAAGGTCAGGAGACTGACTAGGCCACTCCAACACCTTGACTTTTTCCCTATTGAACCAGGCCTTGGTTTTCTTGGCTGTGTGCTTTGGGTCGTTGTCTTGTTGGAAGATGAAATTACGACCCATCTTAAGATCCTTGATGGAGGAGCGGAGGTTCTTGGCCAAAATCTCCAGGTAGGCCGTGCTATCCATCTTCCCATGGATGCGGACCAGATGGCCAGGCCCCTTGGCAGAGAAACAGCCCCACAGCATGATGCTGCCACCACCATGCTTGACTGTAGAGATGGTATTCTTGGGGTCGTATGCAGTGCCATCCAGTCTCCAAACATCACGTGTGTGGTTGGCACCAAAGATCTCGATCTTGGTCTCATCAGACCATAGAACCTTGAACCAGTCTGTCTCAGAGTCCTCCAAGTGATCATGAGCAAACTGTAGACGAGCCTTGACATGACGCTTTGAAAGTAAAGGTACCTTACGGGCTCGTCTGGAACGGAGACCATTGCGGTGGAGTACGTTACTTATGGTATTGACTGAAACCAATGTCCCCACTGCCATGAGATCTTCCCGGAGCTCCTTCCTTGTTGTCCTTGGGTTAGCCTTGACTCTTCGGACAAGCCTGGCCTCGGCACGGGAGGACACTTTCAAAGGCTGTCCAGGCCGTGGAAGGCTAACAGTAGTTCCATAAGCTTTCCACTTACGGATGATGCTCCCAAAAGTGGAGACAGGTAGGCCCAACTCCTTGGAAAGGGTTTTGTACCCCTTGCCAGCCTTGTGACCCTCCACGATCTTGTCTCTGATGGCCTTGGAATGCTCCTTTGTCTTTCCCATGTTGACCATGTCTGAGTGCTGTTCACAAGTTTGGGGAGGGTCTTAAATAGTCAGAAAAGGCTGGCAAAAGAGATCTTTAATCCACACATGTGAAGCTCATTATTCTTGGTGCCTGAACTACTTCTTAATACTTTAGGGGGACCAAACAGAATTCTTGTGGTTTGAGGGGTTGAATAATAAATGACACTCTGAATTAACTTTTTACGTTTTAAAAAAAAACAAAAAACAAAAACAAAAACAAAATTTGCTGCAGTGCATTTCCCACTTCCAGGCTGATCTACAGTACAAATGTCACAATGCCAAGTTAATTCCGCATGTGTCAACCAGCTAAATCTGCAGGGGGTTGAATACTACTTGTAGGCACTGTATATATGGGCATTGTATACACATCCCACTGTTATTAATGGGCACATTGTAAAGCTTTATTTCTCCTGTGGTGACGCAGCAGGGAAACTGGACACTTACTGATGATTTCCACATTTTACAGGTGATTGAACTGGGATCATATTATTTTAGGAGACATTTCTTAGAAAAAGGGATTGTAGGACAACCATTTTTAAAATCAACAGTCTAGCTTAACGTGTTTGTTGCCAAGTATAGTAACTGTGTTTTTAATATACACTTCCACACTTTCATTAAAAGTTTACATTTTTTTTTAATAAAGTCTTTATGATTTTAGGAATTTCTTTTCCCCCTAAATTTCCAACCCAAATGCTATTAAAATCAGGGACTGATATTCTCATGCAGCTCCCATGCACAATAGACTAACGTCGGCTGGACCCGCCAGTCTTGATGGGTTCGGCCGACAAGTCTAATGTGTATTGGTGCGCCTGCTGACTGATGTTCGGGGGGGCATTGTCCATTTATGGACTGATGATCGCATTGTTGTCCCAGAGATAAGTGTCAGTCTACGGCTTTCTCATAAATAACACAGGAGCGCTCGACCAGAACTCTGGCATAAAAGCTTTGATGAATTGTGGCCCAGGAGTACATTTTTTGGGTTTTTACTAGTGATGAGCGAGCATTCTCGTTACTCGAGATTTACGAGCATGCTCGGGTGTTTTCCGAGTATCTTCGGCGTGCTCGAATGTTATGTTTTAGTCACTCCGTGCGCAGGATTTGCGACTGTTTGACAGCTTTAATATATGTGAGGAGTGCCTGTTTGTTAGGCATTCATCACATGTATTAAAGCTGTCAAACAGTCGCAAATCATACACACGGAGTGACTAAAACATAACATTCGAGCACGCCACAAATACTCGGCGAGCACCAGAGCATGCTCGCCGAAAGGGTTAATACAGCACGCTCGCTCATCACTAGTTTTTGCTCCTTTTCATATTAACACTCAAAACTTTTCGATAGTTTATACCGCTGTTTTTTTTTTTTATTAAGCTTATTTTTAAAGTAAGTTTTTAAGTTTTATTTTTAAAGGCAGTATTTTGAGTCAAATGATTTGCACCGCCTATATATTCTTAAAATTTACAATTTAAGTAGTAGATTGTAAACTGAAAATGTAATGTTATTTGGATCCTTAATCAGATGAGATGGGAACCGGCCCACTGATCAATGCATCTCCATTATTATCTACTTATGAGAACCTACCGTATATATTTTTTGATCGAAACGGTGAGTTGATTTTTTTCTTTTTTCTTTTGCACCAAATTCAATGGGGGCACAATATTTAAGGCATTTCCTTCCCTCACCATCAAATGATCCAGGAATACCAGAAATGGAAATTTTCCACTACACTAAGCTGCACCGGCAAACAGAATGAGTAAAGCATTCAGCGGTTGCTTTGTGGTCTTGGTCACTGCCACCAGCTCCTATCTAGAGCACAGCAGTCAAAATGAGTATAATGAAGTGAGTTGTGTCATCTCAGTCACTGCCTATGCAGAGCGCCGACAATGACAACCTCATACTACCATGCTCTGCATAGGCAGTGACAGATTACTGTAGCTGATGGATGAAAACATTATTGAATCATGTGCACTGCATATGTGTGGCACTATATTAAACCGTAGCTCTCTGCCTCTACTCGCACTTGTAATTTTGTGAGAGGAGTGACAGAGACCTGCTGGGAGGGCTGTCCTAATTTTAAAAATTGTCCCCTGTAACTCCCTGTCAACATTTTAATACATTTGAAGAGTTAAAATTTTACCCATAATTAATGGTAGGGCTAAGGATAGAGTCAGGGCTAAGGTTAGGGATAGGACTGGGGTTAGGGTTAGGAATAGGGGTATGGTTGGGACTAGGCCTAGGGTTAGGAATAGGGCTATGGTTAAATTTAGGAATAGTGGTTGGCTTGGGGCTAGGGTTAGGAATAAGGCTAGGGTTAGAGTTAGGGCTAAGGTTAGGGCTAGGGTTAGAGCTAGGGTTAGGGTTATGAATAGGACTAGGGTTAGGAATAAGGCTAGGGGTAGAGCTAGGGCTAGGGTTAGGAATAGGGCTAGGGTTAGAGCTAGGGCTAGGGTTAGGAATAGGGCTAGGGTTAGAGCTAGGGCTAGGGTAGTAAAAGAGTTACATTAAAACATATAAGCTGTACTTAAAAACTAAACTGTAATTACAAATATAACAATGTATAACTTTAGCACTAAACACCTTAAATCTTTTATAGCAGATGATTATATACATAGTAAATAACATATAGAAACATAACATCTAGCATTAATCAGAATAGATTGGAACGGCAATAGATGTACTTTCTACACCTTGATATGGATCACATATACTGATCCCTATTCCTGCATTGCCCATTGAAATAGGAGAATCTTTCTTCTATGACATCGGAGTTTGTCAAAAATTCCCAAAGGAGAAAAAAATCAATTTAAAAAAAACCCTTCCGAATCTAAGATGCAAAATAAGTGTCCCGAATGACTAGGACTGCATTTACAGCTTTAAGTTAAAATTTGTCTCTATTTTCAGTAGAACAGAGGGTTAATTCCAACTTTTCTCTCCTTCACTGGCAAGTTTCACACCATGGATGGGTCAGCCAAGAAGGAGAGGAAACACAAAAGCAGCAAAATGATTCATTCTACCTGCTTTTCCCATGAGTGATCACCTGCTGCAGGGGTCATGAATAGCAGGTAGCTCACTCAATCTCCATCTCTGAGAGGCTCATTTGTTTTGGTGACAGCTGAGTGACAAGAACTGAAACCTGAGCCAGCAACTTTGCCTGATGTGCGGATAAAACCCTGGATGTTCCCTCAAACATTTCAGGAAATGAAAGTTGTAATGCGATCCCTTTGCGCCAACAACTCCCCCAGTAAGCACAAAGGCTCAAAGGAACCAACTCAGATTAAATTCAGCCCAGAGATGATGGAGAGAAAATAGAGATCAGGCTGAAAAAGCTGGGGCTGGCAGACTTCTCCTCAACACTTATTGGAAATGTCTGTTTAAGCATGGATTTAAAAAGGTCAACATTTTCACAAGTGCGTAAGTGCCTGTGCCTAAAAATAACATCTTTCTGTACTAATTACTGTAGATGAAAATGGCGATGGCTGTTCAATCGGCTGGACCTATATTGTTTACAGCTTGGTTAAAAAATTCAAAATGTCCCCGAACATTTCAAAAACATTCCCTCTACTAAGAGCCAAAGGGCATTACTGTATATTTTTAGGATTTTTATTATTTAAAGGGAATCTGTCCCTAGGATCAACCCTCCTAAGCCGTCTACATGGCCATGTAGGTTATAGAAAGTTGAATAAAATGATACCTCGATATTGGCGATCTGATGTCTTACTCCAAAGAAATATTCTTTTTTTGTAATATCTAAATGAACTGTTAAGATCTATGGGCCAGACATAGATCTCCCTGAAAATCTTCCTGATAGGAGGTGTTACCAGTGTGAGACATGTGATGACTGACAGTCTGCTCTCATATTCACACACTGCTCTGCAGTGAGATCAGAACTAACACAGTACAGCAGAAGGGAACTTTTTCTCATTACAAACACATTTGCAGCAGCAGTTGTCCTCTTATAGTGTTGGCAACTCTGTTGCAAAGCTGTGCCTGATTATAACCAACACAGTACAGCAGAGTTAAACCTTGTCTCACTACAAACACAACAAATACATTTGCATCTGTCCTCTTATAGTGCTTTAGCTTCCATCTCACAGGTAGCCAGTGCAGGAGAGAAGGAAAGTACAGCAGAGCTGACAGCACCGTGAGAAGACAACTGCAAATGTGTTTTGTAATGAGACAAAGTTCACTTCCGTTGTACTGTGCTAGTTCTGATCTCACTGCAGAGCTGTGTGTGATTATGAGAGAAAAGTTTCAGTCATTACATGTCTCACACTGGTAATGATCTCTTTAATTTAAAATAAACTCTGGGGGCAGATTCTCAGGGAGATCTATGTCCAGCCCATAGATCTTAACAGCTCCTTTATATATTAAGAAAACGTGGATTTCTCTGGAATAAGATATCGGATCACAGATATTAAGGTATCGTTTTATTTAACTTTCTATGACCTACATGTCCATATACACAGCTTAGGAGGGTTGAGCCTACTGACAGATTCCCTTTAAGTTTTGTAAAACTATTTATACATTTGGTGTGTCATATTACACAAAATATTGGGAGCCAAGTGCACAGCGCCTTTAGGGTGCATCAAAGCTTTTATTTTTATTTACCAAGGAGCCATAGGCACTCTGTGTGCTGCCATATGACACTTTGTTATGGCAGTAGTCTGTCTTAGAAGCACAGAGAAATATCTCATGGAAAATGTTAAAATTTTTGAGAGACATTTCACAAGAGTCAGATAAATATAAAAGACTTCATATCAAAAGCACACGGTTGTACAGTTTAGGCCCATTGACTACTATGAGTGTTGCATTATGTTACAGGTCGTAACTAGTACAGAGACCTAATACGAATGCGTATAAGGTGTTCAGCGTACGTGAGAATGGCTCGATGTATAGCCATATATCTATCAGGCTTCTGCTAGTGTATATGAGTGACAGTGAATCCATAAACCTGTCTGTGCACAGGGATAAATATGCCATTTATGTCACTTACAATTCTGCATATACAAAAATAGACATTTTGGACATGTTGCGTTAACGCCTTTGCGCAACAGCCATTTCTTGTTTTTTCATCCCTGAGCCATAACATTTTTACTTTTTTCATCTGCCCAAAGCCATATGCATAAGAGGGCTTTTTTTCCAGACAAATCGTTTTTTTACTTATCACATTTTAAGTTTTCAGTGGTAGAAATGTAGCGCCCCGAGGGTTCGGCCGCTACAGGGGTATTGCACCTCTGCCAGAGGTGTGATATTCCACTCCCAGGTAAGGATGGAGTATGGATCAGGGCTCAGTTAGCTGCATGCAGCACACACACCCCATTTCCCAGGGACAGCTCAACGGTGCTCCCACTAGACAGAAGTGCAGGCACGACCGACCATGTCCCTGCTGGAGTGGGGAGGGAGGGGTGGAACACCCAGTGCTGTAGGGGCAGATAGGGGGCGGTTCCTGAGTGTAGGAAGGAGCCCATTGGTTGCTGGTCACCTGGGCTCATGGCTAGAGGGAGGTATAAAAGGTGGGCACCATCTTAGAACAGTGTTCAGTGAGAGAAGGAGTGCAGCCAGAGAGGGCTGACAGGGAGCTGTGGCTCAGTCTGGGCCCAGTTCCACGAGGCAGGCCTAGAGGAGAGGCCGGAGCCTGAGAGGAGAAGGAGAAGTGGGCCTGGAGAAGAGGCCAAGGGAAGGAGGAGAAGACAGAACAGGAGAGAAGGAGAAGAGAGAGAAACAGAAGGGCTCAGGAACAAGAAGGTGGAAGGGACCCTAAGAACCCACGAGAATCCAGGGTGAAGGGTCAGGCAGATTAAGGGTACCGGATCCCAAGTTGGTGGAGGAGAAACTATCCTCAGCCAAAGACCGGTCGTCGTGATCATATATTGGTGCGACACCTCATTAAACCTGCTAGGAAGGCACCATATAGGACAGCGGAGGACGGGGCCCACGTTTAACCGCACAGGTCCGCGGCAGCTGGACAAAAGTGGGTCACTGGTGAGGCAGGCCAGAGAAAGGACAAAAGGGGGTCCTGTGCCATGCTCCTGAACTGCCTGGGAGTTGACCGAGCCCCGCACCTGGTGGACGCAGCACGGCTCGGGCAGTCATTGCCAGCTGAAGTGACTTGGAAACTAACTGTGAGTAAAGACCCTGGACTGTAACTTGTTGTCTGTGTGCTCCTTCGCTCCTCCGGCACTACCGGCACTGGGACTCTCACTACCATCACTCCCAGCATCCACTACACTGCCCTGGGGCTGCACTCTTCCCGTGGGGAGTCACATCACCTCAGCTGCACCCATCATCAGCCCCAGCGGACTGCCTTGCAGCGGCGGTTCCTAATAATCGCAATCCACGGGTGGCGTAGTCGGACATTATCTAAAGCACGTAGCAGACTACCATTGGCCTGACCACCCTGAGCTGCGGGACCGGGCCGCCACTACTACTACCCCCGTCGTTCCCCTATCGCCCGGATCCGCGTGCCCCACGGCCCAGGGGGCGAGTCAGCTTTGGCGTAGTCGGCAGGATCATTACCAACCCGCCACAAACGGGTATTGCGTGCCTGAAGAGAATTACACATGTACCTTAAAAAGAAGTTTCCCGCCGTCCGGATTCGTTTCCCGCCATCCGGAGCCGATTCCCGCCATCAGACGCCATCTTGGACCGTTTCCCGCCATCTTCATCCGTCTTTCCCGCCCTGGCAGAGCGGACGCCATTATGGGCGTACCAAAAGACAGCAGGAAGCCACCTCCCATCGTGGGCCAGGTCCCAGAATGGCGCCAAAGAAGAAGCCCGCCCCCACCAGCCATGAATGCAGCAGTGGAGATGTCCATCAACATGGGGGGGCTGCCCCTGAAAGTGATTGTCAGCAGAATGCCCCAGGACCACCCCCTCTGGGGGCGGAAAGGGAAGAAAACTGTGGGGCAGGGCGCGGTCTGGATCAGTCTGGCCAGGCCGCACCCGGAGATGGAGGGGGAAATCAGTGCCGGTACCCTGGTAAAGGGCCTGCTGCAAGCAACACCACCATGCAGCCTCACCGAGCTGTTAGCCCATCTCCCCAAGGAGGATCCCGAATACACACGGGCGGCGCTGGAAGAACTGGACCGGAGGATGGTCCGGGCGCAGCAAGAAGTGATCGCCGGATGGAAGGAGGAAGTGGCCCGGCGGGCTGTGATCCTGCAGCCGAAGGCGCCAGCAACAAGCAGCGCACCAGCCAGTGAGGGCCGAGCGGAGGCCGAGGACGACGCCGCGGAGAAGGCCGCGACAGCAGAGGCAGGTAACGGAGACGCCCCTGCACCGAATCCTAGGGCCGCCGACCTGCCCCTGCACCCCGTCGCGGAGCCCCACGCACCGGGACCCGCTGTTGACACCGTGCCCTCACCGCCATCAACCAGCCCCCAGGCCGTCGACGCTGCCAGCGAGCCCCGCCCCACGCCGTGCCCTCTGACCCCGGGCGTGCTCAGCCAACCGCCACCGCAGGCCCGGTCGCAAGGCCTAGCGCCCCCGCACGCCGCCCGTCGACGGGAGTACTGCCGCCAACAGCTGGAGGTGTTCGAGAGGGAGCAGCGGGAGCGGTGCATGAAACAGGAGAAGCTGCAGGCCCAAAGTGCGGAGCAGAAGATGAAGGCCCGACGAGATCCCCGAGCTGCCCGCGGTCCCCGAGTCACCGGGACTGTCGTGAAATTTCACATGGAACATGGCTGCGGTTTCATCCGAGACCCTGAGACCATCAGCGATGTGTTCGTGACGAGGAGAGATGTGGAGAGTCACCTACCGGAAGGCCATCGTGGGCGGGATCTATTCCCAGGCGACGTGGTGTCTTACACCCGACACCAAGGCGTGAAGGGGTGGTACGCCCTACACGTCCGCCGAGTAGTAGAGGAGGAGGAACAGCACTACTCGGACGCTGAGTACCAGGAGGGCCCGGACGGGCCTGAAGATCCGTATGAGGAGGAAGAAGGAGCGTCACAAAGACACCGTTACCAGTGAACGGTCAAGTGGCATTGTAAATAGTTACCCGTAAGGGTGCAAAGGAACTGTGTGGGACTGTTTCAGATTGAAGTGTGGTCCCCGTTGGGACAAGTATCGAACTGTGTGAACGTTATCCCCTATCCCCTAAGTAGCCAGGCTGAGGACTGTGAGCAGCCATCCCTCTTCCCCTAACAGGCTGAGGACTGTGAGCAGCCATTCCCCTATCCCCACCGGCCGAGGACTGGGAACGGCCAATCCCTTGTAAATAGTTGCGCTTCTTAAAGCGCCCCCTACTGGTTTTATAAAAAGACTGCAACGCCTACCTCAAAGTTAAAATGGACTGTTGCACCTTTAAAAAAAAAAAAAAAAAAAAAAGAGCACCTGGTCGCAAGTTGCACCGCAGCCAAGAATACAAGAATGTGCTTTAATTAAAAATGTTTTAGATTTTATATGCTGCTAAATAGTAATGTGAAAGTTTTCTATAATGTTTTATACAAAAGAGTTCCGGAAGTATTGAAAAAGTTTTCTATAATGTCTAGTGAAAAGAAAAGTATGTCCCATAAAGGGAACTGAACCGTATTGTCTGTTTCTAAATGTGAAAAGTTTTAAAAAAGTTTGCATGTCCTGTAATTACCTGTTTTTGCTCTTTTCCAGCCCGAGGACGTGCTGTGCTTTACCAGGGGGGAATGTAGCGCCCCGAGGGTTCGGCCGCTACAGGGGTATTGCACCTCTGCCAGAGGTGTGATATTCCACTCCCAGGTAAGGATGGAGTATGGACCAGGGCTCAGTTAGCTGCATGCAGCACACACACCCCATTTCCCAGGGACAGCTCAATGGTGCTCCCACTAGACAGAAGTGCAGGCACGACCGACCATGTCCCTGCTGGAGTGGGGAGGGAGGGGTGGAACACCCAGTGCTGTAGGGGCAGATAGGGGGCGGTTCCTGAGTGTAGGAAGGAGCCCATTGGTTGCTGGTCACCTGGGCTCATGGCTAGAGGGAGGTATAAAAGGTGGGCACCATCTTAGAACAGTGTTCAGTGAGAGAAGGAGTGCAGCCAGAGAGGGCTGACAGGGAGCTGTGGCTCAGTCTGGGCCCAGTTCCACGAGGCAGGCCTAGAGGAGAGGCCGGAGCCTGAGAGGAGAAGGAGAAGTGGGCCAGGAGAAGAGGCCAAGGGAAGGAGGAGAAGACAGAACAGGAGAGAAGGAGAAGAGAGAGAAACAGAAGGGCTCAGGAACAAGAAGGTGGAAGGGACCCTAAGAACCCATGAGAATCCAGGGTGAAGGGTCAGGCAGATTAAGGGTACCGGATCCCAAGTTGGTGGAGGAGAAACTACCCTCAGCCAAAGACCGGTCGTCGTGATCATATATTGGTGCGACACCTCATTAAACCTGCTAGGAAGGCACCATATAGGACAGCGGAGGACGGGGCCCACGTTTAACCGCACAGGTCCGCGGCAGCTGGACAAAAGTGGGTCACTGGTGAGGCAGGCCAGAGAAAGGACAAAAGGGGGTCCTGTGCCATGCTCCTGAACTGCCTGGGAGTTGACCGAGCCCCGCACCTGGTGGACGCAGCACGGCTCGGGCAGTCATTGCCAGCTGAAATGACTTGGAAACTAACTGTGAGTAAAGACCCTGGACTGTAACTTGTTGTCTGTGTGCTCCTTCGCTCCTCTGGCACTACCGGCACTGGGACTCTCACTACCATCACTCCCAGCATCCACTACACTGCCCTGGGGCTGCACTCTTCCCGTGGGGAGTCACATCACCTCAGCTGCACCCATCATCAGCCCCAGCGGACTGCCTTGCAGCGGCGGTTCCTAATAATCGCAATCCACGGGTGGCGTAGTCGGACATTATCTAAAGCACGTAGCAGACTACCATTGGCCTGACCACCCTGAGCCGCGGGACCGGGCCGCCACTACTACTACCCCCGTCGTTCCCCTATCGCCCGGATCCGCGTGCCCCACGGCCCAGGGGGCGAGTCAGAAACATAAGAAAACGGAAAATACAACAATGACATTTATTTACTAAAACCACATAAATAACTGGGAGTACTGTATGTATTTTTAACATTTATTTAGACTTATTTTTTAGTCCCATTTGGGGACTTGAACATGTGATTAATTGTACTTTACAGTACCATACGTCTGGATTTCGGTAGTGCTATCTGAATAGGAGTACAATGATGGCTGACCTGGGGATCCATTAGGCCTCTGGAAGCCATGACAGCCTATCTGCATCATGAAATATTATTACAGTAGGGTGAAAGAGGTAACACTGGGAAGCACCTCCATCTGTCTAAACGTTTCTATGCCACAGACACTACTGTCTGTCATTTCTAAGGGGTTAAAGGAAACCTGTTAGGTTCCCAGACTGTTTCCAATCGCTGCTATAGCAAGATGGGGGCAGATGTTTTTATTCCGATAAGGTGTTTGACGTCTCATTCTAATGCTACAATCATTGAACAATGAATTCTTAATCTGCAACATTGCATATGCAAATGAAGCAGGACTAGTCCTGCAGGACCTTTTTTTATCATGGGCTAGTCCCACCTCAAATCTTCTAATCGCACCTCCCTGGGCTTGAGTGACAGTCATAGATCACAGCATTAGCATGGCACAACAAACACCTTATTGGAATAAAGAAATCTGCACCCATACCACTATAGTATTAGGAATGAGAACAATCAGGAGATCTAACAGGTTCCTTTTAAAGGGACTCTGTCACTAGGATTTTCCAATGTAATCTGAGAGCAGCATTATGCAGAGACATAAACCCTGATCCAAGTGATGTGTCACTTACTGGGCTGCTTAGTGTAGTTTAACTAAAATTATAGTTTTATAAGCAGGATATTACTAGAGGACTAGTAAGCATGCTGCCAGCAAGTCAGGCATATTCATGAGCTCTGCATAACCTCACCCACACCACTGATTAGCAGCTTTTTAGGTACACTGAACACAGACAGAAATCAGCCAATCAGGGGTGTGGGCGGAGTTATGCAAAGCTCAGTATTCTGAGCTCTTTTAGATCTGCAGCAGAGATAACGTGGATTTTATCAAAATAACAGCAAGCAGAGCAGAAAGTGACACATCCCAGGAATCAGGGTCATTGCTCCTACATCATGCTGCTCTCAGATTATATAGAAAAAAACTGATGACAAATTCCCTTTAAACAGCCAGCATCCGAGTTATCTCTCATCCAATATTACATACACGTCAAATTGTAAACCTTTAAGAATGAAGTGATTAGTTTCAAACTATCAGGATTATATATGTATATGGACAAAATAGTTAAAAGGTTTTATAGCATTAATATATATATACAGTACAGACCAAAAGTTTGGACACACCTCATTTAAAGATTTTTCTGTATTTTCATGACTATGAGCATTGCAGCAGGTACGTGTTCACACTATTAGAAGTTTGACAGCCTTTTTTCTGACCATGTGTCCCTCCCATTCAGTCACAGGTGGTTTTAACTAGCTCTCCCAGCCCATACATTGTAGGTTAAAAGCCCAAGCATAGACATATTGTCCATACAGGCTTACAGCCCAAGAGTGGCATATCCAGTGGTAGCGTAGCGTAGTTTCCCATCATACGAAGGTGACCTTGTCGTGGTTGATGGGCACACATAAATTGGCCAAATTATGCGCAAAAAACCTTCATTTTTCAAAGTGACATTAGTCTAGATACAATATTTCTTATATTTTCATGGATGGAGTGCCGAAGTTCTTTTTGCAAATATGAAAATTGTCCATTCACACTGAAGGCATCAAAACGATGAATTAACACATGTGGAATTATATACTTAACAAAAAAGTGTGAAACAACTGAAAATATGTCTTATATTCTAGGTTCTTCAAAGTAGCCACCTTTTGCTTTGATGACTGCTTTGCACACTCTTGGCAGTCTCTTGATGAGCTTCAAGAGGTAGTCACCGGAAATGGTTTTCACTTCACAGGTGTGCCCTGTCAGGTTTAATAAGTGGGATTTCTTGCCTTATAAATGGGGTTGGGACCATCAGTTGTGTTGTGCAGAAGTCTGGTGGATACACAGCTGATAGTCCTACTGAATAGACTGTTAGAATTTGTATTATGGCAAGAAAAAAGCAGCTAAGTAAAGAAAAACAAGTGGCCATCATTACTTTAAGAAATTAAGGTCAGTCAGTGCGAAAAATTGGGAAAACTTTGAAAGTGTCCCCAAGTGCATTTGCAAAAGCCATCAAGCGCTACAAAGAAACTGGCTCACATGAGGACCGCCCCAGGAAAGGAAGACCAAGAGTCACCTCTGCTTCTGAGGATAAGTTTATCCGAGTCACCAGCCTCAGAAATCGCAGGTTAACAGCAGCTCAGATTAGAGACCAGGTCAATGCCACACAGAGTTCTAGCAGCAGACACATCTCTTCAACAACTGTTAAAGGGAGACTTTGTGCAGCAGGCCTTCATGGTAAAATAGCTGCTAGGAAACCACTGCTAAGGACAGGCAACAAGCAGAAGAGACTTGTTTGGGCTAAAGAACACAAGGAATGGACATTAGACCAGTGGAAATCTGTGCTTTGGTCTGATGAGTCCAAATTTGAGATCTTTGGTTCCAACCACCGTGTCTTTGTGCGACGCAGAAAAGGTGAACGGATGGACTCTACATGCCTGGTTCCCACCGTGAAGCATGGAGGAGGAGGTGTGATGGTGTGGGGGTGCTTTGCTGGTGACACTATTGGGGATTTATTCGAAATTGAAGGCATACTGAACCAGCATGGCTACCACAGCATCTTGCAGCGGCATGCTATTCCATCCGGTTTGCGTTTAGTTGGACCATCATTTATTTTTCAACAGGACAATGACCCCAAACACACCTCCAGGCTGTGTAAGGGCTATTTGACCAAGAAGGAGAGTGATGGGGTGCTACGCCAGATGACCTGGCCTCCACAGTCACCAGACCTGAACCCAATCGAGATGGTTTGGGGTGAGCTGCACCGCAGAGTGAAGGCAAAAGGGCCAACAAGTGCTAAGCATCTCTGGGAACTCCTTCAAGATTGTTGGAAGACTATTTCCGGTGACTACCTCTTGAAGCTCATCAAGAGAATGCCAAGAGTCTGCAAAGCAGTCATTAAAGCAAAAGGTGGCTACTTTGAAGAACCTAGAATATAAGACATATTTTCTGTTGTTTCACACTTCTTTGTTAAGTATATAATTCCACATGTGTTAATTCATAGTTTTGATGCCTTCAGTGTGAATGTACAATTTTCATAGTCATGAAAATACAGAAAAATCTTTAAATGAGAAGGTGTGTCCAAACTTTTGGTCTGTACTATATATATATATATATATATATATATATATATATATATAGTAAATACATAAATATATATATATATATATATACACTGCTCAAAAAAATAAAGGGAACACTCAAATAACAGATCCTAGATTTGAATGAATGAAATATTCTCATTGAATACTTTGTTCTGTACAAAGTTGAATGTGCTGACAACAAAATTACACAAAAATCATCAATGGAAATCACATTTATTAACCAATGGAGGCCTGGATTTGGAGTCACCCCCAAAATTAAAGTGGAAAAACACACTACAGGCTGATCCAACTTTGATGTAATGTCCTTAAAACAAGTCAAAATGAGGCTCAGTATTGTGTGTGGCCTCCATGTGCCTGTATGACCTCCCTACAATGCCTGGGCATGCTCCTGATGAGGTTGCGGATGGTCTCCTGTGGGATCTCCTCCCAGACCTGGACTAAAGCATTCGCCAACTCCTGGACAGTCTGTGGTGCAACGTGACGTTGGTGGATGGAGCGAGACATGATGTCCCAGATGTGCTCAATCGGATTCAGGTCTGGGGAACGGACGGGCCAGTCCATAGCTTCAATGTCTTCATCTAGCAGGAACTGCTGACACACTCCAGCCACATGAGGTCTGGCATTGTCCTGCATTAGGAGGAACCCAGGGCCAACCGCACCAGCATATGGTCTCACAAGGGGTCTGAGGATCTCATCTCGGTACCTAATGGCAATCAGGCTACCTCTGGCGAGCACGTGGAGGGCTGTGCGGACCTCCAAAGAAATACCACCCCACACCATTATTGACCCACTGCCAAACCGGTCATGCTGAAGGATGTTGCAGGCAGCAGATCGCTCTCCACGGCGTCTCCAGACTCTGTCACGTCTGTCACATGTGCTCAGTGTGAACCTGCTTTCATCTGTGAAGAGCACAGGGCGCCAGTGGCGACTTTGCCAATCCTGGTGTTCTGTGGCAAATGCCAAGTGTCCTGCACGGTGTTGGGCTGTGAGCACAACCCTCATCTGTGGATGTCGGGCCCTCATACCACCCTCATGGAGTCGGTTTCTAACCGTTTGTGCAGACACATGCACATTTGTGGCCTGCTGGAGGTCATTTTGCAGGGCTCTGGCAGTGCTCCTCCTGTTCCTCCTTGCACAAAGGCGGAGGTAGCTGTCCTGCTGCTGGGTTGTTGCCCTCCTATGGCTCCCTCCACATCTCCTGGTATCTGCTCCATGCTCTGGACACTGTGCTGACAGACACAACTACCCTTCTTGCCACAGCTCGCACTGATGTGTCATCCTGGATGAACTGCACTACCTGAGCAACTTCTGTGGGTTATACTGTAGACACCGCCTCATGCTACTGTACCTCTAGGGGTGAGAGCAATGGCAAAATTAAAAAGTGACCAAAACAACAGCCAAAAAGGATGAGAACAGAGAAATGGTCTGTGGTCACCACCTGCAGAACCTCTCCTTTATAGGGGGTATCTTGCTAATTGCCGATCATTTCTACCAGTTGTCTGTTCCATTTGCACAACAGCAGGAGAAATTGATTCACAATCAGTGTTGCTTCATAACTGGACAGGTAGATTTCACAGTTGGAGTTACTGTACATTGTGTTGTTTATTTTTTTGAGCAGTGTATATAAATAAATATATATACATATATATATATATATATATATATATATATATATACACTGTGCATATTTATGCAAAACTATACATACATAGTCTGGTCACCTTTAGCTAAATGAACTGTGAGTAATTGTGTATAGCTGATCTGAAGGTTATTAATTGAACTTTTGCCAAATACTTAAACTCAACAGAAGCAAGCACTTTGCTCAAAAATCCAAACATTTTCTTATAAGTATTGCAGATTGTCTACTGACTACTGAAACAAGAACCATATGTTTTATAACAGCTCTTATACCCAAGCATTATGGCTCAAAAAGTTCCAGAAAATCTTTGGTAGGAATTGCATTAAAAATTGCTTCTTACTCTCTTCTTCAAAACACAAAAACTAATACACACAGATAACTTATTGGTCGATTGTCTGTGCTGCCATAATTATACAGGACGCGTCAGAGCCACCATTTCACTTATTTTGGAAAATTTTGAGTCCTAGTAGGAAAACATTTATTTTGGGGGTTACATGATACATTACTTTCAACAATAATTCACATATTTATACATTTTACTAATGTCCATAAAAACTGAAGACAAAAAGTGGGCCGCTATTATAAGACAATGGATAAATATAAGCAGGGACTTCTCTACTGCCGCAAGAATACAATGGATACCAATTTGAATTAAATTGGAAATAGTTTTTTTTTTTTTTTTTAAATGTTACTAAACTATTGTTCCCAATAGTTGAAGAATCAGACCTAATCTTCAGGTTATGGTCAGTTTTGCTTTAAGTAGCAAAGAATGGTTACAAACAATATGGCTATGTTCACAGGTTTAGTATTTTCAGTGTTGGCAGGAAAAACACTGAATAAAATGCGCACGTGTTTGATGTGTGTCACCCTGGCCTGGATGCCACAAAATGTAATAAAGCTGTGTCTGAGAGCAAGGGGGAGGTTCTCTAGTCAGGGGAACATTAGCATGCAGTACCTCCTGTCTCAGGCCAGTAGGGGGAGCAGGATGCCCCTATAAAAGCTGGAACTGGGGGCAGGGTTAGGGAGAACTGGACCACCTGTCTCAGGACTGAGACTTGTCCCGGAGCAGAGCAGGGACAGAAAGTTGTATTGCACCTAAGAGGAAGTGTGGCAGGAGGAGAGCCACAAGCCAGAGACAAGAGGCGAAGTGAGCCTGTCTTGGCAGATAAAGGACTTAGTTTAAAAGACTTTGGTGTCTGAGGCTGGGAGGATTCCACATCCCACAGCAGATAACCAGTCCGCAGGGGACTGTATGTTCCTTGGCCTAAGAAACCTGGAGGCTCTGCCACAACAGAAGGGACCAGTAAAGCCGTACCAGGCCGGGAGCAGAAAGGAACCCACGTCGCAGGCCATACAGGCGAGAGTACACGGAAAGCTCGGAAACGTAGGCTGTTACCCTATAAGGAGGAGATAGCCAGAAGGAGCACAGAAAGCACGGTAGGCCTACACCCTCACCCTGACCAGGGCCAATTTCCCCATTGCTCTCAGACATCCAGGTCCCCTCCTAGCCGGGACTGTTTATGGGTCAGTTTACCTGTTTTAGTAAAGGCCCTGGACTGCAACCTGTTGTCTGTGTGCTCCTTCGCGCCTCCAGCACTACCGGTACTGGGACTCTCACCACCATCACTCCCACCATCCATTATACTGCCCTGGGGCCGCACTCTTCCCGTGGGGAGTCACACTACCCTAGCTGCACACCTCATCAGCCCCAGCGGTCTGCATGCAGCGGCGGTTCCTAATAACCGCAATCCACGGGTGGCGTAGTCGGACATAATCATCAGCGCATAACGGACTACCACTGGCCTGACCACCCTGAGCCACGGAACCGGGTTGCCACTACTACTCCCATCGTTCCCCTACTGCCCGGATCCGAGTGCCCCACGGCCCAGGGGGCGAGTCAGCTTTGGCGTAGTCGGCAGGATTGCAACCAACCCACCACAAACGGGTATTGCGTGCCTGAAAAAGACTTTGCACTTACCTGAAAAGAGGTTTCCCGCCGTCCGGAGCCGTTTCCCGCCATTTCTAGCCGTCTCCCTCCATCTTCCATCGGTTCCCGCCATCTTCAGCCGTTTTCCCGCCATCGGACGCCATCTTCAGGACGCCGCGCGGGAAGAAGAGGGGCGTGGACGTCCAAACCGCGTGAGACCCGAAGCTCCACCCCACGCACCGACTCTGCGCAAGGTCCTGGAAGGGAGAGAGAGCGACGCTGACGTCACCAGGACTCGACGCAAGGTCCTCGTCCAGAGCAGCAGCAGCGGAGCCGCGGCCTACAGAAGAGGATCATCGAAAGGTAGGCCACGCTTAACTAGGGGGGAGGAAGATGTCGGATACAGAGGCGCCCACTACCACCAATGCAGCTGCAGCAGCGGTGATGCCATTTTCCCTGCCCTACATCCCTGGAGCGGCCTGGCTGCCCAAGTACTCAGGGAAGCCCCATGCCCTAACTGACTTTAAGGAAAGGCTGTACAGTTTGTTCCAAGTCTACCCCCTGACAGAGGAACAGAAGGTCAGCATATTAACAGGGCAGTTAACTGGTGCAGCCCAAAGGGAGGTAAAATCATGGCCCACTGAGGAGAAAAGGACCGTGAAGGGTATTCTGGCCCGGCTGCGGGGTACCTTTGACACACGTACCTCCGCTGAAATTAAAATGAGGTTCTATGGATGTAAGCAGCGGGCACAGGACAGCATCAGAGACTATGCCCTAAATTTGCAGGAAGCCTTGAGGGCCATCCAACAAGCTGACCCTGGCAGCGTGCAGGAAACGGATAAGCTACTAACAGAACAGTTTATAGAAGGTCTGCTGTCTAGCGCCCACAGGACCCAGCTGCGCCTCATGTTCTTTCAGAACCCTGATCTGACCTTTGCCCAATTCAAGGACAGGGCCATAAGGGTGCTCCGTGAATCCGCAACAAGTGGCGCTATAAACCCCCGGCGCCCTGCTCTCACCTACCACCAGGAGGCGGCGCCCTCCTCTATGGACTCCGTGGGGGCTGATGCACAGGCCCTGAACCAAGCCCCGTCGAAAGATCTGCACCACCAAGTCCAGGAGCTGACCAGGAGCGTCGCGGCGTTGACCAGGACCGTCCAGGCGTTACAAGTGGACCAGTCAAGACCCATCGAGCTGGCTTCAAGTCCGGAGGATGTCCCGTGGCGTCGACAGAGGAGGATCCCGTCGTTCCGAGGGAGGCCCACAGACCGCTACGCAGAGGATGGACAGCCCATTTGCCGCCGATGCAACCAGCCCGGACACATTTCCAGGTACTGTAATTTAAACAGGTCCAACCTGGGGCAGAGGGCCAACCCCCAGGCATAAGATCACCAGGCCCTTACAAGTGGCGTAATAAGTACGTTGGGGGGCGCCCGGTTTTACCCGTGGTGCTGGACGGTATCCCCATGAGCGCCTTGCTGGATACTGGGTCGCAAGTAACCACTATCCCTTATGTACTTTTTAAGCAGTATTGGACTGATGCTGATATCACACGGTATCCAGACAGTAACTTGAGCATCATCGCCAGTAATGGCTTACCCGTGCCGCAGATGGGGTTCAAGGAGATGACCATTAAGATTGGTAAAGTTGAACTGCCGGCACAGGGAGTAATTGTTGTGGACATTGACCGTCGTGAAAGTCACCCTAAAATAACTGTGGGTACTAACGTGATTGAAAATTGTCTTTCAGAGGTAATTGTAATTCTACAACAGGTGGCGGTGAATGCTAGTTCCAGCCAACAGAGAGTCCTCAACAAGGAGATAAAAGCCCTGATGAGACGGCAGCAGGTAGAACTGTCTGGTGGTGAGATCGGTAGCGTAAGACTGAGTGACCCATTCCCCATTTCCATGCCTCCCAAAAGTAAAATGATGATCTGGTGTCGGACTGCAATCGGGTTGAGAGGTAGAGACTACCAAGCCATGGTAGAACCCGTGTACTCAGACAACAGGCCCACCATTTTGACAGCCCGGGGGGTGGTTGATATCCGTCATGGGAGGGTGCCCGTCCGCATCCTCAACATTGGGGAGAGGGAAGTACACTTACCCAGGTACGCTACACTCGCCAAACTGTTTGTTGTCGAACACAAAGCTATCAGGGCCGTGGAACCCTTGCCTCCATCTCCACAGGCGGAGGGTAATGGCTCCCAGAAACAAAAGGAGGACTGGTGCCAGAAACTCCATGTGGGTGCTGACTCCACTCCCCTGCACCAAAAACAAGGAGTCTACCAGGTGGTACAGGAGTACGAGAGAGTCTTTAGTAAGCACCCGCTAGACTTCGGCAGAGTAAAAGGGATAGAACACCATATCCCCACAGGGAGACACCCACCAATAAAAGAGAGACACAGGCCTGTACCCCCTGCACATTATCAGAACGCCAAGGGTATGCTGCGGAAAATGAAAGAAGCTGGGGTCATTAGAGATAGCTGTAGCCCCTGGGCAGCCCCCCTGGTTCTGGTAAAAAAGAAAGACGGCACCATGAGAATGTGCGTGGACTATAGACAAATAAACCGTATCACCCACAAAGACGCATATCCGCTGCCTAGAATAGAGGAGTCTTTAGCCGCACTAAAATCAGCTAACTTCTTTTCTACTTTGGACCTTACTAGCGGGTACTGGCAGGTTCCTGTGGCAGAGGCTGACAAGGAGAAGACCGCCTTCACCACCCCGATGGGACTGAGTGAGTTCAACTGTATGCCCTTCGGGCTCTGCAACGCACCAGGGACCTTCCAGAGGCTGATGGAATGCTGTCTAGGGCACCGAAACTTCGAGACGGTCCTCCTTTACCTGGACGACGTGATCGTCTATTCGAAAACCTACGAGGACCATCTAAAGCACCTGGCCGAGGTGTTCGAAGCCCTGGCAGGCTATGGCCTGAAGGTGAAACCATCGAAGTGTCACCTGCTGAAACCAAAGGTCCAGTACCTAGGGCACGTGGTAAGTGCGGAAGGAGTGGCCCCCGACCCTGACAAGGTCACGGCAATCAAGAGCTGGCCAAGCCCCTCAAACATCAAAGAGGTGAGACAGTTTCTCGGATTGGTAGGCTACTACCGAAGGTTCATCCCCGGGTTCACTAGGATGGCAGCTCCTATGCAGGACCTCCTAATCGGACAGTCTAAGTCCAGGAGCCAAAAGCCGCCCTTCAAGTGGGATAAACCGGAAGAGGAGTCCTTCCGCCAGTTGAAGATGGCCCTCACGGGGGATGAGATCCTGGCCTACCCCGATTATGGTCAGCCTTTTATTCTCCACACGGACGCCAGTAATGTGGGACTGGGAGCAGTACTGTCCCAAAACCAACAGGGCAGAGAAAGGGTGATCGCGTACGCCAGCCGGAAGCTGAGGCCCACCGAGAGGAACCCGGAGAATTACAGCTCCTTCAAGCTAGAATTCTTGGCGGTGGTGTGGGCCGTGACAGAACGCTTCAAGCATTACCTGGCCTCCGCAAAGTTCACCGTGTACATGGACAACAACCCATTGACACACCTGGACAATGCAAGACTGGGTGCCCTAGAACAGCGGTGGATGGCCCGTCTCTCCAACTATGACTTCGTGATCAAGTACTTGGGCCGGCAAAACCAATGCCAACGCTGACGCCCTATCGAGGATGCCTCACTTACCTGAAGGTGACGAAGACCCAGAAGAGCTGGAGGAGATAGAACTCCCCGCGTTTCACCGGTATGGAGCCGCTCAATACTCCCACCTCGTGAAGGAGGAGGATCTAACAACCGTGATGATCAATCCCCTACCTCACCACAGCTGGGCCGAGACCCAAGATAGTGACCCTGCCATCCGCCTGGTGAAAGATCTGCTGACCCAGGAGGACGCCCGCATGGATCCGGATGCTCCAGAGGAAGCCAAGCAGCTGTGGAAGGAGAAGAGCAAGCTGTTCCTCTACGAAGGCAAGCTGTGCAGAAGGATTGTCAACCACCGGACGCACGAGCTGACCTGGCAAGTCGTGGTCCCAAGGCGGGATGCAGCTATGGTCCTGGGGGCTTACCATGACAGAGCGGGGCACTTCGGTTGGAAGAAACTGGAGTTCCTGCTAAGAGGACGGTTCTTTTGGGTCGGCATGAGAGGGGCTGTAGAGAAGTGGTGCAGAGACTGTGGCCCTTGTCACCTAAGGAGGAAGGACCGTGCCAGCCAGAAGACACGCTTGAGGCCCATCGTCACCACGCAGCCTCTTGAGCTGGTAGCTCTAGACCACGTCAAGTTGGCTCCAAGCCAGTCAGGGTACATCTACGCCCTGACAATCGTTGACCACTATTCCCGTTTTCTCGTGGTGGTCCCGGTAAAAGACTTGACAGCTCAAACAGCGGCCAGAGCCTTCCAGCAATACTTCTGCCGTCCGCACAGGTATCCGGAACAGGTCCTGACAGACCAGGGTCCAGCGTTCGAGGCTGAAATCTTCCAAGAATTCTGCAACCTCTATGGCTGTAAGAAGATTCAGACAACGTCTTACCACCCACAAACCAACGGGATGTGTGAGAAGATGGACAATATAGTCATTGATCTCCTGAAGACGTTGCCCCTGGAGGAACGCAGCCTGTGGCCAGAAAAACTGCCGGACCTGATAGACTTATACAATCATATCCCGGTGAATGCTACCAACTGCACCCCGGCTTACCTGATGCGAGCCAGACCAGGTAAGCTGCCCGTAGACCTGGAGATGGGAGTCCTAACACCTGAGGACACCTCCCCGGATGCGGACTGGGATACGGAAAGGCAACTGCAGTACAAGAAGGTACAGGAAAGTGTGGAGAAGAGCCTGGCCCAGGTGAGAGAAAGGCAAGAAAGACTCTTCAACCAACACGCCCCTGCTGGTCCCCTGGAACCTGGTGAGCAGGTCCTGAAGCGGAAGAGAAGGCTACATAAGTTGGACGACCAGTGGGAAAGGGAACCCTACACCGTACTGCAGTCTGACCACGACAACCCGAAGGTGTGCGTGATCACCAAGGACGGAGGAGAAAACACTAGTACCGTCTCCAGAGACCACCTCAAAAGGTGCCCCGAGTAACTCCGTAGTGCAGAAGAGGATCAGAGTGACCTTGAACTCGCAGAGGATAAGGAAGAAATGATCAGCACCGTTCGCGGAGAGTTCCCTCAGTCCTGGACTCGAATAAATGATGCCATAGTGGTACCCGTCCTGCATTTCCTGCAACCGGCACAGCAACAACCAACACCAGAGCCGGAAGGTGAAGAGGAGCAAGCGGTTCCAGAGGCAGAAGAGCCTGTATCAGCAGCCCAGGAGAGTCAACCCTCTGCTGACAGTGAGCCTGCCATGCCTGTGGTAAGCCAAAGAACCCGCAGACAGCTGCCTGCCCTACCTGTACACCCAGCTGGTAGCTGTACCCCTAACGCTAGTGGGGAAAGCCAAGGCGGTCCACCACCAGACAGTGGGTTAAGGAGATCAACCAGGAGCACAAAGGGGCAGATACCCGCTCGCTGGAGAATATAGAGTGCACTAGAATTGTAAATAACCCTGTTGCCAAATGTTGAAATGTTTGCCAAGTTACCTGCGTGATTATTAATAGCATGTTTCAGTTTCTTGCAGTTACCGTAAGGACTCAAAGGTTATGGACTTTTTATAACCGGGACCTTGTATGGACTGCGTTCGGAGCCTAACCAAGGGATGAACTAAGACTGTGAAGGACTTGGGGTAGGACAGCCCCCCACCTGGTTAAGGCTCCCCGTTGTATTGGTGATATGGACACCCGGTCACAGACCACACTGTGACCTTAAGAACTCAATCTGTGCGTCACTTTCCTGATAATGTTTTATGGTCATGCATATTGTCTTTGTTTATTGTTTAGTCCCGGAGTACTAAATTTTACTAGGGGGGAATGTGTCACCCTGGCCTGGATGCCACAAAATGTAATAAAGCTGTGTCTGAGAGCAAGGGGGAGGTTCTCTAGTCAGGGGAACATTAGCATGCAGTACCTCCTGTCTCAGGCCAGTAGGGGGAGCAGGCTGCCCCTATAAAAGCTGGAACTGTGGGCAGGGTTAGAGAGAACTGGATGACCTGTCTCAGGACTGAGACTTGTCCCGGAGCAGAGCAGGGACAGAAAGTTGTATTGCACCTAAGAGGAAGTGTGGCAGGAGGAGAGCCACAAGCCAGAGACAAGAGGCGAAGTGAGCCTGTCTTAGCAGATAAAGGACTTAATTTACCAGACTTTGGTGTCTGAGGCTGGGAGGATTCCACATCCCACAGCAGATAACCAGTCCGCAGGGGACTGTATGTTCCTTGGCCTAAGAAACCTGGAGGCTCTGCCACAACAGAAGGGACCAGTAAAGCCGTACCAGGCCAGGAGCAGAAAGGAACCCACGTCGCAGGCCATATAGGCGAGAGTACATGGAAAGCTCGGAAACGTGGGCTGTTACCCTATAAGGAGGAGATAGCCAGAAGGAGCACAGAAAGCACGGTAGGCCTACACCCTCACCCTGACCAGGGCCAATTTCCCCATTGCTCTCAGACATCCAGGTCCCCTCCTAGCCGGGACTGTTTATGGGTCAGTTTACCTGTTTTAGTAAAGGCCCTGGACGGCAACCTGTTGTCTGTGTGCTCCTTCGTGCCTCCAGCACTACCGGTACTGGGACTCTCACCACCATCACTCCCACCATCCATTATACTGCCCTGGGGCCGCACTCTTCCCGTGGGGAGTCACACTACCCTAGCTGCACACCTCATCAGCCCCAGCGGTCTGCATGCAGCGGCGGTTCCTAATAACCGCAATCCACGGGTGGCGTAGTCGGACATAATCATCAGCGCATAACGGACTACCACTGGCCTGACCACCCTGAGCCACGGAACCGGGTTGCCACTACTACTCCCATCGTTCCCCTACTGCCCGGATCCGAGTGCCCCACGGCCCAGGGGGCGAGTCAGATGCATCTAAAGAAATTTAAAAAAAAAAGAATAACCACACAAGAGCAATAAAAGCAAAACTTGCACTCACCTCTGTTGTTTTCCAAGCTGAAAAAAATCTGCAACTTCTTGAAAATATTCTGCTAGGAAATAAATGAAATATATTAAACACTGTATTTAAGAAAAAAAAAAAGTAAAATCATGGTATTTGTTGGTTAGCTCTTATGCAGACCTACAGTCATGGCCGAAAGTGTTGGCACCCATGAAACAGCTCCAGAAAATGAAGTATTTCTCCCAGAAAAGTATTGCAATTACACATGTTTTGTAATACAAATGTTTATTTCCTTTGTGTGTATTGGAATAAGGGCTCGCTCTCCCTTGCGATTAAATCAGACGAATGCAATCTGATAAAAAATCGGATTGCATTCGGACCAATGTAATCTCATGATGGTGTGCTCAGTGGCATTTTTTTTTCCAGCCCGATCGGATTGTGATCAGGCTGGAAAAAAAATTGCAGGATGCTGCGATTGCATGCTGCATTCGGATCGCACGCACCCATATAAGCCTATGGGTGCGTGCTAAACATTGCACTGCACTCAGATATCACCCGAGTGCAGTGCGATACCTGCCGATGTCAGCAGCAGAGGAGATGGAGAAATTACTTTCCCTGTCTCCTCTGCAGCTGTACTGCGATCCTCTCTATGCGAGAGGATCGCAGCACGGAGCACTGACATTCGGCTCCCGCTCGCAGCAGAGCTGGAGCTGAATGTCATTAGCATATGGCATCCGATGCTATCTCATTGGATGCCATACGCTAGTGGGACCCCGGCCTAACACAAAAAAGCAGAGTGAAAAAATGCTAATTAGACATAATTTCACACAAAACCCAAAGTTGGGCTGGACAAAATTGATGGCATCTTTCCAAAATTGCGGATAAAGAACTTTGTTTCAAGCATGTGATGCTGATTTAAACTCACCTGTGGCAAGTAACTGGTGTGGGCAATATGAAAATCACACCTGAAACCAGATAAAAAGGGGAGATGTTGACTAAGTCTTTGCATTGTGTGTCTGTGTATGCCACACTAAGCATGGAGAACAGAAAGAGGAGAGAACTGTCTGAGGACTTCAAAACCAAAATTGTTGAACAATATCAACAACAATATCAACAAAGTAGGAAATATTGATATAAATTATTTGCAAACATGCTTGCATTTTTATTTTAGATGTACTTGAGCAATACAAAAATGGCTGTGAAATAAACATAGACCTATATGTTCACATAAATTTAGGTTTCATTCAAACAGAAATATTGTATCTTTCAAAACACCCAAACCATCATGTTTTACTGAACGAAACATACAGCATTAAATGGGTTATCCAGGCTTGGGGTCCAATTCTGCAGTCACTCTATGTGACTGCAGACTTATAAATCCTCACAGAGCGCAGTGTACGTGGTGTCAGGATTCTCTAGTACTGGCGCTGGAATCTGACGCGTGCGATTTGCATACATGTGGTTGACGCGCCCCCTGGGCCTGTGCTGTGCAGGGGATACCCGGAGCCGGATCGCTGGGGGTTGTAGTCCTCCGTGGCTGTGACCCGGTCCGTGCCCAGGGCGGTCAAACCAGTGGCAGTCTTAGTAATGTGACAAATGTCCGACTACGCCACCCGTGGATTGCGGTCAGTGGGGACCGCCGCTGCGCTGCAGACCACTGAGGCTGATGTTGTATGCGCAGCCAAGTATGGGATAACTTCCCACGGGAGAAGTATTGCCTCAGGGCAGCTAGCGTGGAAGATGGGAGTGATGGTGTGAGCGTCCCAGTACTGATGGTGCTGGTGCGGCGATGAAACACAGAGATGTGTGGTGCAGTTCAGGGTCTTTACTGATGGTATAACGCAGACCCTCCCGGGAGTACTGGCTAGCAGTAGAGGCCTGGTCAGTCTGAGAGCTAGCAGGATCTCCCCCTGGCCAGATGGAGTTGTAGGCCTCCTCGTCTATCTGCACTCTTTCCTGGCTACCTTGCTGTGTGCGGGTAGAAGTAGCCCACGTCCCTGAGTATACCGTGTGGTGCTCACCCATATGGCCGGTGACTTGGGGCCTTCCGTTAGCCTCCGCTTCACGATGGCGGTGCTGGTCCCTTGCTTGTGACCGTGCCTCCGGGCTTCTATGGCCAGAGGACATGGAATCCCCTGCCGGTTGGATTCTGCTGCTGGACCTGGATGTCCCCACAGCCTCGGACTCCGTGTCCGGGTTTAGTGTCTTCAGCCAAGGTGAGCTTTCTAGCTTCCAGCCTCTGGCACTCGCTCCTGCTCCTACAGAGCTCCTAGTTCTTACTTTCCCTCTCCAGGCTCTGACTGCTCTGCTTGTTCTGCAGGCTCTGTCTCTGTCTGGGACTTCACTCACTAATCCCGCCCCAGACCCAGTTTATAAGGGCAGATTCCTCCCCTCCCAGGTCTGGGTGTGCCGTGTTGCATGCTTAGGGATCCTGACCAGAGAAACCTCCCACTTGCTCTCAGACATAATATTTCTATTACTGTGGCAACCAGACCCCTGGGATGCCACATTCCCCCCTAGTAAATTTTAGTACTCCGGGACTAAACACATTTTTTTTTTTTAAAGAAACATAAATGCAGGGTATAAACAATAATACAATAACATATTTACAAGAAGCTTTAGTTCTTTAAAGGTCACGGCGTGTCCGCAACCGGGTGTCCATATCACCCAAGGTGAAGTTTGTGAAACAAGAGGGTGTCCATGTCACCCAAGGTGAAGCTTTAACCGAAGTAGGGGACCTGTCCAAAGCAAACCCGTTGCGTTGGCCCTGGGCGTGGCTGCAAGGCTGAAGCTAGCTACTTTGGGCTGCAAGGAGGCCACGCCAGACAGGTTTTCTTTTCCGCGGCCGTCTTCGCAAGAGGCACCAAGGTGCAACTATCTACAAAACTGTTCCGGTTATCCAGCGTCCATAACCTGTTAGTCCAAAGAAATCTGCAGGGTAACTGAGAGACATAATTAATAACAGGCAACAAACATAAACCATAAACAGTTAAACAGATAAATTCACAGTGCATTAGTTTAGATTTTCCAGCGAGCGGGCATCTGACCTCTAGTGACTCTAGTGGACCTACGGAGCTCACTAACTGGTCCTGCACTACAGGGTGTAGGAGGTGTTATGGGTAAGCTGAGGGTTGATTCTCCTGCGCTGCTGGTGTGGACTCTTCTGCCTTCTGGGCCGGCTGCTCTTCCAGCTCTACCTGGTCTCCTGTAGGCACTTGAGGGGCTGGCTGGAGAAATGTGAGGACGGGCACCACGATAGCGTTGTTTACTTGTGTCCAGGACCGGGGAAAGTCTCCGTGTACGGTGCTGATCATTTCCTCCTTTTCCTCTACGGGTTGAGGGTCTTCCTGATCTTCATCCGTGCTTTGCAACTTCTCGGGGCACTTTTTCAGGTGGTCTCTGGAGACAGTGGCTGTGGTCTCTCCTCCATCCTTGCTGATGACGTACACCTTTGGATTATTGTGGCTTGAGGGCAGTACGGTGTACGGGTCCTTTTCCCACTGGTCGTCCAATTTATGGAGCCGCCTTTTTCTTTTCAAGACCTGCTCTCCAGGTACCAGGGGAACAGCGGGAGCATGTTGGTTATAAGTCCTCTCCTGCCTTTCTCTTGATTGACAGAGACTTCGCTCGACGCTCTCCTGTACTTTCCGGTACTGCTGCTGCCGTTCTGTATCCCAGTCTGCCTCTGGCGAGGTGTCCTCGGGTATCAGGACTCCCATATCCAGGTCAACAGGCAGCTTACCAGGTCTTGCTTGCATTAAGTAAGCCGGGGTACACTTGGTGGAACCTACCGGGATGTGGTTATACAGGTCCACCAGATCGGGCAGTTTCTCAGGCCACAGACTGCGTTCTTCAGGGGCAATGTTTTTAACAGATCTATCACCACCTGGTTCATCTTCTCGCAGAGTCCATTGGTTTGGGGGTGATAGGGCGTTGTTCTTATCTTCTTGCAGTCATACAGGTTGCAGAACTCCTGGAAGACCTCCGCTTCGAAGGCTGGTCCTTGGTCCGTCAGCACTTGGTCCGGGTACCCGTGTGGGCGGCAGAAGTGCAGCTGGAAGGCTCTGGCTGCTGTCTGAGCCGTCAGGTCTTTGACAGGGACCACCACCAGGAACCGGGAGTAGTGATCCACGATTGTTAGGGCGTAGACATACCCACTTCTGCTTGGAGCCAGTTTAACATGGTCCAGAGGGACCAGTTCCAGCGGCTGCCTGGTGACGATGGGCTGCAGGGGAGTCCTCTGGCTGGCACGGTCCCTTCTTCTTAGATTGCACGGGCCACAGTCTCTACACCACCTCTCAATGGCTCCTCTCATGCCTATCCAGTAGAACCGTTCACGCAGCAAGAACTCCAGCTTCTTCCATCCGAAGTGCCCTGCCCCATTGTGGTAGGCCTCCAGCACCATAGCTGCGTCCCGCCTCGGTACCACAACCGATCAGCTCATGTGTCCGGGAATTGACCATTCTGCGGCACAACTTCTCCTTATAGAGAAACAGTCTGCTCTTTTCCATCCACAGTTGCTTGGTCTCTTCCGGAGCGTCTGGGTCCAGGCGGGCGTCAGCCTGGGTCAGCATTTCCTTCACCAGACGGACTGCGGGGTCACTGTCTTGCGTCTCCGCCCAGTTGTAGTGAGGTAAGGGGTTGAACGTAGCGGATCGCTGGCCCCTCACACAGTGGGAATACTGGGTAATCCCATGACGGTGGAACGCAGGGAGTTCGATCTCTTCCAATTCTTCTGGATCCTCCCCTTCGTCCGGTAGGTTTGGCATCCTGGACAGGGCGTCCGCGTTGGTATTGGAGCGTCCTGCCCGGTATTTGATCGTGAACTCATAATTGGACAGGCGGGCCATCCATCGCTGCTCCAGGGCACCGAGTCTTGCAGTGTCCAGGTGTGTCAACGGGTTGTTGTCCGTGTACACGGTGAATCTGGAAGAGGCAAGGTAATGCTTGAAACGTTCGGTTACTGCCCACACCACTGCCAGAAACTCTAGCTTGAACGAGCTGTAATTCTCAGGGTTTCTTTCCGTGGGTCGCAGTTTTCGGCTGGCGTAAGCAATTACCCGTTCTCTCCCCTGCTGGATCTGGGACAGTACGGCTCCTAGCCCGATGTTGCTTGCGTCCGTGTGGAGGATAAAGGGCTGGCTGTAATCAGGGTACGCCAGGATTTCATCCCCCGTGAGGGACATCTTCAGCTGGCGGAGGGACTCCTCTTCTAGCTTTTCCCATTTGAAGGGTGGCTTCTGGTTTTTGGCCTTCCTGGACTGGCCTATCAGGAGGTCCTGCATAGGAGCTGCCTTCTTGGTAAAACCGGGAATGAATCTTCGGTAGTAGCCTACCAACCCGAGGAACTGCCGCACTTCCTTTATGCTGGATGGTCTTGGCCAGTCCTTAATCACGGTGATCTTGTCAGGGTCGGGGCCACTCCGTCAGCACTCACCACGTGTCCCAGGTTCTGTACCTTTGGCTTCAGTAGATGACACTTTGAGGGTTTTACCTTTAGGCCATAGTTTGCCAGGGCTTCAAACACTTCAGCCAGGTGTTCCAGATGGTCCTCATAGGTCTTGGAATAGACGATGACATCGTCCAGGTATAATAGGACCGTCTCGAAGTTCTGGTGTCCCAGACAGCATTCCATCAACCGTTGGAAGGTTCCTGGTGCGTTGCAGAGCCCGAACGGCATACAGTTAAATTTGCTGAGTCCCATCGGGGTGGTGAATGCGGTCTTCTCCCGGTCCGCCTCTGCTACAGGAACCTGCCAGTACCCGCTAGTGAGATCCAAAGTAGAGAAGAAGTTAGCAGATTTTAATGCAGCTAAGGACTCTTCTATCCTTGGTAACGGGTACGCATCTTTGTGTGTGATACGGTTGACCTTCCTGTAGTCTACACACATTCTCATGGTGTTGTCTTTCTTTTTCACTAAGACTAGTGGAGCTGCCCAGGGGCTACAGCTGTCCCTAATTACCCCAGCCTCCTTCATGTCTTTTAGCATCCCCTTGGCGTGCTGATAGTGTGCAGGGGGTACGGGTCGGTATCTCTCCTTTATGGGAGGATCGTCTCCCGTGGGGATGTGATGTTCTACCCCCTTTACTCGCCCGAAGTCCAGCGGGTGTTTACTAAACACTCTCTCATACTCTTGAACCACCCGATAGACTCCCTGTTTTTGGTATGAGGGAGTGGAGTCAGTACCCAAATGCAGTTGCTGACACCAGTCCTCCATTGGTTTCTTAGAGCCGTTACCTTCCTCTGGTTGAGATGGAGGCAAGGGTTCCACGGCCTGTACAGAGTTCTGGTTGATGGTGAACAATTTGGCTAGCGTGGCATACCGGGGCAGGTATACTTCTCTCTCCCCGATATTTATGATGCGGACGGGCACCCTCCCATGGCGTACATCGACCACCCCCCATGCTGTCAAAATGGTGGGCCTACTGTCTGAGTAGACGGTTTCTACCATTGCTTGGTAGTCTCTACCTCTTAGACCAATAGCTGCCCGGCACCAAATCATGATCTCACTTTTTGGGGGCATGGCAATAGGGAACGGGTCACACATTCTCACGCTACCTATCTCACCACCAGATAGTTCCACCTGTTGCCGTTTCATCAGTGCCCGGATCTCTTTTTGGAGGACACGCTGCTGGCTGGAACTGGCGTTCTTGGCAACCTGTTGCAAAATAAGAATCACCTCTGCAAGACAGTTTTCGATTACGTTAGTACCTAGGTGTAGCGCCGGCGTCCCTGCCCTCTGCTAGGCAGGGACGCTGTTCCCCTCACCTCTCTGCTCCGTGCCCGGCGTCCTCCTCCCGCTCTGCTGGCAGCGCGCGCTCCTTCCCGGCCACTGTGCTTAGGGCGCGCGCGCTCTCCCTCCCTCTTAAAGGGGCCGCGCGCGCCGTCCTAAGGAGTCCCCGGCCAATGGCCGGAGGACTTCACCATATATAAGGCACCTCCTCCAAAATGGAGGTGCCCGAGCAATGTTGTTGCACTGTTCACTACTCTGCTTCAGCCCTCAGGTGCCGTTGCCAGTTACCTGCCAGATACCTGCCAGATTCCTGCCAGCTTGCTGTCTTATTCCTGCCTGATATTCTGCTACCTGCCTGCTAGCCTGAGGTCTGACGGTCTGCCGTACAACTCCTGTCAGTCTGTCTAAGGACCAGCTTGCCCGCTCACCTGGGAGCGCACATCAGCTACCTGCCCGCTTGCCTGAGGTCCGACGGTCTGCCTTCCAACTCCTGTCAGTCTGTCTATGGACCAGCTTGCCCGCTCACCTGGGAGCGCACATCTGCTACCTGCCTGCTAGCCTACCTGGAGGCTCCGCCGTCACGTGCTGTGACCACCTGCCTGTCCAGTGACTCCTGCCCGCTCACCTGGGAGCGCTCATCTGCTGCCTGTCTGCTAGCCTACCTGGAGGCTCTGCCGTCACGTGCTGTGACCACCCGCCTGTCCAGAGACTTCTGCCCGCTCACCTAGGAGCGCTCATCTGCCGCCTGTCTGTTGATCTTCCTGGAGGCTCCGCCGTCACATGCTGTGACCACCCGTTTATCCAGAGACTCTCGCCTGCTCACCTGGGAGCTCACGTCTACCATCAGCCGCCACAGGTCGTACAAACCCTTTACCCAGAGACTGCCCCGGTCACTTGCCGTGACCATCTGCCCGTTCATCCAGAGACTGCCCCGGTCACTTGCCGTGACCTCCTGCCCGTTCTTCCAGAGACTGTCCCGGTCACCTGCTGTGACTGCCTGCCTGGTCGCCACCCGCTCCCTTACAAGGACCGCCCCCTTGTTTAGTAGCTCAGAGGTTCCGCCTCCCAGACCCGTTACAGTTTGCTCGGGCCCTGGAACCCGGTGGCACCCAAGCTCCCTCGCTCTCGGACCTGTGTCATGAACTGTCCCGTCAGAGGTCCCAACAGGAGTCCATCCTGGGTCACCTGCGGAATGTCAATTCTCGCCTGGACACTCTGACTGCTCCGCCAGCAACCTCCGCCAGTGCCATGACTCGCAATCCGGCAGCTCCGCTGCCCACTAATACCATGGTATCCTACCCCGGACCCCGGCTTTCTGCACCTCCTCGCTTTGGAAGCGACTCCGCCCAGGCTCGGGGCTTTATAAATCAGTGCACCCTGCACTTTGAACTCCTGTCCCACCAGTTTAACTCCGACCGGGCCAAAATTGCCTTCATCATGTCCCATCTCACCGGGGAGGCCCTGGCCTGGCTAAATCCTCTATGGGAGAGAGGAGACCCCCTGGTGTCCGACTTGCCTGCCTTTCTCACGGCTTTCCGGAAAGTCTTCGACGAACCCGGACGGAAGACCTCATCCGCATCATCACTGCTACGCCTCCGTCAGGGAAGTCTCACCGTGGGCCAATATGCCATACGGTTCCGTACCCTTGCCTCGGAGCTGGCCTGGGATAACGACGCTCTGGTATCCGTCTTCTGGGAGGGTCTGTCCGGCCGTATTAAAGATGAACTTGCCGGTCGGGACATTCCTACCACTCTCGATGACCTAATAACTCTTGCCACCCGGATTGACCTACGGTTCCAGGAGCGTGCCAAAGAGGTCACCCGTGAGAGGAGGTTTCCACGTCTAGCTCCTACTTTTCAGAAACCCGTCACTCCCTCCGTCTCTCCCCAGGTACACTCTCCTGAGCCTATGCAGGTCGACCAGACCAAGATGGTCAAAACCCGTCAGGACTTACGCCGTGCCGAGGGGAGCTGGTTCTACTGTGGCAGTAAGGAGCACCGGATCCGTGCCTGCCCGGAGAGGTCGGGAAACGCCTGTGTCTAGGTTCGCTCAGAGAGGTCGACCTAGACAAGAATAAATCCTCTCCATCTCTGCTGCTGTCAGTCTCAATCGTCTGCGGGGAGAACCGTTATTTCGAACTAGCCCAACTTGACTCTGGAGCAGCCGGGAATCTTATTTCACAGTCCCTGGTAGAGAAATACCGCATCCCCACCAAACCTCTGGCTGTACCCTTGTCTGTTGCTGCCGTGGATGGGGGTCTCTTACCACGCCCCATCCAACTCATCACCGAATCCATTACTCTGCAGGTGGGAATGCTGCATTCTGAGAGTATCTCCTTTCATGTTCTGCCTGGACTCTCTCACGCCCTCTTGCTAGGTCTACCTTGGCTCCAGAGACATGCACCCGTGCTTGACTGGCAGACCGGAGAGGTCCTTCGCTGGGGACAGGACTGCCATAAGACCTGTCTGGTTCCCGTCCATCCCGTCCGTCCTTCTCCTACCCCAGCTAATCTACCTGGACTTCCGATTCCTTATTGGTCTTATGCTGATGTCTTTAATAAAAAGGAGGCAGAGACACTACCCCCTCATAGACCATACGACTGCCCTATCGACCTGTTACCTGGTACTACTCCTCCCCGTGGGCGTATTTATCC
This sequence comes from Phyllobates terribilis, assembly GCF_046119375.1. Lineage (NCBI taxonomy): Eukaryota > Metazoa > Chordata > Amphibia > Anura > Dendrobatidae > Phyllobates > Phyllobates terribilis. Next base: position 69,389,806 of record NW_027362767.1, read on the forward strand.
ATTATCCGCTGCTGAGACCCGGTCGATGTCCGAATATATTGAGGAGAATCTGGCCAGGGGATTCATCCGGAAATCTACCTCCCCGGCGGGAGCAGGCTTCTTTTTCGTCAAAAAGAAGGACGGCTCTCTCCGTCCCTGTATAGACTATAGAGGTCTTAACCAGATCACGGTGAAGAATAAGTACCCCCTTCCGCTCATTCCGGAGTTATTTGATCGTCTGAGGGGGGCTAGAATCTTCACCAAACTGGACCTCCGTGGGGCGTACAACCTGGTTCGTATCTGTCAGGGGGATGAATGGAAGACGGCATTCAACACCCGGGACGGCCACTATGAATATCTGGTAATGCCCTTTGGTCTCTGTAACGCTCCTGCCGTCTTTCAAGAGTTGGTCAATGACATCTTCCGGGACCTTCTCTACTCCTGCGTAGTGGTGTACCTGGACGACATCTTGGTCTTCTCTCCGGATCTCCAGACTCACCGGAGGGACGTTCGTCAGGTCCTGCTCAGGCTCAGGCAGAATCACCTCTTCGCTAAATACGAGAAGTGCCTCTTTGAGCAGACCTCGCTTCCGTTTTTGGGCTACATTATTTCTCAGACCGGCCTACGAATGGATCCAGAGAAACTGTCTGCCATCGAGAAATGGCCTCGACCGGAGGGGTTGAAGGCCATTCAGCGGTTCCTGGGCTTCGCCAACTACTACCGCCTCTTCATACCACATTTCTCTTCCCGGACTGCCCCAATTTCTGCGCTCACCCGTAAGGGTACTAATCCCAAAGAGTGGCCGCCCGAAGCAGAGGAGGCCTTTCTTTCCTTAAAACAGGCCTTCTCTTCCGCCCCGGTGCTGCATCGCCCGGACGGCAACAAGCAGTTCTTCCTGGAAGTTGACGCCTCCTCCTCTGGAGCCGGAGCGGTACTTACTCAAAAATCATCTTCCGGGAGGATGGTAACTTGCGGCTTCTTCTCTAAACTCTTCTCCTCCTCAGAGCGCAATTATTCCATAGGAGACCGAGAGTTATTGGCCATCAAACTGGCATTGGAGGAGTGGCGTTACCTGCTCGAGGGGGCTCTTCACCCGGTAATAATTTACACTGACCACAAGAACTTGGCTTACCTCCAGCATGCCCAGAGACTTAACCCGCGCCAACCCCGGTGGTCCTTGTTTTTTGCTCGCTTTGATTTTGTTCTTCATTTTCGCCCGGCTGACAAAAACGTCAAGGCGGACGCCTTGTCTCGATCCTTTCTGGTGTCTGATCTCGAGGAAGATCCGAAACACATCATCGATCCCCCCAGAGTAATGCAGGTGGCTCCCGTGAGTCTAAATCGTCTCCCTCCCGGAAAGACGTTCGTATCAGTACCTGATCGGGAGAAGATCCTTCACTGGGGTCACTCGTCTAAACTAGCTGGCCACGCCAGTCAGAAAAAGACCCTCCAGCTTATTACCCGGCACTACTGGTGGCCTACCCTGCACAAGGACGTAATAGACTTTGTTTCTGCCTGTGTGTCCTGCGCCCGTAACAAGGTTCCGAGACATCTGCCAGCCGGTCGCCTCCTTCCGCTTTCTGTACCTGCTGCCCCCTGGCAGCATATAGCAATGGACTTTATAACTGACCTCCCAGTCTCTGTCGGTTGTACGGTCATTTGGGTGGTCGCTGACCGCTTCTCCAAGATGGCTCATTTCGTTCCCCTGCCAGGCCTCCCGTCTGCACCCGAGCTAGCTAAAGACTTTATTCGTCACATCTTTCGTCTTCATGGCCTGCCCCTCCACATCGTGTCGGATCGTGGGGTACAGTTCACCTCACGCTTCTGGAGAGCCACTTGTAAACTGCTAGACGTCACCCTGGACTTCTCTTCCGCTTACCACCCACAGTCCAATGGTCAAGTGGAGTGGATCAATCAGAACCTGACCAGTTACCTCCGGCACTTCGTTAATGCCCATCATTCTGACTGGGTGGATCTCCTACCATGGGCCGAGTTCTCTTATAACAATCACGAGAGCGAATCCTCCTCCAAATCCCCGTTTTTTGTAGTCTTCGGTCAGTATCCTCAGATTCCTTTTCCTGTCTCCAGCTCTGTGGACAACCCGGCTGCGGAATCTCTCGTTAGCAAATTTTCCTCCATTTGGGAGAGTACCCGATCCGCACTCCTTCAGTCGTCCGAACGAATGAAAAGACACGCTGACAAAAAACGCCTGGATCCTCCACAATTTCGTCCTGGAGATAAAGTCTGGCTCTCATCTAAATATGTCCGACTCAAGATACCTTCTTACAAGTTAGGGCCTCGGTTCATCGGTCCTCTGGAGGTCATCAGTCAGATCAACCCGGTGGCCTATAAATTGAAACTCCCGGCCAACTTACGGATCCCTAACTCCTTCCATGTATCTCTCCTCAAACCTGTGGTACTTAACTCTTTTTCCAAGTCTACAGGTACGCCTCCTGCTCCGGTTTCTGCTGAGGACGAGTTTGAGGTACAGAACATTCTTGCCGCCAAAAGGGTAAGAAGAAAGACCTTTTTTCTAGTAGATTGGAAGGGGTTTGGTCCTGAGGAAAGAACGTGGGAGCCCCGGGAGAACATCCATGCCCCTCTTATCCTTGCTAAATTTCTGTCTGGCCTAAAAACGGGGGGGCCTAAAGGGGGGGTACTGTAGCGCCGGCGTCCCTGCCCTCTGCTAGGCAGGGACGCTGTTCCCCTCACCTCTCTGCTCCGTGCCCGGCGTCCTCCTCCCGCTCTGCTGGCAGCGTGCGCTCCTTCCCGGCCACTGTGCTTAGGGCGCGCGCGCGCGCTCTCCCTCCCTCTTAAAGGGGCCGCGCGCGCCGTCCTAAGGAGTCCCCGGCCAATGGCCGGAGGACTTCACCATATATAAGGCACCTCCTCCAAAATGGAGGTGCCCGAGCAATGTTGTTGCACTGTTCACTACTCTGCTTCAGCCCTCAGGTCCCGTTGCCAGTTACCTGCCAGATACCTGCCAGATTCCTGCCAGCTTGCTGTCTTATTCCTGCCTGATATTCTGCTACCTGCCTGCTAGCCTGAGGTCCGACGGTCTGCCGTACAACTCCTGTCAGTCTGTCTAAGGACCAACTTGCCCGCTCACCTGGGAGCGCACATCAGCTACCTGCCCGCTTGCCTGAGGTCCGACGGTCTGCCTTCCAACTCCTGTCAGTCTGTCTATGGACCAGCTTGCCCGCTCACCTGGGAGCGCACATCTGCTACCTGCCTGCTAGCCTACCTGGAGGCTCCCCGGTCACGTGCTGTGACCACCTGCCTGTCCAGTGACTCCTGCCCGCTCACCTGGGAGCGCTCATCTGCTGCCTGTCTGCTAGCCTACCTGGAGGCTCTGCCGTCACGTGCTGTGACCACCCGCCTGTCCAGAGACTTCTGCCCGCTCACCTGGGAGCGCTCATCTGCCGCCTGTCTGTTGATCTTCCTGGAGGCTCCGCCGTCACATGCTGTGACCACCCGTTTATCCAGAGACTCTCGCCTGCTCACTTGGGAGCTCACGTCTACCATCAGCCGCCACAGGTCGTACCAACCCTTTACCCAGAGACTGCCCCGGTCACTTGCCGTCACCATCTGCCCGTTCATCCAGAGACTGCCCCGGTCACTTGCCGTGACCTCCTGCCCGTTCTTCCAGAGACTGTCCCGGTCACCTGCTGTGACTGCCTGCCTGGTCGCCACCCGCTCCCTTACAAGGACCGCCCCCTTGTTTAGTAGCTCAGAGGTTCCGCCTCCCAGACCCGTTACACTAGGGTTATTTTTGGGTGACTCTCGCGACGGTCAATGTCCACAATGATCAGTCCTTGTGCCGGCAGTTCAACTTTACCGACCTTGATGGTCACCTCTTTAAATCCTATCTGGGGCACGGGCTGACCATTGCTGGCTATAATGCTCAGGTCGTCATCTGGGTAGCGGGTTATGTCCGAGTCATTCCAGTACCGCTTGAAGAGCACGTACGGGATGGTGGTGACCTGTGACCCGGTGTCTAGTAGGGCACTCATAGGAATGCCATCCAGTACCACAGGCAAGACCGGACGTCCCCCTACGCATTTGTCACGCCAGTTTGATGGGCCTGATGATCTTAAGCCTGGGGGTTGGCCCTCTAACCCAGGTTGTGCCCGTTTAAATGACAGTACCTTGCCATATGTCCAGGTTGATTGCAGCGGCGGCAGATGGGTTGTCCGTCCTCGTTGTACCGGTCGCTGGGTCTTCCTCTGTCCGGTGGGGTCCTCCTCAGTCGGCGCCACGGGACGTCCTCCGGTCCGGATGCCAACTGGATCTTTCCTGGAGAAGAGACCTGTAAAGACTGCACAGTTCTGGTTAGCGCGGCAACGCTCTTAGTCAGCTCTTGGACCTGATGGTGCAGGTCTGTAGCCGGGTCATTGTTCAATGCCTGCGCATCAGCTCCACAGGCCCTGCAGAGAAGGGCGCCGCGTCCTGGTGATAAGTGATAGCAGGGCGCCTGTGGGTCACAGCGCCACCTGGTGCCGGTTCTCGGAGCACCCGGATGGCTCTGTCCTTGAACTGTGCAAAGTCCAGGTCAGGGTCCTGTAAGGCCATTGCCCGCAACTGGGTTCGGTGGGCATTGCACAGTAGACCCTCAATAAATTGTTCGGTCAACAGCTTGTCTTCATTTCCCACGCTGTCAGGGTCGGCCTGCTTAATGGCTCTCAGGGCCTCTTGTAGGTTTAGAGCATAGTCTCTTATACTTTCATGTGCCCGTTGTTTGCACCCGTAAAATCTGAGCTTTATTTCGGCTGAGGTGCGGGTGTCAAATGTGTCTTTCAGCCGGGCTAGTATTTCTCTGACAGTCCTCTTCTTCCCAGGTGACCAGGACTTTACCTCCCTTTGGGCTGCCCCGATTAACTGGGCCACCAGGATGCTCACTTTTTACTCTTCCGTGAGGGGGTATACCTGGAAGAGGCTATCCAGTCTTTCCCTAAAGTCACTTAGAGTATGTGACTCCCCTGAGTACTGGGGTAGCCAGGTTGCCCCCGGGATATAGGGCATGGTGAATGGCATGACCGCTGCAGCGGTTGCGCTGGCGGTGGCTGTGGCGGTGGAGCTCCCTTCGGTGTCCGACATCCTCCTTCCCCCCTAGTGGACCGTGGCCTACCTTGCGATGCTCTTCTTCCGTAGGCCGCGGCTCCGCAGTCGATCGTCGGGGTTGAGGACCTGGCGTTGCGCTCCGATGACGTCAGCGTCGCTCTTCCTCCCTTCCAGGACCTTAAGCAGCTTCGGATCTCGCGCGCTTTCGGCGTCCACGCCCCTCTTCTTCCCGTGCGGCGTCCCGAAGATGGCGTCCGATGGCAGGAAGCGGCTGCGGATGGCGGGAAGACGGCAGAAGATGGCGGGAAACGACCCAAGATGGCGTCCGATGGCGGGAAACGACTCCGGACGGCGGGAAACTTCGCCACAGGTAAGTACAAAAGTCTTTTTCCGGCACGCAGTACCCGGTGGTTGCGGGCACGAAATCCTGCCGACTACGCCAAAGTTGACGCGCCCCCTGGGCCTGTGCTGTGCAGGGGATACCCGGAGCCGGATCGCTGGGCGTTGTAGTCCTCCGTGGCTGTGACCCGGTCCGTGCCCAGGGCGGTCAAACCAGTGGCAGTCTTAGTAATGTGAAAAATGTCCGACTACGCCACCCGTGGATTGCGGTCAGTGGGGACCGCCGCTGCGCTGCAGACCGCTGAGGCTGATGTTGTATGCGCAGCCAAGTATGGGATAACTTCCCACGGGAGAAGTATTGCCTCAGGGCAGCTAGCGTGGAAGATGGGAGTGATGGTGTGAGCGTCCCAGTACTGATGGTGCTGGTGCGGCGATGAAACACAGAGACGTGTGGTGCAGTTCAGGGTCTTTACTGATGGTATAACGCAGACCCTCCCGGGAGTACTGGCTAGCGGTAGAGGCCTGGTCAGTCTGAGAGCTATCAGGATCTCCCCCTGGCCAGGTGGAGTTGTAGGCCTCCTCGTCTATCTGCACTCTTTCCTGGCTACCTTGCTGTGTGCGGGTAGAAGTAGCCCACGTCCCTGAGTATACCGTGTGGTGCTCACCCGTATGGCCGGTGACTTGGGGCCTTCCGTTAGCCTCCGCTTCACGATGGCGGTGCTGGTCCCTTGCTTGTGACCATGCCTCCGGGCTTCTATGGCCAGAGGACATGGAATCCCCTGCCGGTTGGATTCTGCTGCTGGACCTGGATGTCCCCACAGCCTCGGACTCTGTGTCCGGGTTTAGTGTCTTCAGCCAAGGCGAGCTATCTAGCTTCCAGCCTCTGGCACTCGCTCCTGCTACTACAGAGCTCCTGTTGTCACTTTCCCTGTGTCTGCTGTCCTCCAGACCTGACTGCGTCTCTGTCTGGGACTTCACTCACTAATCCCGCCCCAGACCCAGTTTATAAGGGCAGATTCCTCCCCTCCCAGGTCTGGGTGGGCCGTGTTGCATGTGTAGCACCCTGAGGATTCGGCTGCTACAGGGGTATTACACCTCAAGCCAGAGGTGTGGTATTCCACTCCCGGGTAAGGATGGAGTGTGGAACTGAGCTCAGTAGGCTGCATGCACTACATACATCCCATTTCCGGGGGACAGACCAATGGTACTCCCACTAGAGAAATGTGCAGGTACGACAGCGTCTGTCCCTGGCTGGAGTGGGAGGGGGGTGGAACATCCCAGTAGTGTAGGGGCAGATAGGGGGAGCAGTCTGGGTAATGCTAGGAGCTCATTGGGTGCTGGTCACCTGAGCTCACACATAGAGGGAGTATATAAGGTGGGAACCATCTTAGGACAGGGTCAGTCTTTTGTAGAGGTTTGGTCCGACAAGCAGAGCAGCTCAGCCAGCTCCAAGGCCAAGAGAGTGAGAGAGAGGAGAAAAGAAGGACCCAGAGGGGGAGAAGAGGGAACTCCAAGAATCCAAAATTAGACCAGAGGGTGAAGAGTTGGCACAAGGGTACCGGATCCCAAGCTGGTGGAGGGCACTAATCCTTAGCCAGAGACCGGAGGTCGTGGGCAGGATCTGCCACGACCACCCACCAAATCCACCCGGAAGGCAAACCAAGAATAGGGTCAGGGAACCCAGAGACAAGGGTTTTACCAACAAGAGGCCCGAGGGAGCCGGACTTAGGTGGATCCCTGGTGGGGAAGGCCAGAGAGAAGGACAAGTCAGAAAGGGAGCTCAGGAACACGCTCCAGAATCACCTGGGGGTTGGCCGAGTCCAGGACCTGGTGGACGCAGCACGGCTCGGGTGGTCACTCAAGGCCGGAGTGACCAGAACAAAAGCAGTAAGTAAAAACTCTGAACTGCACAGCCCGACTCTGAGTGTCATTACCATCCTCACTGCACCTCCACAACCACCATCCTCTGCAACTGACCCCCTGAGGCTATACCCCTCCCGTTGGGGGTTATACTACCTGAGCTGCACACACACCACCAGCCTCAGCGGACCCTGCTGCAGCGGCGGCCGTAGTGACCGCAAATCAACGGGTGGCGTAGTCGACACTAAAGAACATCCAGTAACATCTGTAGGACTGCCACACACTGAGCTTGACACCCTGGGCACGGACCGGGTCACCGCCACTCGGAGACTACAACCCCCATCTGATCCGGATCCGGGTATCCCCCAAACAACACTGGCCCAGGGGGCGCGTCAACTTTGGCGTAGTCGGCAGGATAACGTGCCCGCAACAACCGGGTACTGCGTGCCTGAAGAAAAGTTCACCGTTACCTCAAAAAGAAGTCTCCCGCCGGTTCCGGAGGGTCCCCGCCAACGGACCCCATCACGGGTCGTTTCCCGCCGGTTGTCCGCCATTTGCAGCTTTTTCCCGCCATCCATGGAGTTTCCCGCCACTGGGAGACGATTCCCGCCATTTCCAAAGATTTCCCGCCTTGGAAGAGCGGACGCCATTATGGGCGTGCCAGAGGGTGGCAAGAGGCCACCTCCCATCGTGGGCCAGGTCGAAGAATGGCGCCAAAAGCGGAAACCGCGCCCACCAACAGAGACTGTGATGCTGGAAGTGTCCATCAGCGTAAGAGAACTGCCCCTGGAACTGACAATCACAAAGTTGCCCCGGGACCACCCTCAATGTGGGCGGAGACAGAAGAAAAGAACGAAGATGGGTGCAGCCTGGAGGAGTCTGGAGAGAGCGCACCCGGAGACAAGAAGTCTGGAGAGGAGTCCAGAGAGAGCCTACCCGGAGATGGAGGGAGAGTCAGGCAGCACCGACCCAGTGGTCAGGAGCCTGCTGCAAGCAACAACCCCACTAGGCTTAGTGGAGATCCTAGCACAGCTCCCCCGAGACCGGGAGTGTGCACAGACCGCGCTGGAGGGCCTCGCACGGAGGATGGCCCAGGTGCAGCAAGACACGCTGACGGAGTGGAGCCGTGAGATGGCCCAGCAGACCGGAACCCGTCAGCGGAGCACGCCACCCGAGACGAGGAGACAGACCGCCTCTGAGGATGGTGCAGGAGGAGTGAAGGCCGGAGACGGCGCCGAGAAGGGAGCTGGACAACTGGAGGCAGGTAAAGGGGACGTCACTACCCCGAGCCGAGAAACCGTGTACCTGTCCCAGCTCCCCGTCGCAGAGCCCGAAATTCCCCCTGCCGTGCCCGTCGCTGCATCGTCACCGCCGCAGACTAGGCCTCAACCGGAAACCGCGGCCGCGACCCCTGTGACGTCACGCGCTTCGACCCTGAGCGCGGCAAAGCAGGAAATACCATCGGCCTGGTCGCAAGGCCTAGTACACCCGGGCGCCGCCATTCCAACAGCGCCCCCTACCTCCGCGGAGCCACCAGCCTGGTCGCAGGGCCGAGTAACCACGGGCGCCGCCGTTCTTACGGTGCCCTTTTCCTTTAGCGTGCCCCAAGCCTGGTCGCAAGGCCTGGTCAACCCGGGCGCCGCTACCACCACAGCGCCCATAACACCCAAAGTACCGCACCTGGGTGAGGACCTGTTCGCCCAGCATACGTGCCCGGATGGGCAGCCCTTCATATGGCCCCTGGAGTACTACCAACTGGAACTCCAAAGGGCGAGGCCCCTGTGTGAGCCCCTGATTCCGGCTCCGAAGCCCGTCAGGAGGACCCAGCCCCCGCTAGAGGAGGCACAGTTTGAGTGGGACCCCACCGGAGGAGACCTCATGGGGTTCACTCAGGAGACTCGGGCGGCCGCAGCGGAGCGTGCAGAGTGCTGCCGCCAGCAGCTCGAGGTCTTCGAGAAGGAGCGGAGAGAGAGGCGGGTCCGGGAACAGCAAGCACAGATAAGGAGCGCGGAGCAGAAGAGCCGGACCAGGAGGAACCCCCGTGCAGCTCATGGTCCCCGTACCACCGGGACTGTGATTAAATTCAACCTGCAGCATGGGTGGGGCTTCATAAGAGACCATCATACCCCCGGCGACGTCTTTGTCACCCGCAGAGACGTAGAAAGCCATCTGCCGGAGGGACACAGAGGTCGTGACCTGTATGTAGGGGACGAGGTCACCTTCACCCGGCACAAGTGTGCCAAAGGACCCTACGCCCTCCATGTGCATCGCCTGACGGAGGAGGAGCTGCGGTGTGAGGAGGAGCAGGAGGACCCGGACGGGTCTGAATCCAAAGAAGGAGCAGGAGGACGCCGTCGTTAAAGTACGGTAAAGAGACTGTAAATAGTTACCCATCGGGGTACAGTGAACTGTTGCTGCTTTAAATATGTCCCTGTTGGGACAAGAGTGAGACTGTCGCACTTTTCCCGGTCACAAGTTGCACCGTGGCCGGAGGAGCAAGAGTGTTTACAAGGATGTTATTTATGAAAAGATTTATATGAAAAGTTTTATTGCTGATAATATATGTGATGTTTTATATGTTTATGTTTATGAAAAAAAAAATTGTATGTTTTGGATGTTTTTTTTTTATATCTTACAGCCCGAGGACGTGCTGTGATTTACCAGGGGGGAATGTAGCACCCTGAGGATTCGGCTGCTACAGGGGTATTACACCTCAAGCCAGAGGTGTGGTATTCCACTCCCGGGTAAGGATGGAGTGTGGAACTGAGCTCAGTAGGCTGCATGCACTACATACATCCCATTTCCGGGGGACAGACCAATGGTACTCCCACTAGAGAAATGTGCAGGTACGACAGCGTCTGTCCCTGGCTGGAGTGGGAGGGGGGTGGAACATCCCAGTAGTGTAGGGGCAGATAGGGGGAGCAGTCTGGGTAATGCTAGGAGCTCATTGGGTGCTGGTCACCTGAGCTCACACATAGAGGGAGTATATAAGGTGGGAACCATCTTAGGACAGGGTCAGTCTTTTGTAGAGGTTTGGTCCGACAAGCAGAGCAGCTCAGCCAGCTCCAAGGCCAAGAGAGTGAGAGAGAGGAGAAAAGAAGGACCCAGAGGGGGAGAAGAGGGAACTCCAAGAACCCAAAATTAGACCAGAGGGTGAAGAGTTGGCACAAGGGTACCGGATCCCAAGCTGGTGGAGGGCACTAATCCTTAGCCAGAGACCGGAGGTCGTGGGCAGGAGCTGCCACGACCACCCACCAAATCCACCCGGAAGGCAAACCAAGAATAGGGTCAGGGAACCCAGAGACAAGGGTTTTACCAACAAGAGGCCCGAGGGAGCCGGACTTAGGTGGATCCCTGGTGGGGAAGGCCAGAGAGAAGGACAAGTCAGAAAGGGAGCTCAGGAACACGCTCCAGAATCACCTGGGGGTTGGCCGAGTCCAGGACCTGGTGGACGCAGCACGGCTCGGGTGGTCACTCAAGGCCGGAGTGACCAGAACAAAAGCAGTAAGTAAAAACTCTGAACTGCACAGCCCGACTCTGAGTGTCATTACCATCCTCACTGCACCTCCACAACCACCATCCTCTGCAACTGACCCCCTGAGGCTATACCCCTCCCGTTGGGGGTTATACTACCTGAGCTGCACACACACCACCAGCCTCAGCGGACCCTGCTGCAGCGGCGGCCGTAGTGACCGCAAATCAACGGGTGGCGTAGTCGACACTAAAGAACATCCAGTAACATCTGTAGGACTGCCACACACTGAGCTTGACACCCTGGGCACGGACCGGGTCACCGCCACTCGGAGACTACAACCCCCATCTGATCCGGATCCGGGTATCCCCCAAACAACACTGGCCCAGGGGGCGCGTCACATGCTTAGGGCTCCTGACCAGAGAAACCTCCCACTTGCTCTCATACATAATATTTCTATTACTGTGGCAACCAGACCCCTGGGGTGCCACATGGTCACGTGCCAGCTAGACTTCCGCGGGCTGGCTCAATACAAGTGAATTGAGGAAGGTCAGTTGGAATGTTGCCAGAAGTATGAAAATCGCTTACACTGGAGAATCCTTAGAGAGCATAGTGCACGCCATGTGAGGATTCACAAGTCAGGATTCCCCTGTGGTGGCGCTCTTACATGGCTCCGGCACTGGAAAATGCTGACAGTGTGCACTTTGTGCGCTATGAGGATTCATAAGTCTGCAGTTACATACAACCCCTTTAAACATCCCTAAAACATATTACTCATAGGGATTTTATATACTACGTAAATACTGACTTTGTTATGAATGCTGTGTCCCCTTGTGATCGTGCATATGTGTTCATGTGACATAACCAAAGAGAAATGTGGTCATGTGATTACAGTGGCATGTAAAAGTTTGGACACCCCGGGTCAAAATGACTGTTATTGTGAACAGCTAAGCAAGTTGAAGATGAAATGATCTCTAAAAGGCCTAAAGTTAAAGATAACAAATTTCCTTTGTATTTTAGGCAAAATAATATATATATTTTCATCTTTTACATTTTAAAAATTACAAAAAGGAAAATGTGCTTGGCTTGCAATTTGGAGGGATATAGCTTATGATGACACAAGGTGGAATTCTGTCTATGAGATACATATGTATACATTCTCTACTCGATTACGGTACTCATTTACCTTATCTAACCTAGATTGATTTCTTTGAGAGATATATGTATATATGTATATACACATGGGAGACTGCAGTTTTGCTTAACTGATATACTTTGTGTGAATTGATGGAGCCTTTTTTTAAATGATATAGATTGTGTTTTATGATATCACCCTGACTATTGGAATACTTGTATATGAATTGACAATCTTGCACTATAATTAGCACTTTATTGGTACTTGCTACATTTTGCTGCTGTTTATACTTCCCTTCCCTTCAGTGTTCCCTCATAGATATTTTTTGTTTGTAGATTGACTAGTCATAAATAGAAACTTTTTCAACCCTCTGCTCTGCTTACAATTGTATTGGAGATGTGGCACTGATTTTCTTCTTGGCATAATGAATTCATGAATACATAAATATATTATTTATTATTATATTGTATACTATCTTAGATCTGAATAGGTTTTCATTATATGGTCTGTACAACTTTATGTCCATTAAATTGCTGTTTTTATTCTCTTTTTTTATGTATTTCAATAAAGAATTATTGTTTTTACTATGAATTTTGATAGTTCACTCTTTTTGGGTTTTCCTTAGTCTAACATGTGAACCACCATAACTCACAAGTTATTGCCCTTTTGTTCTGCTTTGGGTTTCTATGGTTAGTACCTGGTAGTGCCCCCTATTGAAAGTATCACAGCTTGTAAACGCTTTTTGTAGCCAGACAAGAGTCTTTCAATTCTTGTTTGAGGGATTTTCATCCATTTTTCCTTGGAAAATTCTTCTAGTTCTGTGAGATTCCTGTGTCGTCTTGCATACACTGCTATCTTGGGGTCTAGTCACAGATTTTCAATGATGTTCAGATGAGGGGACTGTGAGGGCCATTGTAAGACCTTCAGCTTGCGCCTTTTGAAGTTGTCTATTGTGGATTTTGATGTAGTTTTAGGATCATTATCCATTTGTAGAAGCCATCCTCTTTTCAACTTCAGCTTTTTTACAGATGGTGTTATGTTTGTATCATGAATTTGTTGAAATTTCATTGAATCCATTCTTCCCTCTACCCGTGAAATGTTCCCCAAACCATTGGCTGCAACACAACCCCAAAGCATGATGGATCCACCCTCATGCTTAATGGTTGGCAAGATGTTCTTTCCCTGAAATTCTGTGCCCTTTTTTGTCCACACATACCTTTGATCATTGTGGCCAAAGAGTTCTATTTTAATCTCATCAGTCCACAGGGGTGCCCAAACTTTTACATGCCACTGTGTGTTATATGATAGCAGGCAAGTCCATTCACTAGGATGCAATGACACAGTCAATGTGCATATCGAACACAGTGTTTGGACAGTGGTACATGGGGACTGATACATGACGGGAGATATTTTTCTTTTAGGAAGAATTCAAATATAAAATGTAGGTTTATTTGCATTTTTATTTATTTACTTAAAGAAAAAAACAGCTAGTCCTAAATGGAACATGTCGCCTCTGAAAACGCTTTTTGCATATACAGTTGTAACCAGAAGTTTACATACACTGAATGAAGCAGTGTGTTTCAGGTGTGCATTAAATACATCCACAGGTGTGTCTCTAATTAACTCAGATGTTGCCAAAAAAACTATCAGAAGCTTCCAAACACATGACATCATCATATGGGCAGTCCAGAACTGTTTAAAGGCATAGTAATCTTAGTGTATGTAAACTTTTGACTTTGCAGTAAGTAATAAAAATGCCTTAAAACATTCTCTCTCTCTCATTATTCTGGCATTTGGCAAATATTAAAAATTATGGTAATTCTAATTGACCTAAAACGGGAAAGATTTATTTCATGTCAGATATTGAGAAAAACATGCATATGTGTCTTTTTATATAGTGTATGTAAACTTCTGGTTTCAACTGTATATATATGAGGTTAATCTGCAGGTAAATAGGGTTACAATGCTTCCTGGATGCTTTGCTGAGAGTGTGGCTACCGGGACAAAATTATCTTATTTTCTCCCAGGAGTTGCTGGCTTTCAGTCATGGGAGCATGCACGGAGTGGCAGCTACAGTCACCGCTCAGTGCACCGTTCACTATACTGTGAGCGGTGGCTGTAAGCATGCCCCAGTACTTTAACTGTCAGCCAACTGTGCAGCGCATGTGTGCCGAGTGAACTGTCTAAGTGCTGGGGCATGCTTATAGTGAGTGGAGCTGTGAGCGATGACTGTAATCACTCCATGCACACCCCCATGACTGAAAGCTGGCGGCCCCAGGGAGGAAATATGTTAACTTTCTTCCCAGTATCTGCACTTTCAGTAAGGTGGCCAGGAAGCATTGTAATTACACTATTTACCTGCAGATTATCCCTATATCTGCAGGTAAATAGTGTGTTTTGGGATCACAGGTTCCCTTAAAATGTGATGTTTTGGATGTCATTTTGCATTGTTTAACCTGAATTTTAACAAAAACTACCACTGTAATGTACCCTTTTAGAACATTTTTTTCCTGCTATTTGCAATGCATTTTTTAAATGTTCCAGTGTAAAAAATAACTAAATAAGAATAATCCTGAGGGCCTTTACGTGTTTTTTCTTGCTGCTCTCAAATTTATCCGAATAAAAACGATGGCAATTAGACTTGAACAGTAGGAAAGACCTGACTTTGGGATGCTACCTTATTAAGTAATCTCGCTTTCCAAGATACTTCTGCTATCACCTTCCTATCTTGAATCTTATTCTATACTTTCCATTTTCAAGCGAGTGTCATTAATTTGTGCACTTTCTGCACGTGTGCCAACCAGCGGTGGTAATCTCCTTTATTGCCTTTTGCATTAGAAAGCTAATTGGATATCCAAACATGCTGCAGGTTCATTTACTTTAGATACTAGGAAAGCACAATCAGCGCGTTCTGTAATTATTGTACAATTTTAGGTTTTAATGATTTGTTTAGAATATAAATTAGCGCACCTGTGAACGGGAGATAAGTAAATGCCTCGGGCACTGAAAATAAACAATGGGAGTATGCAGAATATCCCAACACACAGGAGTACGCTTGTGCTCATACATATAAAGTCCTAGGTGTAGTAATATAACACTTTGGCTTATAAAATAAATATAATAAAAGTATAACACATTCTTTTTTAAAGTGGTAGTTTTATTATAATGGGTTTCCACAGTCATAAAGAAATAAAATAAATTTCATATAAAAAGAACATGCATACTATTTGATGATTATAGGATGTGCTGACTCCAAGTGTTCAGCGGATATCTACCAAGTGTTAATTTTTTTTGCAGTGCCTCCACAGGCAAACTAAAGTATTACATGAGTCCCATTGAAATCAATAAGCTGTCCATGTAATGCGCAGACATGCCAGGTTCTCCAGTAATTTCTCAGCTATGTCCACGACATGAGGGTCCTGACTCCTGACCCACTTCTATTAAAGGGGGTTGTTCAGTTTAGTAAACTAATTTCCCTTTACCTTATTAGTCAGTTAATAAAGGGAGGTCCTCTGTTTATGATTCTCATTTCTTGGCCAGAGCACAGAATGATTTCTTTCTTGAGGACCTGTCCTGTCCTTCATTACTTGGACAGTTCATTAAAAGGGTAGTACGGTCTTAATCTACAAGTCTGGAGTCACTCTATGTGACTGCAGACTTGAAAATCCTCACATCGCAGGGCTGTGCATTGTGAGGATTCACCGACAGACGCGTGAGTGCAAGTATGTGATTTGCATACAAGCGGTCACATGCCGACTAGACTGTATCCAAACTCACTCAATGCAAGTGTTTTAAATGAGGCTGGATACAGTCTAGTCGGAATGTGGCCGGATGTATGCAAATTACATACTTGTGGTCACATGACCTTCTGCTCTCGGTGCCGGCACCGGAGAATCCTTCCTTTGCGTAGTGCGCACAATGTGAGGATTCACAAGTTTGCAGTCACATATAGTGACTGCAGATTTGTAGCTTAAGACCAGTCAGCCCCTTTAATTTTGAATAGCCACTGAGTAATGTTCCATTTCCCCTGTTGTGGCGCTGCAGGGAATTTCAATACTTGTTGCCAGGTTTGTCCGCAGATTACAATTTATTGCTGGTAGTACCAGCTGAGAAACTCTTTGTGACAAATTAGAGGTTTTTCCAAAACAGGGAGCCCTTTTAATTATATAACACCACCTCTTAGAATTAAATAAGTTTTCTTATCAGAATGCAGGTTCTGGGGCAATGAACTGGGTGATTTTGTCAGAGAAAGCCATGACATGCCAGCCATTTGTCCAGAAGTGGTCACAGCGCTTATTAAAATCTATGCAACAAAAATACAGCACAAATCTAATAGAATGGGAGCAACTCTTATAGGCTCATAAAGGAAGGTAGCTAACATTGTCGTAGCATGGTAGAAGCACACGGGTAGTTGTCATGGTTATCAGATTCTATAGGGGCGCAAAATTCTACAGTGCACATGATTTAATATTGTCTTCATTCCTTACTGTGAGCTGGATTTATGTTTTTACACACTTTTTCTAAACCTACGTAAGTAGGCTTAGGACTAGTGTTGAGCGAATTTGTTTGGTATTTCAAATTCGGGTTCGTGTTCGGGATTCCGGCTTGTTCACGCCAAAAAAATCGGCTCTGCCCACGAACATCCCTAATTTTCCACGCTGTCATACAGATAACATCTGCGTGACAGCGTGGCAAATCAGGGATGTTCGTGGGCGGAGCCGAATTTTTGGCTCGAACAAGCCGGAACCCCCAACACGAACCCGAATTTGAAATACCAAACAAATTCGCTCAACACTACTTAGGACTAGAGTTAGGGTTAGGGCTAGGGCTAGAGTTTAGGACCAGGGCTAGAGTCAGGAATTAGGCTAGAGTAATTCAACAGTTACATTTAAAAAAAAATGTAATAAAATGTAAAAAATATATATTATAACATTGTATAACTTTTTATTTTTAACAATATGTTGGATTTCAGCCAAAAGCTAAAAAAAGGAAAAATTACAACTTTATCAGCATTTTCAAAAAATACAGTACATGTGCTTGGGGATCTGGGGTTCAAGGGTTAAATACTGGACTGCTGTTTCGGAGTCAGAGAGTGATAACAGGCAATGGGTTGGTGGCGTAAAATGCTCGCCTTGACTTGGGTACT
Source organism: Phyllobates terribilis (assembly GCF_046119375.1). Taxonomy (NCBI): domain Eukaryota; kingdom Metazoa; phylum Chordata; class Amphibia; order Anura; family Dendrobatidae; genus Phyllobates; species Phyllobates terribilis. Next base: position 69,406,798 of record NW_027362767.1, read on the forward strand.
TGCAACGACACTGCAGAAAGTTACAAATGATGTCTGCAGATTTTTCCATTTTCTCAAGAAGCTGTGTTTGAGCATCTTCCTGAATCTAATTCATTGTATTTGTAATGTTTACATATATTATGAAACAGGTACATTTTCCTTTTGGGGGTACCTGATGAGGGGCATGGGAAACTCTAATAAGGTTGAAAGCCTCAGGGACTGTGATCTCTGAGCTGAACTATTATCTAATGTAACTCGCTAGCAATTAGTCCTGAACAAATAGTGTGGATCTTTGTTAGGCCAAGAGCTTAGCGATGAGCATCAGCCAACACTTGGGTGCAGACAATAGACAGGGCAAGCATCATTTACAGCACTGACCATCTGAAGAGATGACAGCTGAGGAGCGAGGTGTGCCATATAGCCCAAAGTGATCCACACAAGAGGACTTCCTTTGATGATTAACCTCAGCACAGCCATATGGAGTCTGCACATACTTTGTAGTACAGGTACATGTGCAACATAGGTACCTTTTATGATGCAACATCCAGCAATGAAACATATTCATAACAATCTATTACAGTGTTCATTTTTTATTACAATGGTGGAGAGAGAGATGCTCTTTTTAGCCCTTTGCTGCTCACCTAAACTGGAGCCCCCTCCTCTATAACATCAGCATTCTCTAAGATGCTGCCACTTTAGCCAGAGGACCCCCCCAACCCCCTACTACAACTGAGATCCATTAGGACTTTTAGAAAAGGTTCAATTTCTTCCCTGTGTTGTCCAAACCCACAAAAATGCATGGACATTATGGGAAGCAAATATGTGCTTCTTTATATCATCTTATTTATTATTATCTAAATGATTAACTCACCGCCATTAAAATGCACTGGAATATGATATCCCAAAATTGCATTGCAGACTAAAAATTAAAGGCAGCCTGTCACATGATTCATGTTACCCAAACCATGGGCATCACGGATCAGAGACTGGCTCCCTCATTACAACTGAGGACAAGGTGACTATACACAAAGGTACTGTATGTCCTCATCGGTTTCTCCCCACTTGCTCAGTTGGGCTGACAAGTCTTTCCCAATCTGTGTATAACAAGTAGTCACATCATTCCTGGCTCCATTTTCAACTAGGTTTTTCTCTGAAACGCTGCTATAACATACATGTTATAATGCAGGAGCCGGTCCCGTGGTTCAGGCAGCATCAGTCGGGTGACAAGTCCCTTTAATTCTTAATTACAGAAAATAGCCTTTTGCAAAGCAAGATGCAAATATTCCAACAAAGTCCTGCGTTTACCAACTTTGTTTTCTTTGTAGCATAATACCTAGATGCAGATTGAATATGTCCGTACATATCAGAATAAAGTCAGCTGAACCTACCATTTCCTACAAGACCTGATGCAATCTATTATTTAAATTGAAGAGATAGATTGAGCTATGCATGTTAATTTTCTGAGCCTTTTGTTACATGGGTGTCACGCAGACACCGCGACAGAGAGGTGCCAGAAGACCGTGGAGTCTGGTTTCACGAACTCCTGCACTGTTTAGAAGTACCACACCATCGTATTAAACAGTGCAGGTTTTTTCCTTGTTAGCAGTGCAAGGGTTAATCTGTTCAGTTGAAGCTCCTGGAGCTTTCCTACATGTATTATCTCAGCTGTTCAGTGTTGGCCACTCCCCTCTGCTATAAATGCTCACCTCTGGCACTTAGGAATTGCCAGTGTTAGTTCTTACCGCCTGGTTAGGAGTTGGAGGTGTAGTCTGTGGTTGGAGTTGGCATTTGGAGATTGTTCAGGAGATTGTTGCTTGGGGTTTTGTCTGTGTGCATATCCTCATCCTCTCCTAATTGGTTTCTCCTTCCTTAAACTCCCCTGTGTCCCACTCTGTTGTTTGGTGAGTGAATTTTGTATGGTTGCTATTTTCATTTATCCCTGTCCATCTTCTCTTCTTTGTCTGGTTAGTGTGTCCCTATGTTACACACACGCCGCTAGGTTCAGATAGGGGCGAGACAGGTTACATGAATTCTTTGGCATCCTGGGGGAACCGTTACTCAGGGCGACCATAGACCATGTGCTGCAGCCTCTCTCAGGAACACAGAGGTATTGACCCTCAGGCACAGACATGTAGGTTGTTTCACTTGCTGACCAGACACACTTAACAAGAGTCCTCATAAACGGTAGAGCAGTAGCATTTAATTAGAAGCCGCACAGCCAGTGCAAGTTAAGTCTTTTGAGCAACAGGCTCCAGTACAGTTTCCTTAGCAGTACAGCAGTTCACAGTCTTCCCAGTAGTACAGGACAGCTCAGTTCTAATGCAAAGGCACATTAATGAACACAGCATTCTTTACGGCACAGTGAGGGAGGGGGGGGGGGGGGTTTGCTGAGGGAGATGATCCCTGTGAAACCATTTCTTCCAATCCTTATCTTTCTGCCTGACAATACTCTGCACTGTTAGTTCAGGAACTCTACCTGACCTGTGCTTAGCTTCACTCCTGATTTGAATCCTTTTCACTTGCAGGGACGCTTTTGTCAGATGCAGAACACACACACCACCTTTCTCTTCGGCTCCAGCCAGACAGTAAACAACTTTCCCACAATCCCCCTGGGGCTCTGCTAAAACACCCCCCTTCCCCTGTGACTGTGTTAACCCCTCTAGTTGCTGGATGCTTCTGGAGCACAACACTTCCTGTCTCATGTGCTTGTGTTATTGCTAATAGTTGCTGAATGCTTTTAAAGCAACATCACTACTTCTGCATGCCACACTCTGCAGCAGCACTACTTCTGCATGTCACACCTATACTCGTCAGCTTCCCACTACCGTGGGTGGGGGAGAGGACAGAGAAGTGTTGATATAGGTACATAGCATGGCATGTTAACCCGGCTTCTCCACCTTCAGGAGTAATCCGGGGGACAGGGATAGACTAGGGTGCCCCTAGTTTTAGGGACCTGTTTAGCACCCATAGTCCTAACACCATTGTGACACTGAGCATTAGTCTACCCATTGAAAAATGCACTGACAAACGTGATAGTTAACCGAAATGTTCAGGTTTGACTATTTTGTTCAACAGTCATTTGGAAATTTTGCACAACTGATTGCGTGCAATGGCTGTCAGCAGACTACTGTGCACCAAAAAATGTGATCGCTCAGGTTGGATTTTTTTGACTGAAAATGGAAGTGTATGGCATGTCCGCCAAATTTTGTGCAAACCCACTGTGTTTTTTTTTAATCTACCTAGTTTGCCAATTTAATCTTATTTTCATGGTTAGATTGTCTGTATGAACTGATGGGCAACTGATCAGTTGCATTGTAGGCAATCGCAATCTTAGACCAAGTTCCCATGTCCATGATCTACAGTCCTGTCTGTCAGGATTCCTCAACTGAACTGGTTGCCTCATATATGCCTTTGAGGAAGTTAGCCCTGGCCAGGAGACCGGCTGGTCGGGCCAGGTATTGTGAACCAGGTATGGACCGTATAGCACCGACGTGCTAATCCAGCCTAAAGTGTATGGCCAGAGGTAGCCACTTTAAGCAAGTATGTCAGGGGAAGTTCAGAAAGTGTATGGCTGACATTAGGGTGAGTTTACAATAGCTTTCAAAAAATTCTTATGCATCAGATCAATTTTCTGACTACCAATGCTATCGATAGAAATGCCACTGGGACGATTTATTTTTTACCCAGCTGACTTAAATGATGAAAGGGCTCATATTTTTTAATAACACATAGGACAAAATGTTTCTTTTACCCAGTGAAAAAAAAAACAATTAAAAATGTATACAAAAAGTATAATATAAGTTTTCCAGTAGGAATCATGTCACCTGCAGGTAAATAGCACTTAAAGAAAAAACCTTCACCACGGAAAGAAAATTACCAATTTTTGCTCTTATTTTATTCCCGACACTCCTCTGAGTAGTCTGTTTTTTTTTTATCCACCATATGGTTCCAGAGATATGGGAAGTGCTATTTTTTATGGTTTTTACCAAGGCCAGTTTCCTTATGGGGTAATTATGCAGGAAAGCCTAACAACACGCCCCAGAGGATCTTGTGAGTCACGTTCCCTTGGTAAAAACCCACCCCATCACAAAAAAATAAATTTAGCACCAAATAAAAAGGTCCATATCTCGGGAACTGTATGGTGAATATTAAAAATAGATAATAAAAATAAAAAATACGGAATACTCATGGGAGGAGCAGGAATAAAATAAGACTAAAAGCAGGTCACTTTTGATTTGGTGACAGGTCCTCTTTAAATCATACCTGTATGCCATAGTGCAATAGTGACTGCAAAGAGAAAAGGAGAAAATGAAGCTATATTCTCACTTCAGCCACTTGATTCCAGTCATCGGGGCGATGCAGGAGGCTGTAAGGCCTCAATTAGTCATCAGTGATTTTTCTCATAGGCAAAAAACTTATACATTTTGCATCAGATTTGCACCAATGTTTTGTCAGTGTCAGTTTTAACCATCAGAGTTTTATCAGTTTTTCTGACATGCAAAAAACCCCAAAAAACGAATGGAGGATTCTCAAGCTTCCCCTGTCAGTGAAAAACGGACAGCACTTAAAAGGCACATGGATGCAGTGTCAGACTGAAGAACATTGGGCCCACCAGAGAATTTGATTCTGAGGGTCTACCTTTCTCCCCCACTCAAGAGCCCCATAGCAGCTGCAAGGTTTGCACTATGAAGGAGAAGCCAGGGCCCACCGGAGGATTCTCCGGTTCTCTGGTGGGGCAGTCCAACCCTGCATGGATGGCATCCGAGCGTTGTCTGATTTTTTTTAACGACCCATAGACTAGCATTGACGAGTTTGATCCGTTACTCAGATCAAAATCAGACATGTCATCATTTTCAGCTGACAATTAGCATAACAAAAGCATCAAAAAATGCTGAAAAAAACATGATGTGTGAACATAGCCTAATAGGTGTGGGTTCTATTCGTGATCAGCACCCCCCGCTAATCAGCTGTTATCGGTGTTGGCAGCCAGAAGTGCTCACTTGCTGAGTTGCTCGTCTACTTTTAGTGGCCGGGGCTTGGTACTGCACATCCGCCTCCCATTCAAATAAATAGGAGGCAGATGTGTAGTACCCTGCGGCAGCCACTACAAGTAGACGGAGCAGCTTGGCAAGTGAGAATTTCGACCATCAGCCGCCACCGATAACAGCTGATTGGCCGGGGTGCCGGGTGTCGGACCCCAGCCAATCATACATTGATGACCTATCCTAAGGATAGGAAATCAATGTAAAAGTAGTAGACAACCTCTTTAAGTGATTATTGTTACTGCCCCGGTGACTAGAAGGAAGCAGCTGCAGGAAGAATACATCTTCATTTTCTCCTGTAGCTGCTGTTTCAGTAAGCTGGCTACCAGGATTTAAATACTAGTTACTTGCAGATCAACACTATATCTGCAGGCAAATAGCACTTTTGACAGGTTCGATTTAAAAAGAAAAGTTGTAAATATTGGAGAAATAAGTAACATTATTTCCAGACTGCAAGAGAATAAAGCACGAATGATCTAGTTTAACACCCCTGCCGGAGCTTTGCAGTGACAAGATAGGAATATAGATATAAATGATCATTCTTTAATGATTTATGTTGTGCAGGAATTCGTTTTTTGGTGAGGCACATGTGAGTAAAGTTCCTTCGAGTCTCATGTTATCTGTCACTCAGCATCTCTGTACACGTTACTTCCTAATTCCTAAGCTGTCTGTACCCACACAACAGACTTACTGAATGACGACAATTAATTTCCAGTCCGCAGCATTTACTCTGACTTATAGGATTCTGCAATCCATGTTGGACAAAAGAAACCCACTTAAAAAAAAACCCGCAAGAAGTGAAATTTGATGATTTTCATACAGTTCTACCTACAAAAAAATCCCCCCAAAATTCAAGTCTTGCAGGCATTTGTACCCCATACAATATAATTATCCTAAAGTCGGCCTTCCAGGCTTTTAGCATGCTGAGCGGTGTTATGACCCACATGGCCACACTCCCAATAGAAAAATGTCACACTCTGATACAAATACATTAAAAATCTATTTAAAGTAAACCTGTCAAGTGAAAAAATGCTATTAACTTGCAGATATGGGGTTTATCAGCAGGTTAATAGCATCCAAATCTGTGCATGCACCCCATTGAAAGTCTGGCTACAAGGAGGAAATGAACTTTGCTCCTCCCGGCAGCCTCTGGCTTTCAGTCATAGAAGCGTGGCTGGTGCGGATTCAATCACCGCTCAGTGCATAGTCAGCGGCGGCTGGAAATGTCCCCCTGCACTGACTGACAGCTGTCTCTGCAGTGCATCAGTGCTGAGCCGGCTGTCAGTCAGTGCCAAAGCATAGTTAAAGCCGTGGCTCACAATGTACTGAGTGGTGACTGAAGCTACGCCAACCGCGCCTCTATGACTGAAAGCCGGAGGTTGCCGGGAGGAATAAAATTAATTTCCTTACAGCCACCGGGCTTCCAGTGCGGTGGCTGCACAGATTTAGGAACACTATTAACCTGCAGATTAACCCCATATCTGCAGGTTAAGAGCGTTTTCTCACATGACAGGTTCCCTTTAAGTGTATTAATGACAAAAGCCAACATGCCTCAATCTTCTTATGGAAAAATACAGTAGATTTATACAATAATTGTATTACGTAAGTGACGCGCCCCCTGGGCCATGGGGTACCCGGTGCCGGACTGGTAGATGCCGGGGGATGTCACAGTGGCGGTGACACGGTCCGTGACCCAGGGCGGTCAATAAAAAGGGGTTATTGATAGGGGATTTGTAGTGATTGTGTAAAGTTCGTGACGCCACCTGTGGTATGCGGCTAGGGGAGCCGCCGCTGCGGAGCAGGTCCTCTGGAGCTGATGTTACTGCAGCAGGGATGGTGTGGCTCTCCACAGGTAGAGCTTAGCTCCAGGGCAGTGTAGATGACGCGCCCCCTGGGCCAGTGCTGTTAGGGATACCTGGAGCCGGATCAGATGGGGGTTGTAGTCTCCGAGTGGCTGTGACCCGGTCCGTGCCCAGGGTGTCAAACTCAGTGTGTGGCAGTCCTTATAGATGTTACTAGATGTTCTTTTATGTCGACTACGCCACCCGTTGATTTGCGGTCACTACGGCCGCCGCTGCAGCAGGGTCCGCTGAGGCTGGTGGTGTGTGTGCAGCTTTGGGTAGTATAACCCCCAACGGGAGGGGTATAGCCTCAGGGGGTCAGCTGTGGAGGATGGTGGTTGTGAAGGTGCAGCAAAGAGACTCAGAGGCATAAAATGCAGTTCCAGGGTTTTACTTACTGGTGTTGCTCGGGTCACTGTGTACAGCAGTGACCACCCGAGCCGTGCTGCGTCCACCAGGTCCTGGACTCGGTCAACTCCCAGGCAACTCCGGAGTGTGGTCCTGAGCTCCTTTCTGACTCTCCCTTCTTCTGGCCGTTCCCACCAGGGATCCACCTAAGTCCGGCTCCCTCGGGCCTCTTGTTGGTAAACCCTTGTCTTTGGGTTCCCTGACCCTATTCTTGGTCTGCCTTCCGGGTGGATTTAGTGGGTGGTCGTGGCAGATCCTGCCCACGACCTCCGGTCTCTGGCTGAGGATTAGTGCTGTAGCCTCCACCAGCTTGGGATCCGGTACCCTGTTGCCGACCCTTCACCCTATTAGCTCTCTTATGGGCTCTTGGGGTCCCCTCTTCCTGCGCCTCTGGGTCCCTCTTCCTTCTCCTCTGCTCTGCTTCTCAGGCTCTCAGACAGACTGTCTGACTGACTGACTGTGGCTGACTGACTGACGTCTCACAGACTGACCCTGATCTAAGATGGTGCCCACCTTATATACTCCCTCTATGTGTGAGCTCAGGTGACCAGCACCCAATGAGCTCCTAGCTTTACCCAGGCTGCTCCCCCTATCTGCCCCTACACTACTGGGATGTTCCACCCCCCCTCCCACTCCAGCCAAGGACAGACTCGGTCGTACCTGCACATTTATTAAGTGGGAGTACCGTCGGTCTGTCCCCCGGAAATGGGATGTGTGTAGTGCATGCAGCCTACTAGCTCAGTTCCACACTCCATCCTTACCCGGGAGTGGAATACCACACCTCTGGCTTTAGGCGTAATACCCCTGTAGCAGCCGAATCCACAGGGTGCTACATAGATGTTATGGGTTATGCTGGGCGTTGTAGTGCAGGGGTTGAGGGCGCAGCAATAATCACAGAGACAATGAAGTGCAGTCCTCAGGGTCTTTACTCACGGTTATTGCAGTCCAAGTTACAGGCGCCAAAGTAACTTCCCTCGTCGTGCTGCGCTTACTCAGGGAGGGGTTCAGTCCACCCTCAGATATCTCCGGAGTACTTAGCAGGACCCCCTTCTGTGTCCTCTCTCTGGCCGTCTCCCTGCACCTCATACCTAGTGTCCCAATCCGGTACCTGCGGGCCTTGTCGGGCGACGTCTGTTCCGTCCCCTGGGTCCTCTATAGCTACTTTTTTGGTGAGACTGATATGGACTGTTGGCTGCAGGACTTGAAATACTGCAGCCTCCGGTTTCTAGTTGAGTCATAAAGTTCTCTGTTAGTTGAGGGACCGGTCCCCTTTGTGTGGCCTGATCCCTCCACCTCCCGGTATATTCGGGCGTACGGGTGGCCTCCAGCACTGCCCGTACCTCTGGGGTCCCTTCTTCCGTTCCTGGAGCCCTTCCTGCTCCATCTCCTCTTTCTTCAGTCTCGGGCCTCTCCTCAGGCCCTCTGCCTGAGCAAAGCTCCTGCAGAGCCCTGCTCCTCTCCTCTCACTGTAGACTGTTCTCTCTCTCTCCTCAGACTGAACTGAACTTTCTAAGATGGCTTCCCTTTTTATAATTTCCTCTCATGTGCTCCCCTAAGCTACTTCCTCCACCCACACCCACTACATAGTTCCTGCCCCCTAGCTAGGGACCCGGGACTGTGCTCTCCCTTAGGAGCAATCTCGCCCTACCCCCACTGCGGGTATGTGTTGGATGCAGGTGTTAGGGTCCCGGGCTGTACTCCTTCCTTACCTGAGAGTGAGATACCACACCTCTGGTTGAGATGCAGTACCTCTGTGGCGACTGAACCCTCAGGGGCGCCACATAAGTCCCCTCCTTTCCTAGAGAAACATGCTTAATGTTTGTAAGCCTTCATAAGACAGTGAACATTTTTGGGTGTAAGATGTTACGTGACGTGAGCGCATTGGTGAATGTCCTTCAAAGGAATGTGTCATCAGATAATGACCTATTGTTTAAATCAGGCTTTCGTGTTACTGTACATGAATTTAGTACAAATTACTTGCCAACGCTTTTTTTTTCATATCACAATCTTTAATTTAAAATAAAATTAGCAATCTTTCAATTTTCACACTGGCCACTGGTGCTGTTTTAAAAACGTATTTCCTGTTCTTCCAGGAAGAGTTTTCAGGGGGCCCATTATCACCAGAGGCAGGATTACAATTACAGGTAACCAGTAGTGTAGCTACCGGGGGAAAGGGAGGGGCAGAGGGTGCGGCCGCCCTGGGCCCCGCACACTGAGGGGCCCACCCGGAGCTACGCTACTTTTAACTGTATCAGTGTGCACTGATATAGTTAAACTCTGCGGCAGAGCAGGGAGACCTGCACTGCCGCTAAGGGACCCGAAAGCTGAGGAGGCCCGGTGCCAGTGCCAGCACCGGTCCCTCCCCCCTGCAAGTTCAACTGTATAGGCATTTGTCAATACAGTTGAAAGCAATGATGGAGGAGGGAGCATCAGCTGACGCTTCCTCCCCCATCATTCTTCCTCGGCGGTTGATGTCTCAGCGCAATGACATCACTACATGGCGTCCTCTATGGTGAGATGTGCAACGCTTCAGAAGACAAACTGCAGAGGCCAGAGCAGCAGGGAATGAGGAGGACAGGTGAGTATTGTATTTTTTTTTTTTTTTAGAACATTTTGGTGGCTATAAAACTATATTGAGGACTATGGGGTGCATTATATTGCATGGGCTATTGGGTGCATTATACTTTATGGGCTATGGGGATATATTCTACTATATTGGCTATGGGGTGCATTATACTGTATGGGCTATGAGGGTGCATTATACTGCATGTGCTATGGGGTGCATTATACTTTATGGGCTATGGGGATGTATTCTACTATATTGGCTATGGGGTGCATTATACTGTATGGGCTATGTGGGTGCATTATACTGCATGTCCTATGGGGTGCATTATACTGTATGGATTATGGGGTGCATTATACTGTATGGACTATGGGGTGCATTATACTCTATGGGCTATGGGGTACATTAAACTGTATGGGCTATGGGGATGCATTATACTGTACGGGCTATGGTGTGCATTATGCGGTATGGACTATGAGGTGCATTATGTTGTATGGACTATAGGGTGCATTATACTATATGGACTATGGGGTGCATTATACTATATGGGCTATAGGGTGCATTATACTATATGGGCTATGGAGTGCATTACACTGTATGGGCTATGGGGGTGCATTATGCTGTATGGGCTATGGAGGTGCATTTGCTGTATGGACTATGGGGTGCATTACACTATATGGACTGTGGGGTGTATTATACTGTATGGACTATGGGGTGCATTATACTGTATGGGCTATGGGGTGTATTATACTGTATGGACTATGGGGTGCATTATACTGTATGGACTAAGGGGTCTATTATGCTGTATGGATTTAGCGTTTGTGGGGTACTTTTGTTGAAATCATACTTTACGAGTGCAATGATAGGGGAATAGAGAGCTCTAGTAGGAGGAAAATTACCACACAGTACCACACAGTAGGTGCAGTAATAGGGACACATACGTCAGCAGCGGCTCAGCATTGGGGTATCAGCAGGATAAGGAGTTTGAGCAGGTTGGGAATAGATGGGGCCGGTGCCTGAATTGTGAGAAGTCAAATGTGTCTTTGTTGTAATCTCTGCAGACGAGTCCTGGCTGGAAGAAGTTGTCATGGCGGTCTGGGCCAGATGGAGAAGACTGGAAAAGTGAACGACTCCACCAGAAAGAACATCAGCTGTAAGTCAAAGCTGTAAAGGGTTAGTTCACATAACCATATCCATATCAAGCCCATATTATGTTTGCATTTAATCCATATTGGATCCGTTTTTTTTTTACGTCTGTACACATTTTTCAGAAATTATCAATAATAAAATCTTCTCTTGTCCCATCTGTAAAGCCTCATTCGGACGTTCATTTTTCCTATACATGCAGGGCTGGTTTTAGACAAAGTGGGGCCCTGGGCAAAAAAAGTGAGGACTCAAATGCTAACATATTCCACCATCACAAAGAAACATGTAGGTTGCATTTACATGCGCTGAGTTCAGAACATTAAACGAGCGAGATCGACAATATTCAGGTCGTTGTTTCCCGGCCTCTTCACACCGACTGAGGAAGAATGATGGGCACAGAACGATCACTAGTAGATCAATCTGTCCACATACAGTATCATGTTATCAGCAGCACATCTGCACTTTACAGCGTGCGATGTGCTGCTGTGAACAATTATTTTTGTTCCGGCATGTCCAATCCAATCACCCAACGAATGAGCAGCATTTTGCTCATTCGTTGAGTGATTGCCAACATTGTTTACACCTATGAACTCTCGACTGTGCTGCCGGCATTTATAAATTCGGATGCTACATACACATTATGTGACGCAAACATTGTATGTTATACACACACACACACATGTGTATATACATGTAGCACACACATGTATTCACGGAGCACATACACAATCATATGTGTATATAAAGAGCAAATACATGCATACACGAAGAACATACATAAAGATACATGCATGCTTGGGGCACATACATAAAGATACATGCATACAAAAATCACATACATACAGATATATGCATACACGGAGCACATACATACAGATACATGCATGCATGGAGCACATACATACAGATACATGCATGCATGGAGCACATACATACAGATATATGCATACACGGAGCACATACATACAGATACATGCATACACGTAGCACATACATACACATACATGCATACACATAGCACATACATACAAATACATGCATGCGTGGCGCACAAACATACAGATACATGCATGCACATACATACATACAGGTAGTACATACATACAGAGACCTGAACACACATACATACAGAGACATGCATGCACAGGCACATACATACAGATTTGTATATGCACATACATACAGATGCATGCACATACAGAGTCATGCATGCACAGGAAGATACATACAGAGATATGCATTCACAGACACATACAGTACAGACCAAAAGTTTGGACACACCTTCTCATTTAAAGATTTTTCTGCATTTTCATGACTTTGAAAACTGTACATTCACACTGAAGGCATCAAAACTATGAATTAACACATGTGGAATTATATACTTAACAAAAAAGTGTGAAACAACTGAAAATATGTCTTATATTCTAAGTTCTTCAAAGTAGCCACCTTTTGCTTTGATGACTGCTTTGCACACTCTTGGCATTCTCTTGATGAGCTTCAAGAGGTAGTCACCGGAAATGGTCTTCCAACAATCTTGAAGGAGTTCTCAGAGATGCTTAGCACTTGTTGGCCCTTTTGCCTTCACTCTGCGGTCCAGCTCACCCCAAACCATCTCGATTGGGTTCAGGTCTGGTGACTGTGGAGGCCAGGTCATCTGGCGTAGCACCCCATCACTCTTCCTCTTGGTCAAATAGCCCTTACACAGCCTGGAGGTGTGTTTGGGGTCATTGTCCTGTTGAAAAATAAATGATGGTCCAACTAAATGCAAACCGGATGGAATAGCATGCCGCTGCAAGATGCTGTGGTAGCCATGCTGGTTCAGTATGCCTTCAATTTTGAATAAATCCCCAACAGTGTCACCAGCAAAGCAACCACACACCATCACACCTCCTCCTCCATGCTTCACGGTGGGAACCAGGCATGTAGAGTCCATCCGTTCACCTTTTCTGCGTCGCACAAAGACACGGTGGTTGGAACCAAAGATCTCAAATTTGGACTCATCAGACCAAAGCACAGATTTCCACTGGTCTAATGTCCATTCCTTGTGTTCTTTAGCCCAAACAAGTCTCTTCTGCTTGTTTGCTTGTCCTTAGCAGTGGTTTCCTACAGCTATTTTACCATTAAGGCCTGCTGCACAAAGTCTCCTCTTAACAGTTGTAGAGATGTGTCTGCTGCTAGAACTCTGTATGGCATTGACCTGGTCTCTAATCTGAGCTGCTGTTAACCTGCGATTTCTGAGGCTGGTGACTCGGATAAACTTATCCTCAGAAGCAGAGGTGACTCTTGGTCTTCCTTTCCTGAGGCGGTCCTCATGTGAGCCAGTTTCTTTGTAGCGCTTGATGGTTTTTGCAACTGCACTTGGGGACACATTCAAAGTTTGCCCAATTTTTCAGACTGACTGACCTTAATTTCTTAAAGTAATGATGGCCTCTCGTTTTCTTTACTTATCTGCTTTTTTCTTGCCATAATACAAATTCTAACAGTCTATTCAGTAGGACTATCAGCTGTGTATCCACCAGACTTCTGCACAACACAACCGATGGTCCCAACCCCATTTATAAGGCAAGAAATCCCACTTATTATACCTGACAGGGCACACCTGAGAAGTGAAAACCATTTCCGGTGACTACCTCTTGAAGCTCATCAAGAGAATGCCAAGAGTGTGCAAAGCAGTCATCAAAGCCAAAGGTGGCTACTTTGAAGAACCTAGAATATTATTATTATTTATTTATATAGCCCCATTGATTCCATGGCGCTGTACATAAGAAGGAGTTACATACCAAGTAAAAATATCACTTACACTAAACAAACTAACAAAGATAGACTGGTACGGAGGGAAGAGGACCCTGCCCTTGCGGGCTTACAACCACGGGGAGGAGACAGTAGGTTGGGGGTTGCAGCAGCTCCGGTGTTGTTGAGGAGGCAGCAGGGTCATTGCAGGCTGTAGGCTTTCTTGAAGAGATGGGTTTTCAGGTTCCGTTTGAAGGATCCGGATGTGGTGGATAATCGGACGTGTTGAGGCACAGAATTCCAGAATATAAGACATATTTTCAGTTGTTTCACACTTTTTTGTTAAGTATATAATTCCACATGTGTTAATTCATAGTTTTGATGCCTTCAGTGTGAATGTACAGTTTTCAAAGTCATGAAAATACAGAAAAATCTTTAAATGAGAAGGTGTGTCCAAACTTTTGGTCTGTACTGTACATACAGAGACATGCAGGCACATACATACAGAGACATGTGACGCGCCCCCTGGGCCGTGTGTGTGGGGGAATACCCGGAGCCGGGTCTCCGTGTGATGCTGGGGGTTGTAGTCTCCGTGGCGGCGACCCGGTCCGTGCCCAGGGCGGTCAAACCAAATGGCCAGTCTATATGCTGAATGTCCGACTACGCCACCCGTGGATTGCGGTCAGAGTGAACCGCCGCTGCAGGGCAGACCACTGAGGCTGGTGTTGTGGGTGCAGCTGAGTGTAGTATAACTCCCCACGGGAGGAGTATATCCTCAGGGCAGCAAGTGTGGATGTTGGGGGTGATGGTGTAACGACAGCAGTAATGACACAGAGTCCTGTAATGCAGTCCAGGGTCTTTACTCACAGTTCTTTATCCAAGTTACTTCAGCTGGTCATAACGTCCCGCGTCGCACTGTGCTAACCAGGTGAGGAGCTCGGCCAACTCCCAGATAACTTTGGAGCGCTTCACAGGACCCCCTTTGTGTGTCCTTTCTCTGGCCGTTCATACCCCACCAGTAACCACGCTTCTGTCCGGCTGCCTCGGGCCTTGGTGGGCAAACGTTGGCCTCCGTTTCCCTGACCCTATGTGGTGCCTTCCTAACAGGTATGGCAAGGGGCTGCACCACAAGAAATGTCACAGCCTCCGGTTTCTAGCTGAGGGTAGTTCCCCGCCTCCACTAGTTTCGGTGACCGGTCTCCCCCTTTGGCCTGACCCCTCCACGCAGGTAGATTCGGGCGTGCGGTGGCGACTCGCCGGTCCACACCCCTGGGGTCCCTTCGTTCCTTGTTCCTGGAGCCTCCTCCGCTCCTCTTCCTTCCTTCTCCTTCCTCCAGGATCCGGCCTCAGTTCCTAGGCCCGCCTCTGGAGCAGAACTCATACAGAGCCCCTGCTCCCTGTCCTCTCCTCTCTCTCTGACTGGAACCGAACCGACTGAACTCTAAGATGGTGCCCGCCTTTTATACCTCTCTAACTAAGCACCCAGGAACTGCTTCCTCCCTGCTCCTGCACTACAGGGTCCCCCCTTCCTCGGTGTTCCCTCCCCCCACTCCCGCCAGGGAGAGGGACTGTCGTGCCCATCTCAGGGGCATATCGGTCGCCCTGCCCCCCGGAAATGTGGTGTAATGCATGCAGTTGCTGGGGTCCTGATCCACATTCCATCCTTACCTGAGTGAGATATCACACCTCTGGGTGAGGTGCAATACCTCTGTAGCAACCGAGCCCTCGAGGTGCTACACATGCATGCACATATATTGTTATGATCTGCAACATGAACTAAGAAAAGATAGGGGAAAGCTGTCCCTACAGTAAGACTAAGCTGAATCCCTACGATGTAGCGGGCTGCCTGTTCCTAGTGAACAGACCCGCCTTCATCCTAGGCTAGTCTGAACGAAGACCTATAGAATTAAGGGAGGGGTCCCTAAAAGAACTAAGGACTGGGACAAAAAATGGGACACCTCCTAAACAGAAGTTGTTGTAGAACACAAAAGACAAACTGACAAAAAGTACTAGAGGTCTCAGAGGACCAAGAACTGACAGAGATAGGCACCGAAGCACCAGGCTAGCAAAACAGTCAAACAACACTGAAGTCCAGCAAAGCCAGAAGGGCGGAGCTGGAATATATGGGCATATATGGGTGGCACATGTTAAGGAGCTGAAACTCCTAAACCCTTCATCCAATTTTAATGTGGATACCATCAAATGAAAGCTGGAAGTCTGAACTTCAACTGCATCTGAATTGTTTTGCTTAAAATTCATTGTGATAATGTCTAGAACCAAAATTAGAAAAATGTTGTCTCTGTCCAAATATATATGGACCTAACTGTATATACAGAGACATGCATGCTCATACATACAGACACATGCATATACATACATGCATGCACATACATATAGACACATGCACATATATATACATATATATATATATACACAGTTCTTCTAAACTCCCGCACAGTACAGGACCTGTGGTGACATCACGATCACATGACCAGTCACATGATTGTAATGTCTCCAAAGGTCCTGAAGTTCTGAAGTCCAGAGTACAATACTTGTGGTGACATCACGGTCACATGACTGTGATGTCACTGTAGCACCCTGAGGATTCGGCTGCTACAGGAGTATTGCACCTCAACCCAGAGGTGTGATATTCCACTCCCGGGTAAGGAAGGAGTGTGGAACTGAGCTCAGATAGACTGCATGCACTACATACATCCCATTCCAGAGGAGCAGGCCGACGGCACTCCCACTTAGAAATGTGCAGGTGCGACCGAGCCTGTTCCTGGCTGGAGTGGGAGGGGGGAGGAACATCCCATGTAGTGTAGGGGCAGATAGGGGGAGCAGTCTGGGTAGTGGTAGGAGCTCATTGGGTGCTGGTCACCTGAGCTCACACATAGAGGGCTATATAAGGAGGGCACCATCTAGAATCAGGGTCAGACGCTGAGCAGAGAGTCAGAAGGAGAAAACAAGTCTGCTGCAGAGGAAGTCAGCCTGCAGCAAGGGAGCAGAACAGACCTGAGCCTGAAGAGTGAGAGAGTGGAGTACAGAAAGACCCAGAGGGGGACAAAGAAGGGACCCAAGAACCCAAATCAGATCACCGGGTGAGGAGTCAGCACTAGGGTACCGGAACCCAAACTGGTAGGGGCAGAAAACACATCCCTAGCCAGAGACCGGAGGCTGTGGGCAGCATCTGCCACAGCCACCCACTACATCCACCCTGAAGGCTTACCACATGGAGGGTCAGGGAACCTGAGGCCAAAGGTTGCCCCACAGAAGGCCCGAGGGAGCTGGACCTAGGCGGATCACTGGTGGGGAAGGCAGAAGAAAGGACAGAGGGAGAGCTCAGGGCCACGCTCCGGACTTGTTTGGGGGTTGGCCGGATCCAGGACCTGGTGGACGCAGCACGGCTCGGGAGGTCACTTGGAGCTAGAGTGACCCGTATAACAACTGCAGTAAGTAAAGACCCTTAACTGCACTACCCGACTCTGTCATCATTACCGGCTGCACCGCACCACCACAACCCCCATCCTCTGCGCCTGTCCCCTCTGAGGCTATACCCCTCCCGTTGGGGGTTATCCCACCAAGCTGCGCACCCACCATCAGCCTCAGCGGACCCTGCAGCAGCGGCGGCCACAGTGACCGCATCACAACGGGTGGCGTAGTCGACAAAACGAACTTTAATAACATCAGTAAAGACTGCCACATAACACTGAGCTTGACGCCCTGGGCACGGGACCGGGTCACAGCCGCTCGGAGACTACAACCCCCCATCTGATCCGGTGCCGGGTATTCCCCTCAAAAAGGAATATGTCCCAGGGGGCGCGTCAACTTTGGCGTAGTCGGCAGGATTACGTGCCCACAACAACCGGGTACTGCGTGCCTGAAGAAAAGTGCAAGTTTACCTCAGAAAGAAGTCTCCCGCCGGTTCCGGAGGGTCCACGCCATCGGACTCCATCACCAGTCGTTTCCCGCCGATTGTCCGCCATTTCCAGCTTGTTCCCGCCATCTGCAGAGTTTCCCGCCACTGGGAAGCGATTCCCGCCAAAACCGCAGATTTCCCGCCTTGGAAGAGCAGCGGACGCCATTATGGGCGTGCCAAAGGAGAGCAAGAGGCAACCTCCCATCGTGGGCCGGGACAGAAAATGGCGCCAAAAGTGGAAACCGCCCCCACCAACAGAGACTGTGATGCTGGAGGTGTCTGTCAGCGTGAAAGAACTCCCCCTGGAGCTGACAGTCACCGAGTTGCCCCGGAACCGCCCTCGAAGTGGGAGGAGACGAAAGAGAAGAGAGAAGATGGGTGTCGCCTGGAGCAGTCTAGAACGAGCGCACCCGGAGACAAGGAGTCTAGAGCGAGAGCACCCGGAGTCGAGGAGAGAAAGAATAGACCCGGGAATGGAGCGGCAGCAGAGCAGCACCGGCCCGCTGGCCAGGAGCCTGCTGGAGGAAGAAGGAGGAGAGCAGAGCAGCACCGGCCCGATGGCCAGGAGCCTGCCGGGAACGGAGCAGAGCAGCACCGACCCGATGGTCAGGAGCCTGCTGGAGTCAACAACCCCGCTAGGCTTAGCGGAGATCCTAGCGCAGCTCCCCCGAGACCGGGAGTGCGCGCGGAGTGCCCTGGAGGGCCTCGCGGGAAGGATGGCCCGAGTGCAGAGGGAGATCCTGGCGGAGTGGGGCCGGGAGATGGCCCAGCAAGCTGGAACCCGTCCACGGAGCCCGCTCCCTTGGAAGAAAACATCAACTGCCTCTGCGGAAGACGCGGGAGGACCCAAGGCCGGAGACGGCGCAGAAGAGGGAGCGAGACGCATGGCAGCAGGTAAGGGGGACGCCTATACCCCATACCGGAAGACCGCTTACCTGCCCCAGCTCCCTGTCGCAGAGCCCGAAGGTCCCCCAGCCGTACCCGAAACCGCCACGACACCGCCACAAACTAGGCCCCGACCGGAAGCCGCCGCCGCGACCCCCGTGACGTCACGCGCCTCGACCCGGAGTGTGACTAAACAGGAAGAGCCTCCGGCCTGGTCGCAAGGCCTAGCGTTTCAGGGCGCCGCGTCACCAACAGCGCCATCTACCTCTGCGGAGCCTCCGGCCTGGTCGCAAGGCCAGGTAGCTCAGGGCGCCGCCGTACTGACAGTTCCTTTCACCTTCCAGATGCCCCCGGCCTGGCCGCAAGGCCTGGGTAACCTGGGCGCCCCCACCATCGCGCCCGCACCCGTAACACCAAGGGTGCCACATCTGGGAGAGGACCCCTTCAGTCAGCTAACGTGGCCGGACGGTCGGCCTTTCATCTGGCCCGAAGGATTCTTGGAGCTGGAGCGGCAGAAGCAACTAGGTCCCCTGTGTGAGCCCCTGATCCCGGCTCCAAAGCCCGTGACTCGGGTCTCGCCTCCCCTAGAAGAGGCTCAATTTGCGTGGGACCCCAAGGGAGAAGATCTGATGGGGTTCACCGGAGAGACTCGGGCAGCTGCAGCAGCGCGCACAGAGTGTTGCCGTCAACAGCTGGCAGAGTTCAAGAGAGAGCGGGAGGAGAGGCAGGCCAAAGAGCAATGGGCCCAGACCCGCAGCGCGGAGCAAAAGAGTCGGACCAGAAGGGACCCCCGTGCAGCGGATCGTCCCCGTACCATCGGGACGGTAATAAAGTTTAATGCGCAGCATGGGTGGGGCTTCATAAGAGACCGGAACACCATGGGTGACGTCTTCGTTACTCGACGGGACGTCGAGTCCCACCTGCCAGAGGGTCACAAAGGCCGTGACCTCTACGTCGGTGATGAGGTAACGTTCACCCGGCACAAGTGTGCCAAGGGACCTTACGCCCTCCACGTGCATCGCTTGACGGAGGAGGAGTTGCGGTGCGAGGAGGAGGAGCAAGAGGACCCGGACGGGTCTGAAGAAACCACCAGCCGTAAGATAAGAGCAGGAGGCAGACGCCGTTGAGTGCGGCAGAGCAGGAGACTGTATATAGTTGCCCGTCGGGGCACAGTAAATCGAAACTGAAACTGGAACTGTTGTTGCTGCTAAAATAGTCCCCGTTGGGACCAGTGAACTGTTACCTGTGTGACCCCTTCCATACCAGGCTGAGGACTGTGAGCAGCCATCCCTTTCCCTTTACCTGGCCGGGGACTGAGAACGGCCAAAAATTCCCTGTATATAGTTGCGCTTGCTAAAGCGCCCCCTACCGGTTTTATTTGGGAAACTGTTTTTCAAAAGACTGTCGCACTCTACCTGGTCATGAGTTGCACGGTGACCAGAGGACGAAGAGAAAGAGACGACGAGAATGTTGTTTACCTGAAAAAGTTTATATATATATTTATATAGTATTTCGTATAATATTTAATATGTTTTACATGTTTATAAAAATGTTGTATGTTTTGGTGTTTTTTGTCTTTGCAGCCCGAGGACGTGCTGTGATTTACCAGGGGGGAATGTAGCACCCTGAGGATTCGGCTGCTACAGGAGTATTGCACCTCAACCCAGAGGTGTGATATTCCACTCCCGGGTAAGGAAGGAGTGTGGAACTGAGCTCAGATAGACTGCATGCACTACATACATCCCATTCCAGAGGAGCAGGCCGACGGCACTCCCACTTAGAAATGTGCAGGTGCGACCGAGCCTGTTCCTGGCTGGAGTGGGAGGGGGGAGGAACATCCCATGTAGTGTAGGGGCAGATAGGGGGAGCAGTCTGGGTAGTGGTAGGAGCTCATTGGGTGCTGGTCACCTGAGCTCACACATAGAGGGCTATATAAGGAGGGCACCATCTAGAATCAGGGTCAGACGCTGAGCAGAGAGTCAGAAGGAGAAAACAAGTCTGCTGCAGAGGAAGTCAGCCTGCAGCAAGGGAGCAGAACAGACCTGAGCCTGAAGAGTGAGAGAGTGGAGTACAGAAAGACCCAGAGGGGGACAAAGAAGGGACCCAAGAACCCAAATCAGATCACCGGGTGAGGAGTCAGCACTAGGGTACCGGAACCCAAACTGGTAGGGGCAGAAAACACATCCCTAGCCAGAGACCGGAGGCTGTGGGCAGCATCTGCCACAGCCACCCACTACATCCACCCTGAAGGCTTACCACATGGAGGGTCAGGGAACCTGAGGCCAAAGGTTGCCCCACAGAAGGCCCGAGGGAGCTGGACCTAGGCGGATCACTGGTGGGGAAGGCAGAAGAAAGGACAGAGGGAGAGCTCAGGGCCACGCTCCGGACTTGTTTGGGGGTTGGCCGGATCCAGGACCTGGTGGACGCAGCACGGCTCGGGAGGTCACTTGGAGCTAGAGTGACCCGTATAACAACTGCAGTAAGTAAAGACCCTTAACTGCACTACCCGACTCTGTCATCATTACCGGCTGCACCGCACCACCACAACCCCCATCCTCTGCGCCTGTCCCCTCTGAGGCTATACCCCTCCCGTTGGGGGTTATCCCACCAAGCTGCGCACCCACCATCAGCCTCAGCGGACCCTGCAGCAGCGGCGGCCACAGTGACCGCATCACAACGGGTGGCGTAGTCGACAAAACGAACTTTAATAACATCAGTAAAGACTGCCACATAACACTGAGCTTGACGCCCTGGGCACGGGACCGGGTCACAGCCGCTCGGAGACTACAACCCCCCATCTGATCCGGTGCCGGGTATTCCCCTCAAAAAGGAATATGTCCCAGGGGGCGCGTCATCACCAAGGGTCCTTAAGCAGTCTCAGAATCAGAAATTACATTGATAATGCAGAGCTATTATCAATCTAAGTTTTGCTGTAGACACTGGAGGCCCCTGGGGAAGTGGGGCTATGGGCAATTTCCCAATTTACTTCACACTAACACTGGCCCTGAGTTTCAACCTATGTAACTCTTGGGGCACAATCAGATGGCCATCAATCGCATCCTAGTGCACGGACTGGCCATTGGCTCTCCTGACCCGTGCATAGAAATACATGCTGTCAAACTTGGGTCAGGAGAACTGCTGGCCAGTCTATGCACTGCGATTCAATCGTCGTCCATGTCATACGGCAGTCTGACTGAGCTCTTACTGTTCTTATTTTTATTAGCTAAATACCTATGAACCCCCGGCTGTTCTATAAACTTTGTAAATCATGGAGCCTAAGTCATCCATAGTGTAATCAATAAGTGAACTGAACAATAATCTATACAAGGACAATAGTATACTGTACTTGAATCATTGTTTATTAAAATATATGAAGGCTAGTGTCGAAACGCGCGTCAGGGTGGGCGCCATCCAGACACGAACGTTTTTTGAAAGTAAGGCATCTTTTTGTAATAGAGGTAAATATTTTAAAACCACTGTACTAAAATATTTACCTCTATTACAGGAAGATGCCATACTTTCAAAAATTCTGGATACAGGCTGCCTAGTGGTGGCTAAAAAAGCAAGTACATTAGGGGACATTCTATTGTCTAGTATCCCTAAGCCCATGAATTATCGTCATACGTGGATCAGATGTAAGGGGTTTTATAAGTGTGGGCTGAATCACTACAGAATGTGTCAGTTTGCCATTGTCACGAAACAATTTACCAACAGTGATCATTCTCAATGTCATGCTATCAAACAATATATCAATTGCACCAGCGATAACGTAGTATATGTCATAATTTGCACGATTTGTGACAAAATGTATATAGGTTGCACTACTGGAAATCTTAAAAAGCGCATTTCTGAACATCTAACAGATATTGTTTGTATTTCTGATACTAAATTAACAATGTCTCATGCTTCCAGGCATTTTGTTCAGCATCGAGACAGATCTGCTTTACAAGTTTTTGCGATATAAAAACATTTCCTGCTCTCCAAGGGGCAAGGACATCAAAAAGAGAATCCGGGATCGTGAAGTCTATTGGATGTATCATTTGCTGTCCCAAAGGACTGAATGCGCGAAAGGAACTAATGTTCCATTATTAACATTGCTCTGCATTCTTGCTTTTTTCACTTACCTAGGATTACACTGTATAGTTTTCTTGATTTTGTGTGTCTGATTGTGCGTTGTTTTTTGTAAAATCTTTTTAATCATTGTCTTGCATATGTAATGATTTTACGAATGACCATGTGATATCTGATATGTGATTTCATTGGTGGGTGGTGGTTTAAATAGCTGTGCAGTCATTTCAGCTGCAGCTCAGGCAATGAACGCCGTGTGCGTTTGAAACTCGTAGCTGCCATGTTGCTTTTTTTAAATAGCATGTTTTAAAAGTTCTCCTATTTTTCAATAAATCAGCAAATTTACAAGGAGCTGGATCATCTCTGTTTTTTTGGTTGTATGCATTTTTTTGTTACACTTTTGTTATTTTTTGGTCCTTGGCAATTTAAAAAAAATACAGCATGCCCTAGGTCTGGCTTTTTCCCCGTGTTTCTCTATATAAATTGATGTCTCCGTGAAAAAACAGGTTTACTATTCAAATCGAACCATAAATCTGGAGCACCTACTCCACCAATTTATTAAGTGTTTGAAACACTTTTTACATCTGTAGCGGTGTCCATAGAACATCGCAAGGCAGGATTCAAGTACAGCAGACGAGAAGGCTGAAACACACTCCGGCTTTATTATGTACAAAAGGGTTATATGTCGGGCAGTGAGAATAACAGTGTTTACAATGATAATATTAATAATATGAACATAGGAAGAAATAGCTGAAGCGAGTCACAAAACTATGCTCCAGCTATGGCAATGAAAGCTCAATACAGCAGTACACATCAAGTTTCACAAACTACTCTAAGCTAATTCTCTATCTAGCTTTCCGCTAATCAGGCCACACTGCTACAGCATCCTAACTAAAGAAAACTACACTAAACCCTAGCACAGTTCACCACCATTGAGTTACTCACAATTGTGCAGATCAGGTACAGAGGCCGGCCGCCGCTTGTTCATGGTGTAACTGTCCTGAATCTATTCACTTGAGTCCTTTCTCCTGTATATTGGATCTCTTTCATCTGCAATCAGGCAAATTTGGTTTCACTTCCACTGTTGAGGAATGGCTGACACTTTGTGTTGTCTGTTGCATCAGATCACAAGTCTTCAGGGAAACCGTTCTTCAACAAGAGATGAATTTCTCCAATCTGACACAGTCTTGGCAACAAATCTTGCTAAAGTCCATACTCTTATCTCTCATAGATTAACAGTTTCTTTTTATAACCTCTCCTTATCAGGGAACCATCATCAGGAGTCTCTCTCTGTTCCCTCCGACACACATGAGGTCTCTCTGCTTCCTGGTTCTTCTTCTCTCCCAGCACAGACCAGGAACACTCAGGGGGAAGGTGACTAGTCCAAAACCAGAAAACCCAGAGGGGAACATGGTTTCTTAAAGTCACAGTGCATTCAAAGTCTGGTAAAGACCGATCCCCTACACATCTTATCCAACTAAGAGGCAAGGCTTAAGCCTCAGTCAGATGTTTTATTTTTGCATACGAGTGCTATTTGTGTTCTCTGTTTAAGGATAGCACTTGTTCCTGTGAAAGTCTATGGGGCCATTCACATGTCTGAGATTTTTCAAGGAATGAGCGGCCTGCATAGAGACATGTCTGATTTATATCCAGTAGTCAAATCAAAAGCGGCACTGCAAATCTATGGGTCCATGAAAAAATTGGATTGCACTTGGATGACATCTCAGGGCAGTCTGATTTTCACGGACTTTCGGAAAGGAGAAGATGGAGAATCTTTTTTCTCTCTCCATGTACTTGAGAAACTGATGACACTTGGACCGGACTCTGATCAAACTCTGATCAGAATAATCGGTCATTTTTTTTCGTATATGAGGAAAACGGACATCTGAATAAGGCCTTAGTGCGAAATGCATGTGGTTTAAAATGGGCCAAATTGAGCCAAACTTTTTATAGAAAAAATTGTTGGAAACAGGCCAACCAGGAGCTGGTGTTGCTGGTGCAAATTTAGTAAAAAATAACTTAAAATGTTCAAATCTCATGATCCAATATTGCTGAATTTAGTGCTTCTAGTCTAAATGTAAGTTTTAAAAGATTATGACCAAGACTAACAGTTATTTGCACCCTATGGGATAGACTTTCTGCCACATGTTGAAAATGGGGCTCTGAAATGTCATTTGATCTGCAGTACCATGGAGCAGCCACTACGCCATACATGGTGTATGGCGTGTAAGGAGTGTTCTCCTCTGTACACTGTTTACATCAGGACGCCGCCACGGCTGGTAACAGTGGATCATGGGGTCGTGCTGCTGTCAGTCCCCCATCAATTGATATTAATGACCTACCACAGGAATGTCAAACTCAAATACACAGAGGGACAAAATTAAAAACTTGAACAAAGTCGCGGGCCAACCTTGATATTTATTAAAAAAAAGTCTACAATTGAGGAAGTTTTTCCTAATCAAATATAACGGTGAAACTTTCCATATGGAAACAAACTTAAAGGGGTTGTGCCACAAACAAAGTACATTTTAATTAAAAGATCTTAGAATATAGTCCTCCATACAGAAGAATGGGTCATCTCATAGTCTTCCATACAATATAATTGGCCCTATATAATCCTTCATACAGTATAATGGGCCACCACATAATCCTTCATACAGTATAATGGGCTCCACCAAGTCCTCTATATGGTATTATGGGCCCCACATAGTCCTCTATACAGTATAATGGGCCCCACATAGTCCTCTATACAGAATAATGGGCCCCACATAGTCCTCCACACAGTATAATGGCCCCACATAGTCTTATATACAGAATAATGGCCCCACATAGTCCTCCATACAGTATAATGGCCCCACATAGTCCCCGGTGTTGAGGGCCAAATATAATCACCCTGAGGGCCAGATTTGGCCCACGGACCAGGAGTTTGACATGTGTGACCTACCACAAGAATAAGCATTCAAAATCAGTAATGGAGAACTGATTTAAATCTGCCCCAATGTCTAAATAAAAAATAAAAAACAACACCTAAAAAAAACAGATGAAATTTGTGGCATACTTTCACGAGCCTAAAAAAGAAAACGCTGCAAAAAAAAAAATGTGTAGAAGAAACCCAAGGAGGATCATGCATGACAAAATGGTAGATTTACACCATTGTATATATATTTAAGTCCTAAATTCACAAAGGCTCCGTGATTTATAGATTCGTATTATTAGTTACATCAGCTGTTATTATGTCTTTAGTGTGCAGCTGTGGGGTATTGAAAAATGATTCCCGAAATCTGCTACATAAAAAGCTTACCATTATAACTCAAGGCAGCAATGTGTTATTGTTAAGCTGACGAGCACGTGAACTTCTCCCACGGTGTGTGTGTGACCCTGGGCGAGACACCCTATATCAATGGCTCAGGTAGCCAAAGAGAGTTCCCTCCAGGCAGATTCATTCATCCAATGTTGGTCTAGCATTACTCTGCATACTACAATGTCAGATGAAGAATTTGCCAAAGGAAATCTTCTACACGTAATGAGCCTGAGAAGTGTTCTCTGTTTCCTAAATATACATCTCTATTTTTTTTTTGCAGCTTGTCTTATTAGTCTTTGTACACAGGATTTACAAGGAAATGTGATATATGTCACCTACATAATTAAACATTAGGAACAAAAATCATTTCAACGTGAGACATGTTATTCCACTTGATGGGAGATCATCTGTTACGTGTTTATCCAAACATCGTCCTTCTAATTCAAATAACTGATCGCTGTTAGTTTAGAAACCTGATTTCTGACCTTTCACGTTCTACTGTTGCTCTAGATGAAGTTTTACAATGTTATATGTCTTATTTGCCTTATTTGCATCCAGTCTCTGGTGTATGGGAGACAAAGCAGAGCTGCGCTGTTTGCTTGGGGTAAACAGATAGTAACATCTGAATTTATTTGTTTGTTTAGAGATCAGGGGAAAAAAAAAGTTGCTTTTTGTGTAAATATTTAAAGAATCTTCACTATCCACAAAAGCTATAAAATGTATTCCTTACAACCACTGTAACTCATAATATAAATTTACATATCCATTATTAAAAAAAAAACAAAACTAAAAAATAGGGAAGCTAAAGTTCTGGCATCCGACCAAAACTTTATTTCAAAGTTCAGCTCGGGTACCAGAATTGTACACGAACTTGAACCAGAACCTGAACTTCATTGAAAACAATGGGGACCCGAACTTGGGAGCTGATAAAAATTTCTCTCTCTCCCTGACTGTCTCTCGTCCCTGGACTTCCCCCGAACTCCAAACATTAAAACGGACTTCCGGTACGAACCCTGATTAAAAAACTATTAGCATCCAAATAATAGTGCTTTACAAATTATGGAATTGGAACTGTTTCTAATTAAGTTCTTCTGAACAACAGAATAATGGCAGCCGCAGACAGTTAGCTGTCTTTTTAAAGGGAATCTGTCACCACGTTTTTGCTACGTAATCGGAGACCAGCATCAGCATCAACGTGACCGCCATGTGCTATACCGGGCAAATCAAAGTCAGTTGCAGGCTGTGTGTCATAGAATTATAGAATCATAGAATGGTAGAGTTGGAGGGGACCTCCTGGGTCATCTGGTCCAACCCCCTGCTCAAAGCAGGATTCACTAAATCATCTCAGACAGATGTCTGTCCAGCCTTTGTTTGAAGGCGTCCATTGAAGGGGAACTCACCACCTCTCGTGGCAGCCTGTTCCACTCATTAATCACCCTAACTGTCAAAAAGTTTTTTCTAATATCTAATCTATGTCTCCTCCCATTTAGTTTCATCCCATTGCTTCTAGTCTTTCCTTGTGCAAATGAGAATAAAGATGATCCTTCTACAATGTGACAGCCCTTGACATATTTGTAGACAGCTATTAAGTCTCCTCTCAGTCTTCTTTTTTGCAAGCTAAACATTCCCAAATCCTGCAACCGTTCCTCATAGGACATGGTTTGCAGACCAGTCACCATTCTGGTCGCTCTTCTCTGAACTTGCTCCAGTTTGTCTATGTCTTTTTTAAAATGTGGTGCCCAAAACTGTACACAGTATTCCAGATGAGGTCTGACCAAAGAGGAGTAAAGACCGATAATGACTTCACGTGATCTAGACTGTCGTGGGAGCAGAGGAAAGTAAGAACATTTTTTTTTTTTTTTTTTTAATGTGTTGAAATGGAAAGGGGAACATTATTGCAGGAAAGGGTTCAGGATAGGGAACATTATTACTGGAAGGGACCAGGATGGGGAACATTATACCAGGAAGGGGATTGGGATGGGGGACATTATAAAAGAAAGGTGCCAGGATGAGGGACATCATTATATGGGGAGAAAACACATATGTCTTTATAGGATCTAGAATGCCATCCGGGCCCAAACATCTGACCAACATACAGGTGGGGGCTCAGGTTTAAATTTTGCATCAGGGCCCATTGGAATCTAGTTATGACACAGGGGCTGAGACAATCATTCTGTGTCACCCTGGCCTGGATGCCACAAAATGTAATAAAGCTGTGTCTGAGAGCAAGGGGGAGGTTCTCTAGTCAGGGGAACATTAGCATGCAATGCCTTCTGTCTCAGGCCAGTAGGGGGAGCTGGCTGCCCCTATAAAAGCTGGTACTGGGGCCAGGGTTAGGGAGAACTGGATGGCCTGTCTCAGCACTGAGACGTGTCCCAGAGTGGAGCAGGGACAGAAAGTTGATTGCACCTAAGAGGAAGTGTGGCAGTAGGAGAGCCACCAGCCAGAGACGAGAGGCGAAGCAGGCCTGTCTTGGCAAATCAGAGACTGACCTTACCAGACTTTGGTGTCTGAGGCTGGAAGGATTCCACATCCCCCAGCAGAGAACCAGTCCGCAAGTGACTGTATATTCCTTGGCCTAAGAAGCCTGGAGGCCCTGCCACAACCGAAGGGACCAGTAAAGCCGTACAAGGCTGGGAGCAGAAAGGAACCCACGTCGCAGGCCATACAGGCGACAATACACGGAAAGCTTGGAAACGTGGGCTGTTACCCTATCAGGAGGAGATAGCCAGAAGGAGCGCAGAAAGCACGGTAGGCCTACACCCTCACCCTGACCAGGGCCAATTTCCCCGTTGCTCTCAGACATCCAGGTCCCCTCCTAGCCGGGACTGTTTGTGGGTCAGTTTACCTGTTCAAGTAAAGACCCTGGACTGCAACCTGTTGTCTGTGTGCTCCTTGCTCCTCCAGCACTACCAGCACTGGGACTCTCACTACCATCACTCCCACCATCCACTATACTCCCCTGGGGCCGCACTCTTCCCGTGGGGAGTCACACTACCCTAGCTGCACACCTCATCAGCCCCAGCGGTCTGCATGCAGCGGTGGTTCCTAATAACCGCAATCCACGGGTGGCGTAGTTGGACATAAACATCAGCACATAACGGACTACCACTGGCCTGACCACCCTGAGCCACGGAACCGGGTTGCCACTACTACTCCCATCGTTCCCCTACTGCCCGGATCCGAGTGCCCCACGGCCCAGGGGGCGAGTCAATTCCAATGATGTATCACTTGCTGGTCTGCTTGCTATCGTCTAAATGCAATCCCTGTTTCCTCTGGAAAGGTTTCCTTAATCTTACTAGTACTGTAATATATTAAACAGAGAAAAATTGATATATTCTATATTACAAAAACATAGAAAAATCATAGAATACTGTGTATCATTTTTTTTGCCATGTAAAATATCCATCTGTTACAGTGGTTAACCTTATGATGATGTCCATCAATTATCAGATTCATTTTAGTTCAACCAGTGATGATGCTAGTGGCATTGCCCGTCATGAAGTACCGTAAAGTTACACACAGGTAAAGTTTTCTCCAGTGTAATGCGAAGTTTCATATACATATGTCTTTCTAATTTATGGGAAGGACACTTGTTTTTCATCTGCTACTTCCAGCTATTAGTTATCCTGACTTTTTTACTCTGGGTATCGCTAGCGCCGCCAATTAGACATTTTATTGACGAATAGTATGATATCTCTTCTAATATATAGGAAGAAGATATCTCCTCCAATGGAGTATCGTATCAGCCATCTATGTCCATCTTTTCTTTATCTTTATTTAACTAAAATTTTCGTTTCTTTAAACCGATCATTGTCCTCTCTTAAAGTTACATCACTTTTGAAATGTATTTAAAGTTGTTTATACTGCATCAAACCTGAGGAAGGTTCAAATCCTGCCCTGAAACGCACCACTCTTTTTTCTGCCTTTCAGAAGACATATTCAATGAAACTGGAAATGGATGGCATGAATGTCCATTATGGTGAGTAGTCGTGAGTCATGGCTTGACTTCGTCATTCTACTGGATTCAGAGGTTTATACCCAATCTGGCAAAACATTCATAGCCTATTCTCAGGATAGGTTATTAATGGTTTTCTCCCATAAAAAAAAATATTTTGAGCAACCAAAAGGATGATACATTTCAGATCGGGTAAGGGTTGATCACTGGGACCCCCACCGATTCTAAGCACAAGGCTCTGAAATGTAAACTTAACAGTATAGTAGGACTCCATTCTTAAAAAAAGTTATGTTCAGTATTGAAAGTTATCTGTGGAGGACCCATCGGTCAGAGTCCCACTGATCAGAAAGTGTATAGATGCTAACTCTGATTGGTGGGGCTTTTTGACCATTGGGTTCTCAATATGAGATTGTAGCTCCAAAGTGCAAACGTTAACGGTTTGCACGTTAATGACCAGGCCAATTTTTACAATTCTGACCACTGTCACTTTATGAGGTAATTACTCTGGAACGCTTTAACGGATCCCCCTGATTCTGAGAATGTTTTTTCGTGACATATTGTACTTCATGATTGTGGTAAAATTTCTTCGATATCACTTGTGTTTATTTGTGAAAAAAACAGAAATTTGGCGAAAATTTTGCAATTTTCAAAATTTGAATTTTTATGCCCTTAAATCAGAGCGATATGTCACACAAAATAGTTAATAAATAACATTTCCCACATGTCTACTTTACATCAGCACAATTTTGGAGCCAAAATTTTTTTTTGTTAGGAAGCTATAAGGGTTAAAAGTTGACCAGCGATTTCTCATTTTTCCAACAAAATTTACAAAACCATTTTTTTAGGGACCACATCACATTTAAAGTCACTTTGAGGGGTCTTTATGACAGAAAATACCCAAAAGTGACACCATTCTAAAAATTGCACCCCTCAAGGTGCTCAAAACCACATTCAAGAAGTTTATTAACCCTTCAGGTGCTTCACAGGAATTTTTGGAATGTGGAAGAAAAAAATTAACATTTAACTTTTTTCACAAAAATGTTACTTTAGACCCAATTTTTTTATTTTCGCAGGAGTAACAGGAAAAAATGGACCCCAAAATTTGTTGTGCAAATTCCCCTGGGCACGCAGATATCACATATGTGGGGAAAAATCACTGTTTGGGCGCACGGCAGTGTTCGGAAGGGAAGGAGCGCCATTTGACTTTTTGAATGTAAAATTTGCTTGAATAATTAGAGGACGCCATGTTGCATTTGGGGAGCCCCTGATGTGCCTAAACAGTGGAAACCCCCCACAAGTGACACCATTTTAGAAACTAGACCCCCCAGGGAACTTATCTAGATGTGTGGTGAGCACCTTGATCCCCCAGTTGCTTCACAGAAGTTTATAACATTGAGCCGTAAAAATAAAATTTTCACATTTTTCCCACAAAAATGTTTTTCAGCCCCCACTTTTGCATTTTTATAAGGGTAACAGGAGAAATTGCACCATGCAGTTTGTTGTGCAATTTCTCCTGAGTAAGCCGATACCCCATATGTGGGGGAAACCACTGTTTGGGCGCACGGCAGGGTTCGGAAGGGAAGGAGCGCCATTTGACTTTTTGATTGTAAAATTTGCTTGAATAATTAACGGATGTGCCCCTGATGTGCCTAAACAGTGGAAACCCCCCACAAGTGACACCATTTTGGAAACTAGACCCCTCAGGGAACTTATCTAGATGTGTGGTGAGCACCTTGATCCCCAAGTCCTTTACAGAAGTTTATAACATGGAGCCGTGAAAATGGCTGTGTCTGACCGTGTAGGAACATGGTCTGATCATACCACAGCTCCTGGGCAGGGGAGGAAGCAAAAGAGTATACAGACAGGACAGCACAGGATCACAGCTGATTCTATTTGTGAGGTAAAACATTTCCCTGCCTGTTTTTAAGCAATGCTTTACCTCACAGAAAGAATCAGCTGTGATCCCGTGCTGTAATGTCTGTATACTCTTTTGCTTCCTCCTGCCCAGGAGATGTGGTATGATCAGACCATGTTCCTGCACGGTCACACAGCCATTACACAGTACACAGCAGGGGCACATTTATAAGATTATCTCAGCACAGGGACATTTTTTAATCACATCCAATTGTAGATCTTATTTTTATTCTAAGATCTAGTGAATAAAATTAACTTTTGTTCGTAGGAAAACCCCTTTAACAGTAAAGTAGGACTCCATTCTTAAAGTGTTGTTTCCAGCATTAGAAGTTATGATCTATCCACAGCCCCAATATTTAGAATGGGGCAGTGAAATGTCCCACTGGAAAAAAGCACTGGCCACACGTGTGTGCCCCCAGTCTGTCAATTCTTTATGGGACTGATGGAAAAAACTAAGTGCTTTACTCAGATATCTCCATTAGTCCTGTAAGACATGAGTGGAATTTCATTCCCATGGGGCATTTCACAGCCCGGTTCTTGTGATCGGTGATGGTGCCAACAGACGATACCCCTATTGATCAGAAAGTAATCATCAATCATGTGATGTGATAACTTCTAATGTTGAAAATGATCCTTTAAGAATGGAGTCCTACTATACTGTTAGGTTTACACACGGTAGTATTGGGGTTGGATGTAAAAAGGTCAAAAATAATGTATATTTTTGGATGACAGATGAAAGGATGAAGTGGTGAGAAATAGAGATATTGTTCACCGTGATTGACAGGCACAAAGCAAATTATTTGCAGGTCTCTACTAGTATAAGAAGTACAAAAGGAAAAGATTTTGTTAGGTCTGCTGATAATATCAGGGAGACCTTCAGGGCTCGCACAGCCCACTCACGGTGCAGCTCCTGTTTCCTCTCTCTATCATATTCATTCAGTTTTCTGCTAATCTCCTTTTCTCTCAGAACAGGATATGTACCACAGCACAAGCCGCAGTTCTCTCGTCTATTGTGAGTTCGTATTCCATCTTAGAGAATGTGCAGATCCCATCTCAGCCTGAGCCTCAGGGTAACAGAGTCCTGAGAACAGGGCTAGACACCTTTTTCTTTTCTTAAGGGCTAAAAATAATTACAAAACTTTATACTCGCACTACTCGAACACTATAGTTATCTTGTAACTGTGTAATTTTAGTTTACATGTTTCCTTCTCAGGTTGGGCATCACTTCGTAACATCTATGTATATGAACATTCCCATGTTTTTAATTATACCTTTGTTATCCATTCCTCTAAATTGGTAATAATGTCAAGACTAATGACCTCTCTGTAGCATTATATAAAAAGCCACAGACTCGGTGGAAATCATCCCTCTACCTTAGAGACTTGTCTACCTGAATCCTACACAGAAGTATTTCTTGGCCTGTTGTTCCACTATAAAAGATTTTAAACCTCAAAAAGGAAAAAAGGAAAGCATGAGGATGGCATGTAATACGTTCAATGCTACAATAGGAAAGTATGGTGGATAATCCCAACAAGGGAAGGCTAAACTTCTAAGGGTAGGAATTTTGAGCCTATAACCCACTTCTGGGTAAGTTGAAGTCAACAGCTCTGCCTGGATGTTAAGTCAGTCAGAAGCCTTCAGCCCAAAAAGGCTGCTTTGGACAGACTTGACTTAAGTCCCAGAGGAACCTGGCCTCCACCCTTTAATCCATATACAGGGATATGGACTTACTCTGGGGTCCACTGGGTTACAAAGTGGCTGCTGGCTGGAGAAGCAAGCCTGAGGCAAGGATGGTCAAAATATTCGGGTCTATAAAAGACCCGGTACAGAATCATGAAACAAAATTGTAATCTGTGGAACAGCCAAGATGAAATACCAGGAGATAAGTCAAAGCATAGTCAGACAGGCCAAGGTCAAGATCATATGGGATCACAGAGGCAGACATAGTCAGGGTACAAACTGGGTCAAGATCAGGATGCACACATCAAAAATATGCATCAGAGTCCAGGGAGTAACACAGGCATAATATGTGGCAACTGCCAGTAGGGTAGGAGTTTTTTGGCTCCTACTTTACGGATCTCTGGAGTGGTAGGACATGCTTTTGTCCATCCCTGTTCACCGCATTATATGTTTTTCGTTTTTTGATTGTTGATGTTAATAAAATTAGCATTTTTTCTATATACTTTTTGGCCTTTGATATTCTTATATAGGTTATATAACTTCCATTAGGATGTTGGAAGTTTAAGTAGGGTGTGGTGCTGCCCCATTAGACTCAGCAGGAAGCTGATCACACCTGCCGGTACTGTTGGATAGAACACGCACCAGTTAGCCTGGCTGGGAGGCACCACAGGTCTCAGCCACATTAAGACCTGGCTTGAAAGCATCTGCACTGCCCAGGGATAATATCCATGACATGTCTTCCATCACCAGCACCGAGTAAGTGATTGCTGGTGCAGGTCCACGTAGAGATGTGACACTGGTGTCCTGGTATACATAATCCTGGGATTGTTCGTAGTGGAAGACAAGTATTTAGAAAAAGCTGCTTTGATGATTGGATATTGGCGCTCGAAAACACGTAACTACAGAATGGATTTTACTGAACAATAAAACTTTCAAAAAGAAAGAGATGTCTCGTCTGACAACTTCATTATGAAAAGGTTGACAGCGCCCTTGAGGTATTTTATCTAAATACTTACAGTAAACCTAAAAGCAAAAAAGAAACACTTTCACCATCTCTCCACAAATAACATATTTCTTTTTCCCTGGAAAATCAAACCAAAGCGTTCTCTAATTCTACCTGTAACTGCAGCCTAATATTGTAATACTTTGCTCTGCTATTAAGACGGTGGCTACTGGGACAATGGACATTTTTCCAGTGGATTCCCAAATACAGCAATACCAGGAGTTAACTAAAACTCTCCCTTGTATTATTTAGCAATGCATAACAGTATTATTTAATACTATGAAAGAACTATATGACTGTAGTATGTGGGTACATCTGTTAGGATGCTATATATTATCTTGGCACTGTTATAACGGGGGCACTGTTCGTAGTCACCTGACAGCTGTAAACATGGCTCCAACATACAAACATGGCGCTAGAGTCTCCATTTACCAGATTCCAGGGGTTACCTTGGCCTTCACCCTTTAACCCCTGTGCAGGAATCTGGCTTTACACAGGGACCCTGGGCTTGGGCCACCGGGTTGACTGCTGTTTGATGGTGCAGGTTGGCAAGAATGGTCAGGTAGCTGGTTCAAAATCAGGAGGGCAGACAAAGTACAAAAACGTCACGCAGAAGAATGGTCAGTAAACGAGCTGAGGTCAGAAAAAGGAAAATCCACGAGAAACCCGAAGCTGAAAATCAGTGCATGTGAACTAAATAAGCAAAAGTATATCTTGAAACGTTTGTAGGGTGTGGTGCTCTCCAATTGGTCAAGACAGGGAGCTGATTGCTCCAGCTGACAGCACGCATAACCATAATGCCAGACTGGACAGCCCTACAGGTTCTAGACACCCTGATTGGTGGCTGAACAGAGCCTGCGCTGACACCACCAGAGCTTCTGATCCTGACTAAGGATGAGCGGACACATGGAAGTTCGGGTTCTGGTACCTGACCCAAACTTTATTTCAAAGTTCGGCTCTGGTACAAGAACTGTACCAGAACTTTAACCAGAACCTGAACCTCATTGAAAACAATGGGGACCCCAACTTTTTAGATGCAAAAAAAAAATATCTCTCTCCAATGGACTTCCCCGTAACTCCGAACATTGCAATGGACTTCCGGGAGAAGTCCGTGTTTGGCGTTTAGCACCGGACACTAACTGTCCGTTACGAACCCATAAATTTGAGTTTGCTCATCTCTAATCCCAATGTCTCCCTCGTCACAAGCGTTGCTAGCAGAATGAATACGGATGTTTCCATTGACAGGTGCAGACGTCACAGGAACAGTGTAACGCTACTGTCGGAACTTCCGCATGGCTCTCCTTCCCCCTCCATGCAGGGACGCCGACATACTCACCACCCTGGCCGCATGGTGTGTTCCTCGGTGTTCTCCCTGCTTCCTGGTTCTCTGAGTTCCCGGCGGTTCGCCTAGCGTGAGTGCGTGAGACCCTGTTCTCAAAGGGCCAGCAAGCACACCTGCTAAGATGCCCCCAGCCAATAGCTGGGAGGCATATTGTATAAAAGGCACCCTCCCCAATAGGGAGATGCCGAAGCAACATTGTGCCATTAGTGTGTAGTGGAACTAGTGAGTTGTGAGGTCCTCTGGTCCTAGCGTGACCAGTCCTGAACCCAAAGCCGCATCGGTGGCACCCGAAGCATGAAGTGCATGAAGCTGTCCCAGAAGTCTGTAGCCGCTCCGGCGGCACTTGAGCACTGTAGCCGCTCCGGAGGTACCTGAATCAGTATCTGAGACCCTTGTGTCTGAGCATATGTCTATCTGTGTTTCGTGTATCCAGACTGTCATATCAGTCTCCGAATCAGCCCTGCCTGAGACTCCGTTTCAGTAACAGTTCTACCCAAGGATCCGGAACCTAGTAGTCTGAACGGAGCCTAAGTCTGTGTCCATTTCAATAACTGTTCTGCAGAGGATCTTGAACCCAGTAGTTTGAACGGAGCCCGAGTGGGCATCCATATTTGCGTACTTGACCCCTGAAGTCAGCAGCTGCAGCACCCGTGGAGTGCTTAGCAATGGTACCTGGCAGCTACCTGCAGCTGAAACCTGACTCCACCATCAGGAGCTCCAGTGAATACCAGGTAGATGCTTAGCTACGCCCCTCGTAGGCAAGCCTGTCCCCATGGCACAGTGGGTCCATGAACCATGTGCGCCACCTGCAGGCATAACAAACAGGTCCCAGACGAGATATGACAACTGTATTGAGTTAAAGGGTATTTGAAATAAATGAGAAGTCTGAGCTCTCTGTTTGTTGCCCAGGACATCAGTTTTCAGAAAACTGGTCCTGTCTCCAAGCCCATTTCTAAGGCCATGGCCCCACTATCAGTATTCGGTCAGTATTTTTTCTCAGGAGTGGGAGCCCAAACCAGGAGTGGGTGATAAATGAATTGGTGACTTGTTTCTATTATACCTTTCCTCTGATTATCCCTCAACTGGTTTTGGCTCCCACTCCTGAGAAAAAATACTGACCGAATACTGACCAAATACTGATAGTGGTGCCGTGGCCTAATAAGAGCATTGGGAACCAGTGCAAATTCTAAAAGAGTTCAACCAAAAAGATGGAGCCATAGACAATAGCAGCCATAAAGAAAACTAAATCAGTAATAGCAAAGAGTTTTTGCAATTTCCTAGCATGGTGAACAAGGTAGCCTCCAGCAATATAGTAAATGTGTCATTACTTCATTCTGGTAATTGCTTGTAGGTCATTTGCTCCATTTTAAAACATTTTGGTGTTAAATGGGAAAAGCTACATAATAGTAATTCAAAAACAGTCATAAGTTTTGTGATTGTCACAAATTGACCATGTTTGTTTTACCTTATATGTTAACATTAAGATCAGGAAATGGCCACAGTAATATGGCCAAAATAGCCAAAACTTAGGCCAGTTTTAAGCATATTGGTAATTCATGAGTCATGTCGCATGGCGCTCCTGTGAATCAGTCACGTGACTATGTGACTATGCTATGGGAGTTACGAAACAGCATAGCGCATTGACATTATCATCGTAAACTCTCCTTCAGTGGTCAGAACCTAGGAAGGCAGAGTTGGGAATAACTCTTTGAAGGGAACCTGTGACCCCCCCAATAATGCTATTTTCATGTAGATATAGTGGTAATCTGAGCCTGTCTGTCAGAGAACCGGGGATTGATTACAGTGCACTGACTGTATAGTGATCAGTGACTCCAGCATCGCTCTGCACCACCCTGATGACCCGAAACAGGTGGCTCCAGGGGGAATGTAACTTCAGTTTCTCCCTGCAGTAATGCAGCAAGAAATTATTTATATCCTATTGACTTTCACATTAGCTTTATATCTGCAGTTAAATAGTGTTTCTGGAGGTGACCAGTTTGTTTAAAGGGAACCTGTTACCAGATTTGTCCCATATGAGATGAGACCACCACCTTTCAGTCCTGATATACAGCATTCTATAATACTGTATATGCCCCCAATCCAGCCTGCAAGACAAGAAAAAGAGCTTTTATTATATTCACCTGGGGGAACGGTGCGGTCCGAGGGGCGTCGCTGGTCTTGGTCCGGCGCTTCCCTACTTCTTTCCATGCCATCCTCCTTCTGTGCTTCGTGTGGGTGGTACGTCCTACATCATCCGCGCAGTGTCCCCGGCATTGTGCTCCTGCACAGGCGTACTTCTCTGCCCTCACCAGTGCAAATGTGCCAGGGCTCTTTGACCTTTCCCTGCACATGTGCACTGTAGTACTTTGCTCTGCCCTCGACAGGGCAGAGAAGTACGCCTGCGCAGGAGCGCGATGCTGGGGGACACTGTGTGGATGATGTAGGGACACATCATCCACATGAAGCACAAAAGGAGGACAGCATCGCAAGAAGAAGGGAAGCACAGGACCAAGACCAGCGACGCTCACTGGACCGGACCGCCCCATAGGTCAGTATAATCAAAGCTCTTTTTCTTGTCTTGCAGGCCGGATCGGGGGTGTTATGCACACGCCCGGACTGACTGGCATGTGCGGGTGTTGTGGTTCCACTGGACCATGGACCGGAGAGTGCCTGGAGGGGCGTGACTAAGTATCTGGCCGATCCGACCAAGGTGGCACGACGGCATACGACGCCAGTACACCAGGGAGAAACCGGGCAGAGGGACCAGGTGCTACTCCAGGTCAAACTCCGGACACGGGGGTTGACCCTCACTGGGATTATTGGAACAGGCAGGTTAGGCTGGCACAGACTGGTGGATGTAAGCAAACACGGCAGGTATGCAGATGGGTGGCTACAGGCGAGTATGCAGGCAGGGAGGTACTGGCCGAAAGGACGAGCTGGAGCACAGAGAGGTTAAGACCCAGTACAGACTGCAGACTGGGTCACAGAACCGCAGATGAGGTAGACAACCACAGCAGAGAGGGAACGCCCGAAGCGGTGGGCAAGAACAGAGCAGGACGGGGCTGCAGGAGCAGCGAGCACAAGCAGGGCAGGACAGGACTGCCGGAGCAGCGAGCACAAGCAGGGCAGGGCGGAAACCGCAGAAGCAGTAAGCAAGATAAGAGCAGAGCAGAAACCGCAGGAGCGGCAAGCAAGGCAAGAGCAGAATGAAAACCGCAAGAGCGGCAAGCTAAGCAGGAGCAGAGCGGACACCGCAGAGCGGTAAACAAGGCAGGAGCAGAGCAGAAACCGCAAGAGCGGCAAGCTAAGCAGGAGCAGAGCGGACACCACAGAGCGGTAAACAAGGCAGGAGCAGAGCAGAAACCGCAAGAGCGGCAAGCTAAGCAGGAGCAGAGCGGACACCGCAGAGCGGTAAACAAGGCAGGAGCAGAGCAGAAACCGCAAGAGCGGCAAGCTAAGCAGGAGCAGAGCGGACACCGCAGAGCGGTAAACAAGGCAGGAGCAGAGCAGAAACCGCAAGAGCGGCAAGCTAAGCAGGAGCAGAGCGGACACCGCAGAGCGGTAAACAAGGCAAGGGGATAGGACTCTGTTCACAAAGAACAGACGGAGAAGGAAAGGCAGAACCAGAAGCACGCACAGTACTTACATAGAAGTAGCGAGCGTACACTAAATTCACAACAGAGGTACAGAGACGACGAGAAGGAATTTAGGAGCGGGTTCAGACTCTGCAGAAAGACGCAGAAAACAGACAGAGGGAAAAGGGAGACAAGGTTAAAGTAGAAACGAGGCACAGACAACAGGGAACAGAGGAACGGGAACAGAGACAGCAAGGCAGGAACACAAACAGAACTCTGTTCAGACGGGAACAGATACCGCAAGGCAGGAACACAAACAGGACTCTGTTCAGACGGGAACAGATACCGCAAGGCAGGGACACAAACAGGACTCTGTTCAGACGGGAACAGATACCGCAAGGCAGAGACACAAACAGGACTCTGTTCAGACGGGAACAGATACCGCAAGGCAGAGACACAAACAGGACTCTGTTCAGACGGGAACAGATACCGCAAGGCACAGACAGGTAGAACTAGGAATACGGCCCCTAGAAGGCGAAAGAACAGGCAAGAAGCGTGTTCACAAGAACAGACCACAGTTCAGACACAGAACTGGAAAACAGGCAGGAAAACAGGATAGGACCTGGCATGTCAGAGACAAAGAGCCAACTGACAAGAAACAATGCTCAGGCGCCATCTTGAGGAAGAAGGTGGTATAAATACCCAAAGATGGACAGCAATAGGCTGAAGGTGCAACAGGGGCGTGTCCGCAGCAGGTACAAGAAACAGGAAGTTCAGCGGGCGTCGCCCTATGCAGCCAAAGTGGAGCAGAGCAGAGCACAAGGAAAGAAGCCAGACCAGGAAGCTGGGCGGGAGATGAAGTTTGCGATCTTGCATGATGAGAGATGGAACACCATGCAAGAACGCCGCCAGGTATGCTACAGTACCCCCCCCCCTTACGCCCCCTCTTCTTCAGGCCTGCAAGGATCTTCCGCAGGGAATTTGGGGGCCAATCCCTCTCTTCAAGGAGATTACTTCTATTGTCCACAGGAGGAGACAAAACTGGTCTCATAATCTGGATGGCTAGGATGCGACTTCCCATCCAGCCATCTTCAGCAACAGATGAAACGGGTGAAGTACCAGAAACAGCACACAAAAAAGTCTCTCTACATTTATTTTTAGGCAGCACCCCAAAAAGTTCAGGAGACAACTGGAGGTCCTCTGCCGGGTTGGAGGGGTGCAGAGACTCGGGGGTAGCCTCTGCTTCGGGGTACATCTTGTCAAGCTCACAGGATGAAATGGGCAAAGTATCAGGTACAAGGTGTAGAGAAGACACTGCCTCTTTGTTATGTGGTGGTACCCCGGAGGATTCAGGAAACAACTGGGGGTCCTCCGCCAGGTTGGAGGGATACCGAGACTCGAGGGTAACCTCTGCTTCGGAGTACACAAGGTCAGACTCACTGGAAGAAGCGGGCGAGGTATCAGGTACCGAGTAAAGGAGAGTCTCTGTCCATTCGCTATCAGGTAGCACCCCGGAGGGTTCAGGAGACGACTGGAGGTCCTCCGCCTGGTCGGAGGGGTGTAGAAACTCGGGGGTAACCTCTGCTTCGGAGTACACTAGGTCGGACTCACTGGAAGAAGCGGGCGAGGTATCAGGTACCGAGTAAAGGAGAGTCTCAGTCCATTCGCTATCAGGTAGCACCCCGAAGGGTTCAGGAGACGACTGGAGGTCCTCCGCCTGGTCGGAGGGGTGTAGAGACTCGGGGGTAACCTCTGCTTCGGAGTACACTAGGTCGGACTCACTGGAAGAAGCGGGCGAGGTATCAGGTACAGAGAATAGGAGAGTCTCTGTCCTTTCGCTACCAGGTAGCACCCCGAAGGGTTCTGGAGGCAACTGGAGGTCCTCCGCCTGGTCAGAGGGGTGTAGAGACTCGGGAGTAACTACCACTTTGAGGCACCCATTGTCAGGCCCACAGGACTGAGCGGACAAAGTATCGGGTACCGGGTGTAGGGAAGTCTCTCTCCAATTGTCATCGAGTGGTATCCCGGAGGATTCAGGAGGCAACAAGGGGTCCTCCGCCAGGTAGTAGAGGTGTACAGACTCGGAGGTAAACACAGCTTCGGAGCATCCTTGGACATGCACACTGGTTAAAGTGGGTGTAGAATCTGATGCCAGGTGCAGGAAGCTCTCCTGTGTGGACTCTGGATGGGTAGCAGTCTCTTCTGGCTGGAGAACTGGTGCACCACCCACGCACATCACCCGCTGGGGCTTCTCCGGGATACAGGAAGATGAAGCTTCAGTAGGGACTTCAAGGTTGGGGTCAGGAGGTCTCAGGGAGGACAGACCCTGGCGTGACGGCTTGCCTCTGCGTCTAGCACGTCTGGACTGCCTCTTGAGGTTGGGAGCAGTATTCCGGAGAGTGTAGTCATCCTGAGTGGATTCAGGGCAAGCAACAGTCTTTTCGGGCAGGAGAACTTGTGCGCTACCTATGCACATTACCCGTCGGGGCTGCTCCGGTATACAGGGAAGTGAAGCTTCAGCAGGGGCTTCAGGGTTAGGATTATCGAAAGCCAAAAGGAAGGCCACCAGGAAGGCCTGTAGGTCAAGAACGATAGGATCCTGTGCTTCCCATAGGGGGTTGATCCATTCCAAGGCATCACCCGCTAGGTTGGACATTATAAATCCCACCTTAACCCGATCAGAAGAATAAGCATTAGCATAGAACCGGAACTGCAGCAAGCATTGCCACACAAACGCACGGCATTGTTTTGGGTCCCCGTAGTACCGTGGTGGATCCGCGGGAGCAGGTGCAGCTTCAGCAGGGACTCCAGGGTTGGGGTCATCGAAGACCATTAGGAAGGCCACCAGGAAGGCCTGCAGGTCAAGAACGATAGGATCCCAAGCTTCCCATAGGGAGGTGACCCACTTCAAGGCATCCCCCGCTAGGTAGTCAATTATAAATGCCACTTTAGACCAATCAGAAGGAAAAGAAAGAGGGTAGAACTTGAAGTGCAGCATGCATTGCTCCACAAATGCACGACTTTGTTTTGGATCCCCATAGTACTGGGGCGGATCCGCAGGAACGGGTGCAGAAAGCTCCATCTGGACGGGTGCGAAATTAGCCTGGAACTCAGCTAGAGAAAAAAAAAAATTATTTATTTTTAATGCACGTATTAGCTGGAAAACGTCTCAGAGAGCGAAGGCCGTGGGGCTCAACGGGAACCATGGCCTGAGCATGCTGTTATGCACTCGCCCGGACTGACTGGCGTGTGCGGGTGTTGTGGTTCCACTGGACCATGGACCGGAGAGTGCCTGGAGGGGCGTGACTAAGTATCTGGCCGATCCGACCAAGGTGGCACGACGGCATACGACGCCAGTGCACCAGGGAGAAACCGGGCAGAGGGACCAGGTGCTACTCCAGGTCAAACTCCGGACACGGGGGTTGACCCTCACTGGGATTACTGGAACAGGCAGGTTAGGCTGGCACAGACTGGTGGATGTAAGCAAACACGGCAGGTATGCAGATGGGTGGCTACAGGCGAGTATGCAGGCAGGGAGGTACTGGCTGAAAGGACGGGCTGGAGCACAGAGAGGTTAAGACCCAGTACAGACTGGGTCACAGAACCGCAGATGCGGTAGACAACCACAGCAGAGAGGGAACGCCCGAAGCGGTGGGCAAGAACAGAGCAAGACGGGGCTGCAGGAGCAGCGAGCACAAGCAGGGCAGGACAGGACTGCCGGAGCAGCGAGCACAAGCAGGGCAGGGCGGAAACCGCAGAAGCAGTAAGCAAGATAAGAGCAGAGCAGAAACCGCAGGAGCGGCAAGCAAGGCAAGAGCAGAATGAAAACCGCAAGAGCGGCAAGCTAAGCAGGAGCAGAGCGGACACCGCAGAGCGGTAAACAAGGCAGGAGCAGAGCAGAAACCGCAAGAGCGGCAAGCTAAGCAGGAGCAGAGCTGACACCGCAGAGCGGTAAACAAGGCAGGAGCAGAGCAGAAACCGCAAGAGCGGCAAGCTAAGCAGGAGCAGAGCGGACACCGCAGAGCGGTAAACAAGGCAGGAGCAGAGCAGAAACCGCAAGAGCGGCAAGCTAAGCAGGAGCAGAGCGGACACCGCAGAGCGGTAAACAAGGCAGGAGCAGAGCAGAAACCGCAAGAGCGGCAAGCTAAGCAGGAGCAGAGCGGACACCGCAGAGCGGTAAACAAGGCAGGAGCAGAGCAGAAACCGCAAGAGCGGCAAGCTAAGCAGGAGCAGAGCGGACACCGCAGAGCGGTAAACAAGGCAGGAGCAGAGCAGAAACCGCAAGAGCGGCAAGCTAAGCAGTAGCAGAGCGGACACCGCAGAGCGGTAAACAAGGCAGGAGCAGAGCAGAAACCGCAAGAGCGGCAAGCTAAGCAGGAGCAGAGCGGACACCGCAGAGCGGTAAACAAGGCAAGGGGATAGGACTCTGTTCACAAAGAACAGACGGAGAAGGAAAGGCAGAACCAGAAGCACACACAGTACTTACATAGAAGTAGCGAGCGTACACTAAATTCACAACAGAGGTACAGAGACGACGAGAAGGAATTTAGGAGCGGGTTCAGACTCTGCAGAAAGACGCAGAAAACAGACAGAGGGAAAAGGGAGACAAGGTTAAAGTAGAAACGAGGCACAGACAACAGGGAACAGAGGAACGGGAACAGAGACAGCAAGGCAGGAACACAAACAGAACTCTGTTCAGACGGGAACAGATACCGCAAGGCAGGAACACAAACAGGACTCTGTTCAGACGGGAACAGATACCGCAAAGCAGGGACACAAACAGGACTCTGTTCAGACGGGAACAGATACCGCAAGGCAGAGACACAAACAGGACTCTGTTCAGACGGGAACAGATACCGCAAGGCAGAGACACAAACAGGACTCTGTTCAGACGGGAACAGATACCGCAAGGCACAGACAGGTAGAACTAGGAATACGGCCCCTAGAAGGCGAAAG
The DNA here is from genome assembly GCF_046119375.1 of Phyllobates terribilis. Lineage (NCBI taxonomy): Eukaryota > Metazoa > Chordata > Amphibia > Anura > Dendrobatidae > Phyllobates > Phyllobates terribilis. The sequence goes on from NW_027362767.1 coordinate 69,451,108, forward strand.
AACAGGCAAGAAGCGTGTTCACAAGAACAGACCACAGTTCAGACACAGAACTGGAAAACAGGCAGGAAAACAGGATAGGACCTGGCATGTCAGAGACAAAAAGCCAACTGACAAGAAACAATGCTCAGGCGCCATCTTGAGGAAGAAGGTGGTATAAATACCCAAAGATGGACAGCAATAGGCTGAAGGTGCAACAGGGGCGTGTCCGCAGCAGGTACAAGAAACAGGAAGCTCAGCGGGCGTCGCCCTATGCAGGCAAAGTGGAGCAGAGCAGAGCACAAGGAAAGAAGCCAGACCAGGAAGCTGGGCGGGAGATGAAGTTTGCGATCTTGCATGATGAGAGATGGAACACCATGCAAGAACGCCGCCAGGTATGCTACAGGGGGCTTATATACTGCATGTTAGTGTAGCACCCCGAGGACTCGGCTGCTACAGGGGTATTGCACCTCAGACCAGAGGTGTGGTATTCCACTCCAGGGTAAGAATGAAGTGTGGAACTGAGCTCAGATAGCTGCATACACCATACACACCCCATTTCCGGGGGACAGAACAACGGTACTCCCACCAGATAGATGTGCAGGTACGACAGCGTCTGTCCCTGGCTGGAGTGGGGGGGGGGGAGGAACATCCCAGTAGTGTAGGAGCAGATAGGGGAGGGACTCTGGGCATAGGTAGGAGCCCATTGGGTGCTAGTCACCTGGGCTCGGGTGTCAGAGGGAGTATATAAGGTGGGCACCATCTTAGGACAAGGTCTTTTTTTTGGTCTGTTCTGTGCAGAGAGGAGCTCAGCCAGAGAGGGCTGACAGGGAGCTGTGGCTCAGTCTGGGCCCAGCTCCAGAGTCAGGCCTGGAGTGGAGGCCTGAAGCTGAGAGAGAGAGAGAGAGAAGGAAGAAGAGGAACACGGAGAAAGGCCCAGAGACGCAAGCATAGAGGGAACCCTGAGATCCTACGAGAGAACTAAAACGGGTGAAGGGTTGGCAGAGAAGGGTACCGGATCCCAAACTGGTGGAGGTTAATCATCCTTAGCCAGGAACCGGAGGTCGTGGTCAAGCTTTGGCACGACCCCTCGCCACATCCACCAGGAAGGCACGCCACATAGGGTCAGGGAAACCGGAGAGAGGTTTTGCCCCCATAAGGCCCGAGGAAGCCGGACAAAGGTGGGTCCCTGGTGGGGACGGCCAGTAGGAAGGAAAAGAGGGGAGCTCAGGACCACGCTCTGGAACTTCCTGGGAGTTGGCCGAGTCCCTGACCTGGTGGACGCAGCACGGCTCGGGTGGTCCTACTGTGCACAAGGGACCTGATAAAGAACTGTGAGTAAAGCTTTTGAAACTGTACCTCAAGCCTCCGTGTTCTGTCGTCGCACCTGCACCATCGGTACTGGGACACCCGCACCATCACTCCCATTATCATCTCTAACATAGCTGCCCTGAGGCCATACCCCTCCCGTTGGGGGTTATACCATCCACGCTGCACATCCGTACCACCGGCCTCAGCGGACTGCACTGCAGCGGCGGCTTCATAGCCGCATTCAACGGGTGGCGTAGTCGGACACTAATACCATCATAACAATAACGCCACTTAGTTTGACACCCTGGGCACGGACCGGGTCACCGCCACGAGGACTACTACCCCTATCGGATCCGGCTCCGGGTATTCCCCGCGTGCGCAACGCTACACAAACATGGCCCAGGGGGCGCGTCAACTTTGGCGTAGTCGGCAGGATTTCGTGCCCGCAACCACCGGGTACTGCGTGCCTGAAGGAAAGTTCACAGGTACCTTAAAAAGAAGTCTCCCGCCAATTCCAGAGGGTTCCCGCCATCGGACGCCATCTCGGGTCGTTTCCTGCCGTTTGCCCGCCATCTGCAGCCTTTTCCCGCCATCCACGGAGTTTCCCGCCATAAGGAGACGATTCCCACCATCTGAGACGATTTCCCGCCCTGGCAGAGCGGACTCCATTATGGGCGTGCCAGGGGGTGGCAAGAGGCCACCTCCCATCGTGGGCCAGGTCCAAGAATGGCGCCAAAAGCGGAAACCGCCCCCACCAGCAGAGACTGCAATGATAGAGATGTCCATCAGCGTGAGGGGGCTGCCCCTGGAATTGACTGTCACCAAGTTGCCCCGGGACCACCCTCAAGGGGGGCGGATAGAGAACAAAACAGAGAAGATGGGTGCGGCCTGGAGGAGTCTGGACAGATCGCACCCGGAGATGGAGGAAGAGTCGAGCAGCACTGACCCTGTGGTCCGGAACCTGTTGCACGCTGCCACCCCAGAAGGCCTGGTGGAGATCCTGGCACAGCTCCCCAGAGATCGGGAGCGTGCACAGACCGCGCTGGAAGCCCTGGCCCGGAAGATGGCCCAGGTACAGCAGGAAGCACTGGCCGAGTGGAGAAGGGAGATGGTCCAGCAGGCTGGAACCCACCAGCAGAGGACGCCACCCGCATTGTGGAGCATGTCTGCCCCTGAGGATGGTGCAGGAGGGACGAAGGCCGGAGACGACGCCGCGGAGGGAGCCGCAGGGATGGAAGCAGGTAATGGGGACGTCATCACCCCGAGCCTAGTAGCCGTAAGCCTGCCCCAGCTCCCCGTCGCAGAGCCCGAAGTCACCCTCATCGCGCCCGTTGCCGCACCGCCACTGCTCCCAACTAGGCCTCAAGCGGCAGGAGCCGCGGTCGCGCCCTCTGTTACGCCACGCCCCTGGACCCTGAGCGCGGCAAAAGAGGAAGTGCCCCCGGCCTGGTCGCAGGGCCGAGTACCTCCGGGCGCTGCGGTCCCCACAGCGCCCTCCTCCCGGAAGGCGCCATACCTGAATCCAGACAGGATGCCTACGACCTGGACGCAAGGCCGAGCGCCCCCGGGCGCCGCTGCCCCTACAGCGCCCTCTACCTCCACCGTGCCACCCCTGGGTGAAGATCTGTTCGCACAGCATACTAGCCCGGACGGGCTGCCTTTCGTTTGGCCACCGGAGTACGTCAACCCCCGACTCCGGAAGGAATGGCCTCTGTGTGAGCCTCTGATCCCGGCTCCGGCACCCGCCAAAATTGTTCCGCTCCCGCTGGAGGAGGCCCAATTTGCATGGGACCCCACCGGTGAAGACCTCATGGGGTTCACCCAAGAGACCCGGGCGGCCGCAGCCCAGCGTGAGGAGTGTTGCCGTCAACAACTGGAGGTCTTTGGGAGGGAACGGCGAGAGAGGCGGATCCGCGAGGAACGGCTGCAGGTCCAAAGCGCGGAGCAGAAACGCCGAGCCCGACGAAACCCCCGTGCGGCCCACGGTCCCCGCGCCACCGGGACCGTAATAAAGTTCCAGTTGGAGCATGGCTGGGGCTTTATCCGGGATCACCGAACCCCCGGCGACGTCTTTGTCACCCGCAGGGATGTTGAGAGCCACCTGCCGGAGGGACACCGCGGACGTGACCTCTACTCGGGTGATGAGGTCACCTTCACCCGGCATCAGTGTGCCAAAGGACCGTACGCCCTTCACGTACACCGGCTGACTGAGGAGGAGATACAATATGAGGAAAGCCAAGAGGACCCGGACGGGTCTGAAGACTACCCTCGGGAGGAAACAAGGAGAGGACACCGCTACTGAAGGGAAGTAGCATAAACAAAGTACTGTATATAGTTACCCGTCAGGGTATGAGAACTGTTGCTGAGTGAAGTGTGGTCCCCGTTGGGACTAGTGTGGAATTGTTTAAAGGGACTGTTTACTGTGTGCCCCTAATCCCTTACCAGGCTGAGGACTGTGAGCTGCCATTTCCTTATTTCCCACTGGCCGAGGACTGAGAGCGGCCATACCCTGTAAATAGTTGCGCTTCTTCAGGCGCCCCCTACTGGTTTTATAAGGAACTGTTTTTCTACTAGTGACTGTTGCACTTTACCTGGTCACAAGTTGCACCGTGGCCAGAAGAACAAGAACGTTCTATATGAAAGAGTTTTATATTGAAAGTTTATGCTGCTAAGATTATAATATAAAAAGTTACCTGTAAAGTTATATTTTCTGATAATGTTTTCGTAATGTTTTATACCCGTAAAGTTAAAAGAGAAAAGTACCTCCCATAAAGGGATGAGTTTGTAGTTAATGTTTTATATGTTAGCGTATACTTTAAAATTTTGTATGTTTATTATGTTTTGCTCTTTTCCAGCCCGAGGACGTGCTGTGATTTACCAGGGGGGAATGTAGCACCCCGAGGACTCGGCTGCTACAGGGGTATTGCACCTCAGACCAGAGGTGTGGTATTCCACTCCCGGGTAAGGATGGAGTGTGGAACTGAGCTCAGATAGCTGCATACACCACACACACCCCATTTCCGGGGGACAGAACAACGGTACTCCCACCAGATAGATGTGCAGGTACGACAGCGTCTGTCCCTGGCTGGAGTGGGGGGGGGGGGGAGGAACATCCCAGTAGTGTAGGAGCAGATAGGGGAGGGACTCTGGGCATAGGTAGGAGCCCATTGGGTGCTAGTCACCTGGGCTCGGGTGTCAGAGGGAGTATATAAGGTGGGCACCATCTTAGGACAAGGTCTTTTTTTTGGTCTGTTCTGTGCAGAGAGGAGCTCAGCCAGAGAGGGCTGACAGGGAGCTGTGGCTCAGTCTGGGCCCAGCTCCAGAGTCAGGCCTGGAGTGGAGGCCTGAAGCTGAGAGAGAGAGAGAAGGAAGAAGAGGAACACGGAGAAAGGCCCAGAGACGCAAGCATAGAGGGACCCCTGAGATCCTACGAGAGAACTAAAACGGGTGAAGGGTTGGCAGAGAAGGGTACCGGATCCCAAACTGGTGGAGGTTAATCATCCTTAGCCAGGAACCGGAGGTCGTGGTCAAGCTTTGGCACGACCCCTCGCCACATCCACCAGGAAGGCACGCCACATAGGGTCAGGGAAACCGGAGAGAGGTTTTGCCCCCATAAGGCCCGAGGAAGCCGGACAAAGGTGGGTCCCTGGTGGGGACGGCCAGTAGGAAGGAAAAGAGGGGAGCTCAGGACCACGCTCTGGAACTTCCTGGGAGTTGGCCGAGTCCCTGACCTGGTGGACGCAGCACGGCTCGGGTGGTCCTACTGTGCACAAGGGACCTGATAAAGAACTGTGAGTAAAGCTTTTGAAACTGCACCTCAAGCCTCCGTGTTCCGTCGTCGCACCTGCACCATCGGTACTGGGACACCCGCACCATCACTCCCATTATCATCTCTAACATAGCTGCCCTGAGGCCATACCCCTCCCGTTGGGGGTTATACCATCCACGCTGCACATCCGTACCACCGGCCTCAGCGGACTGCACTGCAGCGGCGGCTTCATAGCCGCATTCAACGGGTGGCGTAGTCGGACACTAATACCATCATAACAATAACGCCACTTAGTTTGACACCCTGGGCACGGACCGGGTCACCGCCACGAGGACTACTACCCCTATCGGATCCGGCTCCGGGTATTCCCCGCGTGCGCAACGCTACACAAACATGGCCCAGGGGGCGCGTCATTAGAATGATGTATTGTAGCGTCGGCGTCCCTGCCTCCTGCTAGGCAGGGACGCTGTTCCCCTCACCTCTCCGCTCCGTGCCCGGCGTCTTCCTCCCGCTCTGCTGGCAGCGCGCGCTACTTCCCGGCCAATGTGCTTAGGGCGCGCGTGCCCGCGCTCCCCCTCTCTTAAAGGGGCCGCGCGCACCGTCCTAAGGAGTCCCCGGCCAATGGCCGGAGGACCTCACCATATATAAGGCACCTCCTCCAAAATGGATGTGCCCGAGCAATGTTGTTGCATAGCCTATCACTCTGCTTCAGCCCTCAGGTCCCGTAACCGCATACCTGCCAGTTACCTGCCAGTTACCTGCCAGAATCCTGCTTGATACCTGCCTGATACTTGTCTTTCTGCTTACATTCCTGCGGTCCGACAGTCAGCCTACCAGCCCTGCCAGTCTGTCTATTAATCTGTTTGCCCGCTAACCTGGGAGCGCTCATCTGCTACCTGCCCGCTAGCCTACCTGGAGGCTCTGCCGTCACGTGCTGTGACCACCTGCCTGTCTAGAGACTCTTATCCGCTCACCAGGGAGCGTCCGCCTGCTACCTGCCTGCTAGCCTACCTGGAGGCTCTGCCGTCACGTGCTGTGACCACCTGCCTGTCCAGAGACTCTTACCCGCTCACCTGGGAGCGTCTGCCTGCTACCTGCCTGCTAGCCTACCTGGAGGCTTTGCCGTCACGTGCTGTGACCACCTGCCTGTCCAGAGACTCTTACCCGCTCACCTGGGAGCGTCCACCTGCTATCTGCCTGCTAGCCTACCTGGAGGCTCAGCCGTCACTTGCTGTGACCACCTGCCTGTCCAGAGACTCTTGCTCGCTCACCTGGGAGTGTCCACCTGCTACTTGCCTGCTAGCCTATCTGGAGGCTTAGCCGTCACTTGCTGTGACCACCTGCCTGTCCAGAGACTCTTGTATGCTCACCTGGAGCGTCCACCTGCTACCCGCCTGCTAGCCTGTCTGTAGGCTTAGCCATCACTTGCTGTGACCACCCGCCTGTCAAGAGACTGTCCCCGTCACTTGCCGTGACCTCCTGCCCTTCTACCCAGAGACTGTCCCCGTCACTTGCCGTGACCACCTGCCCGCCTACCCTGGGAGCCACCCGCTTCCTTACAAGGACTGCCCCTTTGTATAGTTGCTCAGAGGTTCCACCTCCCAGACCCGTTACAGTTTGCTTGGGCCATGGAACCCGGTGGCACCCAAGCTCCCTCGCTCTCGGACTTATGTCATGAACTTTCCCGTCAGAGGTCCCAACAGGAGTCCATCCTGAGTCACCTGCGTAGTGTTAACTCCCGCCTGGACACATTGTCTACCTCTTCGGGAGCTGCCTCCACACGCACACTTACTACCCCGGCACCGCTGCAGCCCATCAACACCATGGCATCTCTTCCCGGTCCCCACCTCTCCGCTCCTCCTCGTTTTGGCGGAGATCCCAGCCAGGCACGGGGCTTCATTAACCAGTGCACTCTGCACTTCGAACTGTTGGCACACCAGTTTTCCACCGACCGAGCCAAAGTAGCCTTCATCATGTCCCATCTCACGGGAGAGGCACTGGCTTGGCTAAATCCTCTATGGGAGAGAGGAGACACCCTGGTGTCCAACCTGCCAGCCTTTCTCACGGCTTTCCGTAGAGTCTTCGACGAACCAGGACGGAAGACCTCATCCGCATCATCTCTGGTACGCCTTCGTCAAGGAAATCTCACCGTGGGCCAATATGCCATACGGTTCCGTACCCTTGCTTCGGAGCTGGCCTGGGATAACGACGCCCTGGTGTCTGTCTTTTGGGAGGGTCTGTCCGGCCGTATTAAAGATGAACTCGCCGGTGGGGACATTCCTACCACTCTCGACGACTTAATAACTCTTGCCACCCGGATTGACATCCGGTTCCAGGAGCGCGCCAAAGAGGTCACCCGTGAGAGGAGGTTTCCACGTCTAGCCCCTACCTTCCAGAAACCCGTCACTTCTCCCGTTACTCCCCAGGCGCACTCACCCGAGCCTATGCAGGTCGACCAGACCAAGATGGTCAAGACCAGTCAAGAGTTACGCCGAGCCGAGGGGAGCTGCTTCTACTGTGGCAGTAAGGAGCACCGGATCCGTTCCTGCCCGGAGAGGTCGGGAAACGCCTGTGTCTAGGATCGCTCAGAGAGGTCGTCCTAGATAAGAGTAAACCCTCTCCATCTCTGTTGCTGTCGGTCTCTATCATCTGCGGGGAGAACCGTTATTTTGAACTAGCCCAACTTGACTCTGGAGCTGCAGGAAATCTCATTTCTCAGTCCCTGGTAGAGAAATACCGCATTCCCACCAAACCTCTAGCTGTACCCTTATCTGTCGCTGCCGTAGATGGGGGCCTCTTACCACATCCCATCCAACTCATCACTGAATCCTCAACCCTGCAGGTGGGAATGCTGCACTCAGAGAGCATCTTCTTTCATGTTCTGCCTGGACTCTCTCACGCCCTCTTGCTAGGCCTACCTTGGCTTCAGAAACATGCACCCGTGCTTGATTGGCAGACCGGAGAAGTCCTTCGCTGGGGACAGGACTGCCATAAGACTTGCTTAGTTCCCGTTCATCCTGCTCGTCCTTCTCCTACCCCAGCCAAGCTACCTGGTCTTCCGGTTCCCTATTGGTCTTATGCGGACGTCTTTAATAAAAAGGAGGCAGAGACATTACCCCCTCATAGACCATACGACTGCCCAATCGACCTGATGCCCGGCGCTACTCCTCCCCGTGGGCGTATTTACCCTTTGTCCGCTGCTGAGACCCTGTCCATGTCTGAATATATTGAGGAGAATCTGGCCCGGGGATTTATCCGGAAATCATCCTCCCCGGCGGGAGCAGGCTTCTTCTTCGTCAAAAAGAAGGACGGCTCACTCCGTCCCTGTACAGACTATAGAGGCCTTAACCAAATCACGGTGAAGAATAAATACCCCCTTCCGCTCATTCCGGAATTATTTGACCGTCTGAGGGGGGCTAGAATCTTCACCAAGCTGGACCTTCGTGGGGCGTATAACCTGGTCCGTATCCGTCAGGGGGATGAATGGAAGACGGCATTCAACACCCGGGACGGCCACTATGAATACCTGGTAATGCCCTTCGGTCTCTGTAACGCTCCCGCCGTCTTTCAAGAGTTGGTTAATGACATCTTCCGGGACCTTCTCTACTCCTGCGTAGTGGTGTACCTGGACGACATCTTGGTCTTCTCTCCGGATCTTCTCACTCACCGGAGGGATGTTCGTCAGGTCCTGCTCAGGCTCAGGCAGAACCACCTCTACGCTAAATATGAGAAGTGCCTCTTTGAGCAGACCTCGCTTCCGTTTTTGGGCTACATAATCTCTCAGACCGGCCTACAAATGGACCCTGAGAAACTGTCTGCCATCCAGAAGTGGCCCCGACCAGAGGGGTTGAAGGCTATTCAGCGGTTTCTGGGCTTCGCCAACTACTACCGCCTCTTCATACCGCACTTCTCTTCCCGGACTGCCCCAATCTCTGCGCTCACCCGTAAGGGCACTAATCCCAGAGAATGGCCGCCCGAAGCAGAGGAAGCCTTTCTTTCCTTAAAACAGGCTTTCTCTTCCGCCCCGGTGCTGCATCGTCCGGACGGCATCAAACAATTGTTCCTGGAAGTGGACGCCTCCTCCTCTGGAGCCGGAGCGGTACTTACCCAAAAGTCGTCTTCCGGAAGAATGGTAACTTGCGGCTTCTTCTCAAAACTCTTATCCCCTTCTGAGCGCAATTATTCTATAGGAGACCGAGAGTTATTGGCCATTAAGCTGGCACTGGAGGAGTGGCGTTACCTGCTCGAGGGGGCTCTTCACCCGGTAATTATTTACACGGACCACAAGAACTTGGCTTACCTCCAGAGCGCCCAGAGACTTAACCCGCGCCAAGCCCGGTGGTCCTTGTTTTTTGCCCGCTTTGATTTCGTTCTTCATTTTCGCCCGGCAGACAAAAACATCAAAGCTGACGCCTTGTCCCGATCCTTCCTGGTGTCTGATCTAGAGGAGGAGCCTAAGCACATCATTGATCCCGCCAGAGTAATGCAGGTGGCCCCCGTGAATCTAAATCGTCTCCCTCCTGGTAAGACGTTCGTAACAGTACCTGATCAGAAGAAGGTCCTACACTGGGGTCACTCGTCTAAGTTAGCTGGCCACGCCGGTCAGAAAAAGACCCTCCAGCTTATTTCCCGGCATTACTGGTGGCCTACCCTGCACAAGGACGTAATAGATTTTGTTTCAGCCTGTGTGTCCTGCGCCCGCAACAAGGTTCCGAGACACCTGCCAGCCGGTCGCCTCCTTCCTCTTCCAGTACCTGCTGCCCCATGGCAGCATATAGCTATGGACTTTATAACGGATCTCCCTGTCTCTGCCGGTTGTACGGTCATTTGGGTGGTCGCTGACCGCTTTTCCAAGATGGCTCACTTCATTCCCCTGCCGGGCCTCCCGTCTGCACCCGAGCTGGCTAAAGACTTTATCCGCCACATCTTCCGTCTCCATGGCCTGCCCCCCCACATCGTGTCGGATCGTGGGGTTCAGTTCACCTCACGCTTCTGGAGAGCCACATGTAAGCTACTTGACGTCACCCTGGACTTCTCCTCCGCTTACCTCCCACAGTCCAATGGTCAAGTGGAGTGGATCAATCAAATCCTGACCAGTTACCTCCGGCACTTCGTTAATGCCCACCATTCGGACTGGGTGGATCTCCTACCATGGGCCGAGTTCTCTTACAATAATCACGAGAGCGAATCTTCCTCCAAATCCCCGTTTTTTGTAGTCTTCGGTCAGCATCCTCGGATCCCATTTCCCGTCTCCACCTCGGTGGACAATCCGGCTGCGGAATCTCTCGTTAGCGAATTCTCCTCCATTTGGGAGAGTACCCGATCCGCACTCCTTCAGTCGTCCGAGCGGATGAAAAAACACGCTGAGAAAAAACGCCTGGATCCTCCACAATTCCGTCCTGGAGATAAAATCTGGCTCTCGTCCAAGTATGTCCGGCTCAAGATTCCTTCCTACAAGTTAGGGCCTCGGTTCATCGGCCCACTGGTAGTTATCAAACAAATCAATCCGGTGGCCTATAAATTGAAACTCCCGGCCAACTTGCGGATCCCTAACTCCTTCCATGTATCTCTCCTCAAACCCGTGGTACTTAACTCTTTCTCCAAGTCTACAGGTACGCCTCCTGCTCCGGTTTCCGCTGAAAACGAGTTTGAGGTAGAGAACATTCTGGCCACCAAAAGGGTAAGAGGAAAAAACGTTTTTCTAGTAGATTGGAAGGGGTTTGGTCCTGAGGAGAGAACGTGGGAGCCCCGGGAGAACATCCAAGCCCCTCTCATCCTTGATAAATTTCTGTCTGGCCTAAAAAAGGGGGGGCCTAAAGGGGGGGTACTGTAGCGTCGGCGTCCCTGCCTCCTGCTAGGCAGGGACGCTGTTCCCCTCACCTCTCCGCTCCGCGCCCAGCGTCTTCCTCCCGCTCTGCTGGCAGCGCGCGCTGCTTCACGGCCACTGTGCTTAGGGCGCGCGCGCGCTCCCCCTCTCTTAAAGGGGCCGCGCGCCGTCCTAAGGAGTCCCCGGCCAATGGCCGGAGGACCTCACCATATATAAGGCACCTCCTCCAAAATGGATGTGCCCGAGCAATGTTGTTGCATAGCCTATCACTCTGCTTCAGCCCTCAGGTCCCGTAACCGCATACCTGCCAGTTACCTGCCAGTTACCTGCCAGAATCCTGATTGATACCTGCCTGATACTTGTCTTTCTGCTTACATTCCTGCGGTCTGACAGTCTGCCTACCAGCCCTGCCAGTCTGTCTATGGATCTGTTTGCCCGCTCACCTGGGAGCACTCATCTGCTACCTGCCCGCTAGCCTACCTGGAGGCTCTGCCGTCACGTGCTGTGACCACCTGCCTGTCCAGAGACTCTTATCCGCTCACCAGGGAGCGTCCGCCTGCTACCTGCCTGCTAGCCTACCTGGAGGCTCTGCCGTCACGTGCTGTGACCACCTGCCTGTCCAGAGACTCTTACCCGCTCACCTGGGAGCGTCAGCCTGCTACCTGCCTGCTAGCCTACCTGGAGGCTCTGCCGTCACGTGCTGTGACCACCTGCCTGTCCAGAGACTCTTACCCGCTCACCTGGGAGCGTCCACCTGCTATCTGCCTGCTAGCCTACCTGGAGGCTCAGACGTCACTTGCTGTGACCACCTGCCTGTCCAGAGACTCTTGCTCGCTCACCTGGGAGCGTCCACCTGCTATCTGCCTGCTAGCCTATCTGGAGGCTTAGCCGTCACTTGCTGTGGCCACCTGCCTGTCCAGAGACTCTTGCCCGCTCACCTGGAGCGTCCACCTGCTACCCGCCTGCTAGCCTGTCTGGAGGCATAGCCATCACTTGCCGTGACCACCCGCCTGTCAAGAGACTGTCCCCGTCACTTGCCGTGACCTCCTGCCCTTCTACCCAGAGACTGTCCCCGTCACTTGCCGTGACCACCTGCCCGCCTACCCTGGGAGCCACCCGCTTCCTTACAAGGACTGCCCCTTTGTATAGTTGCTCAGAGGTTCCACCTCCCAGACCCGTTACATGTATATCAGGGCTGAAATGTAGTGGTCTTATCTCATATGTGACTAAGCTGGTGACAGGTTCCCTTTAAAACCTTTTACTTTTATTGGAATTGTAACAAAGGCAAAACTTGTGAGATTGTGTCCAGATATAAACAAGAGATGACTGAGAAGAAATGTAGCCATAAACCGATTTACAAATGGATGCAAACCCAACAAAATACATTTTTTTCATTGAGCAGCATATGCAATCGTAGAATGCTGTTGATCCAATTTGTAAAGTTGTTTATAGAATGTCGTTTTAATTTTGATTTAACCCCTTAGTGACAGAGCCAATTACGTCCTTAATGACGAGGCAAAATTTTACAATTCTGACCACTGTCACTTTATGAGGTAATTACTCTGGAACGCTTCAACAGATCCCACCGATTCTGAGATTGTTTTTTTGTGACATATTGTACTTTTTGCTACTCCAGTCCCCAGGGGCGCACGACACAAAGGAGATGCACCGAACTCTTTAATCTTAATGAAATTGGCGCCGTGTACTCCAACAAGACTGGTGCAGCATGAACTTGCTCTACACCAGTCTTGATAAATCGGCCCCTAACTGTCATCTCCTACCTCAGTAATGGGAAAAGCAGTTTTTACCCATGAAATTGGAATTTTGAGTATGAATGATCAATCCAGGAGGTGAAAGAAGCAGTTTTCTTTGATAAGATATATCATAAAGTTTCTTATTTTCATGTGCACTATTGATTTACAAAAAAAAAAAAAGTAAATAAAAAATAACAGTGTATAGATGTATTGGAGTAATATAAAAATGGTTGCAAAGTGTATAGAGTTTTTTGACTTTTACAACAAATATGTAAATCTATTTCTGCAGATTACGACATCTGTAAAAATCTTAATATTCTAATAAAAAAAATGAAAGCAAAAATAAAAACATAGTTCAAAAATTTACGAAGGTTCTGGGTAGCATTTTTCATAATATTTTTCAATGAAAATGTAGATATGAGCGTTTTGTATTTTTTTTTTTCCGCTAATATAGTCAGCTCCCAAAACAAACTCTTTTAATCCTTTATTTAAAGTAATCCCACCTTTGACATGAAATGCGTAGCAGGAGCTTACTTAGGATGGCTACTAAGATCCAGGGCAGAAACACTTCATGACATTCAATATGAAACAGATTTCCATGCAGCCACTTGCAAAAATAAGCATTTTTTGGGATTTTAAATAACATAGGATTTCTCCACTGTTTTACTTTCCTCTAATTACATTATTAATTTGGTGTGTGGATGTTAGCAGTTCAAGGGAAGGAAATGAAGGGAAAATTTTCTGGACTTGTGCTAGTGTTTTCTGTCATCGAGCCACGTCTCTCACATTTTGCTGAAAAATACGGGATTTATTGGTGAGCCGTCAGAATGTACAAGATATCACATGCAGAAAGTGATTTATCATTGTGCGCATACTGTTATTATACCCTAGGGATACATGCCAATGGCTAAATTATTGAGGAAACACTGCAATAAACTGGTATAAAGAGAAACTATCATGAATCATCAATAAGGAAGGCTAATTCCTCAAGGATCTGAGAAGCATTTGTGCTCAAGTCAGGGGGCATTCAGTAAATAAAATATATAGTTTTTGTAGTCTGTAGATTTTCTATTAACAAAAAACAGAATAAGCTAAATTAAAGGCAATCAGTAATAATATAATTAATTGATAATAGTAATATAATAGTGTTACGAGTGTGTGAGAAGTGACAGTCGCCCTGCAGTTGGTTAGAGGAGATTTCTTAGTTTGGCATTACAGACACCTTCTTAGAAGCTATCTCTCTAGGACCCAGCGGCTACCTTCCTCTTGCGAATTAACACCCTGGCCTGGGTGTATAAATACCTTCTGTTTGCTAGAGGGAGGTGCCGGTGATACTCACATGACCCCTTGTGAAGGCTTGGAGCTAGTGAAGTAGTTCTTCCTCTCTGGTGCTAAGAGGACGTATGTTCATCTCTTTGAAGTTGACTAAAGCTAAGCTATCTTCCCTTGTTTGTTCCCCTTTGTTGTCTTTAGTTGTCAGTGGGGGTTGACTAGCGCTCATCCCCTCCCTTCCCTAGCCAGGACCAAACGCCAGGGAAAGACAGAACGAGGTTCCTGTGCGGCGATTGGTGCAGAACCAATATAGGGATGTTAGGGGAGACAGGGTGATATTCGTCAGCCTATGAGGTCTCCATACCCCCTTTCTCTAGTGTCTGTGCCTTCTTTTCCCCCTTCTCTTTGTGTTGCACTTAGTCTTTCCTACACCTTGCGTGACACATAGTCTCTTAGCAAGTTGCTTCTTCAGAGAGGAAGAGGATCTGAACTCTAGTGTCACCTATTGGAAATAGCAATCCTAAAACATATTGACCCTTTAACGAGCCTTGTCACATGACTTAGGATAAAAGTAGTTCTTCCTCTCTGGTGCTAAGAGGACGTATGTTCATCTCTTTGAAGTTGACTAAAGCTAAGCTATCTTCCCTTGTTTGTTCCCCCTTGTTGTCTTTAGTTGTCAGTGGGGGTTGACTAGCGCTCATCCCCTCCCTTCCCTAGCCAGGACCAAACGCCAGGGAAAGACAGAACGAGGTTCCTGTGCGGCGATTGGTGCAGAACCAATATAGGGATGTTAGGGGAGACAGGGTGATATTCGTCAGCCTATGAGGTCTCCATACCCCCTTTCTCTAGTGTCTGTGCCTTCTTTTCCCCCTTCTCTTTGTGTTGCACTTAGTCTTTCCTACACCTTGCGTGACATATAGTCTCTTAGCAAGTTGCTTCTTCAGAGAGGAAGAGGATCTGAACTCTAGTGTCACCTATTGGAAATAGCAATCCTAAAACATATTGACCCTTTAACGAGCCTTGTCACATGACTTAGGATAAAAGCCAAACCAGAATCTCAATTTGCAGACCTGTGTTTCGGGGTGTTGCCCCTCCTCAGTGCAAAGCATGAGATCTGATTTTGCTATATGAGAGGCCTCTAACTGGAGGATAAGGGGTAACATCTCTCCTTGTGCCACCTATTTGTAGTAGCAATCCTAAAAAATATTGATCCTTTAACGATCCCTGTCACATGACTTAGAATAAAAAAGGCAAACCAGAATCTCAATTTGCAGACACGTGTTTTAGGGTGTTGCCCCTCCTCAGTGCAAAGCATGATATCTGATTTGACTGTGTGAGATGCCTCTGACTGGAGGATAAGGGGTAACATCTTTCCTTGTGGAGAGAGACATGCCTGACATGCCAGTGTAAGGAGACTTACAGACTGTGCAATGCTACTCTGGAAAATTAATTTCCCAGAAGAGAATTGAATGGCCTATAAGCCCCCTTACCCTGGCATGGCATTCTCCGTAAGAAGAAACGTTACCTCTTAGACAACAGTCTCTTGAAAATAGAGATTACTGTAAAGCAAATCTCAAAACTTGGCCTTGCAATAACGTAGGTAAAATAAATGAAGTGGCTAGTTGTGACTGGTCCTACCACTCTAGTTAAGTTCTATGGTACTAATGAAGATGGCCAAGTGCAGTGCTCAGCTGTCTTCATATCTCCAGAGCCATAGTATTTGAATGGAGTGGCAGGAAACTTACAACAACCACTTCATTCAACAACTCCTGGCTGAAGTCTTGAGGCCAAAGGAGAATGAGCAAACAAGTTGGTCAAAGTTAGTCCTTGCACTGATTCACGATCCTGTGGATAAGTTATAACTTAATTACATTGGAATGCCCCTTTAAGGCTATATTCCCACAATGAGTATTTGGTGAGTTTTTGATGTTGCAGATTTCCTGCACCTATTAGGTAAATTAGGTTACTTGCGTTTTCAGTGCATTTTCGTAAGAGTCTCAGATCGCATGAACAGCCTTGTTAGATTTTTTTTATGCCGCCAGAAATTTTCATCAGACAAAAAAAAATGAAACATGCCTGATCAGTGTTCTGGAAGATCAAGATCATCCTTTGGTCATTTATCAGTCTAAGGAAGGGATGTGAAACTCAAACACACAGAGGGCCAAAATTAAAAACTTGGACAAAGTCATGGGCCAACAAACATACAGTATAATGGGCCCCACAAAGTCCTCTATACAGAATAATGGGCCCCACATAGTCCTCCATACAGAATAATGGCCCCACATAGTCCTCCATACAGAATAATGGGCACCACATAGTCCTCCATACAGAATAATGGACCTCACATAGTCCTCCATACAGAATAATGGGCCCCCCATAGTCCTCCATACAGAATAATGGTCCTCACATAGTCCTCCATACAGTATAATGGGCCCCACATAGTCATCTATACAGTATAATGGCCCCAAATAGTCCTCCATACAGTATAATGGGCCCCACATAGTCCTCCATACAGTATAATGGGCCCCACATAGTCATCTATACAGTATAATGGCCCCAAATAGTCCTCCATACAGTATAATGGGCCCCACATAGTCATCTATACAGTATAATGGCCCCAAATAGTCCTCCATACAGTATAATGGGCCCCACATAGTCGTCCATACAGAATAATGGGTCCCACATAATCCTCCATACAGAATAATGGGTCCCACATAATCCTCCATACAGAATAATGGCCTCACACAGGGGTGATGGTTCTGGTGTCAGGGGCCAAATATAACCACCCTGCGAGCCAGATTTGGCCCACTGCCGGAGTTTGACACGTGTGGTCTAAGGGCTCATGCAGACATCCGTGCAACATGGTCCGAGCATGCACCGCAATGCACGGACTGGCTGTGGGAGTCCCAACCTCAGAGTGACAGCTTCATGTAATTCTAGAGGCTGTCAGGTCAGGAAACCCGTGGCCAGTCCGTGCTGGGACAGAATTGTACAGATCTCTGTATGAGCCCTTAAAGAATAACCACTGCACTGAGACAGCTGACGATCGTTATGGTCAGAATAAGCGATTTTGGCTGACTTATCTCATGTGTATGGGGATCTTTACTAACCATTCTGATGATAAACTCATCTAATAGGAGAAAAGGACAATCATCATGTCTAAGCAAGGTCAATAAACAACGCATAAACACACAAATGTGTAACCTTTCTAAGAAATATATCCCACTGCATTTTTGGCAGCAAACCACTGAAGGGGCATCACTCATTTTGGATTTGGCATTTGCCTCAGGTAAGATCAGGAGGGGAACATATGTAGTGCAGCCATAATAATATACTTTTAGACTGTAGTGATAACAGATGGTAAGATCATTCCACTCACGAGCGCTTTCACATCATTACTCATTATAACGTACGGGATTTAAAGTGAAACCTTTTGCATGGCCTGGGCAAAATATCTCCAACTTTGCATTAACAGCACTAATGCAAATAGGATTTTCACTGCCCATTACCAACTGAAATGCTTTTCCACTGTTTAACAGCTGTTTCATTTACAAGAACAAGACATACACAAAATGACTCCAAATGCCTTCAAGGGGTTATCCAGTGTGTAATTGTGGCGTCCCTGGGGGTTCGATCGCCACAGGGATACTGCACCTCTTTAATGGGGTGTGGTATCTCTCCTTCGAGGTAAGGATGGTGCAACTGTCAGGACCCCACCTTCGCACCCAACACTACACTTCTCCCACCTGCAGAGGGGGCTAATAGGCACCAGTGTGCTGCCCCATCCGGGATAAGTGGAGATGGGGGAACCAAAAGATAGGGGGAACCATGTAGTGGGTGAGGGTGGAGGACGCACATGCAGGTTACACTTAATAATTCATATTTAATAAACAGCCATCTTGGGCTTATGGTCTTTTGATTGTGATCTTCATCACTGAACATGGCTTTCTGTGTGAACCTGCAGTTGATGGGGACACGGTCCTCGTACTCTGGCCTTGAGTCGAGGGGCGGGCAAGAGTTAACGGCTGTCTCTACCCGGTCAAGGTCCCTGCCCAAGAAGGCCTGGAGCAGAGGAGTCTAGCTCCACCGCAAAAGGATCCCAGGGGGATGCAGACGGAGCGGTACACGCCACCTGTCCTCACTATTCTGGCCTAGTCAGAGGGATTCCTGCTGCAAAAAGGGTACCGGCCCCCGATATCTGACTTTGTTACTCTATGTCTCAGTTGGAGAAGCCCGGAGGCTCAGTGGATCCCGCCGGGTAACAGAGAGGAGTCGCCACCCATGCCCTTGTTCTGTGCATAGTCCAGAGGGAGACCCGGCCTTTCTACACACACGGATAGGAGAGGACTAAAGGTGAAGTCTAGGAACACTTTGGTGAGGGGTCCTGATTAGAGCACCTGAATTACTCGGAGGTTGTCGGACCCCCGATCCTGGTGGCCGCAGAGCCCCGTGAGGAGCAGGGAGAAGCCTTGCAGCTGCATGCTCTACCGTGAGTAAAAACCCTGGAAGTCTACCCCTATGGCCTCCGGTCTCTTTATTTCTGTACCGCACAGCACAGCACCAGAACTCCTCCACTACAACTCCCTCCAACCGCCTCTCTGCCCTGAGGCCCTGCTCCGCCTGTGGGGAGTAGCACCATCTCTTGCTGCCACTACATCCTGCCTCAGAGTACTGCCGCAGCGCTGGTGGCCATCACCAGACACCACAGGTGGCGTAGTCAATTTCACCACTCGATGAACACTAACCCTGTCAGCCCATTACATCCTTTTAATGTGACGGCCCTGGGCACGGAACGGGTCCAGGCCATGGCTACAACTCACCAAACATCTGACCCGGCTCCGAGTACCCCCATCTTCCCAGGGTAGGGCTGCGTGCGTCACATAATGATGACAGTAATGATGCACAGTAAAGAGTGAAATTTGCAGTAACATCCGCAGCAAAAATTGACAGGTGCAAATTTCAAATCTGAATTGCCAGTCGATACGCAGTGCAAATAATTCATGCAGAATGTGCATTTCTTAAAGTGTCATACCCAGCACTTCTGCCGTAAAATGCAGAGGACTTTCCGCCTAGAAAATCTGGACAGAAAATCTGGTCTATTTGTACCCGAAGAGAGCATGCTATAAAGCAGGGGTGGGCAATTCATTTTCATAAGGTGCCATATTGGAGATCGTGACTAATTAAAACCATATGATAAAATTTATAAAAAGCATTAAATCATACAGTTCCTGTTATTCAGCCCTTGTACCATGATCAACAGCTCACACTACACAGTATGTTGCCCCCTTACACAATACTATGCCCCCACAGCTTCCCCACCACAGTATGATGGACCGTACAGCCCTCTACATACAGTATGATGGACCCCACAGCCCTCCACACACAGTATGATGGACCTTACAGCCCCCCACACAGTATGATGCTCCTCACAGCCCCCCACACACAGTATGATGGACCCTACAGCCCCCCACACACAGTATGATGGACCCCTCAGCCCCCCACACACAGTATGATGGACCCCACAGCCCCCCACACACAGTATGATGGACCCCACAGCCCTCCACACACAGTATTATAGACACTACACCCCCCACACACAGTATGATGGACCCCTCAGCCCCCCACACACAGTATGATGAACACCACAGCCCCCACACACAGTCTGATGGATCCCACACACAGTATGATGGACCCTACAGACTCCACATAGTATGATGTATTGAACAGCTTCCACATACAACATGATGTATCCCACAGCCCCCCCACACAGTATGATGGTCCTCACACACAGTATGATGGACCCCACAAACCTCCACACACAGTATGATTACCCCCACAGCACCCCTCACAGTATTATGCCCCCAACTCCCCATCACACATTATTATGCCCCCACTCCCCTTCACACAGTATTATGCCTACACACAGGGTGGTGGATCCACAGTTTACCTTAATAACTGACTAACATTTAAAGAAATAAATAAATATTCAACTAGCCCTACACCCTGGCACCTTGCTTCAGTGTTTGCTGTGTATGGACTGAGGCTCCGTGCAGCAGGTACGCTCCTGTGATATCATTATGCTTGCTGTGCTGAGTCTCAGGCTTAAAGGCTAAAATATGGAAGAGGTGTTGGCTCCTCCCTCAACTGTTATATTCACTGGTATATGAAAAACTGGTTAAATTGAGAAGCAAGGTGCCGAAGGAGGCGGGGGCTGCAATTTGGTGGGCCGAACAGGAACACTCAAGGATCAGATGTGGCCCATTGGCTGCACTTCTTTCAGGTCGGCTCTAAAGCTATATTTCCATAAAGCCAGAATACCAATTCAAGATCTTTTGATATAGAGTTTTATTTAAGGCATTAGTCTCTGTCTATGCATATTTATTTTATTGTATTTTACTCACTTATATAGCGCCATTAATTCCACAGCGCTTCAGAGACAACATCGGCACTGTCCCCATTGGGGCTCACAATCTAAAATCTTCCCTATCAGTATGTCTTTGGAGTGTGGGAGGAAACCGGAGAACCCAGAGGAATATATATGAAAACATTTCTTTTTTTCCATTCTCCATGTGTTTAGTTATAGTTCAATATTTAAAGCATCTATATCACCATAATTTAGAATACAACTGCATACATTATGAACTAAATCTCTCAAACCAGATGTGGTGTAAAGTTAGGCAAAAGTGTCAAAAGTTGCACCAATATTATCATACAGCATGAGTTATTGTTATAACTTTGCGCCTGTTAAGACAGCTTAGTGTAAGTTTACTCTGTCTAAAATATAGACAGGATCAGTGGTGTAGCTTGAAGCTAGTGGGCCTCAATGCAAAATTTCCAACAGGGCCCCCAACTATCAGGGGTCTTTAATAGTAGCAAAGTTTCCATATGGACCAAAGGGGACTTTTGTGCTCTCATAGGCTCCAGGACCCAGGTGCGTTTGCAACTCCTGCCCCTATTAAAGTTATGCTACTATACAGGATCAATAAATCTGTCCCCTTGTGCCTTTTTGTGGGAAATAAAAGAAGTTGTTGTTGGTTTGCTGCTATCTACTATTTATGTTCTCCGATGTGCGGAAGATATTAGCTCAGGAACAAATAGTAATGCTGCTGTTTGTATTACAGTAATTTACTGTTAACCAAGTCCGATTTGTGCACTGTTTTCTCAATGTACCTTTTTGTGGAAAAAAAAGAACAAGTTGCTAGTTTGCTGCTATCTACTATTTATGTTCTCCTATGTACGGAAGATATCAGCTCAGGTACAAATAGTAATGCTGCTGTTTGTATCACAGTAATTTACTGTTAACCTAGTCTGATTTGTGAATAGTTTTTTCTTTGTGGTCTGATGGATTTTATTAATGCCCCTGCATGTATGCTTTATGTGAAAAAAAAATGTAAACAGCTATTTTATTCTTATAAAGAGGAAAACCCTATAGTCCGGGGGAAACCTAAAGGCCCCGTCACACATAACGAGATCGCTAGCGAGATCGTTATTACGTCACGGTTTTGGGATCACTGGAAAGTCGTTTCGTGATCGCTGGGGAGCTGTCAAACATGCAGAACTTCCCAACGATTTCGGCCGCCCCAGCGATCTAACTAACGATCTCGGCGGTCGTTGGGACGCTTTCACACAGCAGCTATTTCAACGATCCACACCTTGATTAGGGACTGTACTGTGTCACAAAGGCGTGCATAAAATTACTTTTCAGTGCCCCCTCATCTCCGATTGGCGGCTGTGACTCAGTATCCATTCATCTGGGCTTTGTTCCTGACAAGCGTTCTGGTTTGTGGATTGTAGTAGTGTTCTTCGGCTGTGACTCCACATATCAACAGCCCGGAGAATTCTGCTAGGATCTGCAATCCAGCACGAGGTCAGAAACAAAGGATGGAATCGCTATTCTGTTGCCTTCTTTATGCACGGCGGAAAATAAGAACGCTGTAGCGACCACCAATCGGGGACAAGGGGCGCGGGAAAGTCCAATTTATGCACGCCTACGTGTCTCAGTTCTGAATCGCTAACGAGGTCGTTGATAAGGTGTCAAATACAGCGATGCACACTGCCCAGCGGGAGCGCAACGACCCAGGAATGGTCCAGGAAGCTTTGTAACGATCAGCGATCTCACAGCAGGGGCCTGATCGTTGCTACCTGTCAGACATAACGAGATCGCTAGCAAGATCGCTATTGTGTCACAAAAACCGTGACGTATCAACGATCTCGCTAGCGATCTCGTTATGTGTAACGGGGCCTTAAGAGGTAACACCACAGGTGACTTTTGTGGTCAAGTGGTTGTTTAAGAGTGCAAAGTACTAAGTGTAAAAAAATAAGTTTGGTGAAGGATTGTGGACACAGGTTATGTTAAGCAAATAAGTGTCTATGAAAATGTGCGGCTTTGCAAATATGTCACCAGAAAAAAAAATTGCAATTCAAATTTTTTTCCAAGGTGCCGTATAGGAGACGGCCGAGTCCTTTGTAGAGACATTCAAATGCTGCAACCAGAGCATAGCAAATGTAAACGAGCAGAAGCCATACACACCTCTACCTGCAAACAGGGAGAAGACACGTTACAAGAACCATTTATTCCAAGGCCCACCAAACCAAATGTAAATCATCTAGAGAAAATTGTTACTAAGAATATTTGCAAGACCCCACAATCCGCAACTAAGATTTTGTTTGTCTCGAACATGCTGCATTGTTTTTATTTGTCATATTCAGAGGAAATAACAGAAGAAAAATTCTCCAGAATTGTTATTTCATAGAGAATACATACAAGGTATAACTTCATAGGGAATAAAATATTCACAAACAAAAAAAAAACATGTCAGAAGTGGTGACTGATTCTCTATAAAGGTGCGCACCCAAAATGAGTTTTTGGAAAGTTTTTGAAGCTGCGTACAGTTCCAGCAAAGTAGATGAGATTTATAGAACTTTCTTGCCCTCTGTGCTTTTTTTTTACGCAGCGTAATCTTTTCTGCGGTGCATGTTTCTAATCCATAACACGTCAATTTCTTTTGCGGTTGCGCTGAGTTTTATGTGCAGATTTTCCCCATAGACTTGGATTAGATGCATAAAATCCGCAGGTAAAAAAACACACATGCGTTTTTAGTGTGTTGTCGTGGCGCAAAAGCATAAAAAATGCATGTAATCTGCACATGACTCTATCAATAAAGTTCTATCAAAGTCAAACACCAGGAAATGTAAAAAACAAAGCAGTTCTATATAAAACATAATGTATCAAAATGACACAAAAAAATGCAGCGTCAAAAACACAATAAAAACACATGTTAAAAAAAACGCAATGGAAAAACGGAAGTAACCTAATTTACTTAATAGGCGCAGAAATGGTGCAGAAAATCCGCAGAGTCAAAAGCTTACCAAAGGCTCGTTGTGGGAAGGTAGCCTAAGGCTGCGTGCCCACTATGCGTTTTTCAAGCGTTTTTGCCGCGGAATTTACGCAGCAAAAACGCTTAAAAAACGCTTGGTAATACGTGCCCCATGGTCCCCAATGATGATCCGCATGTGCTGTGCACATGCTGCGGAAATTTCCGCTGCGGATTATCATTGCGGAAAAATATGCAGCAAGTCCATTAATTTTGCAGCATAATCGCCGCCATTTACTTGCATTGAATCGCACAATATCCGTGTCAGTACATTTGTACACACGGATCTTATGCGTTTCTATGTGGGGATGGTACCCAGGTTTGGAGAAGATGAGACTCTCCTCCAGACCCAGGTACCATAGAACCTGTTCAAAAAAGAATTTAAAATAAAAAATAAAGATTATACTTACCTTCTGATGTCCTCCCGGTGTTTTCTCCGCTCCGTCTGGTCTGCTGTATGGGTCGCAGTGTTGTGAAGGACCTGCCATGACGTCATTGAGTCATGTAACCTGACACATGACTCAATGACTTCACCGCGGGTCCTTCACACCACCGCGAGCCGCCCAAGACACCGGACGCAGTTGAGAAAACACCGGGAGGACATCGGAAGGTAAGTATAATCTTTATTTTTTATTTTTTACCATTCTTATTCTTTTTTTTAACTAACTTGGTCACACTACCATAAATCTATGCCGGTTGCATGGATTTATATAGTGTGAACAAGTTGTCAAGCACTTTTCCAAGTGATGCTAAAATCGCTTGGAAAATCGCTTGGAAAAGCGCTTGATAACCCGCATGCAGAAATGCATGCAAAAACGCTTGACAAACGCTTTTACATGGTGGGAAAAACGCATGTAAAATTCGCATGCGTTTTTCCTGCCAGGGAGAAGCGGGAAAAATATGCAGCATTTCTGCATCGTGGGCACTTAGCCTAAAAGGAGTCTGACAGTACAAAATGACTGATCAAACCCAGCACAGGCGCTTTGAGAAGTTCTGTGCACCTTCCCACCTGTCAATCAAGAAAAAGGAGGGTGGATATAGATGACAAAAAAGGTAGTTGGGGAGTTGCACTGAACTGTAAAGCCACTACAAAGGTGTACTGAACTGTGCTTGGTTTGGACAGTCATTTTGTGCTGACAAACTTCCTTATTGTTTCATCATGAATAAATATTAGCTCCTCATCTCCCATGCATTGGCTGGCACAGGAAAAAAGTGCTATCACTAGCAAATCCTCTACATGACATCCATATCCTTAATAAAGCATATGGGACAATGCCTAATAAATGGTTTATTATATAATTAAGTGTTGTTTTTTTGTTTGTTTTTATTTTTATTATAATTATTTTGATGTAGTTTCAGAGTAAGGCCACGGCCCCACTATCAGTATTTGGTCAGTATTTTTTCTCAGGAGTGGGAACCAAAACCAGGAGTGGGTGATAAATGCAGAATTGGTGACTTGTTTCTATTATACCTTTTCTCTGATTGTTCCTCTCCTGGTTTTGGCTCCCACTCCTGAGAAAAAATACTGACCGAATACTGACCAAATAGTGATAGTGGGCCCGTGGCCTAAATGACACAAACAGATATACAGTATATGGTTGAACTGATGCCTTTTAAAAGCCCTGAAGTAGGTATTACACAGCGCAGCGCCTTTGCCTGGGGTGCTCCAGTATTCTGGTGGGATTTCTTCTTGAGAGTGTAATGGGATTTGTTTTAAATATGGTCATAAAATAAATATCAAGTAATGTTTCACAGCTTAAGGCATCGAGCTACTTGAATTAGTTAAATTCTTGGATACCTAAAGGAAGTAAATGTTACCTATTTACATAAAAAGACAAGCGTGGGAGCAAAAAATGATTTGCTAACTGTCAAGATATTTGTCATTTTCTCATGAACATGTTACAAATAGTTTTCTTCCAATTAAAAAATCATTGTGAAAGTATTCCCCCCTTTGGCATTATTTTGTGTTTTTCTACCTCACAACCTGGAATTTCACTGATATTTTTGAGGGGTTTGTGTAGCACCCCGAGGGCTCGGCTGCTACAGGGGTATTGCACCTCGAACCAGAGGTGTGGTATTCCACTCCCGGGTAAGGATGGAGTGTGGAACTGAGCTCAGTTAGCTGCATACACTACACTCACCCCATTTCCGGGGGACAGATCAACGGTACTCCCACCAGATAGATGTGCAGGTACGACAGCGTCTGTCCCTGGCTGGAGTGGGGAGGGGGGAGGAATATCCCAGTGGTGTAGGAGCAGACAGGGGAGGGACTCTGGGCATAGGTAGGAGCCCATTGGGTGCTGGTCACCTGGGCTCGGGTGTCAGAAGGGAGTATATAAGGTGGGCACCATGATAGAACAGAGGAGAGAAGAGGTGCAGAGGAGTGCAGTCTGAGAGAGTTCAGCCAGAGAGGACTGACAGGGAGCTGTGGCTCAGTCCGGGCCCAGCTCCAGAGCCAGGCATGAAGCAGAGAGAGAGAGAAGTAAGAGGAAGAAGAAACAGAAACATCAGGAAAGGCCCAGGGACGCAAGAAAAGAGGGAACCCTAAGATCCCACGGAATAACGGGTGAAGGGTTGGCAGAACAGGGTACCGGATCCCAAACTGGTGGAGGCCAATTATCCTTAGCCAGGAACCGGAGGTCGTGGTCAAGCCTTGGCGCGACCCCTCACCATATCCCCCAGGAAGGCATACCGTATAGGGTCAGGGAAACCGGGAAAGGTTTCGCCACCAGAAGGCCCGAGGGAGCCGGACAAAGGTGGGTCCCTGGTGGGGACGGCCAGTAGGAAGGAAGAGAGGGGAGCTCTGGACCACGCTCTGGAATTGCCTGGGAGTTGGCCGAGTCCCTGACCTGGTGGACGCAGCACGACTCGGGCTGTCTTGACTGCGCATAAGGGACCTGATAAAGAACTGTGAGTAAAGCATTGAAAACTGCAGCTGCACGTCTCACTGAGTCCTTGTCGCACTAGCACCATCAGTACCGGGACACTTGCACCATCACTACCACCATCATCCACACTAGCTGCCCTGAGGCAATACTCCTCCCGTGGGGAGTTGTCCCATACTGCGCTGCACAAACAACATCAGCCTCAGCGGTCTGCAGTGCAGCGGCGGTCCCCACTGACCGCAATCCACGGGTGGCGTAGTCGAACAGTATAAACATTGCCACTTAGTTTGACACCCTGGGCACGGACCGGGTCACCGCCACGAGGACTGCTAACCCCAACAGATCCGGCTCCGGGTATTCCCCGCGTGCGCAACGCTACATACAACATGGCCCAGGGGGCGCGTCATTTGCATCAGTTGGTTTTCTTTATATTGTGAAGCGAACAACAAATAGGACAAGATAACTGAAAACTTCAGCGTGCATAACTATTCATCCCTCTAAAGTCATTACTTTGTAGAGCCTACTTTTGCAGCAATTACAGCTGCTGATGGCTCTTGATAAGTCTCTATGTGCTTTCCACATTTTGCGACTGGGATTTTTGCCCATTTCTCAAGGAAAAACTGCTCCAGCTCCTTCAAGTTAGATGGTTTCCTCTGAACAGCAATCTTCAAGTCTGACACAGATTCTCAATTGGATTAAGGTCTGGGCTTTAACTCGGCCACTCCAGAACAATTACACGTTTCCCCTTAAACCACTATAGTGTTGCTTTAGCAGTATGCTTTGGGTCATTGTCTTGTTGGAAGGTGAACCTCCATCCTAGTCTCAAATCAATGACAGACTGAAACAGGTTTTGCTCAAGAATATCCTTGCATTTCACATCATCCATCTTCCCCTCAACTGGGACCATTTTCCCTGTTCCTGCTGCCAAACATCATCCCCTCAGCATGATGCTGCCACCACCATGTTTCACTTTGGGGATGGCGTTCTTGGGGTGATGAGCTGTGTTGGTTGGTGCCAGACATAGCATTTACCTTGGTGGCCAAAAAGTTCAATTTTGGCCTGATCTGACTACAGCACCTTCCTCTATACATTTGGGGAGTCTCCCACATGTCTTTTGGCAAACTCAAAATGAGCCTTACAATTTTTATGTGTAAGTAAAGGCTTTTTTTCTGCCCACTCTTACCTAAAGGCCACCTCTATGGAATGTACCACTTATTGTGGTCTTATGGACAGATACTCCAGTTTCTGCATGGGAACTCTGCAGCTCCTTCAGGGTTACCTTTGGTCTCAGTGCGGCCTCTCTGATTAATGCCTTCCTTGCCTGGGCTGAGAGTTTTGGTCAGCGGCCCTCTCTTGGCAGGTTTGTTGTGGTACCATGTTCTTTCCATTTGATGATAATGGATTTGCTGGTGCGCCTGGGGATCATCAGAGATTGGGATATTTTTTTATAACCTAACCTTGACTTGTACTTCTCAACAACTTTGTCTCTGCCTTGTTTGGAGATCTCCTTGGTCTTTATGGTGTTGTTTGGTTAGTGGTGCCTCTCGTTAATGGTGATGCAGCCTCTGCGGCCTTTCAGAAAAGGTAAAGTGTATATACTGACAGACCATGTGACATTAGATTGCACACAGGTGGACGTCCTGAAATTTTGAGGGGCATCATTGCAAAAGGGGTGAATACATATGCACATGCCAATTATTAGTTATTTGTTCCCATAAATTTAATTTATGCCTATATTTTTCTTACTGCACTTCACCAACTTAGACTATTTAGTGCTGATGCATCACGCACACATCGGATTACAAAAATATTTAAACACAAGTTGCAATGTAGCAAAATAGGTAAAAAGCCAAGGTGGGGGGGGCGGATACTTTCGCAAGCCACTGTATGTATTACAACAACTGACACTGTGAAAAGTTTTTGGATAATTCCCTAATAATAAACTGAATATTCATATAGTTCCCATTAAAATCAATTGCTCCTCTGTGTAATGCATGGAACAAACTGGGTCCTACAATGCAAAAGGTGTTCTTTGTACCCACTCACCAATTTAATAGGTACGGGACCAGTCCCCTCTAATAGGGGATTTTCTAATAGGGTATTTAGTCCCCAAAAAGCACCACTTCAGGCTGTCAGCAATATACAGTTTGCAGCCAATACTCAATGAGCAAACTACACTACAAGGACAAAAGTATTGGGACATTACATCTACAGGAGCTTTTATTACCTCCCATTCTAAATCCATAAGAATTAATATGGAGTTGGTCCCTCCCTTGTAGCTACCAGCTTCTGCTCATCTCAGAAGACTTTTTACAAGATGTTGGAGACGTCTGTGGGAATTTTTGCCCCTTCATCCAGAAGAGCATTTGTGAGGTCAGACAATGAATGTTGGGGAGAGCCCGGGCTCATAACCACTGCTCTAGTTTATCCCAAAAGGGTTGATGGGGTTGTGGTCTGGCTCTGGGCGGCCGGTCATGTTCTTCCACACCAAACTCCCTCAACTATGTCTTTATAACTATTGCTTCATTCTCTGGGGCACAGTCATGGGTAAGGGTGCTTTCACATTGCGTTCAGGATTTGGACGTATGCTCCGACGGGAACATAGGTTATAATGGTGCAGGAGGAGTGAACATGCGCTCTGATGTTCATCATTTTCACCTACTGGAAGCGGACACTCAGACGTAAAGCCTTCACCAAACTGTTCCCACAAAGCTGTAACCTACAATTGTCCAAAAGGTCTTGCATGTAAACTCATTAAAGGGGTTGTCCCCTTTCAGAAAAGTTATCCTGATATGTACAGTTCCTTGTAAAAGAACAAACTGAGCTTTACTTACCCTCCTTGGGTCTACTGCTCTCCTGGTCTCTGTTACTTGGCTGTAGTGGGCATTGCTTCAGTCAATCGCTAAGCTCAGTCACACCGAGCAGCTTGCATCGTTGCCACTGAGCTCAGTAATTGGCTACAGTGATGTTGACATGACGTCACCGCTGCAGACAAGTAATGGAGACAGGACAAAAGTGGAGATATTGTATTTATTTTTTCACTATCAATTGTACGTATTAGGAAAATTTTTCAGAAAGGGGAAAACCCCATATCTGTACTGCTGAGTGACCGGGCGTGCTTACTGCCTTTGCTCTGTGCTTTAAGCGGTGACTGTAGTTTCTCCAGCCCATCTGCATGACTGAAGGCTGGCGGCTTCTGGGAGAAATAATGTTTATTTTCTCCCTTGTGCCCTACTTTCAGTACTGCTGCCGGGGCACCTTCATAACGCTTTAAACCTGCAGATTAACCCTATATCTGCAGGTTAATAGTGTTATTGGACATGATAGGTTCCCTTTATGCTTTCAGTGTCACCTTCCTATTGTCTATTTTGTGTATATCGTGTGAATATATTTCTAATACATGACTGTATTACAGCTCCATGCAACCTTCAATGTGACAACAGCTTTGATGCGGTGCCCATTTAAGTCTGTTGGGCCGCCGCTGTCTGCCTCTGACATCATGCACAGGGTTACCGAGGCTTTCTGTTATAGATTCTGTACCATTTTGCATGAGATTACTTTTAGCGAAGAATGTGTAAATAATTCAGCGCCATATGGATGAACTATACAGAGTGTCTGTGGCTCTGTATTAGGGACACCGTATGCCTCCATTTAGCCTCTGAGCTCCTGGTCTTACCAAGTGCATGTAGTCTTAGGCCATGTTCCCACAATAAGTATTTGGTGAGTTTTTGATGTTGCAGATTTTCTGCACCTATTAGCTTAATTAGGTTACTTGCGATTTTTATGCTGTGGTGTTTGTCTCTTTTTGATATGTCATGCTGTAAATAAATAAATAAAGCTATTGTGTTTTTAACACTTCCTGGTATTTAGTTTTGACAAAACTTCATTAACAAAGTTGTGCGTTTTTAGTGCATTATCGCAGCACACATGTATTTTTTACTTCCCGGATCTAATTAAATTCTATGGGGGAAAATATACACAGAAAACATGTTGTGGATTTCAAACACACCGCAGGTCAATTTACGTAGAAGGAAGAAAAAAAAATGCAGTGGGCATGAAATTTTTAGAAATCCAATTCACTTTGCAAAAATTGTAAGGGTATGTACACACTTTGCATTTTTGCCATGAAAAACGCGGCATTTTACTATTCCAGCAAAGTTAATGAGATCTCTGAATTCTCATGCACGCGTTGCTTATTTTTTGCTTGCAGATTTGTAGCACGTCAATTTTTCAGCATTTTTCATCCATTCTAATGATAGGGAAAAAAAATGAAAAACGCACCAAAAATAAAACACGTTTTTTTTATGCAGCATTTTTCCTGCCAAGAGACATGTTTTTGATGCAGATATGTCTGCAGCAAACGTTTAATGTGTGCACATGCCCTAAGATGCTGCATCTTCTCTGCATCAAAAAGTCACCAAAAACTCATTGTGATAACTTAACCTTACGCAACATAATTTTATTATAAATATATTTATATCACTTACATTCATACAAGTGAACAAAAAGTATCCCCCAAATCTAAATTCCTTATCTTACGTATATACAGACTACACATTTCATAGGGAGCCAATCAAACCCTTCAGTATATAGTATGGGAGGAAAACCAGAGAAACAATGCACTGGTTAGAATACATTCAGTGAATTTAGTGAGTATAGAGACATTTACTCATTGACACCGGAAATGCAAAAAAAAGTTGGAAAACTTGTTCCCCAGCTGTGACATGTCAATCAAATGATCTCAAAAGTTAATCTCAGAGTTTTCTTCACCATCCATAGGGAGCACAGACATGACTTCTTCAGGACTAGCAAAACCACAAGTGGCTTTGTCTCCTGACAACATGTGAGTTATGGTGTGAATTTTGTCATATTTGTGCATGATCCATTGAATTAGCCATCTGTTCAGAAGAAACGGTGCATTGTTTCCCAGTCATTTTGAGCTGCAGACACATTAATAAATAGCCCTATCACTAAACACTAGTTCAATTCTCAGGTGAACACATAATAAAGTAGAATTAATTTTTTATTGGGGACACGGAATTGTTTTTTAGCAGAACGTGTGTCTAATCAATCAGCGTTCCGGGAAACAGGCTCATACATAAAGTATTACCTCTTGTTATGGACAGAACTAGCCAGCTGTTTTGTGTTGTAACCTAATCCGCAGGACATGTTGACAAGCTTTAAAATGATAATATTAAGGCCACTCATGCTAGAGCAAATGGCAAAATATAGCCATAGGTGCTCGGATAAACATGAAAAAATTATTAAAATGTCAACAAAAACAAACGATTTTACAGATAGTATATTAAATGTGACCTCCAGAAGCTCCTAGATAGACACAGTCAGTGGAATAACTAGAGTCCAATGGGCCGATACAAAATTTGGGACTGGGCCCCAAACTGCATGTTAATCAGATGTATGGGCCCTTGTAGTGTTCCAGATCCTATAAAGACATATACGTGTTCGTCCCCTGTGCTATGACATTTTCCCCCATCCTGGGTCCCTTTCTGGTATAATGTCTCCCTTGCTGGTATAATGTCCCACAAACTGGTATAATGTCCCCCATCCTGGTATAATATCACCCATCCTGGTATAGTGTTCCCATTCTGGTATAATGTCCCTATTCTCGTATAGTGTTCTCCCATGCTGGTATAATGTCCCATATTCTGGTATATTGTCCCCGATTCTGGTATAATGTGCCCCATGCTGGTATAATGTCTGACATCCAGGTATAATGTCCTCAATTCTGGTAAAATGTCCCCTATTCTAGTATAATGTCCCCCATTCTGGTATAAAGTCCCCATGCTGGTATAATGTCCCCATTCTGGTATAATGTCCCCCAGGGCCGACTCCAGGTTTTTGTGGGCCCTGGGGCAAAGAGTCTCAGTGGGCCCCTTTAACACATACCACGATTCATGATGCACAGATACCGCAGAGAAATATATATACAGTACAGACCAAAAGTTTGGACACACCTTCTCATTTAAAGATTTTTCAGTATTTTCATGACTATGAAAATTGTACATTCACACTGAAGGCATCAAAACTATGAATTAACACATGTGGAATTATATACTTAACAAAAAAGTGTGAAACAACTGAAAATATGTCTTATATTCTAGGTTCTTCAAAGTAGCCACCTTTTGCTTTGATGACTGCTTTGCACACTCTGGGCACTGACACCGCTTTCCTCCGCTCACAGCTCCCATAGCATGGCGGGGTGGCCGATGGCGAGTGAGACCCCCCGCCTGCTCAGGGCGCCGGATGCTGACGCCGGCCCTGATGTCCCCCTTACTGGTCGCACATCTAGGTGAAATTGGTGTCGAAGTGTTCCCTCGTACACAGGCCCAATCACATCCTCTGCGACCGCTATCATTATGCCCCTGGACACAGTAGATATATCAGTAGATTTATAACATGATCTGTCTTCACTACTTCATGGGTGTTGAGGCTATAAAGCCTTATACCCACAAGCAAAAAAAAAAACATTTTTTTTCGCAAGTGATAACCCCACCAAGAAAGCCCATGCGAAACGTGCATCGGGGTTATGGATATGCGGTCCAAATACAGGGGACAATAGGTAAGCAGGATGGCGCTATTTAAATTTATAATGTGCCTTATGATCTTTACATTGTCTCATTGTTGCTAACAGCTATTTGCTTGATCAGAGGTAGTTTTATACTGATTGGTACTGCCATTAGTATATGTATTTTATTATGTCCACCCATGCTGACCATTCCCTTACCTTATGTGTGTAGACCCTGTCCCACTTTTTCTATACCTGAGTCTTCATCTCTGATTTTATCATTATACTTGTTTCTATTTCTTGTACAGCCCCTCCTCATAACTACTCAACCATCCTCCTCCAAAACCAGCTTCTCCACCATTACGGACAATCACCTCTCATCTTTACTCTCCAAATCACACCTCACCACCTGCGAACTTGACCCAATTCTGTCCCACCTCATTCCTAACCTCACCACAGTCTTCATCTCAACCCAAACCACCTTTTCAACCTGTCACTAACAACTGGTGTCTTCCCCTCATGCTAAAAACATGCCTCGATCACACCCATTCTCAAAAAGCCATCCCTTGGCCCATCCTCTCTGTCTAGCTATCGCCCCATATCACTTCTCCCTTACACCTCAAAACTACTGGAACAACACGTCCATTCTGAACTGTCTTCCCACCTCTCCTCCTGCTCCCTCTTTGACTGCCTCCAATCTGGCTTCTGACCGCATCACTCCACTAAAATTGCCTTGATTAAAGTCACCAATGACCTACTAACTGCCAAATCCAAGCAACGCTACTCTGTCCTTCTCCTCCTAGACCTGTCATCTGCCTTTGACACAGTGGACCATTCCCTCTTACTACAGACTCTCTCTACTCTTGGCATCAAAGACTTGGTCGTAACTTGGATCTCCTTATACTTAACAGACAGGACATTCAGTGTCTGCCACTCACACACCACCTCCTCATCTCGCACCCTATCGGTGTCCCCCAAGGTTCAGTCCTAGGACCCCTGCTCTTCTCCATCAACACCTTCAGCCTGGGACAGCTCATAGAGTCCCATGGCTTTCAGTATCACCTCTATGCTGATAACACACAGATCTACCTCTCTGGACCCGATATCTCCTCCCTACTAACCAGAATCCCACAATGTCTGTCTGCTATGTCATCCTTCTTCTCTGACTGATTTCTAAAAGTTAACATAGACAAAACTGAATTCATCATCTTTCCACCATCTCACTCAACCCCCGAACTAACATATCCATCAACGTCAATGGCTGCCCACTCTCCCCAGTCCCGCAAGCCTGCTGCCTCAGGGTAACCCTGGACTCTAATCTCTCGTTTAAACCACACATCCATGCCCTTTCCACTTCCTGCTGACTCCAACTCAAAAATATCTCACAGATCCGCACATTCCCCAACCACGAATCTGCAAAAACACTAGTGCACACCCTCATCATCTCCCGCCTCGACTACTGCAACCTCTTGCTCTGTGGCCTCCCTTCTACCACTCTCGCACCCCTTCAATCTATCCTAAACTTTGCTGCCCGACTAATCCACCTGTCCCCCCGCTATTCCCCAGCCTCTCCTCTCTGTCAATCCCTTCACTGGCTCCCCAATGCCCAGATACTCCAGTTCAAAACCCTAACCATGGCATACAAAGCCATCCACAATCTGTCTCCCCCATACATCTGTGACCTAGTCTACCGGTACTTACCTACACGCAACCTCCGATCTTCACAAGATCTCCTTCTCTGCTCCCCTCTTATCTCCTCATCCCACAATCGCATACAAGATTTCTCCCGTGCATCCCCCCTACTCTGGAAGCCTCTATCCCAACACATCAGACTTACGCCTACCATGGATACCTTCAAAAGGAACCTGAAGACCCACCTCTTCCGACAAGCCTACAACCTGCAGTAACCCTCGCTCCACCATTCGCTGCACGACCAGCTCTACCCTCACCTATTGTATTCTCACATCATCCTCTGTAGATTGTGAGCCCTCGCGGGCAGGGTCCTCTCTCCTCCTGTACCAGTTGCCGACTTGTATTGTTCAAAATTTATTTTAATTGTTTATGCTATGTATATCCCTTTCACATGTAAAGCGCCATGGAATGAATGGCGCTACAATAATACATAATAATAATAATATTTATACTGTGTTGAGGACCATGGGGAGTGCATTATACTGTGTGGAAGACCATGGGGAGTGCATTATACTGTGTGGAGGACCATGGGGAGTGCATTATACTGTGTGAAGGACCATGGGGAATGTCTTATACTGTGTGGAGGACCATGGGGAGTGTCTTATACTGTCTGGAGGACTATGGGGAGTGTCTATACTGTGTGGAGTACCATGGGGAGTGCATTATACTCTGTGTAGTGTGAAGGTTTGTGTGGGGGCCATTATACTGTATATAGGCCCATTACACTGCATGGAGAACTGTGTGTCACAGTTGGGGGATCATACTGTATTGGGGTCAGCATACTTTGCCCTGGGAGTTGAGGTGGGGTACAGTAGGGTCATCATACTATGCATATGGGCTGATGTGGAGGAATTCACCATGGGGGTATCACAGGAAAGAGTCTCTGTGGGCTCCTTTAACACATACACGATTCATGATGCACAGATACGGCGGAGAAATATATATATAGTACACAGGGCCCAGCCTGCCACCTCATCCTTTACATATGCAGACATGCGCACGCACACACGGTACGCAGACATGCACACATGGTATGCAGACACATGCACGCACACACGGTACGTAGATATGCACGCACACATGGTACGCAGACACATGCACGCACACACGGTACACAGACACATGCACGCACACACGGTATGCAGACATGCGAACGCACACGGTACGCACACATGCACACACGGTACGCAGACATGCGCACACACACACGGTACGCACACACAGTATGCACACACGGTACGCAGACACAGTACGCAGACACGGTAAACAGACACATGCACGCACACACAAACGGTATGCAGACACGGTACGCAGACACATGCACGCACACACGGTACGTAGATATGCACGCACACATGGTACGCAGACACATGCACGCACACACGGTACACAGACACATGCACGCACACACGGTATGCAGACATGCGAACGCACACGGTACGCAGACATGCACACACGGTACGCAGACATGCGCACACACACACGGTACGCAGACACGGTACGCACACACGGTACGCAGACACAGTATGCAGACACGGTAAACAGACACATGCACGCACACACACACGATATGCAGACACGGTACACAGACACATGCACGCACACACGGTACGCAGACATGGTACGCAGACATGCGCACACACACATGCACGCACACACGGTACACAGATTTGTACACATACAGACATACTCACATTTTTACACAAATTCTTAAAGACATATATAAAACAGACAAATATATATACACAGTCATACACACTGACATTCACATACATGCACTCACACAGACCCATTACAAATATTTTTAACATGGGGATTGGGGAAGCCTCACTCACCTGTCCCCGGTCCAGTGTCCTGTCCAGCAGCTCCTCAGGTATGGGGCAGTGCAGGGCCCCCGGCGTGTCACAGACTTCACGGCTCTGGAACATCAGAGGGGCCCACTTGCGGTCGGGTCCGGGCCGCTCCCCTCCATCTGTGCAGGACCTCCGACGGTGTTTAATTGCCGGCACTCCCCCAGACATGGTCGCGCGCTGTGCGGCTGTGTCTGCTAGTAATGGCGCGGCAGGGGCGACACACAAGCACAATTAAAGGTGCAGTGCCATCGATCCTGCCGTGTCATTACTAGCAGACACAGCACACTGTGCGTGGCCATGTCTGAAGTGCTGGCAATCAAGCAGCGCCTGCGTCACTGAACAGGTGCCGAGGAATTGGCCAGGGCCCCGACAGTGAGTGGGCAGTGGGCCCCTCTGATTTTCCAGGGCCCCGGCACTTGCCCGGGTACGCCGGGTGCTGACGCCGGCCCTGGGGTATCATACTGTGTTTGGGGGCAATTTTGTTGGCATCACACTTTATGGGGCAACGAAAGAGGAATCCAAAACGTCAGCATAAGGAAAATTACTATGTAAAGGATGGAAAGTTGTGAGATCTGCTCTTCTGTGACCCTGTCAATTATTTAGATTTTTGTTGGGGGGGCGCCCAATTCGAATTTCTCCTATGTGGCAACATGATTCCTATGTACGCCCCTGGATATGGTCCATCTTCTCTCATGTAAAAGAGCACGTAGAAATTCAGCGCCCAAAAACAGCAATTTCACTAAAAATGCAAAGGGTCCTTCCAAATCTTACATAAGGATAAACCGTTTTGACAAGGTGGTAGCACCCAGCTGACAGAGGAATATACAAGCGTAAACTTCCAAGAAAAACAATATTACTTCATGGGGAATACAAGTATTCACTAAAATAGATATATGAGATGAGCTGACTTGTCCTCTAAAAATTATGCTTACTCTTAATGAAAAAGCTATGTTTTGTGTATTCTTTTTGTCTTGACACTAATCTGTTTGCTCATTGTCCATGCAGAGAAGCAGCTATTTGGTATTGCACTTGGACAGTCAGAGGTTAATTAAGATGGGGCAGTAGTCACAGCTTCTTGGAGGCTCAGCCTTCCTTCAGCTGTTCTGAAATAAGTTGTAAGGCAGAAAACATCAGGGATTGCTGCGCAGCTGCTGTCAGGAGACAGGGATATGCTGCGGTGAAGTTGCTGAATGGCTCATACAGTATGCAACTTAATCTGGTCATGGGACAAAAGTTTACCCAACTCCGGACACAACAAATAAATATGGTAGGAAACACAACTGGCAGGCACTCTAAGAACACAGTATCATTGGTGACCCTCTTTTTATGCCAAATGGTGAATAGACAGTGATGAATCTGCCATTTAGCGATCCTGACAGCTGCTTTACATTTATAATTACCAGAAGACACAAAATAAGGGATAAAACTATGTAAAAACGTGCCAGGGAAAACTGTTGAAATTATTTAATAAACTGAAGGCTGCCTTGGCTACTCCAACTATCAGTTCCTAATGGTGCCCTGGCCTTCAACCATTAACCCCTGTACAGGGATGTGGATTTATATGGGGTCTCTGGGTTGAGTTTTCGGAGTAGTCGCTGGCCAATGGAGCAGGCTGGCAGAAATGGCCAAGTTGCTGAGTCCTAATTAGGAACAAAATCGAAAGACAAAGGAATAGTCAGGAAATGGGCCGAGGTCAAAACGAGAATAACATAGGCTAAATAGGAGCTGAACTTGAGATGTGAACCAGTGCTAGTAAAACTATAACTGGCAGCTCACAGCAATGAGTTTTAGTAGGGTGTGGTGCTGTCCCATTGGCCAAAGCACACCTGGACAGTACACACACCATACTTCCTTACTGTATGGTACAGTGTATGTTCCAGCCACCCGAGTCTCAGTGACTGGACAGAGCCTGCATACCCCAGAGCTTATGGTGCCGACGTCTTCTCCATCACCAGCACTGCCCACAGAATAAATGCGGCAGTGCCTGGTTACAGAAGAGATCAAAGATGAAAGAGGAGATACCACACTAACCTAGGAAAAGTCCATCAATGTATGCACAATCTATCCTTAGAAAGTTCATATATTTTCTACTCACATTAAAAACAAAATCATGAAAAACCTGCAAAGCAAAAATGTATGATTGTTAGCACGAGAAATAATTCTGACATTAGTCTGGCAAGAAGAACATAGAAGCACAATCAACATCATGTATGAAAACAACAGTGAATGCACCCTAAAGCCATGTTCACATAAGTTGAAACTTTTTGTTGCCAATATCGTGGAAAAAATGTGAATATGCTGCAATTTATGCCATGTAAATTGTGTACTAATAAAGGTGCAGTAAATAGCTGGAAGAAAATATGACACTGTGCAGATTCTCTTTCTGCAGACTCTCTTTCTGCAGACTCTCTTTCTGTAGACTCTCTTTCTGCAGTGTATAAGACACCACTAACAGGCAATGTTGTATTGACTTTGTTAGGAGTCTCATTAATAAAATGGTAAAGTGGTGAATACCAGAGGCTGTGGCAGGGTGTCATGGATGAAATCTAGTGGAAAAAAAGCAGTGAATTTACTTGCAGCAGGCACTTAGATCGTATACGTCAGGTTTCTTCCCTTTGTAATCATTTTAAAAAAAGTTGTAATTGCAACAAAGCAGTAACATTATGGTCATAACTACAAATATTGCTACAAATAACAAAACTGAAAAAGAGTAGCTATGCACAGTACTTGGATATACAGAGCTTCACACAAGTATTGATGAAGCAACTGATAACTAGCAAATATTTTAGGAAATTTCCCATTGACAAATCTGTAATTACAGTAATATCTGGATAAGCAAAACATTATGAAGTTTATACAGAGATGAGACGCCCCTCATAGATGCTACTTATCTCGTCTTGCAGAAACCTTCTGTCAGATTACATTTGCAGGAAATTCATTCTCCGGCGTAAACCACTTATTGGCATTTAGTGGTTCCTATTTTTTATTTATTTATTTCAATATCTCCAACAGCTGCACCGTGGATTTTACAGTCATGCGTTCTTGCTACTACACATCTTATGCTGCAGAACATCATTATAGGCACCTCAGATTCTGCAGAACATCAGTATAGACACTTCAGATGCTGCAGAACATCAGTATAGACACCTCAGATGCGGCAGAACATCAGTATAGACACCTCAGATGCTGCAGAACATCAGTATAAACACCTCCGATGCTGCAGAACGTCATTATATACACTTCAGATGCTACAGAACATCAGTATAGACACCTCAGATGCTGCAGAACATCAGTATAGACACCTTAGATGCTGCAGAACATCAGTATAAACACCTCCGATGCTGCAGAACGTCATTATATACACTTCAGATGCTACAGAACATCAGTATAGATACCTCAGATGCTGCAGAACATCATTATACACACCTGAGATGCTGCAGAACGTCATTATACACACTTCAGATGCTACAGAACATCAGCATAAACACCTCAGATGCTGCAGAACATCTTTATATGCACCTTAGATGCTGCAGGACATCAGTATAAACACCTCTGATTCTGCAGAACATCAGAATAGACACCTCAGATGCTGCAAGACTTTAGTATAGACACCTCAGATGCTGCAAGACTTCAATATAGACACCTCAGATGTTGGCAGAACATCAGTATAGACACATCAGATGCTGCAGAACATTTTTATATGCACCTTAGATGCTGCAGGACATCAGTATAAACACCTCAGATGCTGCAGAACATCAGTATAGACACCTCAGATGCTGCAATACTTCAATATAGACACCTCAGATGTTGGCAGAACATCAGTATAGACACATCAGATGCTGCAGAACATCTTTATATGCACCTTAGATGCTGCAGGACATCAGTATAAACACCTCTGATTCTGCAGAACATCAGTATAGACACCTCAGATGCTGCAAGACTTCAATATAGACACCTCAGATGTTGGCAGAACATCAGTATAGACACATCAGATGCTGCAGAACCTCATTATATGCACCTCAGATACTGCAGAACATCAGTATAAACACCTCAGACGCTGCAGAACATCAGTATAAACACCTCAGATGCTGCAAGACTTCAGTATAGACACCTCAGATGCTGCAAGACTTCAGTATAGACACCTCAGATGCTGCAAGACTTCAGTATAGACACCTCAGATGTTGGCAGAACATCAGTATAGACACATCAGATGCTGCAGAACATCTTTATATGCACCTTAGATGCTGCAGGACATCAGTATAAACACCTCAGATGCTGCAGAACATCAGTATAAACACCTCAGATGCTGCAAGACTTCAGTATAGACAACTCAGATGCTGCAAGACTTCAGTATAGACACCTCAGATGCTGCAAGACTTCAGTATAGACACCTCAGATGTTGGCAGAACATCAGTATAGACACATCAGATGCTGCAGAACATCTTTATATGCACCTTAGATGCTGCAGGACATCAGTATAAACACCTCTGATTCTGCAGAACATCAGTATAGACACCTCAGATGCTGCAAGACTTCAGTATAGACACCTCAGATGCTGCAAGACTTCAATATAGACACCTCAGATGCTGCAAGACTTCAATATAGACACCTCAGATGTTGGCAGAACATCAGTATAGACACATCAGATGCTGCAGAACCTCATTATATACACCTCAGATGCTGCAGAACATCAGTATAAACACCTCAGATGCTGCAAGACTTCAGTATAGACACCTCAGATGCTGCAAGACTTCAATATAGACACCTCAGATGTTGGCAGAACATCAGTATAGACACCTCAGATGCTGCAGAACCTCATTATATACACCTCAGATGCTGCAGAACATCAGTATAAACACCTCAGATGCTGCAGAACATCATTATATACACCTCAGAAAGGTGCAGAACATCAGTATAGACACTTTAGATGCTGCAGAACATCAGTATAGACACCTCAGATGCTGCAGAACATCATTATATACACCTCAGATGCTGCAGAACATCATTATAGACACCTCAGAAGGGTGCAGAACATCAGTATAGACACCTCAGATGCTGCAGAACATCATTATATACACCTCAGAAAGGTGCAGAACATCAGTATAGACACCTCAGATGCTGCAGAAATTATTATAGATTCCTCAGATGCTGCGGAACATCTTTATAGACACCTCAGATGCTACAGAACATCAGTATAGACACTTCAGATGATGCAGAGCTTCAGTATAGTCACCTCAGATGTAGGAAAAACATCATTATAGATACCACAGATTCTGCAGAACATCAGTATAGACACTTCAGATGCCGCAGAGCATCATTATAGACACAGCAGATGCTGCAGAACATCAATATAGACACCTCAGATGCTGCAGAATATTGCAATACACATCTCAGATGCGGCAGAACGTATTTATACCTACTTTCGTGGCTGCAGAATGTCAGTATAAGCATATTGGAAGCAGCAGAATATCATTATACCCATCTCAGATGCTGCAGAACATCATTATACACGCTTCAGTGGCTACAGAATATTGGAATACACACCTCAGATGATGCAGAACACTATTATAAACTCCTCTATCACTGCATTATACACAGCTTCGCTGCTGCAGAGCCTCATAATATTTACTTCTGGTGTTTTTTTTGAATGGTCATGATTAGTGTTGAGTGATTACTTCTAAAATTCTCCTAATTTACAGTACAGATTAATATATCCTATATATAGTGTTTATGTAATGTTTGTATTTCCATATATAATGTTTCCGCTCCTATATTTTTTTAACCTTTTCACAACTTTCTACTTTCCTTCCACCAGGGATGAATAAATGCTATCCTGCCTCATCGCACAGACGGACTTCTGTCACTAACATTGGTTCCAGTCGTCATACGTATTTTTATTACAGACACATGAGCTAAACTTAGGTTTGTAGAAATAAGACACTGGAATTTTCTGTGCAATACATCTCGGTGCCTCCAGCCAGCAGACATTTTGATGTATGTGAAAAAACTGTCTCTTTTAACCCCTTCCCTGTCGATCAACTTATTCACTGGACGTCAATGTAATTTTATACCATGGTCTGCATAATATAAGAAGCATCATTAAAGAGAAACTGGGGAAGACACTATAGTTTCCCATAATAGTGATTCTTACAGAAGTTCCACATGACCTAGTTCCCAGGATGACAGGTGGATCATTTCTGAAATAGTGACAATATTCTGCATTTTAGGCTCAGAATTAGGTGCATTATGGCACTGCATATAGTAGTTTTTTATATTAAGCTTGGTACCAAAATATGATCCATAACTGTTGCACCCACAACGACTTGTCTCATTTTTAATGTTCTGAGTCAAATTTACCCTTTGGTAGGTCTATGGGTAAAACAAGATGTGGTGGTTCCCATAAAAAGAGTAGAGTAGACACTTGATGACAAGGATGGTTAAGTGAAAGATAACATTTATGTAGCTACCTACAATATAAGAATTATTACAGACCAGTAGCACAACAACAGCAATAATCTATCAAAAGTAGGGATGAGCGGACCCGTGGATGTTTGGGTCCGTCTGGTTCGGTAAAAACTTTAGAAAAAAGTTTGGTTCGGGTAGTGTAACGGTAGCCAAACTTAATCCTGAACCCCATTCAAGTGAATGGGGGGCCCGAGCAATAGGTGGTTCCCACACGGTCCTCTGTGTGACAGTGTGGAAAACAGCAGCTCTGACCGGTGGTAACCTTACTGAAGTCACCACCGGTGACAACCGCTGGGTATCACAGACTGCTGCGAGCTCACACGCTGTCACACGGAGAAAAGTGTGTGAACTAGCAGTGGTGACGTCAGTAAGGTTACCGCCGGTCAAATCCGCTGTTTCCCACACTGTCACACAGCGGCTCTGACCAGCGTTAAAGGTTTACCTTACTGACGTCACCACCAGTCACAGACACTGCAGGGTATCGCGGGAGGCTACGAGACCGGGCAGTGTCTGCTTCAGTTAGTGCCTATGAAGCTCTGTTGTCTGAAATCTTCTGTTCAGCTGCAAGCACGGAGTTTCTCATGCTCCTGCCTGCCGCTGACTGTGAGTAACCCTATGGAGTCTCGTTCTGAGAACATTCTGAGAATGGGTGGTTATCAAAAATAAGGGGTACCCCAAGCTGTTTTTTTCATTCATTTATCTATTACTGATAAATAAATCAACAATTGAAAAATCTAATATATAAATAAATGAGAAAAACAACGAGGGGTCCCCCTTATTTTTAATAATCAGCTAAGGCAAAGCAAACAGCTGAGGGCTGATATTAATAGGCTGGGAAGGTCCATGGATATTGGCCCCTTCCCGGTCTAATAAGACAGGCCCTCAGCCTCCTAATTCTGGCACCTAGCCTCAGCTCTTCCTGATTGCCCTGGTGCAGTGGCAATCGGGGTAATGAGATTGCGGGGTGGATGTCAGCTGTGTAATGTCCGCTGACATCAAGCCCAAGTGTTAGTAATGGAAAGGCTTCTATAAGACACCCCCATTACTAACCCAGTAAGTAAAAAGAGAAGAAAACACACCAAAACAAATCTTTATTTGAAAAAAACTCCCCAACAATTTCCCTCCTTCCCCCAGTCATTTAAGAAATAATAATAAAAGAAAAATAATAATTGACATGGTCCGCCGTAATCCATAATATGGAGGTCCCATGAAGATCCCAGTCTTCTTCATCCAGTCTATTGGGCTCTGTTCAGAGAACGCAGCTCCATAGACTGGAGCAGCAGCCACTGCTGGATCTTGCACTGCACTCCGCGAGACCCGACTGCTGTGAACTCAGGTGACATCAGTAAGGTTATCTCAGTTCACAGCTGACAGTTTTCATAAGGGCCGGTCACAATCGCTGGCTCACACGCTGTCCACTGTGTGGCAGCGTGGAAACCACGATAACCAGCGACTGTTAACGGCAGTGACTTCAGTTACGTTACCGCCGGTCAGATCC
Source organism: Phyllobates terribilis (assembly GCF_046119375.1). Classification (NCBI taxonomy): domain Eukaryota; kingdom Metazoa; phylum Chordata; class Amphibia; order Anura; family Dendrobatidae; genus Phyllobates; species Phyllobates terribilis. The sequence goes on from NW_027362767.1 coordinate 69,495,310, forward strand.
AATGTTTCCCTTGCTGTCATACAGAAGACAGCATGGGAGCCGTAGGCTGTTGGGGCCATCATTCACTTGAATGGCGTTCGGGTTCGGGATCAAGTTCGGGTCCCCCAACTGAACTTTTTTTTATAAAATTCAGCCAAACCCGATGGACCCGAACATCCACCAGTCTGCCCATTCCAACGCAACCTAATTTACTGACATCCATGGTTTGATTTCTTTGCCTGTGTGGATTGGATGGGTTGTTACCGACATCTGGTGAGAATATCATGTCAATAGCACCTTTAGAAATGTAATTACTTATAAAATTGTTGACGTGTTCAATACTTATTTCATCTGCTGCATGTATTGTAAATCACAGAGTTCAGTAATATATTTTATTGTACTTTTATAGCGCCAACATTTTCTGCAGCCTTGTACAGAGGTTGCCATCATATTCACAGTCTGCTTCACTTTAGAGATAAGCGAGCACAAATAAGCAAGTAGGGAGCTGCGCAGAAATAATTTACATCAAAAGCCACAAAAATGGGTGGAAAGAAAGGGGGTCAAAGTGGTGGGTGGTTCATGTAATGATATCTGCAGAATGTAACTGACGGGTGGTATTTTCAGTGTACGTATTGTCATGTGCGCTATAGCTGGCGATACAGCATGGGAAATTCCAATTACCTATAGGTAATTCATTACATAGAAGACCCTACAATGGCTTCTGTCAAGGAGCCCATTTAGTATAAAACAGAACCCTATAGCTGTAGAGTTAAGCTAAAAATATAGTAGGAAAATGTTACATTATTGTTATTTTCAAGTGGCGTTTAGCTACTTAGTGTTGATTAATCTCTTTTCCATTCATAATGAAGGCAGCAAAAAGAAGAATTTCTTCAATTACTACGAGAAATAACATGAGACAGAACTGCTCCAGCTTTCACAAAATGAAGCCATTTTTTACATACATTGCATTAAGCATTACAGTTCAGAGCTGCATTCACAATTCTACAGAAGAGCTGAAATCCCCCAGCATTGCTTGCTGAATCAATGTTTGCACATAGTTTACCTAGCTATTTACATAATACAGACTACTAATGAGGTGAAAACACTGCATTGTAGGGGCTGAACTAAGCTGTTTGGGATGTTTCTGATGACAGGATTGCTGACTGTCAGCAACAATCGGCGACTATGAATGCAGCAATGCACTATAATAAGATGTGTAATCCGGGACCAGGAGAATTTACAAGACTAGTATAGAAAAACTCAGTCTACATGGACCCCGTAATCTGTGTCCCATGTAGACTATTGTCCAGAAGGGAAAATACTATTTAAATGGATCACTCCACATAGACATCCCCTATTTAAAAATGAGAGGAAATGTAGAATTACATGCCAAGTATTACAATATGGTTCTCCATTTTGACTTACACAGGAGGGTCTTAAAAGGAATCTGTCAGTAGGATCAGCCCTGCTAAGCCTTCTATATGGACATGAAGGCCAAAGGTGTCACGACTCTGTTGTCGGGTATCCCAGGGCCAGGAGCTCCTTCCCTGTCCCTAATGCTAGGGGCGCCCTAGCTGGCCCTGTTCCCCGGATTACTGCTGAAGGTGAAGATGCTGGGGCCACGTACCTTGTCTGAGCTCCTCACTCTGCCCTCAGTCCATTCCCTTTCCCCACCCAGGGAAGAGGGAAGTAGTAGTGTAGGGCAGTACATCAACCAGACTGACAAGGTAATACAAACAGAGATAAAGGAAAATACAAATATATGCACACAAACAACAGAGGTTAACGCCAGGGAGTGGAGGGTGAGGAAAAACCAAAATAGGAGAAGATGGGGATTACACACAACCTAAACCAGACTATATAGAAGCGGGGAGTGGCTAACACTGAACAGCTGAGAGCCTTAATGCAGGTAAGCTTCCAGGAGCTCACAACTGAGCAGATTAACCCCTGCAATGCTGAAAGAAACCTGCACCATTTAATATGAAGGTGAAAGGCTTCTAGTGCGTGCAGGAGTGGGAGGAATCAGACACTGCGGTCTTCTGGCTTCTCTCTGTCGCGGTAAACCTGTGACAAAAGAAAGCTGAATAAAATGGTACCTTGATATCGGCGATCTGATGCATTATTCCCGAGAAATCCATGTTTTTCTTAATTTGTAAATGAGCTGTTAAGATCTATGGGCCGGACTTAGATCTCCCTGAGAATCTGCCCCTACACTGTGTTCCAAATTATTATGCAAATAATATTTTCTCAGATTTTCCCAAATTACCTATATGAATTGCAGTCATTGTAATTTTCCAGTCAAATAACTATTAGAGTACAATTGAAAGGTTTTTGTACAAACTGCCTATGATAACAGTATATTTTTTAAAAAATAAAAAACTCAAACTGCACTCAAAATGCATGTTCCAAATTATTATGCACAGCAGAGTTTTCAACCTTTTCATTTTAATAAAGAACAAAAAAATGGTCATTTTTGAAATGATAAGCATTAGCAGGTTATTACAAACTGAAATCAAACAGGTTTCAACTCAAAACTTTATTCTAGGTGATGTTACATTTGCACATAGGACCCCTTGTTCGAAAGGAGCTTCTGAACTCTCTCGTCCATTGAATTTGTCAGGTTTTGGATGGTTCTTCTTCAATTGTTTTGCATGAGGACAGAATACCCTCCCAGAGCTGTTGCTTAGATGTGAACTGCATGGGGGTCACAGCATAAGTTTGTCCCCTTTTATGCCCATATCAGCCAGAGATGCAGATGTGTTATGTGCAGCATGAGACGGGGCACATAGATTTATGTCCGGCCCATAGATCTTAACAACTCATTTACATAATGAGAAAAACGTGAATTTATCTGGAATAAAACATTGGATCACAGATATCAAGGTATCATTTTATTCAACTTACTATGAATTACATGCCCTTATAGATGGCTTAAGACTTAGGACGGTTGATCCTACTGACAAATTCCCTTTTAGCAGTGAACTCCACTTTATGATGTTCATATACTTTAATAGTATAATCCCTTTTGCACCTTTACACAAAAGGACTTAGCATCTGCGGCATGCAAGAACCACACTGACAGGCATAATATAATGCACTACAATACTGCAGTGTAGTATAAGAACAATCGGCTCAAAGAAGTGGTCCCAGTGGGACTAGAAATAAAAGTTATTCCATTTTTTAATAATATATAAAAAAGTATAAAATGAACAAAAAAATATGTTTCCCGTTAAAAATGTTTCATTCTGTAAAAACTCAGGTCATTAGTATTGCTGTGTTTGTAAAGTCCTGAACTATTACCTGATTTATGATGGTGAACTCCGTGAAACAAATAAAAAAAATAGCTTTTTTTGCCTCTCCCATGGAAAAAAAAAAATAGAAGAAACGATTAAAAAATTCTTTATACCCTGAAATAGAGCAAGTAAAAATTACAGCTCAGAGTCCTCACACAGCCCAAAATCACGACATGAAAGCAAAAGATTTTTTTACATAAAAAATTAAGTTACTTTTCATGTGCAAAAGTAAAACTTTAGTAAATCGAAGTTCAAGTAAAAAAAAAAAGCAGTCAAAATAAAACACTCAAAAAATGCTTAAAAGATTCTTGCTATTTATTTCTATTGTAAAATCACCTGGCTATTCATACATTCAGTATTTTGAGCGTTTTTGGTGGTTTGTTCAGATTTTGAAAAAAAAAAAGAAAGTGCATGTCATTTCATATAAGCAGCTCCTCATGGAATTCACTGCAAACTAGGCCGTAAAAGTATGTTCACACTGAGGGTTTTTTTGAAAAGTTTTCGAAGCAGAAGCTCTCCAAAGCTACGTGCACCACAGTTTTTTGCAAATCTCAAAAAGTTTCAAAAATGTTGAGTTTCCGCTCAGTTTCTGCTCTGAAAACTCAGGAAAAAGACACATACAACAACTCTCCAATCAATACTTGTAGTTTTTGAACTTCTCGTGGTATTTGGAGAGATTTGGCTCCAAAAGCTCAGCAAAAAAACTCAATGTGAAACCAGTGTTCTTCAGCATTATAAAGATGCCACAATATATTGAATTTGCAACACTTCTTGAGTAGAAAAGTACTTTGGAAATGAATGAGAAAATCTAACAAAATTCAAATTCACTATATTTTGAGTTTGGCTGGGAAAGTTTAATTTGCAGTGAATTTATTCGATGTAAATCCAATGAGTGCCGGAGTGTTTTTAAACCCCAGAGCCTAATAAACATTGGGTTAAAAAAGAAAAGAATACTCACCTCTCTCTGGTTTTCTCTTCTCGCATCTCTGGTGGCTTCAGCACTGACAAAGCCTTGTGACTAGGGACGAGCGGACCTGTGGAAGTTCGAGTTCTGGTACCCAACTGTAACTTATGTGCAAAGTTCGGTTTGGGTACCAGAACTGTACCTGAACTTGAACGAGTACCCGAAACCCATTGAAAGTAATGGAGACCTGAACTTTGGATCTGGAAAAGGATTCTCTCTCTCTCTTTCCCCGGAACTTTGCAACGGACTTCGTCAGTGTTTGGCGTTCAGCGTCAGACACTAACTGTCCGGTACAAACCTCGAACTTTTAAGTTCGGGTTCACTCACCTCCACTTGTGACATTATGATGTCCTCAGACAATGAATGTCATGACACCGCAAATTACTTACACTGGATTAGATCGCGCATGATATCAAGAAGTGTGCCTGCCCCACAACGTTGTGCACATGCCGAGGCCTAGTCAAAAAGGAAGGCGCCAAAGATGTAAGAAAAGACAACCAGATCTGAGGGAGCATGAGGATGATAAAGGGGCACACGTAATGTGCGCAGGGGTACAGGACGGCGTGGTTGCAGTTGTATTACTGTTCCGCTTGGTGCTTGGTGGTTATGGGTTTGGATTTTTCTCATAATGCATCTCTCTGGTGCATCATTGTTTGACTGTGCTTGTTACTATAGTATACCTGTGGTACATTTATTTTGGTGGTCTTACCTGCCCACCCATACTATTTTATATGCTGCATGTGTCGCTGCTGCTGTACTTGCCATTTACACCATGTTGACCTTCATTTTTAATGGAGTGCTTTTTTTTTTTTTAAATTAGGCTGTCTATTTAGAAGTGTTTTTCAGTAACGTATTTATGAAAAATTGACTCTGATTAATAATTGTATTTGTTTGAGGGCGTAGTATGCATACGTTACGGATGGTGCGACAGGATGCCTGAAGAGAAGACCGCCCCACAGGGACCAACAGGTGAGGGCCAGAAAGAGGTGAGCATTATAGCTTTTTTTTCTACAACTTCCAGCAATATGGTGGCCAGTCAGCTGACATTTTGCTGGATTCGCGTGAAACAAGCGGCAAAAAAAAATCGAATTATGGCAAATCCAATTTAAAAAAAAAAATAAAAAAAATTGAAGCATATTTTAGTCTAATTAAAATTATTTTCCCAGATGCTATAATTTGCTACTATGATGAAAGAATTATGGATAAAAAAAATGCAAATTCATGTATAAACTGCAATGCCATCTATTTAAAGGGAAGTTGCTGGTATATTTAGGCCACCTGAATCCCAGGCAGCATAACATAGAGACAGGCTCCATTATTACAAGCAGCTATGTTTTACTAGCCAGGAACAGGAAAAAGAGTCATGTGAGCAGCTCCTCTACGCCTTCTCTCCACCCAGCTCACTTTGATAGACAGTACATTAACAGGGATAAACCTGTCAATCAAGACAAATCATATAGAGAGCCATGACTCTTTGCAGCTTCCCAGCTTTTTTTTAGGCCGGGGTCACAATGGCGATTATTCTCTTGTGGGCTGATGATGCTAATGACAATGTCAGAGTTTGATCCGAGTCTCATCTTACTGTGCTCTGATTCTTTTGCATGAGAGAATCGTATCACAGGTGCAGGGAAGATGGGGAACTTAATTCCTCCATCTTCTCCATTCTCAGTGCGCGCGAGACATCCGAGTGCAGTCAGAATTTTCACACGCATCCATAGACTTGTATGGGTGTGCATGGTCCGATTATCGGATGCCCCCGCAGCATGCTGCCATTGTTTTCTCATGCCGAATCAGCATGGGGACTATCTGAGGGCTACCCGATAAAACATTGCATAGCAATTGTCGAAGTTACACGCTCGTGGGAGAGAGCCCTGAAACTACGTTTTCCCTGTAATGCTGCAAAAAGTCAGAGTAAAGCATAGGTGCTTGTAATCAGAGGCAGCCTGTGGTTGTCGGACATCATGAACCTCTGGACAGGCTCCCTTTAAAGTACAGATTAGGAGTCATAACTGACAGCCATACAGCAGGTAAAGGATTTAATCTCTGTGTAGGAGGGAAAAGACGGCAGGCGCAGGCAGTCATGGAAACGTTCTCTCTGCCTCTTAATCTGCGCTCAGTATATCTGATAGTAAGCTGAGCTGCTTTGCTATAAGAGAGCAGAAAACATTTTATCTTCTACATGGAGAAGGCAACGCTATGACAACTGAATCAAGCACATATACACAATATCTATCATTAGTCACTGACTAATTCTTTTACTTGCTAGTTTGACTGCACCTAGCACTCTATGACTCTACCAGTAACGGCTGCTAACAAACAAAATTAGTATAATGTAAAGAAATGTCAGCTGTCATCACTTTTATAATCGGGAAAAAAAAGGTGACAAATGTTTGAACTTTTTTTTTAGAGTCCATATAAAATTTTAACAAAAGCTATTTTCCAAATAATTGTGATTAATAAACTCCTCGCTCATTTGGCCTGCTAAAATAAAATCCTTCTGGTGTAAGTATGTTTATACCTGGTCTACCAGAGATCAGTCCTCCAGGAATTCCAATGTACATGTCCGATTTTGATTCAAGCGTCGGATCAAAATACACAATGCAAGTCTATGGGTCCGTGAAAAAGAAAAATCGGACCACAATCGGATGACATCCAAGTGCAGCCCAATTTTCATGGACTGTCAGAATGGATGGGGAGGACGGAGAAGCTTTTTTTTGTTTTGTTTCCACGTATGAGAAAAACTGATGACACTTGGACCACACTCAAAGTCTGATCAAAAAAATCACTATATAGCTTGGACATCGCAGCTATTTCTGGTTCTTTTTTTTTATGGTGAATATACAAAATATGTAAATAAGATTTTATATGCACAAACTCTGGTACTGAAATACATCCTGAAAATCTGCTGCATATCATACCTGTGCAAACAAGCCGTAGAAGTTTAATTTCCACCAGCATTTAGACACACGCTGCAGGGAGGAAGTGAACTTTATTCCCCCCATTAGCGCTTGACTTCCAGCCATAGGGGCGGCACCGGCACAGATTCAGTCACCGCACTGTTTATAAAGTGCAGTGACTGTAACCGTGCCCCCGGCACTGACTGACAGCCGGGTCTAATACTGAGCCTGCTGTCAGTCAGTGCACAGTGTCAGAACGCTATTAACCTGCAGATTAAGCCTATATCTGCAGGTTAATAGTGCTATTTTAAATGACAGGTTCCCTTTAAATGAAGCATATTTTCTTTACTTTTAGAAGTCTGACTTTTATAAACTTGTACATATTAGGGAGCTGCATTCCAAAGCCAGAGAAATTTTGCAAATAGCCATGGAAAAGTCAAATTCCTTGCATCTTAAGCAAAATGCAGGTGCGTCAACACATCAGCGTAGCCTCTATTGATAGAATAAACTTTGCCAGTCAGTACTCTGCTAATCTGGTTGGTGGGGAAAAGAATTATCTTTACCCAACAAGAATGTAACACTTTTCCATAAGGACCAAAAGTAAATCCTATAAATGGCCCCACTATACCATGGCCTCCTTGAGCAATGAGTTCAGAATATGAAAATATGATTATTTTGCTCCCCCATGGCATTGCCACTACATATAACTCTGCCTGGCAGTGGTCTTGTGGCCATGGCTGAAATGGGAATATTCTCCCTATTCTTGTAATCCATTGGGTTCTCAGTGAAAAGTTGATAATTTGCTTAGACTGGAATGTCCCTCTAAAGCAGACTATAGTGGGCCCCTGTGCAAGAACTTTTTTGCCCCCCCCCCCCTGCCCTTCATAGGGCAACAAAGTTATGTAAACATAACCCCCCCATGTGCATCTCTCACCCCCTCATGTGCTGCTCTCATCCCCCCCGTGCATCTCTCACCCCCCCATGTGCATCTCTCATCCCCCCCATGTACAGCTCTCATCCCCCCATGTGCAGCTCTCATCCCCCCCATGTGCAGCTCTCATCCCCCCCATGTGCAGCTCTCACCCCCCCATGCATCTCATCCCCCCCTTGCATCTCATCCCCCCCTGTGCATCTCATCCCCCCCGTGCATCTCTCATCCCCCCCATGTGCATCTCATCCCCCCCGTGCATCTCTCATTCCCCCGTGCATCTCTGATTCCCCCCACTCCTAGTTAATTTATTGTATTTAAAAAAAATAAAACTTGTTATACTTACCCCCATGCGATCCCTGCAGAATCCTGGTGCTCGTCCACGTCGCTGCCACCAGGTTCTCCTGACTTCCGGCCATGTGACGGCCATGCAGGATGTCACACACCCCTCCTCCCTTATAATGCCCCATGCAGGATGTCACACACACCCCCTCCCTTATAATGCCCCATGCAGGATGTCACACACACCCCCCTCCCTTATAATGCCCCATGCAGGATGTGGCGCCCCTGAGGGTTCAGTCGCCACAGAGGTACTGCACCTCACCCAGAGGTGTGGTATCTCCTTCTCTCAGGTAAGGAGGGAGTGCTGTCCGGAACCCCAACACCTGCATCCAACACTACATTGCTCCAGGCCGGCTGGAAGGGCAGGATGCAATGTGTTTTCCTGCTAAGCCCTGTCCCTGGCTGGAGTGGGGGGAACCAAAGGTAGGGGGAACCAGTAATGGGTGTGGGTGGAGGAAGCAGTTTAGTGGAGCACCATGGTAGGAGATATATAATGGGAAGCCATCTTAGAGTGGCAGTTCAGACAGTAGTGAAAGGACAGTTCAGAAGAACAGTCTGGGAGCAGAGTCTCAGTAGGAGCTCTGCTCTACAACTAGGGCCCAGTGTAAGAGGCCCTGGAGGGGAGCAGGGAGTAGGCTCCGTTCTAAGAAGGGATCCTAGGGGGTACGGCACGTGCAGGACGGCACCCGTACTCCCCGAATCTGTCAGAAGACAGAGGGATCGTAGGCCGCAAGAAGGGGACCGGCTCCTGGCCCAGTCGTGTACTTCAAGACCCGGATGGAAAAACCGGAGGCTTCTGGCTTATATAGTCAGTTGCCGAAGCCGCATTCTAATCCCCATGAGGGTCAAGCAGGTCTGTGAACTCCGACGGACAGGAGGGACTTCAGAGCACCCGAGCGAGATTGAGAGTGGGCAGCGCAGGGCTGGAGGGAGAAAGACCCAGCGTGAAGTCGGTCTAGCTAGGAACACAAGAAAGTGGAGTTCTGTCAGGTACTCCTAACCTGCCTGAGGAAGAACTGAACCCCTGCCTGGTGAACGCAGCGCGACGCGGGAGGCTGTAAGCTGACAGTGCACCCTGAGGAACTAAAGAACTGTGAGTAAAGACTCGGATGACTGCACCGCACCGCCTCTGTCCATTATTTCGTCGGCGCCATTTTCCCCCTGCACTACAACCCCCAGCGCAACCTTCACCTCCTTACACTGCCCTGGAGCAAGCTCTACCTGTGGAGAGCCACACCATCCCTGCTGCCGTAACACCAGCTCCAGAGGACTGCTCCGCAGCGGCGGCTCCCTTTAGCCGCATTCCACAGGTGGCGTCACGAACACTTACTATAAATCCCCTAATAATATCCCCTTTTTACACTGACTGCCCTGGGTCACGGACCGGGCCAGCCACCGTGATATTCCCCAGACCGGCATCCATAGACCCGGCTGCCGAGTACCCCACGGCCCTGAGGGCGCGTCACAGGATGTCACACAATCACCCCATATTATGCCCCATGCAGGATGTCACACACCCCCCCTCCCTTATAATGCCCCATGCAGGATGTCACACCCCCCTCCCTTATAATGCCCCATGCAGGATGTCACACACACCCCCCTCCCTTATAATGCCCCATGCAGGATGTCACACACCCCTCCTCCCTTATAATGCCCCATGCAGGATGTCACCCCGCCTTATAATGCCCCATGCAGGATGTCACACACACCCCCTACCTTATAATGCCCCATGCAGGATGTCACACACACCCCCTACCTTATAATGCCCCATGCAGGATGACACCCCCCCTTCCTTATAATGCCCCTTGCAGGATGTCACACACACCCCCTCCCTTATAATGCCCCATGCAGGATGTCACACACCCCCTCCCTTATAATGCCCCATGCAGGATGTCACACCCCCCCTCCCTTATAATGCCCCATGCAGGATGTCACCCCCTCCCCTTATAATGCCCCATGCAGGATGTCACACATACCCCCTCCCTTTTAATGCTCCATGCAGGATGTCACCCCCCCTCCCTTATAATGCCCCATGCAGGATGTCACCCCCCCTTATAATGCGCCATGCAGGATGTCACACCCCCCCTTATAATGCCCCATGCAGGATGTCACCCCCCTTATAATGCCCCATGCAGGATGTCATACAACCACCCCATATAATGCCCCATGCAGGATGTCACACACACCCCCCTCCCTTATAATGTCCCATGCAGGATGTCACACATCCCCCCTCCCTTATAATGCCCCACGCAGGATGTCACCCCCCCTCCCTTATAATGCCCCATGCAGGATGTCACCCCCCCCTCCCTTATAATACCCCATGCAGGATGTCACACACACCCCCCCTTATAATGCCCCATGCAGGATGTCACACATCCCACCTCCCTTATAATGCCCCATGCAGGATGTCACACACCCCCCTCCCTTATAATGCCCCATGCAGGATGTCACACACCCCCACCTCACCCCCCTCCCTTATACTGCCACAGGCCTCCATGCAATAAAAAAAAAAATCAAATACTCACCTCACGTCTCACCTGCTGCCGCTGCTCCGGACTCCAGCGTCGCCGGCCTCATCCCGCTCTGCGCTGTGACTGCTCAGGAGAGAGCGCGGTGTAAAGACGTCACCGCGCCCTCTGACCTGTGACGTCACAGTGCAGCAGCCGCGGAGGATGCAGGAGCTGCTGCGGAGGCACGGGGAGGTGTAAGTATTGTGCCGGCTGCCGGGGCGCTGAGCAAGCGGGGGGGAGCGGGCGCTGACACCGCTCTCCTCCGCTTACGGGTCCCATAGCGCGTGGGGTGCCCGACGGTGAGGGCCCCCCCGCCTGCTCAGGGCACTTGCATTTGCCTGGGTGCGCTGGGTGCTGACGCCGACCCTGCGGGGGCCCCATGAGGAGACGCACAAGAGGGGGGCCCCAACGGGGCTCCGAGGGGGCCCCGACCGGCCGGGCCCCATACTGGAGTCAGGACAGTCATGTCCTGATGGCGGCCCTGCTGGAGGGGCCCTCTCTCCCTTGGGGCCCCCCGTTCAATGAACGGGCTGCACGGGCGGTAGGTCCGCCCCTGCTCTAAAGCATACATGTCAAACACTGGCCCGGGGACAAATCTGGCCCACAGGGTGGTTTTATTTACCTCGCAACACCAGAACAACCACCCCTATGTGGGGCCCATTATACTGTATGGAGGGCTATGTGGGGCCCATTATTCTGTATAGATGACCATGTGGGGCCCATTATTTTGTATGGAGGACTTTGTGGGACCCATTATATTGCATGGAGGACTTTGTGGGGCCCATTATGCTGTATAGAGGACTATGTGGGGCCCATTATTCTGTATGGAGGACTTTGTGGGACCCATTATACTGCATGGAGGACTTAGTGGGGCCCATTATGCTGTATGGAGGACTATGTGGGGCCCATTATGCTGTATGGAGGACTATGTGGGGCCCATTATTCTGTATACTGGTTGGCCCGCGACTTTGTCCAACTTTTCCATTTTGGCCCTCTGTGTATTTGAGTTTGACATCCCTGCTCTAAAGGCATATTTCCATAATTCTAAATTATCCTGGGATAGCGGATATCTTACTGATCACTGGGGGTCCAACTGCTGGGACCCTCAGTAATCTCGACAATTGGGAACTGGAACCACATAAATACTGTCATTAATGAAGCAGAAGAGCACAAGTGCAGTTCGTTCCAATTCTGGGAATAACCCTTTAAAGATAAGGATATGTTCACACGAAGCGTTTTTGCGGTATTTTTTTTCTGCAGCCAAACTGCTCTCTTGGCAGTAAAAACCCTGCATTCTAAATGCAGGTTTTTGCTGCGTTTTTTCTTTTGCGTTTTCTCATTGCTTTCTATGCGTGAAAAAATGCTGAAAGAATTGACATGCTGCAGATTTAAAAAACGCTGCAGTTCTCAAATTCACTCAGAGAAAAAAGCAACAAACGTGTGCAGGAGATTTCAGCTTTTGCTGGTACTGTAAAACGTAGCTTCTCATTTGCATCTAAAAAAAAATACTGCAAAAACGCTGCGTGTGAACAGAGCCATAGAGTATAATAAAGTATCCAACCAGTTAGATGGTAGAAAATGAGTTAAGCCCAGACTTGTCACATGTCAAGACAAGGAAGGAAAATTTTCCCTTAAAATCATTTTATAAGGATGTTTTTGTAATTTGACATTAACGATGTATGTAGTCCGGTGTCTGAACAACAAACGACAACAGAATTGCAAAAATAATTTAATAGCCTGACTGTAATTTTTACTGGATCCACAAATAGTTTTCTCTCCTTCGTGCCTTACAAGACCACTTGTAGCCTCACATACTTACACCACGCTGGGCAGAGATACTTTGGGCCATTTGGCTCTGTGTGTCTATAACGCCAATTGCTGGAGCCCTTCCCCTCGGCAGCTGCTGCATGCGAGAGACTAGGACTGTAGTGTAGACAACTGGTTTTATGGATTTCTTTCTGGTCTCAGTTGGCAGCTTTTAAACAGTCCACATGTCTGTAACACGCTCTCGTAAGAAGCAACTGCAAGGCTTTACAGCCAGTACCTGGTACTTGGAGTATGGAAACATTACTATCTCTCTTCTTGGAAGACAGAAATTAACTGTTTAGGATAATAGTTCACTAAAATGTTTACGCAGACGCTAATGCACAAGTAATAATTGCCAATATTTGCAGATTACATATTAAATGGTTCACATACGCAAATGCACAAATGGAAAAAAATAAAAAACACAGGAGGTTCAGAGTCCTGCAAGACATCTCAGTATATTTACTACCATCTCATATACCAGACTTCAACAAAAGCCTAAGGGAATAAAGAAACAGCCTCTTAATAAATTCCCTGCATTTTGGGTTATCCGTTCGCAACCAACTGGAAATCTACGTCAGCTATGGGCAGCCAAAGATTTCCACTATTTCTAGTGTAAAATATAGTAAATCTGCGGGACAACCAATGGCCAGTGCTCCTCTTCCTCCTGCTAAAGTTTGCAAACTTTTAGTGTGGGCCAAAATTTCTGGGGTTTTTTTCTGCCAGAAAACTACCACAAATCATTTGATAACTTCCGCCGAATATGCATTAACAGTAGAGATGAGCGAACCCGAACTGTAAAGTTTGGGGTTCATACCGGCGGGAGAGAGGGGGAGATTGAGAGGGAGAGAGAGAGAGTTCAGATTTGGGTACAGTACTGGTGCCCGAACCAAACTTTGGATTAAGTTCGGTGGAGTATGAGAACTCAAACTTTCATGGGTCCGTTCATCACTAATTAGCAGCCATGGTAATCTCAAAAGGTAAACAGAGATTCAGTGAGATTAAGATTCACTGAAAAATTCCCTTCCCCCAGAAAAACAAAATCTACTATTTTTTTTGCGACAAATAGGGATTTTTTTTACAGTTTTATTGAAATAGCAGATGCTTTTTTTAACAAAAAATATTTTTTTTATGTTTCTCTTCAATTTTGCAATGCTTGCTGTCATATATGACATGCACCAGTTCGAACCACTGCATTTGGGACAGAGGAGGGGGGAGGCCATTGGGTCAAGTGCTCCGAGTGCTGGATGACAACGTTTAACAAGTCACCTTGCCTAGGCCAGGGTATTAAGATACAGGGTGAGGTCAATGAACTAAAACTTTACTCCATGTAAAGGGGTATAAGGGGTAATGTTTCTCCTTGTGGAGAATGACATGCCAGTGTAAGGAGACTAATAGGCCATACAATGCTGCTCTGAGAAATTAAATATGCATATTGTCTCTTCAGAGAGGAAGAGGACTTGAACTCTAGTGCCACCTACTGGACGTAGCAATCCTAAATGTCAATATCAACCCTTTAAAAGTCCTGCCACATGACTTAGGATAAAAGCCAAACCAGGTACCCGATTTGCAGACACATTTTTCTTGGTGTTTGCCCCTCCTCAGTGCAAAGCAAGAGGTCTGATTTGGCTATATCAGAGGCATCTAACTGGGGTCTAAGAGGTAACCCTAGACTTCTAGTCCTCTTCCTCTCTGAAAAGGCAATTTGCATATTTAATTTCCCAGAGGAGCATTGCATGGCCTCTAAGTCTCCTTACACTGGTATTTCACTATTCACAAGGACAGGTGTTACCTCTTACACCCCAGTCAGAGGTCTATCATACAGCCAAATCAGATCTCTTGCTTTGCACTGAGGAGGAGAAACACCCTAAACACATGTCTGCGAATAGAGTATCTGGTTTGGCTTTTATGTAAGTCATGTGATAAGGCTCGTTAAAGGGTCTAGATTGACTTTTAGGATTGCTACTTCCAATAGGTGGCACTAGAGTTCTAGACCTTTTCCTCTTGGAAGTAATCTCTCTGACTCTGATTGCTGGAATAGCGGTAGTAGAGCTAGGAAAGGTGGAGTTTTATTATGCCTCCTCTAAGCTCCGCCGGGAATTAATTGGTTAAACCGTTGGGGACATATCCTTGCAATATTTTGCAGATTTTAAAGATTCTCCTATGGTCTATCTGACACATATTTTAAGCAGATATTATATGCATTTCCCCAATTTTTACTAACTGGGGACGTTTGCTTGTAATTTGTACAGTACAGATTTTGTGTAGATGTCTGGTCTAATTATTTTCCATATCATAAGCAGCATTATATTTATATAAATATTAGGAAATGTTAGAACTGACATCCTGACACTAGGGGACATCAAACTACATTTTATGGGTTTTATTTTATTCTGAAAGCAGATAGTAATTTAGGAAAAAACTGAAAATAACTCATATCTATATTGTGAAATGCATTTGGAAAATGCAGACAAAGCACCAATTTTTCTAACATCCTGATCGTGGGGATAACTAGAGTATTGGAAATCTTAAAAGAACCATTAACACATTCATTTTTTATTGCAGAAAATCTATGTGGAATCTCTGTGAAATGATGTCTCACAGTATGAGAAGGCAAGAGACAGGAGAGGAGCGCGCCTAAATCGCTGAAAGATTGATGAAGTTTGTGGCTCAAGCATTATGTTGCCAGTTTTCCGGGAGGATCAACTTACTATTGGGTATTTGCCAAAGTTGAGGCTTGGCTTTCCTTTACCCAGGGCAAAGATTCAGATCATTGCCTTAGCCTTGTGTCAAGATGGAGTGACTGGTTGGCCTGACCCCTGGCGCAGAGCTCATGAAGAACCTGCCCTGCCAGCCTCCTAGCAGCAGTGCCCTGCGTATTTTCTATTTTATTTGTAATATTTCATTTTTTGTAAATGCCCATGCTGAATGTATTTTTTTTTTTACCATTTATTGCACCATTTTTTATTACCTAAGCCAAAATATAGAAAACCTTTTCGCTTCAAGTATGATATATTTACGATGGTATTTCTATATGAAATTCACAAAAAAAGTTGCACATTCTAGAGAAGTCATCGCTGCCTTAGAAAAGGCGCAGAACAAATTTATGTATGTTGCAACCATTTCTAACCATTCCTAAAAAGTTGTAATTAGCGCAAAATTCGACAGTAACAGGAAACATTTGACCCAATGGTCTTTCGCTCTTCTCTAACATTGGGAAGTGTAGCGACAAACATGTAGAAAAAAAGTTGCAATATACGTAAAAAAAAATGTTTGCATTGTCTTTATGTATTTGATACCTTGGTAAACATTAGGAAGAGTATTAATAGTCTTAAAATATTGTGCTGGGGCAATTTGCTCTAAATGTATCATTAGGGTATAACATTTGATAAATATGGATTGTCAGATTTGATGTGAGTACATTAAAAGATTTGGCATGAATAAGGAAACTGTTGATAAATGAAGGCCAAAGATAAGTTTTTCACGAGAGCAGGGTGGAGTGCGAAGAGGTACAAAGTGGCGTGTGCCTCCATGTGCGCTTCGACACAAATCTTACTCCAGTCCCAGCTGGATTTAGATTTGTGGTGTAGGAAACGCTGCCGCTCGTCATGAGTTTGGACTCTGGTCCAGCAGCCATGTCGGTAGTATGTGGCCACTGGACCAGACCCCTACGGACTGCCTCCTACCTGCCGGAATCCCCAGTGCCTCTTCTCATTCATACGTCCAATGTCATCGTTCTAGAATGATGCTCACAAGACGTTTCACTGGGCCAACTTATCAAAAGAGGCTTCAGGGATTCTGGCAGATAGGAGAAGGTTCTCAAGGCTCTAGTCCAGCAGCCTCGTAAACATACAGTACATATATATGGACCCTTTGCAATCCAAAAACTTATCAAAATGCACCCCTTCATGTGTCAGTGACAAAAGTTGCTTGTTGCTTTGGAGCTGGAAGTGGCCCCTTTAGCTCTTGGGCCCCTGTGCAGCTGCCCAGGTTGTCTGCCCCTGCCTTAGGAATCCATTGGGTCAATTCCGACTTCAATTACCCTCCGTTGTGTCACTAACAGATGAGAAAAAAAAAATATCTGACAACCTCACGAATGGAAATGAGACCTAAAAAGTAAATTTGATTGTTTAACTAGATCTACCCATAGCTAAGAGAAGCAGCCACACACTGATATTTTCAGCAGTAACTGTGAAGGGACGTGATTTACCATCCTTATATCTGAACTACTGTCAGCTCTAATGTTTCTGGGGAGAAGCTTTTCAGATTAATAAGCAGTTTTCTCCTCTATCTCCATAATAAAAAGGAAAATCATCTTATACTGCTGCCAAAAATACAATATCCAGCATGAAGTGAAGCTCCTGTCCGCATAGGAGGAGAGATAAGAGCTGTGCATTCACGATGTTTTCCGGCCTGAACAGAAAATCCAGGCTGAACAGAAAAGTTTGCAGTCACTCTATGTAACTGGAAACTGTCGATTGGTTACATGTGTGATGTACACACTGTCAAGATTCCCCTCTAACTCTAGAATGAGTGGATGTCCATGTATGATAATTGTATACTTGTGGTCACATGCTGACTAGGTTATTTAAAAGAGCACATGATGGTAACTATGCAAATCGCATACTCTCCGTCACATAACTGCTCATCTGCGCTGGTGATGGAGGGGAATCCTGACAATGTGCATATTGCACACTGTTATGATTCGGTAGTCTGTAGTCACATGGCATGACTGCAGACTTTTCTGTTCAGTCCGGAAAACCGAAAATGTCAAAATCTTAGCAACTAACAAGGATCTGCCTACTGAAATATGTCATACCCTTACACTGAATGCACAAATCTGAAGGGGGCATGTCTTTTAATAACAGAGGGCTCAGATCCTGTTAACTCTTTGTGTCCTGGAAAGAGCTAGGACTGAAGGGGCGACGCTGCAGATCCCTGCACAATTGGTGTCTGGGAGCTCTATGGTGCAGAGAAGAAGGATTGCAGCTATAAGGGGCTGTTCACACTGCAATATTGTTACACGCCACTAGGTTTAGATAGGGCGAGACGGGTTTCATGAATTTTTTTGAATCCTGGGGGAACCGTTACTCAGGGCGACCATAGGCTGCGACTTCTCACGATAGATTCAATTGCTGACCAGACACATCTGACAAGAGTCTTTTTCAACAGTTTAACAGTGAAATTTAATCTGAAGCATGACCAGTGCAATTCAGGGATATTACAGCAGCAATCTTCATTACAGTACAGTCTGAGTTTCTTGAGCAACCGGTTCCGGCTCTAGTAACAACACAGTAGTTTCTTCACAAGGCACAGTATTACAGTCTCTCCAGTAGCATAATTCAGCATAGATTAGATCTCTATGCACACTTCTATGCATACACAACCACAGGCTTTTCCTTCACAATAGTACACTGCATTCTTTATCCTGCATGGAGGAGGGTTTGTGAGGGAGATGATCCCTGTGACACAATTCCTTCCAGTCCTTATCTTCCTGCCCGATAATACTCAGCACTGTTAGTTCAGGGAGTTTATCTGACCTGTGTTTAGTTTCTCTCCTGATCTGAATCCTGTTCAGTTGCCTTCTGTCAGATCCAGATAACACACCACCTTTCTCTTCGGCTTCAGCCAGACTACAATAACAAGTTCCCCAAAATCCCCCTGGGGCTCTGCTAAAACACTCCCTGTCTCCTGTGACTGTGATAACCCCTCTAGTTGCTGGATGCTTCTGAAGCACAACACTTCCTGTCTCCTGTGCTTGTGTTATTTGTAACAGTTGCTGGATGTTTTGGAAGCAACAGCACTACTTCTGCATGTCACAATATCCCTCACATTCAGTATTCGTTTGGAATGATTTCATCTTATTGTACGAAAAACTTAATTTAGATTTGCACCCAGCCATTCAGTTCAATGAGGCAAACGGAGTTCAAAATATGAAACTTTGGGCTCTCATTTCACTTGCTTTCCAACTGTGTCAAATAGAGTCCAGAATTTCATATTTTGCACTCTGACTCATCAAACTCAATGGCCGTTTTGAGGCATGTCTGTACTGTTAAAAAAAAAAAAAGCTCACCCATATGAAGATTCAAAGCACAGAGTCCTGAGGTGCCGCAGAAGACACAATTGAGGAGGAGGAAAGGGTTCCAGCATCAGAATCTTCAGTTAAAATCACATTTTATTAGATAAATATTGACAATCGCAACTTCTGTATATCTAGCAAATGCATTTCAGACAGCTGTCTTTAATCACTGCATAAGCATTTTCTAGCTATACCTATACAGGGACTGTGTAGCACCCTGAGGACTCGGCTGCTACAGGGGTATTACACCTCAAGCCAGAGGTGTGGTATTCCACTCCCGGGTAAGGATGGAGTGTGGAACTGAGCTAGTAGGCTGCATGCACTACATACATCCCATTTCCGGGGGACAGATCAACGGTACTCCCACCAGTTTATGTGCAGGTACGACTGCGTCTGTCCCTGGCTGGAGTGGGAGGGGGGTGGAACATCCCAGTAGTGTAGGGGCAGATAGGGGGAGTAGTCTGGGTAAAGATAGGAGCTCATTGGGTGCTGGTCACCTGAGCTCACACATAGAGGGAGTATATAAGGTGGGCACCATCTTAGGACAGAGTCAGTCAGTCAGTCAGTCAGTCAGTCAGTGAGTCAGCAGTAACTCCAGGAGAGGAGAAGGAAGAGGGACCCAGAGGCGCAGGACGAGAGGGGACCCCAAGATCCCAGAATAAGGACAAAAGGGTGAAGGGTCGGCAAAAAGGGTACCGGATCCCAAGCTGGCGGAGGCCAAAGCAAACCTTAGCCAGGAACCGGAGGTCGTGGGCAAGATTTGCCACGACCCTCACCAAATCCACCAGAATGGCACACCGAGCATAGGGTCAGGGAAGCCAGAGAAGGTTCAACCACCAAGAGACCCGAGGGAGCCGGACATAGGTGGATCCCTGGTGAGAACGGCCAGAGAGAGAGAGAAGAAGGGAGCTCAGGACCATACTCAGGAATTGCCCGGGAGTTGACCGAGTCCCGCACCTGGTGGACGCAGCACGGCTTGGGTGGTCACTGCTGTACAGAGTGACCCGAGCAACACCAGTGAGTAAAAACCCTGAAACTGCATTTCATGCCTCTGAGTCTCCTTGCTGCACCTTCACAACCACCATCCTCCACGTCTGACCCCCTGAGGCTATACCCCTCCCGTTGGGGGTTATACTACCACAGCTGCACACACACCACCAGCCTCAGCGGACCATCCTGCAGCGGCGGCCTTTTGACCGCAAATCAACGGGTGGCGTAGTCGACACTAAGAACATCTGCAAGGACTGCCGCACACTGAGTTTGACACCCTGGGCACGGACCGGGTCACAGCCACTCGGAGACTACAACCCCCATCTGATCCGGCTCCGGGTATCCCTAACAACATGGCCCAGGGGGCGCGTCAACTGCAATTTTTAATATTTAACTAATAAAATGTGGTTTTAACTGAAGATCCTGATCCTGGAATCCTTTTCTTCTTCTCCCTTATCTGCAGACTGGCCCATAGGGGAACAGGTAAATTCACCGGTGGGCCCCTGTGCTGGATTGGCCATTTACCACTTTATATAAGCAGAAGTTCACTATGTATGGAGGAGACACAACCTGTCTCCTCCATACATCTGTGTCCTAGTCTCCCGATACTTACCTGCATGCAACCTCCGATCCTCACAAGATTTCCTTCTTTACTCCCCTCTTATCCCCTCTTCCCACAATCGCATACAAGATTTCTCCCATGTATCCCCCCTACTCTGGAACTCTCTACCCCAACATATCAGACTCTCGCCTACAGTGGAAACCTTCAAAGGAATCTGAAGATCCACCTCTTCCGACAAGCCTACAGCCTGCAGTAACCACTGATCCACCAGCTCTACCCTCACCTACTGTATCCTCACCCATCCCTTGTAGATTGTGAGCCCTCGTGGGCAGGGTCCTTGTATTGTTCAAGATTATTGTAATTGTTCTTGTATGTATACCCTCTTTTTCACATGTAAAGCGCCATGGAATAAATGGCGCTATAATAATAAATAATAATATATACAGACAAATCCAGCATCTTATCATTCATTTAATTTTTGCATGTAGCTGAACAATGGGCCCCCAGAGTCAATGTTATTGGTGGGCAGGCCCTTGGCATCCCAGTCCAACACTGCTTGTCTGTATTATGTTTCCAGGCATAAGCCCCCAACTAAGTCCGGAATTGTAAGGAAAACGCAGTGTGAACAGCCCCTAAGGCATCAATGAGGCTCCTGCATTCAGTTGATTGTGAGGGTCCAAGCAGTCAGCCCCCCACCAAACACAAAGTGAAAGCATATAGGATCTCAAATAAGACGCTGTATGGCCTAACTAGTGTCTGTATTTTACTGACAGGTTATAATGTATTAGAATAAATAGTTATTACACTACAATATAATTTTCAAGTAAAAGCATTTTATACAGATGGAAAGAAAAATATTAATAAAAGTATACTAATGTGACAGTAATACAAACACTGAAGATTTAACACATTTTTTTTTCACCAATAGATTTTTTTTTCAGTACAAGTTCTAAATAAAAACAATCTATAAAATATAATGATGAGCCATACAATAAAGTTAATATATTATTTATACCATAGAGTGAACAGTGTAACATACGTTTTTTTGACTTTGCTCCGCAGAAAATACAATTTTGAAAATGCAAAAAAAAATAATTAGCAAATATTAATTGGGGTAAGTGTGTGGGGTGGGAGGGACAAACAGATGAGGGTGGGCTTAAGTTGAAACTTTTCCCTAGATTAAAGGGATTGAAACCAAGATATCATCTATCCTCAATCATGAGAAAGGGTAACTTTATCTCTGTGAAAATGGAGCTGTAGTGGGCATGTTCGACGGCCGCTCCATTCATTTCTGATGGGGCTGCTGAGCACTACTCTTGTTTTTTTCCGCCAGCCCCGTAGGGGATAAAAGTTCCATATTAAGGATAAAAATTCCCCAATCTCCGACCAGTGGAACACTCATTGATCAGCATGCATACTGCGGATAGCCGGCCATGCAGTGGGCATGTTCGACCGCCGCTCCATTCATTTCCTATGGGGCTGCTGAGCATTACGCTTGTTTGTTTCCAGTAGCCCCATAGAGGATAAAAGTTCCTTATTGGGGATAAAAAGTCCCCAATCTCCGAGCAGTGGAACACTCACCGATCAGCATATATCCTGCGGATAGGTGGGCATGCTCCACCACAGCTCCATTAATTTCCTATGGGGCTTCCAAGCACTACTCTCTGCTTTTACCGGCAGCCCCATAGGGGATAAAAGTTCTTTATTATGGAAAAAAAAAATTCATCAATCTCCAAGCAGTGGGACACTCACAGATCAGCATATATCCTGCAGATAGGTGATAATGGGGCAATGAGGACCCAGTGTTAATGTCTGGTGATCACCGATGATCGTTCTTTAAATCCATGTGGCAGTCACAAGAATGTACAACTTGTCATCAGCGTAGGATCAGCAAAAAAAAACTGGTAGGTAATACGAGAGCGGCAGGGCAGAGTAATGTAGGTCTGAACAGGTAATTATTATTATTTTTTATTTCTTCAGCTTTCCTGCATATGCTATTTTTTCAGATTCCAGACATCCCCTACCATAGGTTTAGTCTTTAAAAATGGAAGCGGGTTGTTCACTACTACACAACATTTTGTCTTTAAATCTCAAGAAAAGAAAAATAACTTAAAAAATAGTTAATGCGAGGAGTTTTCAGAGTGACATTACTGACTTAAAGGAAACCTTAGTTTTAGCCCCTCTAAGCTCTGCACAGATGACATATGTGCCATTTATTCTGCTTAACAATTATAAGGAAAATATTGCATGCGTGATTGCTCACTCAAATCTCCACCACCTTGCAAAAGATTTCAATCATCCATGAAACCTAATTGTGCTTACTAACTGTACCGTACAGTTACAAATCTAGAGCTCCCACTACTGGCAAAACATACCAACTACAAGATATCTTTTTTTTTTTTTTTTACTTTTAATTTTTATTGAAATACATTTTTTAATTTTTACAAGAAAATAAAAAAATAATTAGCCATTTTAAATTTTTCACTATCATTTATAGGTTATCTTATACTATGGTAATACTTTAACATTCGGTTAAACATTTTCAAGTATATAAAGAGTAAAAGCTTACAAACAAACAAACACACAGGCTCAGACAAAAGGAAAGGGGGGGGGGATGATATGAAATGTTATAACCTATTTATATTCATCTCATAGAGGTCATATATTTAACATGGCCCAAAAGGAATCCCAAACAAGATATCTTAATATAAAAGAGCTATATGTTAAAGGAGTTGACGAAAACTAAGTCAATTTCAAGCTATAAGTCTTCCTTTTTAACTTAAAGGGGTTGTCCAGGCTTGAGGTTCAAGTCTGCAGTCACTCTATGTGATTGCAGACTTGTAAACCCTCCCAGTGCAAACAGTGCACACTGTCAGGATTCTCCTGGAGCGGACAGTCATGGGAGACCGCAACTGTGCAATTTCCATACTTCCGGCCACATTCCGACTAGACGTGTCCGGCCTCACTCAATTCACTTGCATTGAGCCAGGCCACGTACGTCTAGTCGAGACGTGATCGCTTGTAAGAAAATCACATACTTGCAATCACAAGTCTGCCCGCTTTTGGCGAATTGAGGATTCACAAGTCTGCAGTCACATATACTTGCTTCTATCACTACCCCCTTATGATGTGTCGTAAGACGTGTGGGCTGAAGATGAGGTACGGAGTGAGAGAAGCTGCAGAATAAGGAAAAAAATGGTAGGGAATTTTCAATTGAAGTACATTGTAAAATTGGTTACATAATTGAATTAAATAGTTAGGCCACGTTCACACGGCAGTATTTTGCATCAGTACTTTTAAGCCCAAACCAGGAGTGGGTGATAAATACAGAAGTGGTGACCTGTTTCTATTATACTTTTCCTCTGATTGTTCCTCTCCTGGTTTTTACTTAAAAAAGACTGATGTAAAATACTGAGCAAACACTGAACATGTAAATGTGGCTTTAGACATATAGTATGAAATTCACTTAGTTTCAGACAACCCCTTTAGGCCACGTTCACACTTTCAGTATTTGGTGAGTTTTTTACCTCAGTATTTGTAAACCAAGACCAAGAGTGCGTGAAAAATTCAGAAGTGGTGACATGTTTCTATAATACTCTTCCTCTGATTGTTCCACTCCTGGTTTTGGCTTACAGATACTGACATAAAATACTGACCAAATACTGAATGTATGAACATAGCCTTAATAGAAGTTTTTCACTAAAAATGAAATGCTGTTGCTAAAGATCGACCTTAAAAATATAAAATCAATTAAAGGGCAATTATTGGCCCCTATTTATCAATTTTCGTTAAAAATCTGACGTAAAACTGAAATTTTGCAATTTTTTTTGCTACTCATAGTACATTTCTTACACTGTCACACAACAAGGCACCAAATTCGTTAATAAGTGCATGCCTCTTATTGAATTTGACGCATCTTACTCCAGCGCACCCTTCGTTAAGGCTATGTGCCCACGATGCAGAAATGTAGCAGAAAATTTCTGCAGCATTTCTGCATCTCCCTGGCAGAAAAAATGCATGCAGATTGTGCATGCAGATTGTACATGCGTTTTTCCTGCAGAATACATGCGGATCCACATGCGGATTCACATGCTTTTCCGCATGCTGATTGCCAAGCGCTTTCCAGGCGATAGCATCACTTGGAAAGTGCTTGACAACTAGGTCACACTATATAAATCCATGCAACCGGCATATATAGTGTGACTGTAAAAATAAAAAAATTAAAGCTATACTTACCCCCGATGCCGCCGCGTGTGCTGTTGCGCTCGTCCTGGCTTCTTCCGGGTTGCCGGCATCTCGCGAGACAGCCTGCGGTCACATGACCGCGACGCCATCTCAGGTCCTGGAAGATAAGTGCTGCAGGGGCCGCCGGACAGGTGAATATAAACTTTATTTATTATTTTATTCTTTTTTTTTACAGGTACAATGGTACCCAGGTCTGGATGAGAGTCTTCTCTCCTCCAGACTTGGGTACCATCCGCACATTGAGACGCATGTTATCCGCTTGTACAAATGTACAGACACGGATTCTATGTGTCTCAATGCAAGTCAATAGCGGCAATTCCGCTGCGCTTCCGCAAAATTAATGGACATGCTGCGGATTTATGAGCGCTGCAGAAACACTGCGGAAAAATCCGCAGCATGTGCATTGACATTGCGGAATGCCATTGGGGACCATGGGGTGCGGATTACCAAGCGTTTTTGATGTGTTTCCGCTGCGGAAATTCCGCAGCGGAAACGCATGAAAAACGCATCGTGGGCACGCAGCCTTAGACTGGTGTGCAAACAACCAGTCTTGATGAATCGTGGCCAATGTTTTGGAAGTATATGTCCTGATTAGATGATAAACTCTGATACAAGTTCTAGAAAATTAAATGTTCTCACTTTCAAAGAGTAAGAAAGGGAATCCTGTGTGGTAGTCAGGGGCGCAACGACCGTGGTCGCAGAGGTCACGACCGCAACAGGGCCCGTGGGTGGGGGTGAGTTGCCCGCCAACGCCCTCACAAACGTAACCTTGATGTGCGTCCTCAGACGCACATTCAGCTGAAGTGTATTGCAGGGAACAGACCCATCTGGTCTGTGCACCGCAATACATGCTGCCGGCCAATCAGAGGCCAGCAGCTGACATAGGCGTGCACGTGACGGGGGGCACATGGCAGTGATGTCATGCGCTCCCGTCGCTTGCATGCTGAAGTGAGCTGCTGGCTTCAGAAAAGGATGCAGCGTGTTGGGGGAACACAGGGAAGGTGAGTATAATGGTTTATTTTTTTTTCTATGCATTAAAGAACAGCAGCAGAATGGGGGACATATGCCAGCATGGGGCCCAGGATAAGGGACATATATACCAGGATGGGGGATATATATACCAGGATGGGCCAGGAAGGGGAGCATATATACCAGGATGGAGGACATACAGTATATATACCAGAACGGGGCCAGGATGAGGGACATATATAAATACCAGGATGACGGGGGGGGGGGTCCTGGTCCAAATCTTGCACCGGGGCCCATCGGACTCTAGTTACACCACTGGTGGCAGTTCTACTATATCCACATTTCTACCATGTTTTATTGTCCAAATCTAAAATTTAAAAAAAAAATTAAGCATTTTTTGAAAATAGCTTTGATGAAACAAAATGTCTTTATTTTGTGCCTACAGTTCTGATGCAGACCTATGTGCCTCCGAGGTTGCAGGCTGCAAACAAATCCAGTGTAGCCTGATCCTGGGAGAATTCTCCTTTTCATGTACCCTCTCCTTCTGCCTAACAAACATTCTGTAGGTTAAGTAGTAGGGGATGGATGAAAGGGAAGAAATAAACTCTGTAAGGCTATGTGTGCACGTTCAGGATTTGAAGCAGAAATTTCCTCAGCGTTTCTGCATCTCCTTGGCAGGAAAAACGCTACGGAAAAAACGTGCGGTTTTGCTGCGTTTTTTACGCATTTTTTGAAGCATTTTTGTACATCAATGTATGCATTTTGGAGCTACACTGTGTTCCAAATTATTATGCAAATAATATTTTCTCAGATTTTCCCAAATTACCTATATGAATTGCAGTCATTGTAATTTTCCAGTCAAATAACTATTAGAGTACAATTGAAAGGTTTTTGTACAAACTGCCTATGATAACAGTATATTTTAAAAAAAATAAAAAACTCAAACTGCACTCAAAATGCATGTTCCAAATTATTATGCACAGCAGAGTTTTCAACCTTTTCATTTTAATAAAGAACAAATAAATGGTCATTTTTGAAACTATAAGCATTAGCAGGTTATTACAAACTGAAATCAAACAGTTTTCAACTCAAAACTTTATTCTAGGTGATGTTACATTTGCACATAGGACCCCTTGTTCGAAAGGAGCTTCTGAACTCTCTCGTCCATTGAATTTGTCAGGTTTTGGATGGTTTCTGCTTCAATTGTTTTGCATGAGGACAGAATACCCTCCCAGAGCTGTTGCTTAGATGTGAACTGCCTCCCGCCATCATAGACACTCCTTTTGATGATGCTCCAGAGGTTCTCAATGGGGTTGAGGTCAGGGGAGCATGGGGGCCACACCATAAGTTTGTCCCCTTTTATGCCCATAGCAGCCAGAGATGCAGATGTGTTATGTGCAGCATGAGACGGGAAAATGATCTTGCTGCGGAATGCACGGTTCTTCTTCTTGAACCATGGAAGCAAGTGCTGTTTGAGAAACTCAACATACATTATGGAGTTCATCTTTACCCCTTCAGGGGTCCTAAAAGGGCCGACAATCTCTCTCCCCATGATTCCAGCCCAAAACATTACTCCACCTCCTCCTTGTTAGCGCCGTAGCCGTGTTTGCATGGGGTGTCCATCAACCAGCCATCCTCCACTCCATACATCTGGACCATCGAGATCATTTCATGCATGATAATGCCCCGTCTCATGCTGCACATAACACATCTGCATCTCTGGCTGCTATGGGCATAAAAGGGGACAAACTTATGGTGTGGCACCCATGCTCCCCTGACCTCAACCCCATTGAAAACCTCTGGAGCATCATCAAAAGGAGTGTCTATGATGGTGGGAGGCAGTTCACATCTAAGCAACAGCTCTGGGAGGGTATTCTGTCCTCATGCAAAACAATTGAAGCAGAAACCATCCAAAACTTGACAAATTCAATGGATGAGAGAGTTCAGAAGCTCCTTTCGAACAAGGGGTCCTATGTGCAAATGTAACATCATCTAGAATAAAGTTTTGAGTTGAAAACTGTTTGATTTCAGTTTGTAATAACCTGCTAATGCTTATAATTTCAAAAATGACCATTTTTTGTTCTCTATTAAAATGAAAAGGTTGAAAACTCTGCTGTGCATAATAATTTGGAACATGCATTTTGAGTGCAGTTTGAGTTTTTTATTTTTTAAAAAATATACTGTTATCATAGGCAGTTTGTACAAAAACCTTTCAATTGTACTCTAATAGTTATTTGACTGGAAAATTACAATGACTGCAATTCATATAGGTAATTTGGGAAAATCTGAGAAAATATTATTTGCATAATAATTTGGAACACAGTGTAGGGGCAGATTCTCAGGGAGATCTAAGTCCGGCCCATAGATCTTAACAGCTTATTTACAAATTAAATAAAGTTATTTGGTGGGACATTGCTTTTTGGATTACCATCAGAACTGGGGTGAGTATATTGGTTAATTTAAATGATTAAAGTATGTGTCTGTTGTATTTCAAATAAAGTGTTTACTCCGTATGTTTATTTAACTCTTTACTTTACTTTAGTTAGGCTTGGTGATGAAAGGGTCTGATTGACACCTTGTCATCACCAAACAAAAGAGCTAGGAGTCAGATAATCCCATTCACCCAATCTTCATTAGCATTTCCATTCATGTAATTTCTGGGGCAGCTGTGAGCTGCTATTTTTAGCCTAGGAAGGTGCCATTAGGCAAACATTGTCCCTGGCTATAATTAACAGCACTCAGATGTTTCGCTAGCCACTACGTCCCCCAGATCAGCACTCAGCAGCGCTTTGGACACAGTGCATTTTTGCTGCGTCCAAAACGAGGTGTTATAATGCCGCACTTTTGTTGTCGGTACATGTGAATCCACCGCATATAATGACACTTCATTCGGTCAAAATCTGCAGTGGAGACTGGCATGTCCGCTACAGAAATTTACATGCTGCGGGTGAGTTTGGGTATGTGGCCACGGTCAGGAGCCGCTGCAGGTTTGATGCTACGTGTTTATACAGTGTCAAACCCGCAACATCCAGATGTTACAGCATAATGATTGAAATCTCTAGAAATCCCATGTCCACTATGCGTGCATCAGAGGCTGCGGATCACCAGTGGACACTGACATGCAGCGTGTCTTTCAGGACCGCAGCATGTCAAATTCTCTTGCGGAGTCGCTAGTTTCCACAACAGAAATTTGACCATTAGAATGTATTGAATGTGGTTAATCCGCATGTTTCAGTGTACATATGTGGATTTACCTGCGTTCAATAGAATTTAATGTTTTGGACGCAGCAAAAAATATGCGTCCAAAGCGCTGCTACGTCCAAATCAGATCGTGGGCACAGAGCCTAAAATTTTTTAAAAAATGGCATGCGCTCCCCCGTCACTTTTATAACCAGCAGAGGGAAAGCCGACTGCTGCGGGCTGATATTAGTAGCCGGGGAAGGGGCCATTAGCCAAAAATGTTCCCTGGCTATTAATATCAGCCCACAGCTGTTTGCTTAGCCTTTACTGGCTAGATTACAGGGGGACCCCAGAAAAAATTTAACGTAGGGTCCCCCTATAAAATCTAACCAGAAAAGGCTAAACAGACAGCTGCGCGCTGATATTAATAGCCAGGGAAGGGGCCATGGATCCTGGCCCCCTCCGCGGCTAATAATATCAGCCCTCAGGAGTCCCAGAAATGGCGCATCCATAATCTGGCGCTTAGCCTCCGCTCTTCCCACTGCCCTGTAGCGGTGGCGAGTGGGGTAATGGGGTTGGGGTTCACGTCAACCTTGTATTGGTGGCTGACGTGAAGCCCAGGTTATTAATGGAGGGCGTCTATAAAACGACCCCATTACTAAACGCGTAGTAAAGTGGTCGCTTCTTTTTCAATAAATACACGGCCAGAATAAAGTATTTTAATGAAATAAAAAACACATGGCTTTAAAAAAATTTTTTTTATTGTACTCTCAGTCCCCGAATCCCTTGTCTCCTGAAGAGAACATAAAATAAAAAACAACCATATCCCTCACCTGTCTGCCGTCACAACGTAGTCCACGATTCCGTCACGATTGTCCTTCGGTGATCCGGGTCACTTTTACAGCAGTGACATCAGCAATCACTGATGTCACTGCTGTAGAAGACAGTAATGTACACTGACAAAGAGTGTAAAATCACTCCTGTCAGTATACATTGCTGCCTCAGGAGTGAGGTCACTGGGGTTCATCAGCTGAAGATCAGCTGATCAGCCCCGGTGACCTCAGCACCAGTACTGGTGGGAACATGAACACCAGTGCCGTAAGGTGAGATCACATGAGCTCTCAGCTGAAGATCAGCTGAGAGCTCACATGTCCATCATGTGACTACAGGTCTTGGCAGCGCAGAACACCAGTACACTGCTGGGAGCGAGCGCTCCGACCTGATCAGATCGCCGGGGACTGAGAACCAGGAGAACACCGGGGGGTGCTGGACAGGTGAGTATAGTGTTTTTTTTTTTTATTTTTTACTTTTTATTTTATTTTTTTACCACAAGTGGTTCCCGGCTCGGCTGAGAAGACTACTTCTCCCCTCAGCCACGCTGCTCTCGCTCTCGTTATCAGCGGGAGCGGCGGTCGGATGAGAGGAGTAGTACTCCTCTGCCGAACCGGGTACCACCCGCACCGTTTCTGCCGCGAATTCGTGCCCATTGGCTTTAATTGAAACACAGCAAATCCACAGGTATAAATATTATACCTGCGGATTTGCTGCGGTTCAATTAAAGTCAATGGGCGCGAATTTGCAGCGGAAACACGCTCACAATTGACATGCTGTGTTTTTTTTCCGCAATGGTAATCCTGAGCGGAAATTTCCGCATCATGTCCACAGCACATCAGGATTACCACTGCAATACCTGGCAGACCCACTATCAAACGTTTTCGCAGCGTTTCCGCGGTGGCAAAAACGCAGCGGAAACGCAGCAAAAACACTATGTGTGCACTTAACGTAAGGCCACATTCACATATTCAGTATTTGACATCAGTATTTGTAAGCCAAAAAAAAGAAACGGAATAATCAGAGGAAAAGTAAAATAGAAACACGTCACCACTTCTGGCTTACAAATACTAATATAAAATACTGCCCAAATACTGAATGTGTGAACGTGGCCTTAAGCTAAATGGGCTGTATTGGTTTACACATTTTTCTTTCTAAATATGTTTTATAAAAATGAGATTTATACAGGTCACTACGACTGTGTCCCTCAGCATAATGTAAGGAACCGTATCCTGTAGGAGGTGATAATTCTACTCAAAGGTAACTCCTCAAATATTCAGAACACTTGATATATGAGTGTTATATCGGTGGTATATTTTGCAAAATTTTATTTTCTTTTATAATAAATTCTATAAAATACCTGCGTACAATTACCGGTAGTTCTGCGATTCATATTATTATTCTGTCTCTATTTACCAGTTGGGGAACACAAAGTAATAGCTTATTTCCTAATTGAAGCCAGTAAACTGGCAGCGAAAATGAATATCTGTATGCTTAAAGGGAACCTGTCACTAGATTCATGCTGCCTGCACCACAATCAGCATAATTCATAGCCAGTCTGCGTGATTGCAGCCAGGTATGTTTTACTCTGAAATGCCGTATAGTTTGAAAAGCCGCATCCTTTGGCTATGTTCACACGTTGCATTTTTGCTGAGTTTTTTTTTTTCTGCAGGCAAAACCTGCTCTCTTGGCAGTAAAGATGCTGCTTACAAAAAGTAGGTTTTGGTGCATTTTTACTGCTTTTTGCGGTGTTTTTTGGTGCCGATTACATGTGACATTTGTCTACAGTAGATGTTTAATAAAGTTAGTTTTATTCACCACAAAAGCAACAAAAATGAAGGGTTGCACTTTTTCCAGTGTTTTTGCACTTTCTCATTGCTCTCTACGGTGAAAAAACACAGCAAAAACGCTGAAAGAACTGACATGCTGCAGATTTAAAAAAAGCAGCAGATTTCCAATTCAATCAGGAAAAAAAAAGCAAGTGTGTGCACGATATTTCAGAAATCTCATGGCCTTTGCTGGTACTGTAAAAAAAAAAAACGCAGCAAAAACGCAAAATGTGAACATAGGCTTAGGGAGAGATGTAACTAGTCTGGTGCTGCCTCTAGTCGGCTTCACCCTGCAATTCTCTCGTTGATTGACAGGTCTATCCCTATGTGCACACTTGGGAGAGACCAGTCAATCACTTGGAGCAGGGTGGAGAGAAGTCAGTCAGGGCAGCATCGGATTAATATCGAATCTGCATGCAAAAAAAAAATCGCTGCATTCACTAGTTTCTTCCATAAATCAGATGAGACTCACCCATTCAGGTCTATGGGAGAGCAAAAATAAAATCGGAGACACAGGATAGCATCTGATTTTTACAGATACATTGCCTAAACAAGACTAAATGGTCTTGTAAATGATTAATAGCGGCTGCTATAAAATAAGGACAGCACACGGATGACAAGTGAGAAAAAAAAATCATTTGAGTTTTTCTGGATGAAACGCTGAACTATTTTTTATACGCTCATGTGAACTTACCCAACAGAGAAGAAAAAAAAACAGCTAATAGAGAAGGGCCTAGATATTGATATTATTCTGGTGATACAGCACCATCTGCTGGCATATATATGAATAGCATCTGATTGCCATGTCCTGTATCATATGATAGCAAGCAACCATTCACATTATAGTCATGTAAAATAACAGTTCATAATACTTTAGCATCAGAATATGGTGAAAGTGCAGAAAACAGATAAATAGAAGGATCTAGATGTCATTTTTAAAAGTGCTAATTGTCTATATACAGTAATGCCATATAATAACTAATAAATCCCATATATAATGAGATCCTGTTTTTTTCCCAATTATTTTTATTCCAGTTTTCAGAGCAGCAATGGGATTTTTGACAGTTCGGCTTGCCGTATTTATCACCAGTCGGAGACAGCTAGTCCCAGCGCTGCTGTAGGTGAGTGGCAGTCTCTCATTCGCGTGTCAATCACCTGTAGCGGCGCTGGGAAGAGCCGGGTCAGGGACAGGGCTGGACCAGTCTCGTCTCCGTCTGTTGTCCCTGTCTGAATCTTCAAAGGATATTTTCTCTGAAACATCGGTACTTGCAACCTGGTGGCAATTCATGCTGTCCATGATTTGGGGAGAAAGAACCGCCGGATAGGTTCCCTTTAATCATAACACTGTAATGCAATTTTTCATGAAAGCAGCATTTTCTTTCTTCTTCTTCTTTCAATTTAAAGGGAACCTGTCACCTCAAAAAACGCTATTTACTTGCAGATTACCACTATATCTACATGTTAGGCCTCATTCACATACGAGAAAAACAGATGGATTGTCTTGATTAGATTTTGATCACAGTGTGGTTCGAGTGTCATAAATTTTTCCTGTACGTGGAGGAAAAAAAAATGTCTCCGTCTTTTCCTATATGACAGTCTGCAGTCATCCGAGTGCAGTCTGATTTTTTTCACGTACCCATAGACTTGTGACGCGCCCCTGGGCCTGTGTCGCGCTGCGTTGCGCACGCGGGAGCTTACCCGGAGCCGGATCTCTTGAGGGTTGTAGTCTCGTGGCGGTGATCCGGTCCGTGCCCAGGGAGTCAGACTAAGTGGCGCTGTATTAGCGGTAGATGTTGGACGACTACGCCAAACGTTGAGTACAGCTAAGGAGCTGCTGCTGCAGGGCAGACCGCTGAGGCCGGTGGTAGGATTGTGCAGCGTGATAGTATAACCCCCAACGGGAGGGGTATGGCCTCAGGGCAGCCGACGTGGATGATGGGGGTAGCAGGAACCACTCGGAGACGGTACGGTGTAGTTCAGGGTCTTTACTGGTGACAACGATAGACCCTCCCGGAGTACTGGCTAGCGATTGGGGCCTGGTCAGTCCTTGAGCAGATGGGATCTCCCCTGGCCAGGCGGAGTTGTAGGCCTCCCAAACTAACGATACTCTTCTGGCTACCTTGCTAGAAGCGGGTATAAGTAGCCCACGTCCCTGAGTGTACCGTGTGGTGCTCACCCGTATGGCCGGTGACTCGGGGCCTTCTAGTAGCTTCCGCTCCACGACGGCGGTGCTGGTCCCACGCGTGTGACCGTGCCTTCGGGTTTCTGGGCCAGAGGACCTGCAATCCCCTGCCGGTCGGTTTCTGCTGCTGGATAGGAGTTAGTCCCCACAGCCTCGGACTCCGGGTCCGGTGATAACTTTTCAGTCAGGGCGAGCTCTGCAGCTGCCAGCCCCTGACTCCTTGTAGTACTGCTCCCACAGAGCTCCTGATGTTCTTTTCCTATATCTGCTTCTCTGTCTCTATTTCTTCTCTACTCACTAACCCTGCCTCAGCCCTAGGTTTATATAGGGGAAGTTCTTCCCCTCCCAGGACTGGGCAGGAGGTGTGGCATGCATAGGATTCCTGACCAAGAGACCTCCCACCTGCTCTCAGACATAACATTGTTGTTACTGTGGAAACCAGACCCCTGGGGTGCCACATTCCCCCCTAGTGAAATTTAGTACTCCGGGACTAAACATATTTTTAGAAAAACATAACAAGGTATAAACAATAATAATACAATAAGAAAAACACATAAAGATGGTTACGGCATGTCCGCAACCAAGTGCAGTCTTTGAAGGAAACAAAGGTGTCCATTTCACCAAAACAGGGAGACGTAACCAGGTAGGGGTCTGTCCTGCCCCGAGTCCTTAACAGTCTTTTAGTCCATCCTGGGTTACGCTCCACTAACTGTACAAAGGATTCCCGGTAAATCCACCAAGGACTCCTATAAATTACTAGAAACACATAATTATTTACAGGATATGGCCGCTCTCAGTCCTCGGCCAGTGGGGATAAGGATTGGCTGCTCACAGTCCTCAGCCTGGTAAGGGATAGGGGATGGCTGCTCACAGTCCTCAGCCTGGTAAGGGATAGGGACACACGGGGAACAATTCACTAATCCCAACGGGGACCATATTTTAATTAGCAGCAGTCCTTGCACCCTTACGGGTAACTATTTACAGCTCTTTATTCACGCTACTTCCCTTCAGTAGCTATGTCCTCTTTGTGCTCCCTCCTGAGGGTAGTCCTCAGACCCGTCCGGGTCCTCTTGGCTTTCCTCGTATTGGTAGTACTGCAGCTCCTCCTCGGTTAGCTGGGTTAGTATCTCTGCGACAGTCCTCCTCCCAGGTGGCCAGGACTTTACCTCCCTTTGGGCTGCCCCGGTTAATTGGGCCACCAGGATGCTCACTTTTTGCTCCTCTGTGAGGGGGTACACCTGGAAGAGGCTATCCAGCTTTTCTCTAAAGTCATGCAGGGTATGTGACTCCCCTGAGTACTGGGGTAGCCAGGCTGCCCCCGGGATATAGGGCATGGTGAAAGGCATGACCGCAACAGCGGTGGCGCTGGCGGGGGTTGAAGCGGTGAAGCTCTCCTCCGTATCCGGCATCCTTCTCCCCCCTAGTGGACCGTGGCCTACCTTGCGATGATCCTCTTCCGTAGGCCGCGGCTCCGCAGTGGATCGTCAGGGTTGAGGACCTTCCGTCGCGCTCCTGTGACGTCGGCGTCTGCTGGGCTCCTTCCAGGACCTTACGCAACGTCCGGACGTGAGGCGGGGCTTCAGTTCTCGCGCGCTTTCGGAGTCCACGCCCCTCTTCTTCCCGCGCGGCGTCCTCAAGATGGCGTCCAATGGCGGGAAAACTCCACGTATGGCGGGAAGAAGGCTGAAGATGGCGCCAGATGGCGGGAAAACTCCACCGATGGCGGGAAGGAAGCGGAAGATGGTGCCGGATGGCGGGAATCTTCACCACAGGTAAGTTTGAACAGTCTTTTTCAGGCACGCAGTACCCGGTGGTTGCGGGCACGAAATCCTGCCGACTACGCCAAAAGTTGACGCGCCCCTGGGCCTGTGTCGCGCTGCGTTGCGCACGCGGGAGCTTACCCGGAGCCGGATCTCTTGAGGGTTGTAGTCTCGTGGCGGTGATCCGGTCCGTGCCCAGGGAGTCAGACTAAGTGGCGCTGTATTAGCGGTAGATGTTGGACGACTACGCCACCCGTTGAGTACAGTTAAGGAGCTGCTGCTGCAGGGCAGACCGCTGAGGCCGGTGGTAGGATTGTGCAGCGTGATAGTATAACCCCCAACGGGAGGGGTATGGCCTCAGGGCAGCCGACGTGGATGATGGGGGTAGCAGGAACCACTCGGAGACGGTACGGTGTAGTTCAGGGTCTTTACTGGTGACAACGATAGACCCTCCCGGAGTACTGGCTAGCGATTGGGGCCTGGTCAGTCCTTGAGCAGATGGGATCTCCCCTGGCCAGGCGGAGTTGTAGGCCTCCCAAACTAACGATACTCTTCTGGCTACCTTGCTAGAAGCGGGTATAAGTAGCCCACGTCCCTGAGTGTACCGTGTGGTGCTCACCCGTATGGCCGGTGACTCAGGGCCTTCTAGTAGCTTCCGCTCCACGACGGCGGTGCTGGTCCCACGCGTGTGACCGTGCCTTCGGGTTTCTGGGCCAGAGGACCTGCAATCCCCTGCCGGTCGGTTTCTGCTGCTGGATAGGAGTTAGTCCCCACAGCCTCGGACTCCGGGTCCGGTGATAACTTTTCAGTCAGGGCGAGCTCTGCAGCTGCCAGCCCCTGACTCCTTGTAGTACTGCTCCCACAGAGCTCCTGATGTTCTTTTCCTATATCTGCTTCTCTGTCTCTATTTCTTCTCTACTCACTAACCCTGCCTCAGCCCTAGGTTTATATAGGGGAAGTTCTTCCCCTCCCAGGACTGGGCAGGAGGTGTGGCATGCATAGGATTCCTGACCAAGAGACCTCCCACCTGCTCTCAGACATAACATTGTTGTTACTGTGGAAACCAGACCCCTGGGGTGCCACACTTGCATTGAGAGATTTTGATCCGACGCTCGGATAAAAAGCAGACATGTCACTGCGATTTTCAGTGGACTGCTAGGTCCACGAAAAATCACAGATATGTGAATGGCCCCATAGACAATCACAGGTACGAGTGCTATCCCTGAAAACCACGTGTGAGAACATCAGACGTGTGAATGAGGTCTATACAGCATTTTTGAGGGTGACGGGTTCTTTTTTTAAAAAGTTTATTATTTATGCAAGCGTTCTAGTCACTTTTACTGCAAGTCTAATTTTGTTACAGAGTAACAATATAGATATAATCAAAGGCGTATCTGGAGGGGGGCAGGCGGGGGCATCTGCCCTGGGCACAGTTGGCAGGGGAGCTGCTAATGTGGAGGTCCAAAGCGTCTCTGCATGGGGGTATTTAGTGTGTGGGGGTGATTTAGGATGGGGGGATTTGGTGTGTGGGGGGAGATTTAGTGTAACGGGGAGGGGGGAGATTTGAGGACACTAGTTTGGGGAGCAAGGAAGGGACAGGTGCAGACACAATATGGGGAGCGGGAGAAATTTGAAGACACTGTATGAGGAGCAAGGAGGGTGAGATGGGGGGCATGTATGAGGAAACGGTATGGGAGGATGGGTGCAGACACAGTATGGTGAGTGGGGGATAGGTGCAGCCACAGTATGAGTAGCAAGGGGAAAAATGTATGCGGACAGATTATGGATAATTGAGGGTGATGAGATGTATGAAGACACAGTATGGGGAGCGAGGGTGATGTGATGTGTGCGGATACAGTATGGGGAGTAAGGGTGATGGGATGTGTGCAGACACAGTATGGGGTGTTGGGGAATGAGACTATTGAGGGGAATAGTGTGAGGAGACAGTATGGAGGAAGAAAAGTGTGAGTGCACAGAATAGAGACAGTGTTAGGGGACAGCCAGGAGGGAACAGTATGCCAAGGAGGGGGAGCGTGATGAGGGGGCACAGTATAGAGACTGGGCCCTATAGGGGGGACATAGTGTGAGAGGACAATGTGAAGAGGGAGCCTACTATGGAAAGGAGAGAGCAGTATGGAGGACATGTACCATAAGATGGAGAGTTTGGGGTCATATTTTGTGCAGGGAATATAGTGAGGGGCAATTCAGGGGCTCAGCGTAGGGCAGATATTTTTATACAGGAGCATTATAAGGACACTGCTATCTTTAAGGGCATCTTGTGGGGATGTGTTGCAAAGGACCGGGGAAGATGGAAGTCTGCAGAGATGAGCTGTGGTTATGAAAAGTCATCACGGGGTCTGGACAGGATGAAGAAAAGAAAGAGGACAACTCCAGTCAGAGACTATGTCATCTATAAGGTACCTGGATGTAAATCTTTTTTGTGATAATGGCTAATTCTCATGTTTTTATTTATGTTAGGAGCATTAAAGGTGTTGTGTCAAGTTTGTGATGAGTCTCCAGTCATTCGATGTGACTGCAGACTTCTGAATTCTCACTGTGCGCACTGCGCACTGTCAGGATTCTCTCGTGCCGGCGATTTGCATATATGTGGTGTAAGATGGCCGCCGGACAGGTCCTTGATGGGAGATATGTATCACCCAAGTTTGTAGCTTCGGTGATGTAAAACTGGGAAAGCATGCTCCAGCACATCTAATGCTGAGAGGGTTAATAGGGCGTGTCAGGGACGGTTTTTACGAGCAGTCATAAGAGTTGGGCGTGATTGGCTGCTCACATATCCCCACCCCAGGGCCTGTGTATAAAATGGAGACCAAGTGTCTCATTCGGTGTCTGTGGCTGGAGGTGTGGAGACCTCCAGCGTGTCTGTACTACAGGACACTGACTGTGAGCGGGAAAACCCGCAGCACTGTATGGACTGTTTTCTTGTTTTGTTACTTTGTGCCAGACAAGGCTATGTTTCATTTACTTGGAGAGTGCGGCTTATGAAGTCCGAATAAACCCACCTTGGACATTTTAAAGAAACTGACTCCTGTGACTACCTCAAAAGCAGCTGAGTGAGTACCAACCCCCTTACAATTGGTGCTAGAAGTGCGGGCAAGATTCCAGGAAAACGTGTACCTGCCACAAAGATCGGTGGATGTCCTGCGTAAAGGCTGCCATCTAGCCAGAGATGTCCGGCAGCATGAAGGAGCTACTCAAGTGCCTGCTGCAAAGCCAACAACAGCAGCACTTGCAGAGCCAGCAAAGCCTGCAACAGCAGCACCAACAGCACTTGCAGTCCCAGCAGAGCCTGCAATAGCAGCACCAGGAGCAGCAACAGATGCAGCAAGAGACTAATAAACTTCTGATGCAGCAGATTCAGCAGCAACAATGGCAGATGGAACTTCTAGCGGGGGAAGTTCGCAGCAGAGAGGCCGTCCCTCCCCCAACCCCAGGTGATGATTCGCACATCAGGAAGACGGTAAGAAGAGCATTGCAAAAGATGACTACGGGTGATGATGTTGAGGCGTTCCTGACGGTCTTTGAGAGGGTGGCGGAGCGAGAGAGATTGCCTCTGGAGCAGTGGGCAGAGGTACTGGTGCCATATTTAACAAGCGAGCCGCAGAAAGCCTATTATGACTTGGCCCTGCAGGACAGAAAGGAGTACGACAAATTAAAAACAGAAATTTTGGTGCGCTTGGGAGTGACTCTGACTGTCAGGGCGCAACGGGTGTGTGGCACCACAGGAGTCCGGTTGCCACATTGGCATTGCCTCCCTCACAGGGGGTGATGCCATGCCTGGAAGCAAGGAGGGGTCCAATAATCAGGTTTTGCTAGCATGCAACACTTTTCTGGCTCCAGACCAGCAAGGGGAGCTCCTCCCCTTAGGAACTGGGATCTGGAGGCGGGGTTAGTTAGTTAGTGTGAGGAGAACAGACAGGAGTTGAAGGCAGGACGTCGACGAGGAAGGACCTGGGGAGTTGAGCTGCACGGCAGTTCACCCCAGAGGGAAGCGCAGAAGAACTGGACACCGGAGTCTGAGGTTGTGGGGCACTGAAAGCCCAGCAGCAGAATCCGGAGGGCAGGAGACTGCAGGTCTCCTGGCCCCATCAGACGCCCGGAGGCTCAGCAGCACGATAGGGCCGTGGGAGCTACACTCCAGGAAGACCAGAGCTGCCTGCCATACGGGTGAGCACAAAGACGTTTTACTCAGAGATGAGGGCCGCAGCATAGCTATACGCAGCAGGGCCAAAGAGGTAGCGCAAAAGAGAAGGCCTGCAACTCCACCTGGCTAGGTGGATCCCCCAACTTGCTTCCAGGCCGCCCGGACCTCTACTACCAGCTAGTACCCGTGACCCGGTCTGCCTAACCACCGCAAGTAAAGATAAGAGGAAACCACCATTAAGTTGTGGACTGATTATTAACTGCGCCATCCTCTGCACTACACCATAACAGCAACGTCTACACTGCCCTGGAGCTAAGCTCTACTGTGGAGAGCTAAACCAACTCTGCTGCATTAACAACAGCTCCAGAGGACCTGCTCCGCAGCGACGGCTCCCTTTAGCCGTATACCACAGGTGGCGTCATGAACCGTATATAAGAACTTTAATTCCCCTGTAAATATCCCCTTTTTACTGACCGCCCTGGGTGACATCTCCCCTAGCAGCGACCGGACCGGCACCGAGTACCCCACGGCCCAGGGGGCGCGTCAACTTGGCTTCACGAACAGGATTCACCAAGCCCGGTATAACCGGGTCCTGTGTGCCATAGACTGTACTGAACTGTGTTATCACGTCATTTGCCGTCAGCCGAGGGGACACAGGAGGCCCCGATCCGGAACCGCCGGGTAAGAGATCCTTCTGCCTGCAGAGCAGCATACTGGTACGTCAGCAGACGCCCAGGACCTGGCTGAGGTTCACTAGTGGGGAGGAGGATGCCCAACCGAGGAGACGATTCAGCCGGGGCCGCTGCCACTGTAATGCCGTTATCAATGCCGTATATACCAGGGGCGGCATGGTTGCTTCAGTACTCAGGGGAGTCACACACCCTGAACAACTTTGAGGAGAGACTGTGCAGTTTGTTTAAAGTGTACCCCCTGTATGAGGAGCAAAAAGTCAGCATCCTCATAGGCCAGCTAATCGGTGCAGCCCAGAGAGAGGTGAAGTCCTGGCCGGGCAGGGACAAAGGCACTGTCAAGGAAATACTGGCCCGGTTGAAGGATACCTTTGACACCCGCACCGCAGCAGAAATTAAAATGAAGTTCTATGGTGCAAACAAAGGGTGCAGGACAGTGTACGGGACTATGCTCTAAACCTGCAGGAGGCGCTGCGGGCCATTAAACAGGTAGACCCCGACAGTGTGCGAGACGAGGACAGATTGCTAACTGAGCAGTTTATTGAGGGGCTCCTATCTAACGCTCACCGGACACAGCTGCGCATTATGGCTCTGCAAAACCCTGATCTGGACTTTGCGCAATTTAAAGACCGAGCCATCCGGGTGCTGCGAGAACCAACCCCAGGCGGCACTGCATCCCTCCGGCTTCCAGCTATCACATACCACCAGGAGGTGGCGTCCTTTCCCCCAGCACCTGTGGAGGCTGACGCGCAGACCCTAGATAATGATCCATCTGCAAACCTGCGCCTTCAGGTCCAGGAGCTGACCAAAAGTGTAGCTACACTAACTAAAACCATACAGGCCATGCAAGTGTCTCCAAAGGAAAAGATCCAGCTGGCTTCCAGTCCAGATGATGTCCCGTGGCGACGACAGAGAAGAATTCCACCGACCAGAGGTAGGAACAGCGATCGCTACGACCAGGACGGACAACCCATCTGCCGCTGCTGTCAAAAGGCGGGGCTCTACGCAAGATTCTGTAATTTAAATGAGCAACCCTTGGGGCAGAGGGCCAACCCCCAGGAGTAAGACGACCAGGCCCACAAAGCTGGCGAGACAAGTACGTGGGAGGACGACCGGTCCTGCCTGTCGTGCTTGATGGCATCCCGATGAACGCACTGCTGGACACTGGGTCCCAGGTGACAACGATGCCATATATCCTTTGTAAACAATACTGGACTGATTCAGACATTACCCGCCGTCCAGATGAACATCTTAGTATCTATGCCAGCAATGGTCAGCCCTTGACTCAGGTGGGGTATAAAGAGGTGACCATAAAAGTTGGCCGAGTAGAACTGCCATCACAAGGAATGATTATTGTTGATATTGATCGCCGAGAAAGTCATCCTATGATAACTATAGGCACCAATGTGATAGATAATTGTCTTGGGGAAATTATTCTTTTGTTGCAGAAGGTCACAGAGACTGCCAGTTCCAGTCAGCAGCGAGTTCTGCAGAAGGAGATCAGAGCCCTGATGAAAAGACAACAGGTAGAGCTGTCTGGTGGAGAAGTTGGCAGTGTCAGGATGAGTGATCCATTCCCCATTGCAATGCCCCCTTGGAGTGAAATGTTAATATGGTGTCGGGCAGCAATAGGTCTCAGGGGTCAAGATTATCAGGCCCTGGTAGAATCTGTGTACTCTGACAGTAGGCCCACCATCTTGACAGTCAGGGGGATAGTCGATGTCCGCAAGGGGAGAGTACCGATATGCATCCTGAATTGTGGGGAGAAAGAGGTCCATTTACCCCGGTATGCTACCCTTGCTAAGCTGTTCACTGTCAGTAGCAATGCAATGAAGGCAGTGGAACCCTTGCCTCCATCCAAACCGGCGGAGGATAACGGCTCCAAGGGGCAGATGGAGGATTGGTGTCAGAAGCTACAAGTAGGCACTGACTCCACCCCTTTGCACCAAAAGCATGGAGTATACCGGGTGGTCCAAGAATATGAGCGAGTCTTCAGCAAACACCCACTAGACTTTGGGCAGGTATAAGTGGTCCAACATCATATCCCCACAAGAGATCATCCGCCCATTAAAGAGAGGTACCGGCCTGTACCCCCAGCTCACTATCAATGTGCCAAAGGAATGTTACGGGAGATGAAGGAGGCTGGGGTGATCAGAGATAGTTGTAGCCCCTGGGCAGCTCCATTAGTTCTCGTTAGAAAGAAAGATGGTACAATGAGGATGTGTGTTGATTACAGGCAGATTAACCGCATTACACATAAGGACGCCTACCCATTACCCAGAATTGAGGAATCATTAGCAGCATTGAGATCAGCTAACTATTTCTCCACTTTGGATCTCACCAGTGTGTATTGGCAGGTTCCTGTGGCAGAGGCGGACCGAGAAAAGACCACGTTTACAACACCAATGGGCCTCAGCGAGTTCAACTGCATGCCATTCGGGCTCTGCAACGCCCCAGGAACCTTCCAGCGGTTAATGGAGTGTTGCCTGGGACACAAAAACTTCGAAACCGTCCTGCTGTACCTAGACGATGTAATTGTCTACTCGAAGACATATGAAGACCACCTGGAGCACCTGGCCGAGGTGTTCGAAACCCTATCTGGTTTTGGCCTGAAGGTAAAGCCGTCCAAGTGCCACCTGTTGAAGCCCAAGGTGCAGTACCTAGGTCATATGGTAAGCGCCGAGGGTGTAGCACCAGACCCTGAAAAAGTCACTGTGATCAAGGACTGGCCAAGACCCTCCACTATCAAGGAAGTGCGGCAGTTCCTCGGGCTGGTAGGCTACTACAGGAGATTCATCAAGGGTTTCACCAAGATAGCGGCACCCATGCAGGACCTCTTAGTGGGCCAGTCCAAGAAGGCCAAGAACCCGAAACCTCCGTTCAAATGGGGTAAACCAGAAGTCGAATCTTTCACTCGACTGAAAATGGCTCTTACTGGAGACGAAGTGCTGGCCTACCCCGACTATGGCCATCCCTTTACACTCTATACGGATGCCAGCAACATGGGATTTGGAGCGGTGCTGTCCCAGGTACAGCAGGGCAGAGAGAGAGTGATTGCCTACGCAGGCAGGAAGCTCTGGCCCACGGAAAGGAACCCCGACAACTATAGTTCCTTTAAGTTGGAGTTTCTAGCCATAGTCTGGGCTGTAACAGAGCGCTTCAAACACTACCTCGCCTCCTCCAGATTTACAGTCTTCACAGACAACAACCCGCTGACGCACCTGGAGACTGCGAAGCTTGGTGCCCTAGAGCAATGATGGATGGCACGACTGTCTAACTACGAGTTTACCATCAAGTATTGGGCGGGGCATAAAAACACTAATGCTGATGCACTGTCCAGGATGCCTAACTTGCCAGATGGGGGAGAAGACCCGGAAGATCTGGAGGAAATAGAGCTACCCACTTTCCATCGTCACGGGGTGACCCAGTGCTCCTACTGTGTGAGGGGCAAGCGCTCCGCCAGCAGAGAGGCCACGTTCAACCCATTGCCCCATCATGGATGGGCAGAGACGCAGGATAGCGACCCAGCTGTCCGCCTGGTAAAGGAGTTGCTGACACAAGCTGACTCGCACCCTGATCCAGATGCTTCACAGGAGACCCAACAGTTGTGGAAGGAGAAGGGCAAACTGTTCATCTACGAGGGAAAGCTGTGTCGAAGAAGTATCAACTCTGGACACACGAACTGGTCTGGCAGGTGGTAGTCCCGAGGCGGGATGCGTCAATGGTCTTAGAAGCGTACCACGAAGGAGCAGGACACTTCGGGTAGAAGAAGTTGGAAGTCCTGCTACGTGAGTGATTCTACTGGGTTGGCATGAGGAAAGCAATCGAGAGATGGTGTCGAGAATGTGGTCCATGCAACCTGAGAGGAAAAGACCGTGATAGCCAGAGGGCTCCTCTGCAGCCCATAATCACCAAACAACCACTTGAACTGGTAGCCTTGGATCACGTGAAGCTAGCCCCAAGCCGGTCAGGCTATGTCTACGCTCTCACCATAGTAGACCACTACTCCAGGTTATTGGTAGTAGTACCAGTGAAAGACCAGATGGCTCAGACGGCAGCCAAAGAGTTCCAACAGCACTTTTGTCGCCCACACGGTTACCCTGAACGGGTGCTTACCGACCAAGGTCCAGCCTTTCAAGCAGAGGTGTTCCAGGAATTCTGTAACTTGTACGGCTGCAAGAAAATAAGGATGACGCCATATCATCCCCAGACCAACGGGTTGTGTGAGAAGATGAACCAGGTGGTAATAGACCTGTTTGAAGACGTTGCCCCTTGAAGAACGTAGCCTGTGGCCAGAGAAGTTACCAGATTTGGTGGACCTGTATAGCCACATCCCGGTGAACTCCACCAATTGTACACCCGCTTACCTGATGAGAGCAAGACCTGGTAAGCTACCCATTGACTTAGACATGGGAGTTTTAACACCAGAGACGACATCACCAGATGCAGATTGGGATACAGAGCGGCAGCAACAATACCGCAGGGTGCAACAATGTGTTGAGAGAAGTTTGTCCCAGGCGAGACAGAAGCAAGAGAAAACTTACAATCAGCACGCACCTGCAGTTCCCTTGTCACCTGGAGAACAAGT
Source organism: Phyllobates terribilis (assembly GCF_046119375.1). Taxonomy (NCBI): domain Eukaryota; kingdom Metazoa; phylum Chordata; class Amphibia; order Anura; family Dendrobatidae; genus Phyllobates; species Phyllobates terribilis. The sequence continues at coordinate 69,540,095 of NW_027362767.1, forward strand.
ACTTAAGAGGAAAAGACGAGTCCACAAGTTAGATGACCAGTGGGAGGTTGAGCCATACACCGTCCTACCCTCAAATTACGATAACACCAAGGTGTGCCTCATCAGCAAAGATGGAGGGGAAACTTCAGGGGCAGTCTCAAGAGACCACTTGAAGATATGTCCTGAACAGTTGAAGCACAGAGAAGACCAACACAGCCCTCAGCCCACAGAAAAAGTGGAGGAAACGGTCCAGACAGTCCTTGGAGCATTTCCACGGTCTTGGACGCAGGTGAACAGAGCAATTGTGGTACAGGTCCTGACCTCTCTCCAAGCGGCCTCACCGGAAGCTGCAGAGGCTCCAGAACATCTGGAAGACCAGTCGGCCCCAGAGACAGATGCTTCATCAGCAGCAGATCAGGAGAATCTACCCTCTGCTAGCAGTGAACCTGTCGTACCCAGGGTGAGTCAAAGAATTCGTAGGAGATTACCCAGCCTACCGGTGTTACCTCAGACTACCCGTAGTGTAGTTCACACTGAATCCACCACAGCAGGGGTAGACACTAGGGACCAGGGTAGGTCAGTGACAACTAAAGTACTACGTAGATCGACCCGGAGTACTAAAGGTCAGCTCCCTGCCCGCTGGAGGAACTAAAGTGAAAGAGAACTAAAGAGTATGTTATAAATAGTTGTAATCGTTAAATAATGCTAGAAATATATATATTTGTTAAATTTATGGACAATTGGACCACAGGACTAGGTGTGGCCAGGATAATGTTGGATATAGTTACTAATTGGCCTAGAAAATAAACCGCAGGCGTGGCTGAAGACCAGGCCCACCAAAAGAGTGTCCTGAAGCCACGCCGATGGACGATACACAAAGTGGGTTGATGCGGTTCCCACCAGCCAAATTTCAGTTACCCGGATTGTGGTGTAAAGACTAAGCGCCGCAGTGACTGCTGTACGTTTTTGCTTGGGTTTTTGTAGTTTTGGCTTTTTGAGATTTTGTAAACTGTTTGTAATGTGAATTATTATTGTTGATTGTTAATTTTAAAAAAGTTATCCTTAGTCCGGCAGTACTGAAGTTAACTAGGGGGGAATGTGGCACCCCAGGAGTCCGGTTGCCACATTGGCATTGCCTCCCTCACAGGGGGTGATGCCATGCCTGGAAGCAAGGAGGGGTCCCCTAATCAGGTTTTGCTAGCATGCAACACTTTCCTGGCTCCAGACCAGCAAGGGGAGCTCCTCCCCTTAGCAACTGGGATCTGGAGGCGGAGTTAGTTAGTGTGAGGAGAACAGACAGGAGTTGAAGTCAGGACGTCGACGAGGAAGGACCTGGGGAGTGGAGCTGCACGGCAGTTCACCCCAGATGAGAGAAGCGCAGAAAAACCGGACACCGGAGTCCGAGGTTGTGGGGCACCGAAAGCCCAGCAGCAGAAACCGGAGGGCAGGAGACTGCAGGTCTCCTGGCCCCATCAGACGCCCGGAGGCTCAGCAGCACGATAGGGCCCAGCACCGCCATGTGGGAGCGACACTCCAGGAAGGCCCGAGCTGCCTGCCATACGGGTGAGCACAAAGACGTTTTACTCAGGGACGAGGGCCGCAGCATAGCTATACGCAGCAGGGCCAAAGAGGTAGCGCAAAAGGGAAGGCCTACAACTCCACCTGGCAAGGTGGATCCCCCAACTTGCTTCCAGGCCGCCCGGACCTCTACTACCAGCTAGTACCCGTGCCCCGGTCTGCCTAACCACCACCAGTAAAGATAAGAGGAAACCGCCATTAAGTTGTGGACTAATTATTAACTGTGCCATCCTCTGCACTACACCATAACAGCAACGTCTACACTGCCCTGGAGCTAAGCTCTACCTGTGGAGAGCTAAACCAACTCTGCTGCATTAACAACAGCTCCAGAGGACCTGCTCCGAAGCGGCGGCTCCCCTTAAGCCGCATACCACAGGTGGCATCACGAACTGTATGTAAGAACTTTAATTCACCTGTAAATATCCCCTTTTTACTGACCGCCCTGGGTCACGGACCAGGTCACCGCCACTCTGACATCTCCCCTGGCCCTATTGCAGTGACAAACCTCCCTGGTCCCAAATGTTCGATCTCCTACACCTGGTTCAAAAGTGGTTGCGACCTGAATCTTTCTCCTCAGCACAGATGGTGGTAAGGGTCATCATGGACAGGTTCATCCACTGCCTTCCGAGGTCGATGCAAGCCTGAGTTGCCCAGGGAGATCCCCGTAATGCCGATGACCTGGTGGGGTTGGTACTAGGCGGTACTAGGCGGTGGAAAGTTCTTTGAGAAAGCCCGAAGTCGTAGCATCTTCATACTGGGGTTCCCAAAAGGGGGCAAACACCCAAAAGAGGGGAACTAGAGCCACATCTGGGGGTCGCCCTAGAGCCCAGGAGGGGTCTGAGTTGCTGCCAAAGGTCCCGCCCCTTAACATAGTATGTTGGAGATGTCACACCCCAGGTCACATAGCCGCCCGGTGCCCCATGACAACTGAGCCAATGGACTGCAGCGCAGGACGGTGTTGCTCATATTTTGCATATCCTACCTGCAATGCTGTCCCTCAGCCAGGCGAGGGACCGCAGGCATGCCTCGTGTCGGTGAATGGTATGCAAGTGACTGCTCTGTTAGACTGCTCTGTGTCCGGACAACAACCAAGTCGCCCCTGAAGAAACCTGATCGCATGCCGCAGCCAACGGGTTTCCATTTTGTGTGCTTGTTGGGGATGGGGATGAGCCAGCATCCCCAAAGGCCCAAATCCCTGAGCTGGAGGTGTCCAGGTGAAACTTTGGAACGGCCCAGCTCAGGGACTTAACTCTAAAAGGGCGTTTAATAATGTAACTGTTTATAATGGTGTTGCTCAAGAGCCGGGGGCTGACATCTGATATCCTCACTTGGCCGTAAATGAAGAGTTACTATATCGGGTCAGAGTGGAGGTAATTGAGCAGTTACTAGTGCCAGGGCCATACAGATGCAGGGTGTTAAATATGGCCCATGCACATGTCTTGGGTGGTCATCTGGGGATAGAAAAAACCCAGGAAAGGATCCTCCAGAGGTTCTACTGGCCCGGGTGTCACAGAAAGATCGTGAGTTATTGTAGGTCGTGTCCCACCTGTCAGCTGACCTCCCCGGTGGCTCACTTTCATAGCCCTTTAGCGCCTCTGCCTGACATCGAGATCCCGTTCGAGCCTATCGCCATGGATCTAGTGGGACCCCTGGTCAAGTCCGCCAGAGGACATCAGTACATCGTGGTCATACTGGACTATGCTACGCAGTATCCGGAGGCCATGCCACTACAAAACTCCTCCTCCAAGTGTATAGCCCGGGAGTTGGTCCATATCTTTTCCAGGACGAGGTTGCCTAAAGAGATTCTAACGGATCAAGGGACTCCGTTTATGTCAAAGGTGATGAGGGAGTTGTGCAGGATCCTGAAAATCATACAACTCAGGACCTCAGTCTACCACCCACAGACATATGGCTTGGTGGAGCGGTTTAATAAAACCTTGAAGGCCATGTTGAAGAAGGTCGTAGAGAAAGACGGCCAGGACTGGGACTGCCTACTGCTGTACCTTCTGTTCTCCATCAGATTCTCCCCTTTTGAGCTGTTGTATGGTCGACACCCCCGTTGACTCCTGGACGTAGCAAAGGAGACCTGGGAGGCTGAGTCTACACCCTACAGGAGTGTAGTCGAACATGTGGCACAGATGCAAGAGAGGATTGCCGAAGTAATGCCCATTGTGAAAGAACACCTCCTCAAAGCACAAGAGGCACAGTTGAGGGTGCACAATAGGTCGGCGAGAGTGAGACACTTCAACCCTGGAGATCGAGTACTAGTGCTGGTACCTACAGTGGAGAGCAAATTCCTGGCTAAGTGGCAGGGCCCTATGAAGTAGTGGAAAAGCTTGTCAATGTCAATTATAAAATTCACCAACCAGGGAGGAGAAAGCCCTACCAGGTGTACCACGTCAACCTGATCAAGCCATGGCGAGATAGGGAGCCCGTGGAAGCTCCGTGTTTGGTGGCAAAGTCTGAAACCGATGTGGAAGAGGTTAAGGTGGCTGAGTCGCTGTAACGTGCCCAAAAGCAACAGTGCCGAGAGTTGCTGCAGCAGAACAGGGACATGTTCTCTGAACTACCAAGTAGTACCCAGATCATAGAGCATGAGGTCCTTACAGAGCCTCATGTCCGGGTAAACCTGAAGCCGTATCGGATTCCAGAAGCCCGCCGAGAGGTAATCTCGAAAGAAGTGAAGCGGATGCTAAGTCTGGGAGTCATTGAAGAATCCAAGAGTGGCTGGTCCAGTCCCATAGTCTTAGTGCCAAAACCAGATGCAGAATGGCGGTTTTGCAACAACTATAGGAAACTGAATGAGGTCTCTAAGCTCGATTCGTACCCAATGCCTAGGGTAGATGGACTAATTGAAAAGCTAGGGCCGGCCAGGTACATTCCCACTCTTGCCCTCAAAAAAGGGTATTGGCAAATTCCCATGGCCCAAGATGCCAAGGAGAAGACAGCCTTTTCAATTCCAGATGGGTGTTTCCAGTACACCAAGATGCCGTTTGGGTTGCAGAGAGCTTCAGCTATCTTCCAGAGAGCCATGGACCGGATCCTAGCTCCCCACAAGAAGTATGCAGCGGCCTACCTGGATGATATTGACGCGCCCCCTGGGCCGTGGGGTACCCGGTGCCGGGCCAATGGATGCTGGGGGTTGTAGTCACTGTGGCGGTGACCCGGGCGGTCAATCCAAGGGGAATTTATATGTATAGGTGTTAATGTCCGACTATGCCACCTGTGGAATGCGGCTAAAGTGGCCGCCACTGCGGAACCGTCCTCTGAAGCCGGTGGTATTGCAGCAAGGATGGTATAACTCCCCACAGGAAGAGTTTGCTTCAGGGCAGTGTGTATGGATGATGGTGGTTGTGCAAGGTGTCAGTAATAACCACAGAGTCAGTACAGTGCAGTCCCAGGTCTTTACTCACAGTTGTTGCTTTCCAAGTTATAACTGCAGATCATAACTTCCCACGTCGTTCTGCGCTTACTCAGAGTGGGGTTCAGTCCACCCTCAGGTATTTCCAGAGCACTTGACAGGACCCCTTTCTATGTGCCTTCCTCAGTCATCTTCCTGCGCTGGCTCTCTCCCTCCTGCCCTGAGCCTCACAGTCAGTGTCCCAATCCGGTGGCCTCGGGTCTTGGCGGGCGACCTGCAGTCCCCTGGGCCCTATGTGGCCACCTTTTCGGCGATTGTTTACTGTGGTGGTGGGCAACTGCACCCTGAAAGTACAGCCACCTCCGGTTGCTAGTTAGACTTGCAGTATCTTGACTAGTCAAGGGGCCGGTCCCCTCTGCGGCTTGATCCTTCCACTGTCCTGTAGATTCGGGCGTACGGGTGGCCTCCAGCACTGCCCGTACCCCTAAGATCCCTTCTCTTCTACTCCTGGAGCCTTTCCTGCTCCTCTCTCTCCTTCTCTCAGTCCTCGTCCTCACTGGCTAGGCCCACCTCTGGAGCAGAGCTCCTACAGAGCCTCTGCTCCTTCCACTTCTCCTCAGACTGAACTCTCTGTCTCTAAGATAGTTCCCTCTTTTATACCACTTCCTTTTATGTGCTCTCAGGATCTACTTCCTCCACCCCATCCACTACATGGTTCCCCCTCTCTAGGTGGTTCCCCCCACTCCAGCCA